>NC_056452.1:15986206-16586206 GCF_018296145.1 Oncorhynchus tshawytscha | reverse complement strand
GACCTGAGACTTGAATGGTGATGACTCTTAACATCTTTGTCATGCCTTTCCACTGTGTGTCCCAATGTTATCCGTTCCCAAACAACACCTAGGATGTCTCCTTCCCACTCATTGTGTTTGGAGTGTTTCTCTACGTTACTATGTCTTTATGATGCCTGTACAACATCTCAGGCTCTCCAGATACCTGAAGCACATGTTCCTCTCCTCTCTGTTTGAAGCTGTGTTTATTTGTCACTGGGGGAGAGTCAGAGAGAACAAACAGTCTTCTGTCCCTGCCCTGGATTGTGTCTCCTCTACTTCACTCTGTGACTTCCTCCCCCACAACGTGTGATTGCTCTTGTGACTGTCAATGCAGAGTGTATTTGGAGAGCAGAGCACGTCCTATCCAGTAACCTGGTTGGGAGCTTTATCTCACAGGGCCCTCCTCCTCCCCATTGCCATGGATCACTGGCTGCCACTAAGGGGACAACAACACTGACCTGCATTTGGAGCACTTTGTAGAGCAGATAGCGTGTGTGTTCATCAGTGGAGGCTGGTGAGGGGAGGACGGCTCATAATAATGGCCAGAACGGAGCAAATGGAATGGCATCAAACACATGGAAACCATGTGTTTGATGTATTTGATAGCGTTCCACCAATTCCGCTCTAGCCATTACCACGAGCCCGTCCTCCCCAATTAAGGTGGCACCAACCTCCTGTGGTGTACATGCACTCTGTCAGACACTGAAATGTACTGGGAGCATTGCACAGCCCAATGGGCATGCGGCTGAATTCAAACAAACCCACAGGTTGCAAAGTGTTGCCTTGACCTTGTTCTTTTGGTGCGTGTGTGTGTGTCTGTGTGTGTATCTGTGTGTGTCTGCGTGTGTCTGTGTGCGTCTATGTTTGTCTGTGTGGGTCTGTGTGCGTCTATGTTTGTCTGTGTGGGTCTGTCTGTCTGTCTGTGTGAGGGGGGGGGGGGAACTTGTGCTACAGAGTGAGTCTTTTCAGAGATAACTAGCCGTCAACATCAGACAAAACAAAGCCCATGTGCTGGACACTGGAAGCCAACTTAGTCAAGCAACTGATCCCTTTTTCATGGAGGCAGTGTTTGCTTTGGGGCACCTCCAACTTCCTCTAATTGAAGGAACTGTAAGATGCTTTTTGGTTATTCCCTCAGTTCAATCCCTCAATTGATCCCTGGTGGAGCTTCCTCCTCGGCTCATTTGAGTTGTTGGATGGGAGCGTTACTGGGATGTATCCCAAATGTCACCCTATTCCCTATATAGTGCACTACTATTGACCAGGGTCCATATGTCTCTGGTTAAAAGTAATGCACTATAAGAGGAATAAGGTGCCACTTAGGACGCAGCTTAGGACTCTTTCCCCTCTCCACCTTTAGAAGAAATATCTCCCTCCGCACGCTTGGCTTCACCTCTTGACAACTCCTGAGCGAACTTTCCCAGACTTTTCATTTTGCTAAATGCCAAGAATAACTTACTGATTTTCTATTGAGATGATCTCAAAGTGATCTTCAATGGGGTCCTGTGGTCATTTACGCAAGTAAATTAGGTAAATTATTCAGCAGTAATAGTTACACTCTATTACTGGAGTAGGAACAAATCGTCCCTAAACAATCTAAATGATTGATTTCTATAAAAATAATAATTTTAGAAGTATACCGCAATGGGATCCATTGGAACTCCACCATCATAAACCGCAAAGCATGACTGATCTATGGAGAATAGATCTATTCTGTTACTTCTATCAATAGATTGCATGGCTGATCTATGGAGAATAGATCTATTATGTTACTTCTATCAATAGATTGCATGGCTGATCTATGGAGAATAGATCTCTTCTGTTACTTTCTATCAATAAATTGTTTCTGTTTTCTCCAGAAAGGTCATCCAGGGTCACCTCAATAACATCTTAATTGATGTTTGTGCCTCCTGGAAGCTCAGAAATGTCAAGTCATTGTGCCCCTGTTAAAACAAGATTCAAGGATAGAGCCTGCCCTCCATTGTATTTATTATATAAAAAACTACATGGCTCAAGTCAGCTTGCTCTGTTTTAAAATACTGCAGCGAATTAAGGAATTCCCATTTTTTATGATTGAACAACATGGAGGCCTTCTGATATTACGGCCTCTCATCGGACTTTGATTGGCTTGTAAATATTTAGACTGCTGTGGCAAAGATAGAGTCATCTCCTGGCGCTTTCAGAAACACGCACACGAATGCACATACACACGCAATGCACACACACACATAGACACACACACCGCTGTGGGAACAGAATGTGACCAAAAAACATTCTCCCCAATTTTGGTCCCGGTAGGAGGAATGCCATTTGTTTAATTAAGTGTCTCTGAGTGGCCCCATGGGAAGAAGCATTTTTTATTTCTCAGCCCCTAGCTGTCTCCCTCAGCCTGGCTGTCTACTCTACTGACTGGTCTGGGGTCTGTGCAGTGGGGGCTGAGACGCTGCCTGCCAGGGGTAACCGGGAACACACTGGTTCTCAGAGTAGCGGAATGCCATGCAGGGCTAACCCCCTCCCCAAAAAACCATCACAACCCCCTTTTACCCTCCTCACCGGGAGTCTCATCAGAGGGCTCTGTGGCTCTATAACCACTCTGGGCTACCCCTTTGCCCCTTTACCCACCAGTCATGGCAAGTGGGGACTCTGGAAATAGGTGAGGAGAGGTTAGAGGGTTTCTATACTGATCATATGTTCTGTCAATCACCCTCGTCGTAATGATGAACAAGCAGAGAATCATGCATATTTGTCTCTGCATGGTGACAACGTACTCTCTCAGGGTCAAATGTGACAGACTGGCCCTCAAAACTCTCCCGCACATCCAACCATACACTCACAAACAACAAACTCTATGCCTCGGATACCGATGAGGCACCAGACAAAAGCACATGGCAATGCAACAAGCTTAAGGTATGTGTACAGTGAACAGGATAATATGTATCCTGTTTGTGTGTGGCATAGAGCGGGACAAAATTAGAGACCGGGGAAAGCCTAGAGTCTGAGTTACCTTTACAGACAAAGGTACTCCTTTCCTTAGGGGAAGACATGAGATAATGAGGAAGAAGAGGGAGAAAGAGAGGGAGAGCGAGAGAAGTGAAAGGCTGCTCCCTCCATATCCTATACAGACAGACACAGAGGACGGCCTATTCTAAAGAGCCTTTGACCTTCGGCGAGAAAAGCCATAGCTCCGATACAGTTGAGGAAGGGATGTGCTGCTGCAATAGCAGGCTGTTAACTATGGGAGATAAAACAGCCCAACAAACCAATTATTCAGCCTCAGAAAAAAACTGTTTTATGACTGAGGGCCACAGTGTTTCAGGTAACAGGTTGTTTGTGGTGACTGAGATCCATGGAGACACTGTAGGCACAGGTGAGGAAAAAGAGAGAGAGCATAGATAGATAGATAGATAGATAGATAGATAGATAGATAGATAGATAGATAGATAGATAGATAGATAGATAGATAGATAGATAGATAGATAGATAGATAGATAGATAGATAGATAGATAGATAGATAGATAGATAGATAGATAGATAGATAGATAGATAGATAGATAGATAGATAGATAGATAGATAGATAGATAGATAGATAGATAGATAGATAGATAGATAGATAGATAGATAGATAGATAGATAGATAGATAGATAGATAGATAGATAGATAGATAGATAGATAGATAGATAGATAGATAGATAGATAGATAGATAGATAGATAGATAGATAGATAGATAGATAGATAGATAGATAGATAGATAGATAGATAGATAGATAGATAGATAGATAGATAGATAGATAGATAGATAGATAGATAGATAGATAGATAGATAGATAGATAGATAGATAGATAGATAGATAGATAGATAGATAGATAGATAGATAGATAGATAGATAGATAGATAGATAGATAGATAGATAGATAGATAGATAGATAGATAGATAGATAGATAGATAGATAGATAGATAGATAGATAGATAGATAGATAGATAGATAGATAGATAGATAGATAGATAGATAGATAGATAGATAGATAGATAGATAGATAGATAGATAGATAGATAGATAGATAGATAGATAGATAGATAGATAGATAGATAGATAGATAGATAGATAGATAGATAGATAGATAGATAGATAGATAGATAGATAGATAGATAGATAGATAGATAGATAGATAGATAGATAGATAGATAGATAGATAGATAGATAGATAGATAGATAGATAGATAGATAGATAGAAGATAGATAGCCAGAAGCTAGTTAGCTAGATAGATAGATAGATAGATAGATAGATTTACTGGATAATTGTTAGTATTCAGCTATCCTTTAGCTAGATAAAAATCTATAGCCAGTTTTGTATAGATAGATAGATAGATAGATAGATAGATAGATAGATAGATAGATAGATAACATAGATAGATAGATAGATAGATAGATAGATAGATAGATAGATAGATAGATAGATAGATAGATAGATAGATAGATAGATAGATAGATAGATAGATAGATAGATAGATAGATAGATAGATAGATAGATAGATAGATAGATAGATAGATAGATAGATAGATAGATAGATAGATAGATAGATAGATAGATTTTAGATAGATCTCCATGTTAGCCTTTACTGGATAATTGTTAGTATTCAATCCTTTAGCTCAAAAATCTATCGCCAGTTTTATACCTTGATCTCACAGAACATACCGGACCTATTTTTCTCTCCATGTCCCCGGATTTAAACCGCAAGATCTGGACATTTATACCTTGATCTCACAGCTAGCTAGCTGCTATCCGTGTGACTATCGGCTTACGTCGATCCCGGAGCAAACATCAATTATTCCGGAGCTAGCCAGCTGAAGATTTCCATCAGCCACTCCTGGGTTACAATCACCTATCCGGTTTTACTGCCAACGCGGAGCCCCACCGGGCCTTCACAACTAGACTACCGACGTTATCTGCCCGAGGGAGTTATCCAGCTGGCTCCTCCGTCGCGACGTTACCTGAACGCCCATCTGCGCCCCGCTAATCGTTAGCTGTCTTATCGGCCGCTATCTGAATAGATCTATCGGACAATTTTTTTCTTTTTTCTTGGGCCTCTATAACTATATCTATTTCTTTTTTGCGAATTGGATTGATCCCCTCTACCACACGGAACCCCAATAATCCTACCGACGGAAACGCACAAGGTGGCTAAAAACAGACCTCTATCCTATGCTAGCTTGCTACCTATGGCCCGGCTAGCTGTCTGAATCGCCGTGACCCCAACCAACCTCACTACTCACTGGACCCTTTTGATCACTCGACTAAGCATGCCTCTCCTTAATGTCAATATGCCTTGTCCATTGCTGTTCTGGTTAGTGTTTATTGGCTTATTTCACTGTAGAGCCTCTAGTCCTGCGCACTATACCTTATCCAACCTATTAGTTCCACCACCCACACATGCGATGACATCTCCTGGTTTCAATCATGTTTCTAGAGACAATATCTCTCTCATCATCACTCAATACCTAGGTTTACCTCCACTGTATTCACATCCTACCATACCTTTGTCTGTACATTATACCTTGAAGCTATTTCGTCGCCCCCAGAAACCTCCTTTTACTCTCTGTTCCAGACGTTCTAGACGACCAATTCTCATTTCTTTTATCCGTACCCTTATCCTACTCCTCCTCTTTTCCTCTGGTGATGTAGAGGTGAATCCAGGCCCTGCAGTGCCTAGCTCCACTCCTATTCCCCAGGCGCTCTCTTTTGATGACTTCTGTAACCATAATAGCCTTGGTTTCATGCATGTTAACATTAGAAGCCTCCTCCCGAAGTTTGTTTTATTCACTGCTTTAGCACACTCTGCCAACCCGGATGTTCTAGCTCTGTCTGAATCCTGGCATAGGAAGACCACCAAAAATTCTGAAATGTTCATCCCTAACTACAACATTTTCAGCCAAGATAGAACTGCCAAAGGGGGCGGTGTTGCAATCTACTGCAAAGATAGCCTGCAGAGTTCTGTCCTACTATCCAGGTCTGGACCCAAACAATTTGAAGTTCTACTTTTAAAAATCCACCTCTCTAAAAACAAGTCTCTCACCTTTGCCTCCTGCTATAGACCACCCTCTGCCCCCAGCTGTGCTCTGGACACCATATGTGAACTGATTGCCCCCCATCTATCTTCAGAGCTCGTGCTGCTAGGTGACCTATACTGGAACATGCTTAACACCCCAGGCATCCGACAATCTAAGCTTGATGCCTTCAATCTCACACAAATTATCAATGAACCTACCAGGTATCTCCCCAAAGCCGTAAACACGGGCACCCTCATAGATATCATCCTAACAAAATTGACATCTAAATACACCTATGCTGTCTTCAACCAAGATCGCAGTGATCACTGCCTTATTGCCTGCATCCGTAATGGGTCAGCGGTCAAACGACCTCCACTCATCACTGTCAAACGCTCCCTGAAACGCTTCAGCGAGCAGGCCTTTCTAATCGACCTGGCCGGGGTATTCTGGAAGGATATTGATCTCATCCCGTCAGTAGAGGATGCCTGTTTTTTTTAAATGCCTTCCTAACCATCTTAAATAAGCATGCCCCGTTCAAGAAATTTAGAACCAGGAACAGATATAGCCCTTGGTTCTCCCCAGAACTGACTGCCCTTAACTAACACAAAAACATCCTATGGCGTTCTGCATTAGCATCGAACAGCCCCCGTGATATGCAGCTTTTCAGGGAAGCTAGAAATCAATTTACACAGACAGTTAGAAAAGCCAAGGCTAGCTTTTTCAAGCAGAAATTTGCTTCCTGCAACACTAACTCAAAAAAGTTCTGGGACACTGTAAAGTCCATGGAGAATAAGAACACCTCCTCCCAGCTGCCAATTGCGCTGAAGATAGGAAACACTGTCACCACTGATAAATCCACTATAATTGAGAATTTCAATAAGCATTTTTCTACAGCTGGCCATGCTTTCCACCTGGCTACCCCTACCCCGGTCAACAGCACTGCACCCCCCACAGCAACTCGCCCAAGCCTTCCCCATTTCTCCTTCTCCCAAATCCAGTCAGCTGATGTTCTGAAAGAGCTGCAAAATCTGGACCCCTACAAATCAGCCGGGCTAGACAATCTGGACCCTTTCTTTCTAAAATGATTTGCCGAAATTGTTGCCACCCCTATTACTAGCATTTTCAACCTCTCTTTCATGTTGTCTGAGATTCCCAAAGATTGGAAAGCAGCTGCGGTCATCCCACTCTTCAAAGGGGGGGGACACTCTTGACCCAAACTGCTACAGACCTATATCTATCCTACCCTGCCTTTCTAAGGTCTACGAAAGCCAAGTCAACAAACAGATTACCGACCATTTCGAATCTCACCATACCCTCTCTGCTATGCAACCTGGTTTCAGAGCTGGTCATGGGTGCACCTCAGCCACGCTCAAGGTCCTAAATGATATCTTAACCGCCATTGATAAGAAACATTATTGTGCAGCTGTATTCATTGATCTGGCCAAGGCTTTCGACGCTGTCAATCACCACATCCTCATCGGCAGACTCGACAGCCTTGGTTTCTCAAATGATTGCCTCGCCTGGTTCACCAACAACTTCTCTGATAGAGTTCAGTGTGTCAAATCGGAGGGTCTGTTGTCCGGACCTCTGGCAGTCTCTATGGGGGTGCCACAGGGTTCAATTCTTGGACTGACTCTCTTCTCTGTATACATCAATGATGTCTCTCTTGCTGCTGGTGAGTCTCTGATCCACCTCTACGCAGACGACACCATTCTGTATACTTCTGGTGTCACACCCTGACCATAGTTTGCTTTGTATGTTTCTATGCCCTGGGCACAGCCTGGAGAATATCGCCGCCCCAAAGAAGAGCTGGAGGCGGCGAAGGTGGAGAGGCGCTGGTATGAGGAAGCAACACCGCGGCGTGGATGGAAGCCCGAGAGTCAGCCCCAAAAATGTATTGGGGGAGGGCACACAGGAAGTGTGGTAGGAGACCTGCGTCAACTTCCTGTGCTTACCGGGGGGCTAGAGAGACCGGGCAGGCACCGTGTTATGCTGTGAAGCACACGGTGTCCCCAGTGCGGGTGCATAGCCCGGTGCGGTACATACCAGCTCCGCGTATCGGCCGGGCTAGAGTGGGCATCGAGCCAAGTGCCATGAAGCCGGCTCTAAGCATCTGGTCTCCAGTGCGTCTCCTTGGGCCGGCTTACATGGCACCAGCCTTACGCATGGTGTCCCCGGTTCGCCTGCATAGCCCAGTGCGGGCTATTCCACCTCGCCGCACTGGCAGGTCGACCGGGAGCATTCAACCAGGTAAGGTTGGACAGGCTCGGTGCTCAAGAGCTCCAGTGCGCCTGCACGGTCCGGTCTATCCGATACCACCTCCACACACCAGCCCTCTGGTGGCAGCCCCCCGCACCAGGCTGTCTCTCCGTCTCATCCCTACAGGTGCTCCCACCTGTCCAGTGCTGCCGGAGCCTTCCTCCTCGCCAGCGCTGCTGGAGTCTCCCGCCTGTTCAGCGCTGCCGGAGTCTCCCGCCTGTCCAGGGCTGCCAGAGCTGCCAGTCTGCAAGGAGCTGCCAGTCGGAGCAGCCAGAGCTGCCAGGAGATGCATGGAGCAGCCAGAGCCGCCAGTCTGCATGGAGCAGCCAGAGCCACCAGTCAGCATGGAGCAGCCAGTGCTGCCAGTCAGCCAGGATCTGCCAGAGCCGCCAGTCAGCCAGGATCTGCCAGAGTCGTCAGCCAGTACGGAGCTACCCCTCTGTCCCGAGCTGCCCCTCTGTCCCGAGCTGCCCCTCTGTCCCGAGCTGCCCCTCTGTCCCGAGCTGCCCCTCTGTCCAGTGGGGTCATTTAGAAGGGTCGCCGTGGTTAGGAGGCCACGGAAGAGGACAATGTGGCGGACTAAGACTATGGTGAAGTGGGGGCCACGTCCAGCACCAGAGCCGCCACCGCGGACAGATGCCCACCCAGACCCTCTCCCAATAGGTTCAGGTTTTGCGGCCGGAGTCCGCACCTTGGGGGTACTGTCACACCCTGACCATAGTTTGCTTTGTATGTTTCTATGTTTTGTTTGGTCAGGGTGTGATCTGAGTGGGCATTCTATGTTGTGTGTCTAGTTTGTCTGTTTCTGTGTTTGGCCTGATATGGTTCTCAATCAGAGGCAGGTGTTAGTCATTGTCTCTGATTGGGAACCATATTTAGGTAGCCTGTTTGGTGTTGGGTTTTATGGGTGATTGTCTCCTGTGTCAGTGTTTGTTCCACACGGGACTGTTTCGGGTTTACACGTTTGTTGTTCATTCATGTATAGTTTTCTTATTAAAAACAAACATGAATTTCAACCACGCTGAATTTTGGTCCTCCTCTCCTTCGACGGAAGAATCCCGTTACATCTGGCCCTTCTTTGGACACTGTGTTAACAACCCTCTGGGCAAGCTTTAATGCCATACACTCTCCTTCCATGGCCTCTAATTGCTCTTAAATGCAAGTAAAACTAAATGCATGCTCTTCAACCGATCGCTGCCTGCACCTGCCCGCCCGTCCAACATCACTACTCTGGACGGCTCTGACTTAGAATACGTGGACAACTACAAATACCTAGGTGTCTGGTTAGACTGTAAACTCTCCTTCCAGACCCACATCAAACATCTCCAATCCAAAGTTAAATCTAGAATTGGCTTCCTATTTCACAACAAAGCATCCTTCACTCATGCTGCCAAACATACCCTTGTAAAACTGACCATCCTACCAATCCTCGACTTCGGCGATGTCATTTACAAAATAGCCTCTAATACCCTACTCAACAAATTGGATGCAGTCTATCACAGTGCCATCCGTTTTGTCACCAAAGCCCCGTATACTACCCACCATTGCGACCTGTACGCTCTCGTTGGCTGGCCCTCGCTTCATACTCGTCGCCAAACCCACTGGCTCCATGTCCTCTACAAGACCCTGCTAGGTAAAGTCCCCCCTTATCTCAGCTCGCTGGTCACCATAGCATCATAGTCATCATAGCACGCGCTCCAGCAGGTATATCTCTCTGGTCACCCCCAAAACCAATTGTTTCTTTGGCCGCCTCTCCTTCCAGTTCTCTGCTGCCAATGACTGGAACGAACTACAAAAATCTCTGAAACTGGAAACACATCTCCCTCACTAGCTTTAAGCACCAGCTGTCAGAGCAGCTCACAGATTACTGCACCTGTACATAGCCCATCTATAATTTAGCCCAAACAACTACCTCTTTCCCTACTGTATTTATTTTATTTATTTATTTATTTATTTTGCACCCCATTATTTTTATTTCTACTTTGCACATTCTTCCACAGCAAATCTACCATTCCAGTGTTTTACTTGCTATATTGTATTTACTTTGCCACCATGGCCTTTTTTTGCCTTTACCTCCCGTAATCTCACCTCATTTGCTCACATCGTACATAGACTTGTTTCTACTGTATTATTGACTGTATGTTTGTTTTACTCCACGTGTAACTCTGTGTTGTTGTATGTGTCGAACTGCTTTGCTTTATCTTGGCCAGGTCGCAATTGTAAATGAGAACTTGTTCTCAACTTGCCTACCTGGTTAAATAAAGGTGAAATAAAAAATCCATTGCGATGGCTGACAATGGAGCTGTCAGCGGGGTATGACCCCTTTCTAGACAGAGCTGCAATGGAGCATTCAGGGTCCTGGATACAATCCCACAACACCCAGAAACAACACCACAGCACAGGCTCAAAGTAAACCCTGCCTCTCCGTCTTCCAGAGCTCCTACCCTTCCTTCCCTCCCTCCTGCTACAGAGCGGTACAGATGAGCCATCCAGCATGGAGCAACAAGGGAGCCTCCAAACCACCTGGCCCATTAGAAAGCTCTCATCCTGGACCAAGCCAGAGACAGAGCCTGGCCTTGACCGACACGGACTGGACTGGAGGAGGTGTGGGTATCACGCAATACAGTCCTGCCTCGTGCAACAATGATGTGCACAATACTCAAGGAGCGGTCCAATCTTATGACACACTATCTGTTAAAACTGTTTGGTTGGTTGAGATCCAAGAGGGTAATGTCCAATGGATGCCCAAGAGGAAATGAGGTCAGAGTTGTAGAGGATGTGCAGTAGTTATAGAGGATGGAGGCCTTGTTCATCCAATAGTCTACATTGTTCTTGGACTAGTCTTCCCATCCATCCATCCTTCAGAACATGATCTAGAATTTTAACAGTCGGATGACTCATCCAATCACCTCGACTTTGAACACCCACCTCCAACGTGCCCCGATCCCACCAGCCAAAGATCTCACGCTCGGAGGAGAAGGACCCGAGGACCTCCACATCTGTCCCGTTAAAGACTTTGCCGTGGTTCAGCTAGCCCAGAGCGCTCCGCTCCGACTCACTAGTCTGTCCAGCGTCCAGGGAACATGTTCAGAGAGGAGAGGGGAGGAATGATGAGGAAGTTAAAGACTTCATCCCAAATGGCCCCCTATTTCCAATCTAGTGTGGTACTTTTGACCAGGGCCCACAGGGAAACCCATAGGGCTCTGGTCAAAAGTAGTGCACTATAGTATATAGGGAATAGAGTGCCATTTGGAATGCAACCAGAGAGGGGCTGAGGTGGATGAAAGGAGAATGCGTGGTTCCTCTCCAAACTATGACGTATTTTTTTCCTTCTCTTCCCCCAGCCTCCACCAACTAAACCCTGGGCCCAGGCAAGGCAACACATGGCCTGGGGGGGAGGAAGACAATGGAAGTAGATTATGTTTGTTTCATCATAACCACAGAGATGGGAACTGGCTCCAAATGACATGGGGATGGGTGCCGTTATCAGATCGAAACAGTGATATAAAAAAAAAAACACATGCGCATTTCCTGTTGTTGTAATTTATGAGTGCTGCTTTTCCAAATCACGTCAACAGATATTATACGTTTGGGTACGTCTAACTATTTTGGCGACAGTACAGTAGTGATTGTAAAATGAGTAAGATTGAATTATGATAATTGCTGTGAAATCGTATTTAATCTTTTAGCATCTTTTAGCCAGACAATACACTGTACTACACAGTTAAGTTTATGGGTGAGCGTCTATAACGTGGAGTGAAATTAAAGTACTTCTTGGATGCAGATTCTTCGCTGAAATGGGATAGGATCAGATTCCTCTTATGGCCAAAGTTAAACATGACAATGAAGTACTGTAGACCTCAGCCATAACATAATAACAATCTCTGGTGGCATTTAAATGGTGAAGCATTTAGTCTTAAATGAAGGGGGAAAAGGGTAACCTAACGCATTTTAATAATGCACAATAGTACAATTCAGAGACAGAATTGTACAGATCCCATATCTTATCTTGATCATCCTGTTGTTGCAGGAATATTCCTGCACGACAGGAAATGCAAACTTGTAGTGTATTCAAGGTTTAAAAAGGCTTCTAAAGTTTGTCATTTCCACTTTAACATTTTAGACTTGATTTTCCCTAACAAAAGATGTATCAACCACTACACAAAATGTCCTTTAATTATAATCCACATAATAATTCAACTTTCCTGTTGCTGCAGGATTATTTTCCTGCTGTAGCAAACTGGCTCAAATTGAGTTCCTACATCTGTATGATATTGAATTCCACATTGGCAAAAGAGCCACAGGTTCAACCAATAAGATGATGCAGTGGTGAAGATGGTGCCCTTTGTCACAAATGTTGTGCAGATTGTGCCTCATTGACCCTAGGAAAACAACCCAGCAAAACGAGTATTGACAGAGTATAGGGTCCACACTTGGAGTGTGTGCTCAACGCTGACCGTATCAAACAAATATGTCTGCTCATAGTTTCTGGGCGGTATGGCAACAATATCCTTTAGTTAAGAAGAGAGTGCAACTGCTAAAGATCAAATGTATAAGTCTTGTCAACTTGATGACTCAAGTAAACCACAGAAAGACTATATGCAGCATAATGTCTACCTGGTTGACCTTAAGTTGAAATTCAGATCTTCTGTGTTGCTAGAGCAGCTTTGGGGAAAATATAACTCTACGACCTCAGCACGGCCAGTTCAAATGAACCTCAGGTACATATAATTTCCTTTGACAGTGTTCACACTGTGCGTGTAGGAATTGTATGAAAGGGCATACATGAACTTCTTTATTTAAGTGTACAAGCGCAAAGCAAACACTTTATAAATATATAGTGTATGTCATTGAGCGGTAGGCCCCACCCAAACCTTACCTGAATCCCCATTCAAAGAGCGACTGCAAAACAGGATATCATTACCATTAAAAAGGAAACAAGGCCTAACAAATCCTAACAACCATCTATTAAAAATATGAATACTTTATTGTGTTGGTGGCCTGAGTAGAGATCTTTAAATGACAAGTTACACATGCCACCAATTCCCCAAAACAAGCGCTATAGCTGCACTTGACTTTGAAAGATTTTCACTTTCAGCACGCATCGACGCCCTCTCTCGCACTCAAAAGAGAAATGTTAAAAATACTTTTGAAAAAAGATGCCCTCTTACCCCTCAATTAGCATTCTATGAGTCAGACAAACGCAGGATGAATCGTTTTGGACACTTTCGACTTCCTTTCCAAAAACCTATTTGATTGTATGGAGAGGTTCACGGGGGTGATGATTAAAAAGTACAAAACTTAAAGGCATACTGACGGTGCAGCTCCCCAGAGCGCGTTCTTCATTAGTATCACTGTCTAGTCTAGTGAGATACCATATGTCATAATCTAGCGTTTCTGCTCCCGTTGGGAGTAGTGCACATTACTGCCCAAATTACAAGGTATTTATCACCTCTAACTGTAACTCAAGACGATGAGTTGCAAGAAAAAATCAGAGTAGACGGCCAAAACAAATCAATGAGATTATGTATCACGGTGAGTTTCTCTCCAAGCCGTCTGATTGTATGATTACGGTATAAACCTGGTGGCCTGTGATTTCAGTGAGATATTACAATTTGGCAACGTAGAATTGGGAGTTGATCAGAAGGAACTACGGCAAAGACTCACTAAACAGATGACTCATTTCACCCTTAAATAATAACATGATACAGATGTATCAGAAAACATTGCATTGCCTCACTGTCGTAAAGGCCATTGGTCCTTGCATAATCCAACATCTGTACTACTCATTTGCACTACTACATTTCCAAATTCCCTTTTGCTTAAATTAAGTTCATGAAAATGGGTTGAATAAAGTTTGGTTGAACTTCATCTGTGTTTGCAATAGAGATGCTGTACTGTGGGCCAATGTTGAAGGCAATACCACAGCTGGATGCAGTGAGTCTGTGCATTGGCTGGCTTGCCACCCTGCCTGCCTTCCCTCCATGTTTCTGTTCAGCTGTCAAATCAGACAGTCCCAAACCTCAAGAATACAAACTCCACATCCAGGTTTGGGATCTCCTCTCCCCTCACCTCTCATTCCCTCTTCTTGCCTCTCTTGTCCTCCACTACCTGCCAATTCCTTCTTCTCCCCTCTCCTCTCTTCCCCCTACTCTCCTTCTCTCCTGTCCCCTCTCCTCCCCCCTCCCATCCTCTCCTCTCCTCACAGTACTTACAGGCGGTGGAGTGGTTTGTCACATCCTCCTTCCTCTGCTAGTCAACCGTATGTAAACACTGCTTTCTCTCAGCCGGTCAACGAGCCCTGAGACAAACCGGGCCACACATAAACAGGAAAGCCAATGAATGGGGACAACCTCCATCTCCCTACATGCCAACCGCCCTGTAGCTTGTCAATTGAGATGCATCTAGCTGAAGCTCCCGCAGCAGCCTGTGACTTAAACAAGCCTGTCACTAAAACTAGCCTGCCACTACAGCCAATTCTATCACCATCTACTGGCTGTGGTTAATCCCTACCACATAGTACCAGTCAAAAGTTTGGATACACCTACTCATTCAAGGGTTTTTCTCTATTTTTACTATTTTCTACATTGTAGAATAATAGTGAAGAAATCAACACTATTAAATAACACATATGGAAACATGTAGTAACCCAAAAAAGTGTTAAATATATCAAAATATATTTATAATTTAGATTCT
The DNA here is from genome assembly GCF_018296145.1 of Oncorhynchus tshawytscha. Lineage (NCBI taxonomy): Eukaryota > Metazoa > Chordata > Actinopteri > Salmoniformes > Salmonidae > Oncorhynchus > Oncorhynchus tshawytscha. Next base: position 16,571,178 of record NC_056452.1, on the reverse strand, counting down.
TCAAAGTAGCCAACCTTTGCCTTGATGACAGCTTTGCACACTCTTGGCATTCTCTCAACCAGCTTCACCTGGAATGTTTTTCCAATAATCTTGAAGTAGTTCCCACATATGCTGAGCACTTGTTGGCTGCTTTTCTTTCACTCTGTGGTCCAACTCATCCCAAACCATCTCAATTGGGTTGAGGTGATTGTGGAGGCCAGGTCATCTGATGCAGCACTCCATCACTCGCTTTCTTGGTCAAATAGCCCTTACACAGCCTGAAGGTGTGTTGGGTCATTGTCCTGTTGAAAAACAAATGATAGTCCCACTAAGCGCAAACCAGATAGGATGGCGTATAGCTGCAGAATGCTGTTGTCACGTCGTGACCTTAGTTCCCTTTTTATGTCTCTGTTTTAGTTTGGTCAGGGCGTGAGTTGGGGTGGGCATTTTATGTTGCGATTTCTATGTTTGTCTTTCTGTGTTTGGCCTGGTATGGTTCCCAATCAGAGGCAGCTGTCGATCGTTGTCTCTGATTGAGAACCATACTTAGGTAGCCTGTTTTTCCAATTTTGAGTTGTGGGAGATTTTTTTCTGTTGTGTGTCTGCACCAGCCAGAACTGTTTCGGTCGTTCTCTTTGTTATTTTTGTTATTCCCGTGTTCATTTAATAAATATGGACACATACCACGCTGCACCTTGGTCCTCTCCTTCCAACAGCCGTTACAGCTGTGGTAGCCATGCTGGTTAAGTGTGCCTTGAATTCTAATTCAATCACAGACAGTGTCACCAGTAAAGCACCCCCACACCTCCTCCTACATGCTTCACGGTGGGAACCACACACACAATCAACTACTCTGCGTCTCACAACGACACAGCGGTTGGAACCCAAAAAATTGCAAATCTGGACTCTTCAGATCAAAGGACTGATTTCCACGGGTCTAATGTCCATTGTTCGTGTTTCTTGGCCCAAGCAAGCCTCTTCTTATTATTGGTGTCCTTTAGTAGTGGTTTCTTTGCAGCAATTCGAACATCAAGGCCTGATTAATGTAGTCTCCTCTGAACAGTTGATGTTGAGATGTGTCTGTTACATGAACTCTGTGAAGTATTTATTTGGGCTGCAATTTCTGAGGGTTCCTTTTCTTCCTCTTTTCTTATTTGAGCTGTTCTTGCCATAATATGGACTTGGTATTTTACCAAACAGGGCTATCTTATGTACACCACCCCTACCTTGTCACAACACAACTGATTTGTTTAACACATTTTTGGTTACTACTATACATGGTTCCGTATGTTATTTCACAGTTTTGATGTCTTCACTATTATTCTACATTGTAGAAAATAGTAAAACAAAGAAAAACCCTTGAATGAGTAGGTGTGTCCAAACTTTCACTGGTACTACAATGCGTACGGTCACTGTGGGGACGATGTCGTAGATGCATTAATTAACGAAGCCGGTGACTAATGTGGTAAACTCCTCAATGCCATCGGATGAATCCCGGATCATTTCCCAGTCTGTGCTAGCAAAACAGTCCTGTAGCTTAGCATCCTCTTCATCGTACCACTTCCGTACAGAGCGTTTCACTGGTACTTCCTGTTTGAGTTTCTGCATGTAAGCAGGATTCAGGAGGATCGAGTTATGCATATGTATGCCCAGATGGATTTTTAATAACAAATCAGCCTAGATTCTTTCTTCGTAAGGTATGTTAGAGATTAGAGAACACGGCTGCCTCTGTCCTACCCAAAGACCTATGGAGACACATATGATACACAAACTTGAGCTTGGAAATAAAAAGGGTTTGCAGACGGATCTTTATCAAGTCCACCGCATAAAGTCATTTGACGGCTTGTTTGCTATTTTTGTTCATGATTAGTCATTTTTGGTGGAGGGAAATGGATTATTATTATTTGGGCCAAATATTTAATATTCCCATTATTTGAGTGAGCGCATAAACAAATGCGTCATGAGTATTGCACGTACAATAACACAGAGACATTTTCCCACACTGAGGTCTGGCAGCGAGGACTGAACCTCGGAGCTCCAGACATCAAGGGAATTCAGACCACCACAGTACAGAACACCATAGTGCATACAGCACATGCTAGCATGGATCAGCAGACTACAGTAGATCACAAAGCAGATACTGCTTGTAGTAGGGCCTATGCAATATACAGTTGAAGTCGGAAGTTTACATACACCTGAGCCAAATACATTTAAACTCAGTTTTTCACAATTCTTGACATTTAATCCTAGTTAAAAGTACCTGCCTTAGGTCAGTTTGGATGACCACTTTATTTTAAGAATGTGAAATGTCAGAATAATAGTAGAGAGTGATTTATTTTAGCTTAAATTTCTTTCCTCACATTCCCAGTGGGTCAGAAGTTTACATACACTCAATTAGTATTTGGTAGCATTGCCTTTAAATTGTTTAACCTGGGTCAAACATTTCAGGTAGCCTTCCACAAGCTTCCCACGATAAATTGGGTGAATTTTGGCCCATTCCTCCTGACAGAACTGGTGTAACTGAGTCAAGTTTAGTGGCTTCCTTGCTCGCACACACTTTTACAGTTCTGCCCACAAGATTTCTATAGGATTGAGGTCAGTGCTTTGTTATGGCCACTCCAATACCTTGACTTTGTTGTCCTTAAGATATTTTGCCACAACTTATTTTGTGAAGTGCACCAGTCTCTCCTGCAGCAAAGCACCCCCAGAACATGATGCTGCCACCCCTTTGCTTCACAGTTGGGATGGTGTTCTTCAGCTTGCAAGCCTCCCCCTTTTTCCTCATAACATAACGATAGTCATTATGGCCAAACAGTTCTATTTTTGATTCATCAGACAAGAGGACATTTATCCAAGAAGTTGGCGCAAGTCTCCTATCTGGCTTCACCACACTCCCCATGTGCCCCCCCCAAGAAATGTTTGGGGCTGCCTCTCGGGCTTCCAGCCGCGCTGCCGTGCTGCCGTGCTGCCTCCTCATTCCTCTCCAGCAACTGAGTTAGGAAGGACGCCTGTATCTTTGTAGTGACTGGATTGATACACCATCCAGTGTAATTAATAACTTCATCATGCTCAAAGGGCTATTCAGCATATGCTTTTTTTTTTTTTTTTTTTTTTTTTTTTACACATCTACCAATCAGTGCCCTTCTTTGCGAGGCATTGAAAAACCTCCCTGATATGTTTGAAATGTACAGATAATTGTATGTCTGGGGTACAGATATGAGGTAGTCATTCAAAATCCTACTAACCACTATTATTGAACACTGAATGAGTCCATTCAACTTACTAAGCAATTTGTTAAGCAAATTTTAACTTATTTAGACTTGCCATAACAAAGGGGTTGAATACTTCTTGACTCAAGACACTACTAAGGTATATGGAATTGTTTTAAGAAAGTCATACCAAGGATCACTTGGTATTTGAATTGGAAGACTCCTTGAAGTATAAAAGAAGTATCAAAAAAATGATTTGATGAAAATGTATTTTTGGCCTTTATTATTATTATTCAAATGATTATTGGCCAATGCAAACACATTGAATAACAGATTCACTACATGAAACAACAGATAGTCACTCCAAAAAAATACAAAGGAAGTTTGTTCTGAAGTATCTGCCCTACTGTGTAGCTGAGAGATATAAGAAAGATCAGGAAACATTTGTTATTTCTTTGTTATTTAACCCCTTATTTTGTCACTAAACAGTCTCCATATATACACTACATGATAAAAAGTATGCTCGTCGAACATCTGATAATTGTCTGGGGCTGTTTTTCATGGTTCGGTCTAGACCCCTCAGTTCCAGTGCAGGTAAATCTTAACGCTACAGCATACAATGACATTCTAGACAATTCTGTGCTTCCAACTTTGCGGCAACAGTTTGGGGAAGGCCCTTTCCTGTTTCGTCTTGACAATGCCCCAGTGCACAAATCGAGGTCCATACAGAAATTGTTTTATTCGAGATCGGTGTGGAAGAACTTGACTGGCCTGCACAGAGCCTTGACCTCAACCCAATCGAACATCTTTGGGATGAATTGGAACGCCGACTGCAACCAGGCCTAATCGCCCAACAACTTACTAATGCTCTTGTGGCTGAATGGAAGCATGTCCACACAGCAATGTTCCAACATCTAGTGGAACGCCTTCCCAAAAGAGTGGAGGCTGTTATAGCAGCAAAGGGGGGGGATCAACTCAATATTAATGTCCGTGATACTGGAATGAGATGTTCGACGATCTGGCTGTAACACAAAATGTGGAAAAAGTAAAGGGTCGTGAACACTTTCTGAAGGCACTGTAGATCACAATGACCACAGTGTAGATTTCCTTGAAAATGTATTTTACAACTGGAAAAAAATATATAACAGGTAATCACAAATCACATTAACAGATATATTTAATTACTTCAAGATTCTGAATAGTGAGGACAAAACTTTGCATCGGTATCTGACCACAATCACATTGTGACTCCACACATAGCTACTAAAGCAAAAAAATCTAACAAAACAGATGACACACCACTACAATGCAGGAGTCACAGAGAGGTCATTATGCCAAATAGTTGCTGTGTCACTTTTGGGATTAGGGGAAGTAACATTGATCTGGAGAATCGCAATGTTATAGCCAAGTCCTGGGGGTCTTACAAAGTACAGAGGGCACACTGAATCCAACCCCTCTGATAGAATCTTAATTCTTACCCCCTTACATTCACTCCAATAGAGCAGGAAACTGTAACATAGTCAGAACACCAAACCCACTCGGGATTGGCTGAGCCACAGCCATGAACCTAGGGTCACCAGTTAGACGTGAATCATTGGTGTAAAGAGAATTTGTCAACAGAACCACTGCAATTCCACTTAATAGGAATTGAAGCACATGGAAATGGTGTTTGATGCGAAAACATGACATTAGTACCTTGTTATGATAGAACCGCATATGTTCTGGTGCTTCCTCATATCTGAGGGCCTTGGATCGCGAGCGGAAAAAGCAATGGGATCATGAAAAACATGATCTGTGTGGTGTTTTAGGAAGCCATTAGTGAAACTACTGATGTAGATGATTGGAGAAGGGCTGTTTCCTTTTACTGGCGCAGCGTGGGTTGCTATTTACAGAGCTCTGATAATGTCTGTGAGGGCAAACGTACACCAGTCTAGAGTACCAACACTCACACACACATATGCAACAGACAATCAAAATCTTGTACAAAGATACACACAATCGCGCACTGCATAGACATACACTCTCTCTTTCTCTCTCTCTCTCTCTCTCTCACACACAAACTTCAAAGACAGACACAATCTCTCTCTCTCTCTCTCTCTCGTTCATACACACACACTCACATGTTCACACTAATGCTCATCAATCACCCTTTCTCCATGGGGGTACCCAGGACAAAGCCTAACGTCCATTATGCAACCGCCCCTGTGTTGTGGTCCAATATTGGTTTACAGTCCCAGGCCTGCCTGGTTTGGTACTCTGCCCAAGCACTCCTCAAAATCAAAGCCATTTATAATGAAGTGGTGCACAGACGTTTGCTTTCCCTTCATGAGGAGAATGAGGAGTCTCTGTGCAGATGGGACTACTTTTTCACATGAGTGGCCCCCCTCTGCTAGCCTCGGGCCCCGGGGACCAAGACTCCAATCCATCAGCCTCAGAGACAGAAATGTGTGGCAGGGAAGTGGAGAGCAGAGGCAAGAAAGGGGGCTCCGTTGGGGGCTGGGGTGGGAGGGGTTCAAGTCCAAGAGTCTGACAGCAGACATTTCCATCAGATTTACATGAAGATGGAGGTCTGTGTCGTTAGCATAATATATGTTGTCCAGCAGCTGTCTCTCTAAATACACAAAGCCAAGAGTAAGGAATGATGTGATAAGCTTGCAGGAGACATTATCCCATGTGGTCACAGAGATCCCTGGGCATGTCTTATGTTTCTATGATTGGTGGGTTTTCAAGTGTGCGTGTGTGTGTCTATACATCTGTATCCATGTGTATGAGCTGCGTGTACTTTCACCCCACACAGATAGTATCACTCTAGCTGAACTCCTGTGGGCCCTTACTCTTCCTCTGGGCATCTTTAAAACGCTCCATCCCTGACTCTATAGAGGATAGGTTCGGCTTTAAGAGCACAAGGATTGACTCGGATCAAATGCTACGCAGTGTGACATCTGCAAACCATAACACCCCCTTGAAAAAAATAATACAAAACAAAGAACGAGTACGGTATAAAACAAAGAACGTGGCTTCAGCTTTTTCTTCTTTGTGAAATAACGAGGCCACAGGGTAAGCATCTTCAGAGAAACTGGTGGGGCGAGAGAGCGAGAGGTGCCTTGAAGTTCATTGCGATTTTGTCGGTTTTGACTGTGCTAGACTTCTAAAGACACTGCACTCTTACATCGTTGTTAAATATTCACTTGACTCTATGTTTGTAGTTATATTTATGACATAACATATGCCACTCCACACATCTTTATGACTTGCAGTATGTTTAGAAGTCCTGGAAGTTTCACTTCAGGGCTTTTGAACACTTTAGCATCCTTATTGTTAAACTAATGTTGTATATAAATAGTTGCGAGGTCAGATCCATTCATGGTGTTGTGTTAATTGTGCTTGTATCATATGTTTTAATTGTATAATTGTGTACTTGCGGCTGCATTACTGTCCAGGTATCCCTTTGGCAAAATAGGCCTAGTGGTAAAAGCTGTTTCACCTACAGTAGTACAACATGTAACAGTGACTAACAGGAAGTACAGCTCAGTTCCTGGATGGTATTGGATAGTATGACCCCCTGTAATTTCTGTGCTCCTTCCCCCAGTAATTATTTCAAATGGGCCTGTGCTTCTAATGGAGGCAGTTGGGACTCGGCTGCAGTAGTCTGGCTCCTTCAAGGATGAACTGCTGCAGTCCGTAGCCTAACAGGGATGGACTGGGAGCAGAAATCGGCCTGGGTATTTCTAACACACCGGACCATTTTTTCCATGAGGCCCCCACACCAGACCCTCATTTTTAAGCCTGGTCTCATAGACTAGATGTAACATAGTAAATGTAAATCCAGCACACTCAAATTAGTGTGATATGTTAATTCTATCAACCCAAAGGTTGCGAAATCTAATCTCATCACAGAGAACTTTAAAAATATATATATTAGCAACTATGTTTTTGCTACTTTTCAGCTACATAGCATGTTAGCTAACCCTTCCCTCACCTTAACCCTTTTAGCTAACCCGTCACCTAACCTTTATAGTAATTAATACACATTTTGATCCGATTGCACAGTTTGCACAAACAGATCCTCAAGGAAGATGGATTCTTTTAAATATGCTTTTGGACCAAAAACAGAGCTAATTCATCTATATCGGCCAAATGATGATTCACACTTTGAAAATATATATAATAATCTTGTTACGATAAACTAGGAGAGGTGGGTGGAATCAGGCGCAGAGAGCAGGGTTCAGTCGTTTATCAAATTTATTCACCAGCGCAACAAAAACGGTCACGCCAACACACAGGGCGTATACAAGTTGCCAGTCCAAACAACAGGACAAAAATAGTCCGGAGAATAGAGACAAGAACAAATCACACCATCAAACACAGAGTAACAAGAAACAAGCCCGCACAAATACCCAGCGGGCCTAGTGCCCTTAAATACCCTACAAACAAACCCTAATACAAAACAGGTGTACCCAATAACCAAAACAAACGGAATCGATGGCAGCTAATAGGCCGGCGACGACGACCGCCGAGCACCGCCCGAACAGGAAGAGGCACCATCTTCGGCGAGGTTCGTGACAAATCTATTGAGCTCACAAGCAATAAATTAATCTTTTATTATGGTAGGAGATTATAATATGGTTTTAAGTATCTCAATAGATCGTAAAGGTAATCACACTACAAATTATCACCCTCAAGCACTCAAGAAGATTACAAATATCATGGATACATTAGAACTAGTGGATATACAGAGGCTGAAAAACCCTGACCTCGTGAGATATACATGGAGGAGGCTTAATCAAGCTAGCCGTCTTGATTACTTCCTCGTCTCGTTTTTGCTGCCATCAAAAGTACAAAAAGTATTAATAGGAGACAGAATGTGATCGGACCACCATCTAATTGGCCTCCATATAACTCTTACAGAATTGCCACGTGGACGAGGAATCATTGGTTCAAATAACTCATCATGAAATACCATAGGAACGTTTATTTAGTTCACCCACACACAAGATACCAATAGTTTCACGGTGTAGTTTTTCATACAGTCATTAAATATTGTAATACAAAATATGTACATGTTTCATTATGTTACTACACATAAATACATCACCATAAAAGGACTAGTAGAGAGAATACTACAGACATTGGAATCATTGAACAAAATCTGAAATCCATTGATTAAATACAATAAAATCACAATATAGTTTTTTTTTTAATCAAAGCTAAAGTAATTAGCTACAAAATAGAAAAAAACTACAGTAAAACGTCAACTGTAGTGTTCCTCACCTGGCTTACTGTTGAAAGCAAAACAAAAGATGGATTACTGTACTTCTATATTTCCATCAACCCTGTCTTGTGGATTTGGCCCCAGGTTCTCATCCACATCACAATGGATGTTTTCATTAGCCAAACATCTTGGGAAGAATCTTCGGGCATGGCGAATCCAGGCCTGACCCTGGCCTGCTGTGATGTCATTGCATGCGTCATCCATGGCCTGGAGAAGGGTGGCTTGTTTGTGAGGGCACCTATCATATACCTTCCACCTTTATGTGGAGAAAAATCCTCAATCGGGTTCAGGAAAGGAGAGTATGGGGGTAAGTACAGGGTGATAAATTGTGGATGGGCCTGAAACCATGCTTGCACCATTTGTGCATGGTGGAACCTGACATTATCCCACACAATGACATAGGTCACACCATCAGCTCTACAGACCTGATTTAACTCATCAAGGAAGGTTACAAGGAAAGCTGCATTATATGATCCAATATGAGGTCTGCGTCCCACCTCACCATCTTCCGATATAGCCACACACATGGTGACGTTGGCAGCGTTGTCCAGGTACTTGGATGGTTGCCCGCTGGCCAATGAAATTCCGACCTCTCCTCCTCGTCTTGGCCAGGTTAAAGACTGACTCATCCAAAAAGAGGAATTTGTGATGGTTTCTGTCAGCATCCAGCTCCATCACCCTCTAAAAATACATTTTGGAAAGAGAATTACTGATTATAATGATTTATAATCATTTTTCACATCAGGCATCTTAAAACTGAACATAGCTGAACATGCTCCGTCCTCAGTTGCTTCACTCTGTCTGCATTTCTTTCCAAATTATGTTAAGTCCCTCTTCTGGTCAGTGATTCTGTCTGTCTTTCTTTGTATGGATGGGGATGTAAAACGAACATGGGAGAGACAGCAGTCAAAGTTCCTTTCCATATTGAGGGAGATTTTTCAGTATAGCTGTTTTAGAGACACCTGATGCCTTTTCAGCATCCGTGCAATAGTCAGCAAACTTATGGCCTCCACATTGTAGAACATGTCATCATTGTCCAAGATGTGCTGCCGAATTTCTGTAAGCCAAAAATCATTTCTTGCCCGAACCAAATTGACCACAGCCCACTCTTGTTGGTCAATCAGAACTTTGCCTCTGCATCCCCTATTTGGCCTAGTCTCAATTCTGCAGGGAAAATTACAGTAAGAACACATTTAGTCACATCACCTACTCTGTGGTACACATTGTCATGCAGTATACAGTCATTTGACAATTGAGAGTAGCCTAATGTTTAGTGCATGCTGAAGACTTACCGGTTCTCATTGCGGAAAGTTCTGATGATTGAGGCCACAGTTGACCTTCTGAGGTTTGGTTGAATCATTGTAGCGGCCTCAGACATTGTCATGCCATGATTTACGACATGGTCTACAAGTATTGCTCGGATTTCATTGGACACTTTGCTGTTGCTGCCGCTGTCTTGGTCCGTGGCCTTGTCCTCTATCACGTTCCCCCACAACTCTCAAACGAGGCTCACGACCACCTCTCAGAAGGGGTGCTCGTCTCCTACCATTACTTTGACCACCACGTCTTCCTCCTCCCACTGCTTGACTTCTATTGTGACCTGGATCACCTGCTGGCTCCATGTTATCGCTATGTTGTTGTAGGTGGTTACCGCTCATTTCACTATATACTCATACCACAATGTGAAATCAAATCATTAGTAACGAGTTGGCAGTTACTGTGGGCAAAAATATCTTAATGAGAGGTCAGAGAAGAATGTCCAGACTCATTCAAGCTGACAGAAAGGCCACAAATGCTCAAATAACAGTCGTTTAAAACAGTGGTGTGCCGAAGGGCATCTCTTAACATACAACACTGTGAATAATTCAGACTGTTGTGGAGGCAAAAGGGGGCCCTACCCAGTACTAGATAGGTCTACCTAATAAAGTGGCCAGTGAGTGTACAGTAATGTCAAATCTGAAAACATGGTCTGGAATAGTGGTACATGGGACCATAGAAACAGTGTTTGATAAAGAATGATGAAATTTTGCATACATACATAATGTAGTCCAATTGGTTCATGTTCCACGGTAATTGGTGTCAATGGGTCTTGTTATCCTGAAACTTTCAGGATCTAAACATGGAATATTGTTAGTCAGTTTCCATAAAACTAAAAGAGTAATGCAACAGTTATTATTTTGAGCAGTTGTATCAATTGATAGTTAGATCATTGTAATGAAATTAATACACATTTTGCATTCTGAAATAGCAATACTTTGATGTTAAGTTGTGTCATTTTGAACAGGTGATTTTAGTTCTATGAACAAATGATCTTACCTTTAAGTGTATTGTATCAAAGCAATTGGAAAAGTGTTAGTTTTGAAAAATTTGCAATTTGATCGTCGGTTGTGAGTTATGTCTAGAGTTTTGAAAAATGACATCCAAGGTTCTGAAATTAGTGCCAAAGTGACTGTAAAAAACTGTAACTAAGATAAAATAATTCAGAATGGACTTTTTTTTCTGCACAACATAGGTACAACAGATCCCCTTATTGTATGGGACACTTTTAAATGTACTTTTACAGGCCATTCAATACAATACTCATCAAAACAAAAGCGGTTTAGGTCAAGAGATTAGACTAATAAAAGAAATAGAGGAAGTAACGGTGCAGGTAGATGGTAATGGAAACTGTACTAGAGAGGCACAAAATAGGTTAGAGGAAGAACAAAAATAATTGGAGGTACTTATTCAAGAATGATCAAGTGCAATGTATTACATAAATAAAGCGAATTGGATGGAAAATGTTGAAGAATGCACAAAATGTTTCTTGAATCTTCAACATAGAAATGCTACCAAAAATAGTTTACAGAAACTCATTACAAATAAGGCAATCATGATTCACCAAATTATATTTTGCTAAATATTTTAAGCATGTTTTCTTTTCAGTCTCTTCTATTTCCACTGAATGATGTTAACTATAATGTTTATTTCTTAATAGTAATAATGTAAAATTAACAAATTTGTGTGAAGGCCCACTTACAGGAGAATAACTTTGAGGCAATAACATCTTTTCAGTCTGGAAAAACACCAGGGCTTGATGGTATACCAGTAGAGGGTTATCAGACATGTTTTGATGTACTCAAAGATCCATTATTAGCAGTGGTGGAAAAAGTACCCAATTGTCATACTTGAGTAAAAGTATAGATACCTTAATAGAAAGTTACTCAAGTAAAAGTGAAAGTCAGCCAATAATACTACTTGAGTAAAAGTCTAAAAGCATTTGGTTTTTAGATATACTTAAGTATATTTGAGCAATTACATTCACTTTTGATACTCAACTATCAAAAATAAAAGTAAAAGTATAAATCACTTAAAAATCCTTATATTAAGCAAAGCAGAAGTCACCATTTTCTTGTTTTAAAAATGTATGGAGAGCCAGGTTCACACTCCAGCACAGAGATGATTAACAAAATATGTATTTTATGTTTAGTGAGTCAGCCAGGCCAGAGGCAGTAGGGATGGCCACATGTTCTCTTGATAAGTGTAAGGAACGACGCTGCAGAAGAGACGCAGGTACGGGGAGTTAACATTCCATCGGCGGCAGGTTCCATTGACGGCAGCCCCCAGACCCGACAACACCACCAACCGAACCACCAGCACCCCCCACCCCCTTAAAGACACTCAGAGCCTGCAATGGCATTACCATAATCTCTGGGCTGTGCCGAGTTCAACGAGATGTCCCGCTAGACCGTAGCTTGCTCGGTCTGAGCTCAGCGACCATGAAAAAAGTAGGCCCATAATGATGCCTGGCCCTAAATTGCAGGTGCTTTTGGGTGACAGCGGGGGAACAGTTAGGGTTAAAAGCACAATTCGACCTCAGGAACATTCCTGTATACATCCAACAATTAGCATTGACTATTACAGAACTGTCAGACCTAGAGCTCTGAAACTTTAGAAACCTGTTCTAGAGGTGAAGTCGGTAGTCCATGGTGAGTTATGTGGCTCTAGAAGGTTCTCGGACCGAGAACCATCCTCGTACATTTGCAATAACTTAAATTCATCTTGACGTCACAAAAATGACAACATTTATAAATGTCACAGAGTCGCAAGACTAGGTGCATTGAAACCGCCTCAGCCCAGAGAGACGGACCCCAACGTTTCTGTCTGATAGCTTATTCAAGGATCCTGTAGCAACACCCGGAAAATGTGGATTTTCAGCACCAATTAAGGTCGCTGCTCGGGCTCCAAATGACCTATCGAGCCGAAACTTGGGATTTGGGGTCGCCTCAGCTAGGCCTACACATAATGTCAGAGCTGGACCCGCAGCTAGAACGTAACTACGTGTTTTATGTTTTTATTATGGTTTTAATCAGAAGGCACTGTGCATTTTGGGCCTGCTCTGAAATATGTGATAGTTGGCTTCTAAACGAGTTGGAAAAAGTGGATTTGGTGTCAGATGGTATCAGTTTGGTGTCAGACTGATATCTAATTGACTGATGGACGGTGACTTGCTTGGTGACTTTTGTACATTTGCAATATGTTTAAACAGTGAGGTACCATCACCAAAATGACATTCTGAAATCAACACCAACGAGCATTGGAGAGGAACCAGAATCACTGCCCGGCCATCCCGAGTTCGTCGGGCCTGTCAATTTTGCATTTTTGCAGTTTTTTTGAGCATGTCAAATTCATGATGGTAAATGCCCATTGAAACTTATTGCAAATGCACAGCCGTGCACCAGGTGATTGGAACGGGTTACCAGGAGCATATTTTTAAAATGGTTTTTAATGCCATTACGGAGTAGCACGGGGTCCACGGTTGGTTAGGAAGCACCCCCCACCCGTGCCTGTCCAATAGGGGTGCCCCTTGTCATTTTGGACATTTAAAAAAAAAAAAAAATGTAAAAAATGTAAAATGTAAAATGTAAAATGTAAAAAAATACATTTTCAAAATTTTACTCTTGGGTCTTGACTTGTGTTACATTTGCAATATGAAAAATTATGGTGGAGCGCACTCGCCATCTATTGGATTTTTGCAGTGTTACACTTGACATTTGCCATATGGCATTTGCAATCAACTTTGAATGAAACAAAGTCCAATTGAGTGGTATTGTCCATCGTGTATAAAAGTTTCGTACGGTGCCAATATGATCCCATTCATTTTTGTCCATTTCAGGGGGGTGTTCCCTTAAGTACTTTACACCACTGATTATTAGCATGTTTGAATTACTCCTATAAAAATGGTAGAATTTCAGGTACTGAACAAGAAGGTCTGATTTCATTATTACTGAAACAGGACCCAGGTGGTAAGTAGAAAGATTCAGCCCATTAAAAAAAATTAGAGGCCTCTTGCACTTCAATGTTGTGATGCGAAAATCCTGGCAAAATGCATAGCACATAGAATAACAAAGATTTTACCAGACAGGTTTTTTTACATGGATGATATATTAGAGATAATATACGACAATTACTTGAAACAATTAAACATTATGAAACATCAAAGATGCTAGGCCTGGTCTTCATAGCAGATTTTGAAAAGGCGTTTAATAAAGTACGACTAGAATTGATATATATATATATAAATAAATAAATAAATGCCTTACTTTAATTTAGGTGAATCTCTTATACAATGGGTTAAAGTTATGTACAGCAACCCCAGATGTAAAATAGTAAATAATGGTTACTTCTCAGAAAGTTGAGCTTTTAAGAGGAGTAATTAACAATTTATTATGTCCATTAAAATGCTAGCTATTAAAATTAGATCCAACAAGAACATCAAAGGGTTAGATATCCAGGGGATGAAACAAAAGTGTCAAAGTATGCCGATGACTCAAGTTTTCTTAAGTCCGCAATATGGATCCCTGCACTGTCTCATTGAAGATCTTGATCACTTTTATAGCCTCTCTGGAAAAAACCTAATTATGACAAGTGTACCATATAATGTATTGGATCATTAAAAGACAGAGTATTTACACTATCTTATAGTTTACCAATAAAATGGGCGGATGGGGAAGTAGACATACTTGGTATTCACATCTCAAAAAATATAAATGAACTTACCACAATCAATTTCAATAGAAAGTTTGCAACAAAAAAAATGATTCTGCAACCACGGAGAGGTAAATACTTGTCTATTTATGGAAAAATCACATTGATTACCTCTTTGGTCCTATCACAGTTACTTACTAATGGCACTGCCTACTCCAAACGACTCGTTTTTTAAAATCATATGAGCAAAAATACTAAGCCAGACAAAATTAAAAGTGCCTATTTATATAATGAATATGAGTTTGGGGGGCTAAAATAATTCAATATTAAAAGTTTAACTTCTCACTAAAAGCTTCACTCATACAGTGGGGCAAAAAAGTATTTAGTCAGCCACCAATTGTGCAAGTTCTCCCACTTAAAAAGATGAGAGGCCTGTAATTTTCATCATAGGTACACTTCAACTATGACAGACAAAATTAGAAGAAAAAAAATCCCGAAAATCCCATTGTAGGATTTTTAATGAATTTTTTTGCAAATTATGGTGGAAAATAAGTATTTGGTCAATAACAAAAGTTTCTCAATACTTTGTTGTGAACCCTTTGTTGGCAATGACAGAGGTCAAACGTTTTCTGTAAGTCTTCACAAGGTTTTCACACACGGTTGCTGGTATTTTGGCCCATTCCAACTATTTTGTCTGTCATATTTTTTGTCCATTAAAATAACATTAAATTGATCAGATATACAGTGTAAAGATTGTTAACGTTGTAAATGACTATTGTATCTGGAAACGGCAGATTTCTTTATGGAGTATCTACAAAGGCATACAGAGGCCCATTATCAGCAACCATCACTCCTGTGTTCCAATGGCACGTTGTATTGGATAATCCAAGTTTATCCTTTTAAAAAGGCTAACTGATCATTAGAAACCCATTTTGCAATGTTAGCACAGCCGAAAATTGTTGTCCTGATTAAAGTAGCAACAAAACTGGCCTTCTTTAGACTAGATGAGTATCTGGAGCATCAGCATTTGTGGATTTGATTACAGGCCCAAAATGGCCAGAAACAAAGAACTTTCTTATGAAATTTGTCAGTCTATTCTTGTTCTGAGAAATGGAGGCTATTCCATACGAGAAATTACCAAGAAACTGAAGATCTCGTGCAATGTGTTTACTACGTACTCCCTTCACAGAACAGCACAAACTGGTTTAACCAGAATAGAAAGAGTGGGAGGCCCCGATGTACAACTGAGCAAGAGGAAAAGTACATTAGGTTGTCTAGTTTGAGAAACAAATGCCTCACAAGTCCTCAGCTGGCAGCTTCATTAAATAGTACCCGCAAAACACCAGTCTCAATGTCAACCATGAAGAGGCAACTCCGGGATGTTGGCCTTCTAATGCCTTACAATTTCCAATGCTATGCTAGAGTAGAACCATAGAAAATGCATTATTGTATGAGTTGAGCCTTTAAAACATAACCAAAGCTTGGAGCATCACACAACATCAAGAGAAACCTGCGTCTCTATTTCATAAATGAGCATCTCTAGACTTGGAAGATCTGATGCTAAACCAAGTCAAAGTCACAGGACAAACAGCCTGAGGACTTGAGTCTTTATCTAACCCATACAGTACATAATTAAAGCCCAGCCAGCCAACAGAGGCAGACACTGTGACATCCTATCACGGTAAACCTGGACATAGTTCACAAACCTGACCCGGTGAGGGCCCAGATGTCTCATCTCTGTTAAGCTAGTGGGATCACTGTCAGAAGTGGCAGTACCCAACACAACACCAGTGCCCCTTGGAATCTGAGAGCAACTCTACCTCGCTGGCCGACTTAGAAGGAAAGAATGTGTTCAGATGAGGGGGAATTCTGTCTCCTGGGCATTTTTTTAAAACAAACGTTCTGTAATTTTAGTATACTTTCCCCCCCTTTTCCAACTGTGGCAAACAACTGAAATAAGGAAAGCCCAGTGGATTTATAGGCATTGAACCCTAATTGGACTAATGATGGTGGTAGACCTTAATTACCTCAGTCTCAGTCCATCAATGAGGACCAATGTTTATGTCTGCAGCCATGGCTGAGGAAATCTCCTCCATCATTTATGGGGGCGCTTGTTTGTTGTAGAATGCAGCTCTGGAAGAGATCTTATCTCTATGTTGTAGCCACTAGACCAGATCAGACCAGATCAGTCATTATACTAATACCAGTACATAGTACAGCAGCAGTCTAGTGCTGATACATACCACGTACCATACAGACTCTAAGCCTATCGGTAACTGGTTACACAACAGTGTTTCCTCATCCTTAACTGTAATCGACCCAACCCACTTGATTCCATAATAGATATTGAATTCCATTGCACATGGCTGATTCACGAAGGAATAGTCAAATGCACTCACATTAGTCGGAAGGAGCACTAATGCCCAGCACTTTTTCCCACAAAACAGAAGTTTTGTTTATTAATGTTGACTAAATGATAGCCCAAATAACACTCCTGACCTGTGTGAGAATGAAAATAAAGATGTGAAAGCTAGCCAGCATGCCGTAGCATAGGTTATTGTACCCACTTCCCACAGCAGTAGCACCATCTGTTGCATTCTATACAGTAGTTTGTCTGTCAGTGCCTATAGGCAGAGCTCTACTGACAGACGGGTTCTATGGGCCCGTATCAGCACCAGACATGGTTAGACTGCACCACCACCAGCACATCCTCCTGCAGAGTTTGTCGTTGACCTGGAGCGACCCCGTCCCTCTCCTCTCCACAGGATCCATGTGAACACACAGCACCTCCACGGAGCCCACCGCTGACACCAACGGACGCCAAGAACAGCCCCGTTCCACCAAATTGGGAGAAGGAGAAAAGCTCTTTATTAAAAGGTATGTGCTGCTGGACATATTCCATCACCCCGTTCTCACCAATACCATCCCACTTCATTTCATCCTTATTTTCCCACTGCTTTGGATGCAAAACAAACAAGGCCAATTTCCTTTTTCCTGCCAATGGTTTGAATGCTGAGGATTTCAATCCAAATGAAAAGCTGCATTTGTCAAATGTCATGGATAGAAATGCACTTGTTGTGTGTAAAACAGAGGAAAGGGGACACTTCCCCTAATGATTCAGCATGTCATTTTTCAAGATTTAATAAAAACATGTGGAAGGAGGAAGGAGGGTGATGGACCTGACGAGTACAGTGGTGTCATTTACAGTGCTGCACCACCCTCCCTTCCCCTACTCTCTTCTGCTTCTCCCCAGTACCTAGACCTGCCCTAGGCCACAGAGTCCCAGGGAGAGGGTCCGCTGTAGAGCCACAGGTCTCCAGGACACTGCGATTGAAACCATGTGAGATGAAGCAACCTCTGGAATCAGCTTTCCATATGAGCTAACCCCCCTGAAACCTTAGATGACAAAAATCTGGAGTGAATGGAGAGTCCCAGTGCCCTGCCCAGAGCACAACTAAAGATATAAACTAAAATGATTTTCATTCACATATACATGGCTAGCGTGTACAGTACAAGTCCAAATGTACTGAGTCAAATTCACTTTGGTGAGATTGGTAGATGAGGTGAACACAAACACATGCCAACTATTGTAAAAGTTGGTAGCAGAAAAACGCAGCTGAAGGGTGTTGTTGTTCAGGAAAAGTAGCAAAATTTAAACATGTTCCGCATCACAACACACCCAGTCCTGACAGTGACCTTATTACCCGAGTTTCCAAGACACCCTAATGTCATTGACTGTACTATGGAACATTGGAACCTGATTTTATTTTATTTTTTTAGGTATTTGGAGAGCAGGTCAGTCTGGTGAATGAGGTCACCAGAGGATTCATCTAAGCCCTGTCTCAGTTCCAGAAACCATGGTGCTGGTTCACACATCACTTCAGTTTGGATTTTGAATGGCAGTCAGATCTCTCTCTCTCTCCCTCCCTCCCCCCCTCTCTCTCTCCCTCCCTCCCCCTCTCTCTCTCCCTCCCTCTCTCCCTCCCTCCCCCTCTCTCTCCCTCTCTCTCTCCCTCCCTCCCCCTCTCTCTCCCTCCCTCCCTCCCCCCCCCTCTCTCTCTCCCTCCCTCCCCCCTCTCTCACCACACCACAACCAGCTGTGAACGCTAAAACACATTTCAACCCTACACTATCACAAATATGTTCAGCTTTTGGGCGTTGGGACATTTTTTTAAAGGGGTCGAGTTGCATTCAAGATAAGTTAGATTTAGTGCCCTGTTCAGATGTCAGATGTTTGGGTTGAAGCTGAAGCTCTGGTCGCTGTGGTCTACCGTCAAAGTCAAGGCCAGGTTATGGAGACCAGATCCACGAGAACGTAATCAATCCATTGGGTTATGGCATTCCCCTTCCCCATCCACTACCCTTGTCAAGCCGACAATTAGTTCAAGATGGTTTGCGTTGATTTAGTCTGCTTTGAGGTGGCGGCGTGTTGGTTCACCACAACACCACATTTGGCAGATTTCTTACCATGGACCGCCAAGGTCTGCTGGCTTGGGACTGGGTGGTGTGTTGAAGGGGAAAGCCAGAAAAATAAATGTTACTGACAGTCTTTCATGGCTGATATTTCATGGAGTAGATGGACACTGTCTTCATCAAGAAAATTATTATTATTTCTGTTATTATAAATGAGGGGACTCAATTGAAAGCACCAAACTGTCTGTTCAAACAGCTACCACGCAACTCACAGCCGCATACAAGACATGCCACCAGGGGTATCTTCAAAGTCCCCAAATCCAGAACAGACTCTGTGAAATGCACAGTACTACATAGACCCATGACTACATGGAACTCTTTCACATCAAGTAACTAAAGCGAGGAGTAAAATCAGATAAAAACAACAACTCACGGCACAACACAGACACACACTCTACTGACGCATGTTGTAATATTGTTGTATTGTACATTTCATTTTGTATATTTGTGCTATTAGAGTAATAATGTAATAAAGTATTATATTATCTATTGACATAGGTAGTTCCTTTTGTTGAACCCATCCATTCCAATGAAGTCAACAACAATAGTGGGTGGAGGTTAGGAAGGGGAGTCTGAGTGAACAAACTGGAGGTGGAAGAGGGTACACAGCGTGATTGGAAGTCGGCAATTAGGAGGTTGTGGAGATAAAGAGCTTGAAGAGATATTGTGCCACGATTTGGCTCAATCTCAAATCCCCCAAAGGCCTGCTGTGAATGCACCTCCACACGCAGAGCACAGAATATATAAACACACATGGGCCAAGCCAGCCACATTCCTCATGCAGCCCTGTGTCTCACCCAGTAGGCCCAGGGAGACATACAGTGCATTCAGAAAGTATTCAGTCACCTTGATTCTTTACAAATGTTGTTACGTTACAGCCTTATTCTAAAATTGATTCAATAGTTTTTTCCCCCCCCTCAATCTATACTCAATATCCCATAATGACAAAACAAAAGGTTTAGAATCTTTTGCTAATTTATTAAACATTAAAAACTGAAATATCACAAACATTAATATTCAGACGCTTTACTCCAGTACTTTGTTGAAGCATCGATTATGTCGCTACAAGCTTGGCACACCTGTATTTGGAGAGTTTCTCCCATTCTTCTCTGCAGATCCCCTTAAGCTCTGTCAGGTTGGATGGGGAGCATCGCTGCACAGCTATTTTCAAGTCTCTCCAGAGATGTTAGATCGGGTTCAAGTCCAGGCTCTGGCTGGGCCACTCAAAGACTTGTCCCAAAGCCACTCCTGCATTGGCTTGGCTGTGTGCTTAGAGTCATTGTCCTGTTGGAAGGTGAACCTTCACCCTAGTCAGGCCAAATAATTCAATCTTGGTTTCATCAGACCAGAGAATCTTGTTTCTCATGGTCTGAGTGTCCTTTAGGTGCCTTTTGGCAAACTCCAAGCGGACTGTCATGTGCCTTTTACTGAGGAGTGGCTTCCACCTGGCCACTCTACCATAAAGACCTGATTGGTGGAGTGCTGCAGAGATGGCAGGAAGGTTCTCCCATTTCCACTTTGTCAGAGTGAACATCAGGTTTTTGGTCACCTCTTCTCCCCCGATTGCTCAGTTTGGACGAGCGGCCAGCTCTAGGAAAAGTCTTGGTGGTTCCAAACTTCTTCAATTTAAGAATGATGGAGGCCACTGTGTTCTTGGGGACCTTCAATGCTGCAGAAAGTTTTTGCTAGCCTTCCCCAGATCTGTGCCTTGCAACAAATCTGTCTCGGAGCTCTACGGACAATTCCTTCAACCTCATGGCTTAGCTTTTTCTCTGACATGCACTGTCAACTGTGGGATGTTATATAGACAGGTGTGTGACTTTCCAAATCATGTCCAATCAATTGAATTTACCACAGCTGGACTCCAATCAAGTTGTAGAAACATCAAGGATGATCAATGGAATCAGGATGCACCTGAGCTCCATTTAGAGTCTCATAGCAAAGTGTCTGAATACTTATGCAAATAAGGTATTTCTGTTTTGTATTTTTTAATTTATTTAATTTAATCTAATCAATTTTAGACTAAGGCTGTAATGTAACAGAATGTGGAAAACGTCAAGGGGTCTGAATACTTTCCGAATGCACTGTAAATAGGATAAAACGGGGTTCCGCACAGTGCAATGCTGCTATGTTCTGTGATCTTAACACTGTTTTGTAGATACTGTATGTAGACATATTGTCATTCCAGAGACGCTTTCAGTGACTCCTTTTCCAGGAAACTATTTTTTCACGGTGTCAATGTGTGTCTGTACACCCTGTGACCACCACAGTTGTGTGTTCTGGAGAAACACAGAAAATCATTATGTCTCACACATGATGATGTTTTATCAACACAGGCATAATCATTCTGGAGTATTTACACAGGTTTCAATGGTAAGGTTATACCACAATAGATTCTGATGCTATCATAAAGTGTGCTTTCTGTCTCCACGTTTGGACGAATGTTGAAATGGTGAAACATCAACAGTGTTTTTTTTGTACCATTAATTGCTATTAGGTCCATGCTATTAGGTCCATTGTTGAATGCTGTTAGGTTTGAAGGGGTGCCACTATGATTTAACAATCATTATTTATGCTCGTCTATGAGGTGAATAATTCTGTGTTTATTTAAAAAAAATCATTTCCGTGGACAAATCCATGCACAAACAATCTCAGGCGCGGGGAAAGTATGTGTGTGTGTACGTACGTGTTTGTGTGTTACAAAGAGAGAGAGAGAGGGAGAGTTTCTGTTGGCATAGTGCCTCATGCTGCTCAGACCTGCCAGAATAACCACACATCTCTCACTCTCCTTCTGGTCTCGCTCTTCTCTCGGTCCCTCATTTCTCTGTGAGAGTGACCCATTTCATCAAAGACAAAAGAAGCTATCAAGGCCTATGGAAAAGTAGACACTCTTCACACGTTTACAAACTTACAGGAGTTGTTCCTGAGACCTCAGGGTGTTAGAGAATGCATAGAAGGGGCTTTTTTCTCATTTTTTGAACTAATTCAAAACAAATATTACCAAATTCTATTTGAGTGCCACTGTATTGCACATCATCCTTTTCACAGAGGGCTGAATGAAAACCCATTTAATCTGTCTGGTTTTCTAGTATCTGGACAAATTAGGTCTGTTGTTCCCAATAGAAAGTCCAAGGCTAGGAACGTCACGTTTCAAGTGATGTTACATAGTGGTATTACGACCAGCCATAATTAACAACAGAGAAAAAAAGTTTTACACATACTGTAAATAGTCATCAGGTTTATGGGTATAACTTCTTCACAAAATCGTGACGCATGTATCTGAACCAAGATAGAGCAGTAAAGAAATTACAGCCTGCGTTGCTGTTTCTGTGTATCAACACCTCACTGCTTGCCCTGGATGGAACAACCACATTCGCCTTGTGGGTTATGATCTAAAGACAGGAAGGAATGACCTGCTATGTCCCAAAGCTTCAACTGTTGTAAAAAAAAAAAAAAAGAGAAGAGGAAGGAAGAAGATTCTTGTGAGAACAAATGACCCGGGAAGCAGACCAAGCCGAGACGAGAACACTCAATCACTGAGAACCTGCCCTCCACCCCACCCCTCTACCACAAACACGTCGCCCTCCACCCCCACAAACCTCTTCCCTTTTGCTCACTACCCTACCCTTGTCGCCAGAACTACAGGGCATCTGTCTGCCAGTTAATCATCCCTAATTATGTGCTAATAAAGAAAGCAATGGAAGGAGGAGAGGAGCAAGGGAAGAAAATAAACAAGAGCAATAGGAAGGGGAAAAGGGCAATTTCAGCTGAAAAATATTAATGTAATCAAGGAAAATTAGTAGGTTTGGGATAACATTCCTATGGCTCGCTGTGTTTACTTTGCAGGCAAGCAATTGAAAGTGTGTAGGGTCGAGGATCGGAAGGAAGGCAGGTTGGTTAGTCAGAACGCATACACTTTAATTACCATTACTCCCTGTTCTAAACTGTAGAGCCGATCTGTTTATGCAATCTATGCGCCGCATTATGTATAGGTGGAGACTGTGTGTATTATGCGCAGGGTGAGTGGAGTTTAGATTATACACATGTTTTTTATATTTCAAATCAATACAGTGGGTCATATCTGTAACACTGAGAAATAGATCAAATTCACCACCAGCTGGCTTACAAGTCACAATCCCTTCAAATGTGGTTCCAATTAGAATGGGTATGTTCTACTCATTCCAATTCTATGATTCAGATAGTGGTTAGGGTGCGAAAGCTGTGGGTGTACAGACAGGAGCAATAATGGTTCGCCTAAATGGGCCATGATTCAGGAGACTGTTCTGTGCACCCCTCTCAGATAGATAGGAATGAAAGCTGTTAAAGTACTGGTACACACACACAAATATATACCGTACACACACACACACATGGGTCGTGCATGGATCGGTTCAGCCTGTGCTGTGAGCTGATTTATTGACTGGTGTTTACTGTGGATAATGTTTGACTATACTGCTGTGTCGGCCAGGGAGTCTCCCAAGTGTTGAAACAGACTGAGTGCTGTATAAAATATGTCCAAATATGCATTAAACTACACTCCAGAGAGAACCACATAAGAGCTTGACCTGGCCACTGTACCAGACATGTACTTTCTCTCTATCCATAACACACAGTCAACCAGTGGCAAAATGAATAGAGAAATACACACTATGAACATACCTGTTTAATTATGACTGGTTAGAGTAAGAACCTGAAATGTAGATCTGTCCTCACAATATTGAAGTAATTGAACATCCTTCATACTGTACATGGCAATTACTCAATGAAATGGCGCAGAAAATATTGGAATATAACTATACACATCTGTGAAAACACTCGATTCTACCTGAGAGAATTATCTAGTAGCTCATGTCTAGTGAGGGAAAAGTACATTGACATATCCACGTAAATCCATTCCAGCCCATTTTCCCACTCTACAATTAGAAAAACTGTAGTCATATAGCGCCCACTTGTGGTTGACACTGAAACAGCATCACCAGCTTGTCCAAAGGCTAAATTTGTAATATTTAAGCTTTCCATTGACCATCACTACGACACTCTCAGAATAATGACTGTGATCATGATTGTGTTACTCAGGCCTATCTTTTCTGTCCAAATCAGCCAAGTCACCAAATCTTAAGGGAAGACGGTTAGGAAATCGACCTCAATAAATGTTTTATAATGTGTCCTCTTGAGGGAGGGCTGATTTTCATACCACATAAACAGATATGATGCAATAGGTTGGTGTAAAGCAGAAAGCTACTCTCTAGCTCTGTTTATAGCTGGTGCTAATATGGGTCCTTTGTCCTGATTTGGTTTAAATTGCGATTGTGTCCACATTGTCTGTTAGCCATTCACTGTGTCTGCATTGTGACCAGATTTCCTGGTCCCTTCTTTTATGAATTTTATTTTACAGCTATTCTTTCAAAATAATATGCATTTATTGTAAGACATATTGATGTAATCAATCAATGGTGCCACCTATCAATGATTTTAGAGGGTGAAATAATGATTTAAATGGTTTCTCTGTCCAGATCTGTCTACACTTGTAAGATATCCAGACACAATGAGTGTCTGACTACCTCTGGAAGTGGGCGGCAAGATCTGATCACAATCAGAATGTGGACAAGATCAGTATCAAGGACGCAAGTTTGAACCAGCTGTAAACAGGTCTTCTGTCTGTGAATATTGAGAAGGGCTGGTGGTTGTGGACGGTTGGCTGTGGATTGGAGACAGATGTGCTTGTGGAAACCGCTCTTGGGTGGTGCAAAATAGATCAACTGCCTCACATGGGGTTGGAAAAGCAAAACAATGGTTCACTCCAAGCCTCCCGCGACCGTGTTGCTCTAACGGTCATTCAGAGTCAACTGTGACCGCTCTCAATGGCAAACACTGTTGGTAAGTGACAAAAGAGAGGGTCAATGTTACTCATTTTCAAAGACCACCACCGTTGTGATGTTAATAATAGCCACGTTGAAAAGCAACTGTGTGCCACATAAGGTGTGGCATATTACTGTAAACTGTGTGACCGAGGTATAGCAACAGTTTAAACACTGTACTGTAATATTGATACCAGGTGATGGCTATTATCAGTAATATTAACACACTTGGTAACTTCAGTTCTCTTCATTACTGTGCTTGCTTACTTTGCTATATGAAGTCTAGTAATCTGGTAGTTTACTTACAAACAAAATGGTAGACAGCACATAGGAAAAGTAACGAAATTTGGGGATAGCTCCTCCACTGACAATTGACCAATTCCACTGACAATTTACTAAGGTAGCCCTTTCCTGCAGTCAAATGACCAAATAGCCCTTTACTGGCCTCATGGGTGGAATATTATTAATAATTTGAATAATTTCATAAATCTGGTGTTTTCGTGTCAAACGGTTTTGTTATATTTCAGTCTTCTGTGATGTGTATATAAGTGTAATATTGAGATGCAAACTCGATATGTATTACATATCAACTCTATATCTGACATGATACAGGTGTCTTCTTTTTTTAAAGCTCATAGCCATGTGTGTGAGGTGTATACTTTTGTTTCAAAGTGGATTTGTTTTAAGACTACCCAGAAACACTCTGTATGACCCTGATTTAGTCCACTGCAGTAAAAGGATAAACAATGGCTTTATAGTCCTACTGTTTTATGAGTTCTAGTCCATAAATCTAACAGTGGTGAAAAAAGTAGACTAGCCTACTTCCAAAATCCACTAGAGGGAACTATTTCAGACTGCCTCCAACAAGCCTGTGCTGCTGTAGCAATTTCCAAGCAATTGTATTGCCTCCATTGCTCTCTCTCACACACACACACACACACACACACACACACACACACACACACACACACACACACACACACACTGCCTGGCTTGCACTGAGGGGGATTCAGGTTTACAATGCACTGCTGTTGATGTACGACCAGTTCCTCTCTCCTTGTGAGGTACATAGAAGGGTCACAAAGCGACCTTCTGGCATGGCTTCATAACATGCTGCTCCGGCCTCCACAAGAACACCTCTCTGGTGTACGCAACGTTGTCTCTCTACAGCTATGTAGCCAATATCGGTTCTCTGTGGTCTTCTCCTTCACAATAGGACTGTTACATTTCCTGGCAAGAAGAGCTGAAGCAGCTCACCAGATAAATGGCCCCAGTTCGCCACAGACATTCATTTGATATTGTTCTACTTTGAGGGACATATAATGGATGAAAATCTCCCTTGTGGCACTTGAGTCCAATACACAGATTTGGAGCCAAAGGCAAAAAAACTGGTCAAATATCATTGGCAACATTCTCCTGAAATACTGTATGTGAATTTCAATATTTGGAAATTACTACAACACAACTATCTGCTCTAAATAAAATGAGTTTGTCATTGACACATTTGTTCTACATAGTATATGTGTTGTGGATTTCAAAAAGATGGAGTTCTCAGTGGGGAAAAGGGGGAAATGCACCGATCACCTTTTTCCCAGGGGGTAATCCTCACACTTGGGTTCTCAGCCAATCCGGTCCGATACACAAGGGGGTTAGTCCAACAGTCCAGGTCACAACAGGCAATCCAACGGCTCTGGCTTTCACTCCTCATACCTTGCTTGGTTCGCTCCTCCTCTGCCCCTATGTACAGGCTTCTTCCACCTGTATTCCAAGCACTCCCTAGCTTAACGACACACAGCCTTTCCTCGTTGGGGCAGGAAGTCCATATAAGGTTTGGGGGTGGAGCCAGCCATCTGCAAGCTATCTCTCCTCAATTGGGGTGGCAGGTAACCTTGTGGTTAGAGCGTTGGACTAATAACCGAAAGGCTGCAAGATCGAATCCCCGAGGTAAAAATCTGTTCCTGAACAAGGCAGTTAACCCACTGTTCCTAGGCCGTCATTGTAAATAAGAGTTTGTTCTTAACTGACTTGCCAAGTTAAATAAAGGTATAAAAAAACTCTCCTCAATTACCACTCCCCTGCTGTCTTCCACAATATATGTACAATACCAGTCAAATGTTTAGACACACCTACTCATTCAAGGGTTTTTCTTTATTTTCTACATTGCAGAAGAATAGTGAAGACATCAAACCTCTGAAATAACACATATGGAATCATGTAGTCCACAATAAAATGTTAAACAAAACAAAACAAAACAATATATATATATATATAATATTTTATATTATATATGACAAATTATTATATTATTCAAAGTAGCCACCCTTTGTCTTTGCACACTCTTGGCATTCTCTCAACCAGCTTCACCTGGAATGCTTGTCCAACAGTCTTGAAGAAGTTCCCACATATGCTGAGCACTTGTTGGCTGCTTTTCCTTCACTCTGTGGTCCAACTCATCCCAATCCATCTCAATTGGGTTGTGGTTGGATGATTGTGGAGGCCAGGTCATCTGACGCAGCACTCTATCACTCTCCTTCTTGGTCAAATAACCCTTACACAGCCTGGAGGTGTGTTGGGTCATTGTCCTGTTGAAAAACAAATGATAGTCCCACTAAGCGCATGGGATGGCGTATCGCTGCAGAATGCTGTGGTAGCCATGCTGGTTAAGTGTGCCTTGAATTCTAAATAAATCACAGACAGTGTCACCAGCAAAGTCCCCCCACACCATCACACCTCCTCCATGCTTCAAGGTGGGAAATACACATGCAGAGATCATCTGTTCACCTACTCTGTGTCTCACAAATTTCAAATTTGGACTCATCAGACCAAAGGACAGATTTCCACCGGTTTAATGTCCATTGCTCGTGTTTCTTGGCCCAAGCAAGTCTGTTCTTCTTATTGGTGTCCTTTAGTAGTGGTTTCTTCACAGTAATTTGACCATGAAGGCCTGATTCACACAGTCTCCTCTGAACAGTTGATGTTGAGATGTATCTGTTACTTGAACTCTGAAGCATTTATTTGGGCTTCAATTTCTGAGGCTGGTAACTCTAATGAACTTCTCATCTGTAGCAGAGGTAACTCTGGGTCTTCCTTTCCTGTGGCGGTCCTCATGAGAACCAGTTTCATCATAGCGCTTGAAGTTTTTGCAACTGCACTTGAAGAAACGTTCAAAGTTCTTGAAATGTTCCGCATTAACTGACCTTCATGTCTTAATGTAATGATGGACTGTCGATTCACATTGCTTATTTGAGCTGTTTTTGCCATAATATGCACTTGGTCTTTTACCAAATAGGGCTATATTCTGTATACCACACCTAACTTGTCACAACACAACTGATTGGCTCAAGCACTGTTTCAAAGCATCTTTATGTCCACTCATTCATTTTTGCTTTCAGTCTGTGGATTCGAACCTGGCAATCTCTGACAAATTTGTCCCTAACCCTGTCAACGTGTTGGACCTCTTTTACTGCCAGACATCACAAAGCCCTTGACCACTACCCATGACAAGGTGGTGGACAACACCACAACAACCCTGGTTGCTATCCTAGTGAATGTTGACAACATCCCAACACCCCTGACCACTAACACAGTCAACCGCGGAGTTAAGGAGGAGGTGACCTCCAGTCAGGTGAGTTAGATTAAATCACGTTGACAGGTTAGCATTTAACTTCTTATGGCTGCAGGGGGAGTATTGAGTAGCTTGGATGAAAGGTGCCCATATCAAACGGCCTGCTCCTCAGTCATAGTTGCTAATATTTGCATATTATTAGTAGTATTGGATAGAAAACACTCTGATGTTTCTAAAACTGTGTGAATGATGTCTGTGAGTATAACAGAACTCATATTGGCAGGCCAAATCCTGAGTTGAAATCAAAACAGGAAGTCAGAAATATGAGCTTGTATGTATTCACCAGAGTCCCCAATGAAATCCCCTTGAGAAATGAATGATGTTGCACTGCCTAGGGGTTCCACTAGATGTCATCCATCAATAGAAATTATAATGAGGCTTCTATGTTGTTGTGGGAGTGAATGAGAGCAGAATATATCAGATGTCCATCAAGCAGCCATTTTGTGATCCCACTTTTTCCTCATGGTAGTCACTTGCGATCCATTGCTCATGCAGACAAGAAAGAATACTCTGGTTGGAACTTTATTGAAGCTATATGTTAAAAACATCCCAATGATTGATTCTGTACTTAGTTTGAAATGTTTCTTCCACCGGTAATATCACTCTTTGAAGTTTTTGTCCGATATAACGCTGACCAGAATTAGCGTTTGGATATGTATACCAAACGCACTAACAAAAGAAGGTATTTGGGACATAAATAACGGATATTTTCGAACAAAACAAACATTTATTGTGGACCTGGGATTCCTGGAGTGCTTTCTGATGTAGATGTAATTTCTTATTTATGTTGACGCCATCTTTGCGGCTGTGTTGTTTTTACTTTTGAGCGCCGTCTCAGATTATTGCATGCGTTTCTTTTTCCGTAAAGTTTTTAAAAAATCTGACACAGCCAGCAGTTGCATTAAGGAGAGGTATATCTATAATTCCATATGTACTTGTATTATCATCTACATTTATGATGTGTATTTCTGTTGAATGATGTGGCTATGCAAAATCACTTGATGTTTTTGGAACTAGTGAATCTAACGCGCCAATGTAAACTCAGATTTTTTTTATATAAATATGAACTTTATCAAACAAAACATGCATGTATTGTGTAACATGAAGTCCTATGAGTGTCATCTGATGAAGATAATTCAAGGTTAGTGATTCATTTTCTTTATTTCAGTTTTTGTGAATGCTATATTTTGCTGGAAAATGGCTGTGCTTATTGTGGTTTGGTGGAGACCTAACATAATAATTTGTAGTGCTTTCATTGAAAAGCCTATTTGAAATCGGACACTTTGGTGGGATTAATGATGAGAAAAGTAAAATGATATAAGACACATGTATGTTTTAGGAATTGTAATTATGAGATTTCTGTGGTTTGAAATTGGCGCCCTCTATTTTCACTGGTAGTTGTCATATCGATCCCGGTATTGGGATTGCAGCCATAACAGGTTTACTGTCATATAACATATTAGCTAATGTTTTATAACTAGACAGTTTTGTCACTAATTTAAGCTATTGTTTGAGATTGATATTCTCCTTATAATTTCTAGAGGATTCTGTGATCATCAAACCAAAGAACAGCAGTCATGCGATTATTCCGTAGACTTTTCTGACCCACATCGTCTGTTGCAGATGGGGCATGTGAAGTCTTGGGGGTGTCTTGGGGATTGGGGGTGTAGGTGCATTCCTGGCTTCATGTCTCTTGAGATGCTTCCTTTTCCTATCTCACTCCTGTCTCCTCGTGCTTCTGAACTCCTTGCCGGCAGAGCTGGCGCCAGATGGGGCATTTGGCAGCAGTGTCCATCAAGTGAGTAGGCTTAAGACTCCCCTTTTCATGACAGTCTTTAATTAGTCCTTGTAGTGTCTTTTCTGACCCCCTGCAGAACGGCGGCCCATGTGCAGCTGGCCATTGAGGACCTTACGCGGCAGGCACTCCTTTGGCATCCTGGTTTTGCAGAGTATATCAGTATGTGTCACTCGGGCATGCCAAGTTTGATGTGGCGACTGTACATGGTCTCGATATTTTTGGATGAATGTTGAGGTCTTTGTTCTGGAAGACCCAGAACAAAGCCTGCGAAATGAGGATGATGTGTGCGTCATCCGGTTTGTAGTTCTCTTTCGATACCGCAGTCGTCAGAAAAGAAGCCACCCATGTATTTGAAGGATTTCACTAATGTAGTAAGTGTCTTGTCTGACAAGTGTCATGCTCCCAGACTTGAGCAATGAACAGATGTAGTGCTCAGGTGCACAGGTAGCCTCCCTTTTTGAAGATCTCAGCAGGGATTTGACAGAAGAATGGATCTCTGAAAAGGTTAGTGGGAGATCCAGGGTCTTGGATGGTGGGATGGTCAGGTAGTTCTTCCAGGACTGAGGGGTCAGATGGGGAGGGCTAGTACAGAAGGGCTTAGAAGTGTTCGGCTAATCTTTGTGTGATGTGCTTCTGGTCCTTTATGAGGGTCAGCCATCAGCAGATTTCAGGGGGGAGACAGAGCAGTTTCTTTGGCCATAGATGGTTTTCACTGCATCATAAAAGTTGTGCATATCGTTCATATCGGTATACGAGTGTATTTCATTTGCCTTTGATACCCACCACTCGTTCTGCAGGGTATGCAATGTGGATTATACCCCTCTGTGATGCTCACCATCGGATCTTCTAATCCAAGATGGCGTTGCAGTTGGACATGTGTTTGTCCAGTCTTGTCTCATGTAAATAGTCGGTTTTCATGTTTTTTTTGTATATATTTTAACCTCACTTTCCATCTACAATTTAAATATACTTTCCTGCAACCCGCCTCACCCAATGTGGCATGGATCTGCTATTTTGTGACCTGGCCAAGATAAAGCATAGCAATTCAACACATATAACAACACAGAGTTACACATGGAATAAACAAAACATACAGTCAATAATACAGTAGAAAAAAAGAAAATGAAAAGTCTATATACAGTGAGTGCAAATGAGGTAAGATAAGGGAGTTAAGGCATTGAATAGGCCATGGTGGCGAAGGAATTACAATATAGCAATTAAACACAGGAATGGTAGATGTGCAAGTAGAGATACTGGGGTGCAAAGGAGCAAGATATATAAATAAATACGTACAGTATGGGGATGAGGTAGATAGATGAGCTGTTTACAGATGGGCTATGTACCGTTGCAGTGATCTGTGATCTGCTCTGACAGCTGGTGCTTAAAGCTAGTGCGAGAGATATGAGTCTCCAGCGTCAGTGATTTTTGCAGTCATTCCAGTCATTGGCAGCAGAGAACTGGAAGGAAAGTTGACCAAAGGTGGAATTGGCTTTGGGGGTGACCAGTGAGATATACCTGCTGGAGCGCGTGCTACGAGTAGGTGCTGCTATGGTGACCAGTGAGCTGAGATATAGTGAGGCTTTACTAGCAGAGACTTGTAGATAACCTGTAGCCAGTGGGTTTAGCGAGGGCCAACCAACGAGAGCATACAGGTCGCAGTGGTGGGTAGTGTATGGGGCTTTGGTGACAAAACGGATGGCACTGTGATAGATTGCATTCAATTTGTTGAGTAGAGTGTTGGAGGCTATTTTATAGATGACATCGCCGAAGTCGAGGATCGGTAGGATGTTCAGTTTTATGAGGGTATGTTTGGCAGCTTGAGTGAAGGATGCTTTGTTGTGACATAGGAAGCGGATTCTAGATTTAATTTTGGATTGGAGATGCTTAGTGTGAGTCTGGAAGGAGAGTTTACAGTCTAACCAGACACCTAGGTATTTGTAGCTGTCAACATATTTAATTTTCAGAGCCGTTCAGAGATGTGATGCTGGAGCAATTTCTCCTACACAAAGAATCTTTTGAAAAATAACATTTGCTATTTAGTTTCATTGAAAACATTTAAGTTCTTGAAAGGTAAATGATTTTATTTGAATGCTTTTCATTTTGTGAAAATGTTGCCCGCTCAATGCTAAGAAATAGCTAGCTATCAATACTGTTCCACAAATGCTTGTTTTCTATGGTTGAAAAGCATATTTTGAAAATCTGAGATGACAGTGTTGTTAACACAGTGTCCAAAGAGGGGCCAGAAATATACAGAATGGTGCAGCAAGAGCGACATCATTGATGTATACAGAGAAGAGAGTTGGCCCGAGAATTGAACCATGTGGCACCCCCATTGAGACTGCCAGAGGTCCGGACAACAGGCCCTCCGATTTGACACACTGAACTCTATCTGAGAAGTAATTGGTAAACCAGGCGAGACAATAATTTGAGAAACCAAGGCTGTCGAGTCTGCCAATAAGAATGTGGTGATTGACAGAGTCAAAAGCCTTGGCCAGGTCGATGAATACGGCTGCACAGTAATGTCTCTTATCGATGGCGGTTATGATATCGTTTAGGACCTTGAGCGTGGCTGAGGTGCACCCATGACCAGCTCTGAAACCCGATTGCATAGCGGAGAAGGTACGGTGGGATTCGAAATGGTCGGTGATCTGTTTGTTAACTTGGCTTTCAAAGACCTTAGTATGGCAGGGTAGGATAGATATATAGGTCTGTAGCAGTTTGGGTCTAGAGTGTCACCCCCTTTGAAGAGGGCGATGACCGCGGCAGCTTTCCAATCTTTGGGAATCTCAGATGATACGAAAGAGAGGTTGAACAGGCTAGTAATAGGGGTTGCAACAATTTCGGCAGATCATTTTAGAAAGAGAGGGTCCAGATTGTCTAGCCCTGCTGATTTGTTGTGGTCCAGATTTTGCAGCTCTTTCAGAACCTCAGCTATCTGGATTTGGGTGAAGGAGAAATGGTGGGGACTTGGGCGGGTTGCTGTGGAGGTTGCCGGGCAGTTGACTGGGGTAGGGGGAGCCAGGTGGAAAGCATGGCCAGCCGTAGAGAAATTCTCAATTATAGTGGATTTATCGGTGGCAACAGTGTTTCCTAGCCTCAGAGCAGTGGGCAGCTGGGAGGAGGTGCTCTTATTCTCCATGGACTTTACAGTGTCCCAGAACTTTTTTGAGTTTGTACTACAGGATTAAAATTTCTGTTTGAAAAGCTAGCCTTAGCTTTCCTAACTGCCTGTGTATATTTGTTCTTAACTTCCCTGAAAAGTTGCATTTCACGGGGGCTGTTCGATGCTAATGCAGAACGCCACAGGGTGTTTTTGTGCTGGTCAAGGGCAGACAGGTCTGGAGTGAACCAAGGACTATATCTATTCCTAGTTCTACAGTTTTTGAATGGGGCATGCTTATTTAAGATGGTGAGGAAGGCACATTTAAAGAATAACCAGGCATCCTCTACTAACGGGATGAGGTCAATGTCATTCCAGGATACCCCGGCCAGGTCGATTAGAAAGGCCTGCTCACAAAAGTGTTTTAGGGAGCGTTTGACAGTGATGAGGGGTGGTCATTTGGTCGCAGACCCATTACGGATGCAGGCAATGAGGCAGTGATTGCTGAGATCTTGATTGAAAACAGCAGAGGTGTATTTGGAGGGCGAGTTATTTAGGATGATATCTATGAGGGTGCCCATGTTTATGGATTTGGGGTTGTACCTGTTTGGTTCATTGATAATTTGTGTGAGATTGAAGGCATCAAGCTTAGATTGTAGGATGGCAGAGGTGTTAAGCATATCCCAGTTTAAGTCACCTAGCAGCACGAGCTGTGCTGCTCTTCAACCGATCGCTGCCCGCACCTGCCCGCCCGTCCAGCATCATTACTCTGGACAGGTTCTGATTTAAAATATGTGGACAGCTACAAATACCTAGGTGTCTAGTTAGACTGTAAACTCTCCTTCCAGATTCACATTAAACATCTCCAATCCAAAATGAAATCTAGAATCGGCTTCCTATATCGAAACAAAGCCTCCTTCACTCATGCTGCCAAACATACCCTCGTACAACTGACTATCCTACCGATCCTTGACTTCGACTATGTAATTTACAAAATAGCCTCCAACACTCTACTCAACAAATTGGATGCAGTCTATCACAGTGCCGTCCATTTTGTCACCAAAGCCCCATACACTACCCACCACTGCGACCTGTATGCTCTCGTTGGCTGGCCCTCGCTTCATATCATTCACCAAACTCACTGGCTCTAGGTCATCTATAAGTTGTTGCTAGGTAAAGCCCCGCCTTATCTCAGCTCACTGGTCACCATAGCAGCACCCACCCGTAGCGCTCTCCAGTAGGTATATTTCACTGGTCATCCCCAAAGCCAACACCTGCTTTGGCCGCCTGTCCTTCCAGTTCTCTGCTACCAATGACTGGAACGAAAAATCACTGAAGCTGAAGACTTGTATCTCCCTCACTAACTTTAAGCATCAGCTGTCAAAGCAGCTTACTGATCACTGCACCTGTACACAGTCCATCTGTAAATAGCACACCCACCTACATCATCCCCATATTGATATTTATTTTTTTGCTCTTTTGCATCCCGGTATCTCTACTTGCACATCTATCACTCCAGTGTTAATGCTAAATTGTAATTATTTTGCCACCATGGCCTATTTATTGCCTTACCTCCCTAACCTTACTACATTTCCACACACTGTACATAGATTTTTCTATTGTGTTATTGACTGTACGTTTTGTTAATCCCATGTGTAACTCTGTGTTGTTGTTTTTGTCTCACTGCTTTGCTTTATCTTGGCCAGGTCGCAGTTGTAAAATAAGAACTTGTTCTCAACTGGCCTACCTGGTTAAATAAAGGTGAAATTAAAAAATGTTATAAAAATAATTTTGCGGAAGTATGTCTGATTTGGGGTTGTTGAATGTAGTACTGTGTGCTTTGTGAATGTCTTTGGGTAAATATGATATTGCTATCACACATGCGCGCGCACACACACACACACACACACACATACACATACACACACATACACACACACACACACACACACACACACACACACACACACACACACACACACACATACACATACACAACGCACTACAGTTAAAAAATGTTTCCCAAAAGTTGCCCATGTTCAAAATGTATCATGATTTTTTTCCTCATCAAATATTTTAATCAGTTATTTTTTCTTACTATTTACTGTACAGTATCAGTCAATTGGTATGGGTATTTTGAACTATTTACAGTATCAATTTACATTTAATCACAAACTTAAATGACAGATTGTTCAACAACAGTGGTGGATTGAATGTGTTTTTAGATTTAGTTGGCCCATTTCCTAAAATTTGATACGTTTTAGTTATTTAGTTCTCCAGGAGAGGGCAGTCATGTCTAATATCTGAAGTCATGTAATACCACGTTACAGTCATTCTGACGGCCTGGTTTTGGTACGTCTGTTTTTAGTCATTATCGTGCACTGTAAATAATACTTAAATATCAATTGACAACCATTACCACAGTACAAGGAAGAAAGGTATGTGTGTACTTGTATAGGCTAGTAAACTATTAGTCTGAAAGAAAGGGACATAATTCAATCATGTCTTTGGCAGGCAGAATGAGT
Source organism: Oncorhynchus tshawytscha (assembly GCF_018296145.1). Taxonomy (NCBI): domain Eukaryota; kingdom Metazoa; phylum Chordata; class Actinopteri; order Salmoniformes; family Salmonidae; genus Oncorhynchus; species Oncorhynchus tshawytscha. The sequence goes on along the minus strand of NC_056452.1, from coordinate 16,535,372 downwards.
CATGAACATGTCTTTTTATATTTCTTGCCTCTTTTTGTGGTTGTCGCTCTTTCTATGATAGCAACATGTTTGTTTGGGCAATTCACAGGGGCCCCTGTTGGACGAGATAGATTAGAGAAACCATAGAAGGCATTACGGTCTACTCCATAGCACTGGTTCATTTCAGTTTAAAGTGACTATGATGACCATGTCTCCAACTTGACAGGTGGGTTCTGTGGTGAGACTTGGGAGCAAGGCCATTGGAAGAACTAGAAGGAAAACTTTGAGACTCATCAACAACAGTAAACATGCAGTCCTTTGACAGAGGTGCCTTTAAAAAAAGAACTGATTGAAGATGTTGTGCTGTGTTAAAACTTCAGTCAGATTCCCAACAACAACAACACGCCCGAGACCCATGCAGGCACAGATCTAGAGTTCCCGCCAATTCCCAGGTTTCCCACCTCTACTCTGCACACGCTTTCTCTCTCTCTCTCACTCTCTCTCCCTCAAACACATCCCTGTCAAATTAGCAGTGGTTCACATGGCTGGGGGAGAGAAGGGAAGAAGGGAGAAGAAGCCTGGTGCGGAGCTCCAGTGAGAGACAGAGGAGGGACTGATGGAAAGGCTTCCCAGAATTCTCTGGTTTTGTTGTGTGCTTCCCTCTGCAGGGTACAGGAGACGGGTAATGGCTTTAGCAGGGCCAGGTACACAAAGCTCCTGTGGCCACAGACCGGAGCTGGACAAACTTTACTGTTGACATCTGGAATTTCTTTCCTCCCTTCACTTTTTTTTGTCTGCTCCTCTCACCTCCTTATTTTGATTGAGGGGTGAATCACTGGTGTTCCAGCTCGTACTGTATCCATCATCGTAAAGGCGTCAGTGTGCAAAATGTTTTTTTGTTGCCTGTCCCATGGTCGTGTACTGTACTGTATGGCTTTATTATGTCCCATTGTATGTTTGACTGTGGAGAACATATCACAGCTGACTGTGTGAAACTCCTCCATGTCAAGCCACCATAACAGGTTCCTCTGTATACATGTTACTGTTATGGATGCTCTCATCATATCGAGAACTACTTTGACCATTTCTATGGCTCTCATCCAATTTTCAGATTCAAATGTCTTTACCAAATCAAATCAAATCAAATGTTGTGCGAACAGTGCTGCTGTACTTGTTCCAGCTTCTGTAATAACTAGAGGGAAAACATTGAGACTCATCAACAACAGTAAACATGCAGTGCATCTTTCAAGAGAGGTGCCTTTAAAAAAAAAGAACTGATCGAAGATGCTGTACTGTGTTACAACCTCAGTCAGATTCCCACGCCTTTGAACAACAACAACACAACATGGCTACTATATCAATGTACAGGATTATTGGCCTATCGGACACTCTAAAAAGAAAAGGTTCCTGGAGGATCCTTAAGGTAAAAAAAAAAATAGTTCATTTAAGAACCTGTACTCCGCCATCAGTTTTTTTGAACCTTTGTAGACTTAAGGGGTGCTTTGAAGAACCCTTTTCAAAAGATGGATTTGTTTTGGAACCAGCATTGTGCAAGTGGGTAAAGGGTGCTCCTTTGAATAATTCAAATTGAGAATATTGGAATCGGGAAGCGCGCAGATGGTTAGAGAGAGGCTAGCTAGATTCAATATTAAGACATTTTTGACCTCATTTAAACCACACTCTCTCATCATCTCCTCCCATCCTCCTCCCTTTAGTCCCTCCCTTTAGTACCTGACTTATCCTGCCCCTGTCCAGTTAAGTGGTGGAAAGTTTGGGAGATGTGAACTCTGATAGAGAAATAGATCAACCTCCACGAACAGGTAAGACACACACACACACACACACGACCCAATTTAGGTTATGTTAAATTTGACAAAAAGAAGAATACATGAAATTGATCAGATTAGTTAGATGCATTTGACATTGAATGCTCATGTTGTTTATTTTGTGTTTGTGTCTAATTGATGTCTTTCAGGTTGGTGTATTGGGGCGGCCTGTTCTGTCCTCAGACTAAAGCAAGATGATGTTTAAAGCTCACTATGGATCTACAAACAGGTTAGCCTCTATAAAGTCTTTGGATGTATTTGCAGTGTGATTATTGTGTGCTCTGTGTAGTTACTCTGTATTTTCCAATACTAACTGAATGTATTTACAGTCAATCAATTACAGTCAATAAGCTCAGCATTTAACACCATAGTACCCTCCAAACTCGTCATTAAGCTCGAGACCATGGGTCTCGACCCCGTCCTGTGCAACTGGGTCCTGGACTTTCTGACGGGACGCCCCCAGGTGGTGAGAGTAGGAAACAACATCTCTACCCCACTGATCCTCAACACTGGGGCCCCACAAGGGTGCGTTTTCAGACCTCTCCTGTACTCCCTGTTCACCCATGACTGCGTGGCCATGCACGCCTCCAACTCAATCATCAAGTTTGCAGACGACACATGTATTTACAGTCAATCAATTCATTAATACAGCGTGATTGTTGTGTGTTCTGTGTAATTCCTTTGTCTTTTCCAATACTAACGGAATGGTGAATGTCTGTCATTTTGTCTTCTTTTGTATGTGAGAATATACATTTTTTTTCTTAGGGGAAGGAAAACGTTTATTTTACATCCTGTATATTTGAACAAAATTCAACTCCAGTTTTAAATTGCGAGGATTAACCTAGCTATATTACAGGAAAATACTTGTAATTATATCAAGATGCAGACTGCCCAAATAAGCTCTCTTTATTGAGAACTCTAATAGGCTAATTTGGGTTGACATGGAAGAATAACATAATTCTCCATTTGGAGCATCATATTATCTGAGCCACAATGTGGGACTGCAGAATCCCATAATGTCCCATACAAAGAAATATGGGGTCAGATAAAAGAGGGACATCTTCACCTTTCCTGACAAGATCTGCTTCGTTATGGAACAACCATAAACGCAAATTAGATGGAAAGTGTCACATGTTGACGCTGGAGAGACGAAGCAGGTACGGGGAGTAAAACATTTAATAAAGACGGACAAGGAACGAGACAGGAACAGCGTCAGCAAACTAATAATACAGACAGAAGACAATCACTGCAGCAGTGGGAACTGAGCAGGGAACTGACAAATATAGGGGAGGAAATGAACGCATCAGCGTTATTGGTCTCACCTGGACTCACTTATCACCTATAAGTGAGTCCAGGTGAGACCAATAACGCTGAGGCGCGTGACGAGGGAAGGCAGGTGTGCGTGATGGATGGCAGGAGTGCGTGACGCAGGGCAACCTGGCGCCCTCAAGCGCCAGGGGGAGGGAAGAGTGGGAGCCGATGTGACAGAAAGGTCTGGAAAGAGTGGGATAGGTTTTGTTTTAGTCTCGATACTAATACATTTCACTTTTGCTTTTAGTGTCAACTTGAATTTGAGTGTGGCTGTGGAAGATGGATCCCTTCATGATGTATGCAAGTGGCTGAGTACCAATGATCTCCGTGATTCCATCCCATCAAGGTTCACAATCTGTCTGAAGAATGCCAACTCTATTCAATTGTCCACATAGCAACAAACATACTTTCTCTGTGTCCAGACTACTCACATATCTTGGCCTCTATCACCAGCATGAAACACATTTTCTAATTAAATGTGGACTTAATGGGTGTGGGAAAACAAAGAGATGTTTCAGCGCCTATCGGTCACACATCTACCGAAACCACAGAGAGCTTTTAAGCGCCAACTTAGATGAGAATTGCCCTCATGATGAATTTGAGACTGGAACTGATCCCATTGAAGATGGCTTGAATGATGTAGAGAGTCTGCCATGTTCAAGACACAGACATCAACACTGAGCAGCAAATTGAAGTCCTCAAAAATAATATCTGTTTATTATTTTTGAAAATCAGGGAAGAACACTGCATCCCAGCTACGGTACAGATTAGCATTGTACAGTGATGCCCTCAGGTTCCACCTTACAAATAAGCAAATAAATGTGGATGAAAATGACAATCTCAGGGACTTGCTTAAAAACTTTGCAGTATTTGAGGAATGCATTAGATAGTGGATGCTGGAGCATTACTGTGTGGGTGAATCGGGCACGGTCAGGCCCAATGAAGTACCCCTGAGCAACAAAAAAGGTAATAAAACAAGGTCATTTCAATACATCCCATTGGTCCGCATACTGCAAAAAATAACAAGTAATGTTAAGGTCTGTGCCACCTTGAATCAAGACCAAAAGCCACACAATGATGAAATTCTGATAGACTTTACTGACAGTGAATTGTTCAAATCAAATCCCACCCTAACAAAGCAGAGCCTCCGTCTGCAGTTCTATCACAGGAGGTTGGTGGCACCTTCATTGGGGAGAATGGGTTTGTGATAATGACTGGAGCGGAACCAGTGGAATGGTATCAAATACATCAAACACATGGTTTCCATGGTTTCCAGGTGTTTGATGTCATTCCATTGGCTCCGTTCCGGGCCATTATTATGAGCCATCCTCCCTTCACCAGCCTCCACTGAGTTCTATGTAGATGAATTTGAAGTTGAAAAAACAAAAGCTTCCGAGGCACAATCAAAACAATCTCAGCAAATATTCTCTCCTCGCATGAGCAAAACTTTTCCTCTGGTCGCATTTGTTTCCTCTGCTTGACTACCAAGGGGGGACATTTACTAAAAAATCACTGAAGAGGAATTCACCATGCGTTACAAAGACAACTACAAGTACCATATGCAGGCTGCGGAAGAAAATCCAGACAATGCATCGATGTGTGGCATCAAAAAAAGCCTGTTGCTTCTCCTCGCTGAATCATGTGCCTTCTCCAATTACCTATCAGTTTCCACCAGACGTATTGCATGACCTTCATGAGGGCATCATACCAACAGTGCTCAGACTAGTGCTGCAACGACTGGTTCAAGAGAAGCAAATGACACTTGCCCAGATTGACTATTTTATGGCAAACAAGATGTGTCTTCTAAACCTGTGCCACTATCCGAGTGAGTCCTATCTGGAAGTGCATCAGAAAGATTTACACTTCCATTTATTCCCTGAAATGATTAGTAGCCAAATACGAAATGGCAGTGCTTGGGATCTCTACCTCCTGCTTCGAGAGATATCCGACATCATCTTGGCTCCAATTTTAGAAAGGTCCTGGATCCCATATCTGCCAGAAAAAAAAATCACTGAATTTAAAGCTCTCTTCCAGAAGTTGTTTCCAGGGAAGACAATCCCAAAGATACACTACCTTGTCCACTACCCTAGCCTGCTACTTGCCTATGGACCTTTGATCCACCAGTCCACCATGTGTTGTGGAAGCAAAACACCAATATTTCATGAGACTCTCAGCAGTTGTGTGAAACTTCTAAAATATAAGAAGACCCTGACAAAAAGACATCAGCTTAGACAATGCTTGGAGGAAACCAACAACGGCTGCCTTGGCAACACAACAAGACACCGTGCGGACACGAGACGTCCCACTGCATGCACTTCCAAACTCTGACCATGAAGTATTAAGTGCCAGATTCGGAGAAGCCATCAGAGCAAAAACTGTCACCAAGACAAAGTCAATTACAGTGAGCAACGCGTAGTACAACGTAGGACACTATCTGGTCATCAACACTCATTCAGAAGACATACCTGTGTTCATGGAAGTGTGTGGAATATACCGTTTCCTTGGTGCTTGTGGGTTAAAGTACAACTTCTAGCCTGTTTAAACAGCCATCACCACGCATACATGGTTCAACACAGTCAACAATGGATTGCTATAAGGCCTGGTGAGGAGATGGATTTCCATTCCACTAGATGGATACAGGGACCCAGACGGAAGAGTGTCCATTCTACTCCGCCACTGGATTACAGTTAGTGAAAATGACTTATTGAGCACAACACACTTTTGTTTCTATTCTGATATGCACTGACCAGAACACTGACACCAAATTGATGGAGAGGCATTGATGTCATTGGACCGAAGAATGGTGGAGCAACTCATTCCAATAACCCAAAGATCGACTCAACTTCACAAAATGAATGCTCTTTTTGTTTCTTTCTGAGCCTGAAAGCACAAAAGTAACTGTATCATTGTTAGTTCACAGCTGCAGCAAACAGCCCAGCAAAATGGCACACCAATTGGCCTTCAGCATGACATATCAACTGGCCAGCAACAGGACACATCAATCAGCCAAAGAGTCTGGCCACCTGTGTTTAGACTTCCAGGATTTCCAGCCGTATTCAAATTCAAACGGGGAGGAGAAAATTGCGATGATCTCCATCGCCCTACTGTGCACTCGAAGTGGAGGTCTCGGATTGTGCAGGTGTTCGAACGTCATGTGTACCTACACTTGGTGAGTATAGTTATGAAGTCGATCTTAGCTTAATGTTAATGATGTAAGTTCCTCCATCATAAATCCTAGTGCTTTTTGTGTGAGTACTGTTCTCCAGTTGTCATAATCACTGCAGCTGATTGCATAGCACATACTCAACCTTTACTTGATGATAATCAACGGCATCAATCAATGTCATTTGTATTACAAATAGATTTGCTCGTCTAAATGTAACGTTGTATGTTTCTCGTTTGCTTTATTAGGTAACCCGCTACCCGGCAATACATGGATGTGTGCACAGCGCTCATTCAAAAGTACCCCTCGTTGAGAGACCAGACAGGGAAGTGATATGTAAGAATTCTTCAGTTTTTCTACTCATATTAATTCACACTAATAAACTATTTACACCATTGTGCCTACCCAGAACATAATGTGCTGGCTTGCATATTTTCGTCTCACATTGTTAAACCATCACATTTCCAGGAGCACAACAAGACCGTCTTCGGTCTGCTTCTCTGATCTCAGTCCCGATAATCCATCATGGCATTTCTCCTCTCCACATTTTTATTATGGCACGACATTATAAAGAAAAATGCAAAAAAAGAACGTCAGCCGCTTGCTCACGTTGCACAAGTACAAGAAATGCAGAAGAGGTTTGGGAGGCAAGGGGAAAAAAAATAAGCCCAAATTACACCAAATATTAAGACCCGATTTTTAAATAGCCAAGGTGAGCGCATACAAATAATTACCCACATTCAGTGTGTCAAAGTCAAACCGCTGATCCCGGATCAGTTTTTAAGATCATAAATGCCATTGTATGGACAGGTGGGGACCTGGCCCTAGATCAGCACTCTGAGATGCTTTGTGAATACTGCACTTTTTGCATTTTTTAATCGAATTTGATCGTGTTTGACGCTGTATGTAAAGAATATTTGATCCATATTTATATTTGATTTTCAGACTCAGACTGAGGATCCCTTCAGTCAGAAGTTACATGTTGAAAAGATGCAGGAGGAGTGCCAAAACAAGAGACGGAACATAAGTTCCCTACAAGACCACATGAAAAAGACTGAGAGAGAACTTTTTTATAAAACAACAAGGCATCAAGGCCATCTTAAAACAGTACCCAGCACTCTGTGTCGTCGGCCATTGTAAGCAGACAAAAAGTCTGATAGAAAGAAATGGTAAAAAGCATAACTAATGTAACATAACCAGGTACTTCCATCTGAATCAAAGATATATTGATGATGCATTAGAAACAAATTGACTTTCAGATTTTATGCGAGATGAGAAGCAAATTCGGTGTGGACTGAAACATTCTGTCCGGATATGGCACAATGGCCGACCAAATCAGTGCAGAAACGGAGAGGAGGGGTGTGGCCGTGGAGTTGATGAATCTCTACACGACGGCACTTCTCTCACAAACGGAGGAGGCTCCCTAAGGTTATTTTCTTAACGTTACTGCATGTACCCTTAACAGAATGGAGCCATTCTAAATGTATTTATTCTTACCCAGCCTTTGTATTGCACTCCCATTTAAGGTCGGAAGGTCACTGCAGCCACTTTGCTCCTCCCCTACCTTTTCAAAGAAGATCCGAGTGGGCTGTACGTCACAGACAGGGTATTATTTCCCAGCAGACAAATATATGAATGCAAATATAGTAGTACTGAGTAAGGTGTGCTGTGCTCAGTTGTTAATTTACTGTTTGAAATATGACATGAGTAACCTTCATTTAAAAAATGCGTACTTCTTCAGTGTGTTAAGTTCCCATTTACCTACCATAAGAATAGAGATCCATTTGCGGATGAGAGCCACATCCAACTCTTCCTGGATGGAGAGGAGCGACTCACTGAAGAGCAGGAGGACATCTCCATGGGTTTGGGAGTGGCAATGGGGGTCCGTTTCCTTTTTAATACTGAGTATGCAGCATCAGGGAAAAGCACTATGCTGTTCATTCAGAAATGGTGTTCTGGGAATTGATGTGGGGGGGTAAATTAACAACAAATGTTGTACTAATGGCAAACTTTTTGCTGTAGAGCGGGATAAGGGAGACTAGAGTTTTCTGTGATGTCTGCAAATTAGATTTCTGGGACTTTTAAAGTCAATAAAATGAATTTGTGACTTTACAAGATCACCACTCGATGTTATTTGAATTATTATTGTTGATAGTATTATTATTATTCATAACAGAATACATGGGACATAAAATGTTCCTGTAGGAACCTTGACACCCTAAAAGGTTATTTGAGGAAACTTTTTTAAAGGTTCCTCAAGGAAAAGGTTCCTGGAAGCACCTTTACGGGTTCCGCCGGTGTTGCACTCTGAGGAACCCCTAAAGGTACCATTTATTTTTAGAGTGTAGGCTATCATGTCTCTGTGTAAGGGAGGATGTACGGCCAGAGTTGGTCATGACAGATAGAAGAACAAGAGGCACAGAGCCAGTCTTAGAATCAAGATAGAGAGAAAGAATTGAGTGAGAGAGAGAGCTTTTAGAGAGAGACAATTGACAGAATTGAGAGAGAGGGGGAGAGAGGGAATTGAGAGAGAGTGTGAGTGAGTGAGTGAGTGAGTGAGTGAGTGAGTGAGTGAGTGAGTGAGTGAGTGAGTGAGTGAGTGAGTGAGTGAGTGAGTGAGTGAGTGATGACAGGAGTGAGTGATGACAGGAGTGAGTGATGACAGGAGTGAGTGATGACAGAAATGAGTGATGACAGAAATGAGAGAGAGAGCAAATTTAGAAAATTGAAAGACAATTGAGAGATGAAACAATCCAATGCATACAGTATATGGCGCCGGAGGAGCTGGCTGCCGTTTTACGGACTCCTAACCAATTGTGTTATTGTGTGTGTTTTTTCATGTTATTTGTAACTTATTTTGTACATAATGTTTCTGCCGCCTTCTCTTATTACCAAAAAGAGCTTCTGGATATCATCTATATTTTTAGAATCTGTCTATTTACCGCCACAAACCAATGCTGGCACTAAGACCACATTCAGTGGGCTGTATAAAGCCATAAGAAAACAGGAAAACTCTCACCCAGAGGCGGTGCTCCTAGTGGGCAGGGATTTTAATCCAGGGAAATTTAAATTCCTTTTACCTCATTTCTACCAGCATGTTAAATGTGCAACCAGAGGAAAACAAACTCTAGACCACCTTTACTCCACACACAGAGACAGGTACAAAGCTCTCCCTCCCCCTCAATTTGGCAAATCTTACCATAAATCTATCCTCCTGATTCCTGCTTACAAGCAAAAACTAAAGCAGGAAGCACCAGTGACTCTCTCAATACAGAAAGGGTCAGATGACGCAGATGCTAAGCTACAGAACTCTTTTGCTAGCACAGACTGTAATATGTTCCGGGATTCTTCCGATGGCATTGAGGAGTACACCACATCAGTCACTGGCTTCATCAATAAGTGCATCAATGATGTCGTCCCCACAGTGAACGTACGTACATACCCCAACCAGAAGCCATGAATTACAGGCAACATCCGCACTGAGCTAAAGGGTAGAGCTGCCGCTTCAAGGAGCGGGACTCTAACCCGGACGCTTATAAGAAATCCTGCTATGCCCTCTGACGAACCATCAAACAGACAACGCATCAATACAGGACTAAGATTGAATCGAACTACGCCAGCTCCAACGTTCATAGGATGTGGCAGGGCTTGCAAACTATTACAGACTACAAAGGGAAGCACAGCCATGAGCTGCCCAGTGACACGAGCCTACCAGACGAGCAAAATTACTTCTCTGCGCGCTTCGAGGTAAGCAACACTGAAGCATGCATGAGAGCATCAGCTGTTCCGAACGACTTTGTGATCAAGCTCTTTGATGTGAGTAAGACCTTTAAACAGGTCAACATTCACAAGGCCGCAGGGCCAGACGGATTACCAGGACGTGTACTCCAATCACACGCTGACTAACTGACAAGTGTCTTCACTTACATTTTCAACCTGTCCCTGACTGAGTCTGTAATACCAACATGTTTCAAGCAGACCACCATAGTCCCTGTGCCCAAGAACACTAACGTAACCTGCCTAAATGACAACTGACCCGTAGCACTCACGTCTGTAGCCATTAATTGTTTTCGAAAGGCTCGTCATGGCTTACATCAAAACCATATTCCCAGAAACCCTAGACCCACTCCAATTTGCAAACCGCCCCAACAGATCCACAGATGATGCAATCTCTATTGCACTCCACACCCACCTAGACAAAACGAACACCTACAAGAGAATGCTATTCATTGATTACAGCTCAGCATTCAACACCATAATGCCCTCAAAGCTCATCACTAGGCTAAGGACACTGGGACATAACACCTCCGTCTGCAACTGGATCCTAGGCTTTCTGACTGGCCCCCCCCAAGTGGTAAGGTTAGGTAACAACACATCTGCCACACTGATCCTCAATGTGGGGGGCCCTCGGGGGTGCGTGCTCAGTCCCCTCCTGTACTCCATGTTCACCCATGACTGCATGGTAAGGAACGACTTCAACACCATCATTAAGTTTGCCGACGACACAACAGTGGTAGGCCTGATCACCGACAACGATGAGACAGCCTATAGCGAGGAGGTCAGAGACCTGGTCGTGTGGTGTCAGGACAACAACCTCTCCCTCAACGTGATCAAGACAAAGGAGATGATTGTGGAATAACGGAAAAGGAGGACCAAGCACGCCCCCATTCTCATCGACGGGGATGTAGTGGAGCAGGTTGAGAGCTTCAAGTTCCTTGGTGTCCTCATCACCAACAAACTAACATGGTCCAAAAACACCAAGCCAGTCATGAAGAGGGCACGACAAAGCCTATTCCCCCACAGGAAACTGAAAAGATTTGGCATGGGTCCTCAGATCCTCGAAAAGTTCTACAGCTGCACCATCGAAAGCATCCTGACTCTATACCAGACGGTGTCAGAGGAAGGCAATAAAAATAGTCAAATACTCCAGCCTCCCTAGTCATAGACTGTTCTCTCTGATACCGCACGGCAAACGGTACGGTACCGGAGCGCCAAGACTAGGTCCAAGGGGCTTCTTAACAGCTTCTACTCCCAAGCCATAAGACTCCTGAACAGCTAATCAAATGGCTACCTGGACTATTTACATTGTCCCACCCCCTCTTTTACACAGCTGCTACTCTGTTTATAATCTATGCATAGTCACTTTACCTCTACCTACATGTACATATTACTTTGAATAACCAGTGCCCCCCGCACATTGATTCTGTACCGGTACCCCCTGTATATAGCCTTGCTACTGTTATTTTATTGCTGCTCTTTAATTATTTGTTATATTTCTATTTTTCTTATTTTTTTCATTTTTTCCCTTGTCTTTTTTTTTAACGTTACACTTGTTTTTCTTAAAACTACATTGCTGGTTAAAGGGCTTGTAATTAAGCATTTCACTGTATTCGGTGCATGTGACAAATAACATTTGATTTGTATCAAAGTTTTGTATTTGACACATGCAGTATTTTCAAACAGAAAATCACCTAGAGGCACGCAACAACCTAACATCCAATCAGGTAGAAGAAATGCATATAACGTACAGTAATCACCTTCCCTTCAGCGTCAAACACCTTCTGGACGTAAAGGACCTAAAGAAGGACACTATCTCCACCTGAACTAGAGATGAGAAAGCTTTTTTTCCCCCTGTCTCAGTAGATTGAAAAACTAGACCACTAAAGTGAATCACTGACTGTCTGTACAGAGCAGGAGACACACAGACCCAAGTCCACAGAGACACCAACAGGATGCCGCAGCTCTGACACAGCGGCCCCTTTACACAGCACTCAGATGTGGAGATATAAAATAAAAATATGGCATGTTCTGCTGCTACAGTAAAGCATGAAGGAAGGGATTATTGGGAGTGGGAGTGGGAGTGGGAGTGGGTGTGTGTGTGTGTGTGTGTGTGTGTGTGTGTGTGTGTGTGTGTGTGTGTGTGTGTGTGTGTGTGTGTGTGTGTGTGTGTGTGTGTGTGTGTGTGTGTAATTCCATCTGTGCACAGAATTACAGCATAGCACTGAGGGCATTGGCACGGGAGATTGGCCAGCTCTGCCCCTGCATGGTCTCGTGGGTTAGAAACCCAACCCTGGGTGTTTGTTAGTGTTTAAATGAAAGAAGTGTTTGACCCAGTGAGGGTGTTCCCTGTTGGGCTATTTGTTGGCCCAGGCTGATCCTGAGAACCCTCTGGGGAACAATCTCAGTCCGCCTCTTCAAAGTGTCCAGCCCCCAAGCAGGAAGTCCAGGCCGGTGCTGTTTTGAACATGACGAGAACAGACAGACACAGAGACAGACAGGAAGGAAGGTATTCCATGAACACGCAATGCTACTGTCCACAACACCCACCCACTCCCACCAGCCAGCCAGGCCAATGGGGGGATTCCAAAGAGCCCACAACTATTTATTGTGATTTATTTAGCATTTCAAGCTGTCCTACAGCCAATCTGATCAGAACCAGCTGAGGTGAGATGGCTCTTGTTTCCTGCGAATGCATCCAAAATGGCATCCTATTCCCTACAGTATAGTGCACTCTCTCTTCCTCTCTCTATCCTCATACTGATCTATGGGCCCTGGTCAAAAGTAGTCCATTAAATAAGGAATAGGGTGCCATTTGGTACACAGCCTGTGTGTTGGAGGCTGGATGAAAGAGGTAGCGGAAACCACTGAACAGATCTGAGATCAGACTGACACTGACGCCTACCCACACCATGACATGAAATAGAGCCAGAAATGTAAATATTTTTTGGTGTAGGTTGTAAAAGTTTGATAAATGTTAGTGTATGGTTTTTTGTAGTTTGGGCTATCTGCTTTAGATACAGAAGGATAGACAGGATACTGTATGTCTATGTGTTTGCATGAACTCTAAGTACAGGGCACCAGTTTCACAGCCTTACTTTACATCATCCACTTTCATGTCAAATATTTGCATTCTGAAAAATATGCTGTAAAAGAAACGGCATCAACACTCCGCACTGGACAACCAACCAAGTATAATTCCTCCTGCCCTTTATATCAAAGCATCCTTCAACAAACATTCAATATTACTGAGCTAATCGAGTTCATTGGTGAATTAATTCCCTGTGAAATATAGGAGAAAATCCCCATTTTTAACAGGAGCTGAACTGTCAGTCTGTCCGCTGTACTGGATGTGCCCACTAGAGGGCACTGTTCATTTACTTTGCTCTGTGACGCTCTAACTTCCAAAGACGAAAGCCCTGTCCAGTAACAGCTCCTATCCCACTACCCACTTGGCACATGTATATTTCTGGGCCAGGTGGAACTATCATAACCTCTCAGCTACAGGTTGTCACAGTTTTATGTTGTTTGGATATCATATTTGTTTGACATTCCCTAGGGTGGTTTGTTCCACAAGTATGTTTCCTCGCTTTTGATTTGTCTGTCCTGAAGTAGCCAACTGTAGCAATGTGCTCAGACTCTCAAAGATGTTGTGTTGAATTGTAGAGCAACTTCTTAACCATACCGAACTCTCATGTTATTCATTGTGTATGGTTTAGGTGACCTGTAGCATACTTGCTGTTTTGGAACTCTTGGCATGCAACCTCTGTGCCCTCTGGTAAGTGATACTCTGGGACGTCAGTCAGTGTTGTAGACAGGCTAATCTACTGAGTGTAACTGTGGCTACCGTGTGAGCTGGCTTCACAGTGACTGTTTGGGTCAATATTGTAAAAAGTTACAGGGTCTGACATTATTACGATATGATTTGATCTGATGCCTTACTCCACCCACTACCCACTTCATGTAGATCTCAGGTATAAGCCACATATTACCTGTGTACTATCTGATTGGTGTGACCACAACTCTACTACTGTATTACAGTAGTGGCCTCGATAAGGCCTCTCTCAGAGGACCAGCAGCAGAGATAAGGCCTTGGCTCCCACAGTATGGAGCCCAGAGAACCTAGTGTAGTATGGGTCAGTATGGGTCATCCTGTCAGCCAGCAGGGACTGATGGAGGGACTAATCCCACTGTTGCCCGGACGATGGGTCAGATGAAACAGGAAAACTCAAGCTCTGCCCCCGACTGGTTTAATTTTACATTGACATTATTGAGCAGATGCTCTTATCCAGAGTGACTTACAGGAGCAATTAGGGTTAAGAGCCTTGCTCAAGGGCACATTTTTCACCTAGATTTTTAACCTAGTTTTCTCGGGGGTTCGAACCAACAACCTGGCCCAACAGTCTTAACCGCTAGGCTACCTGCTTGAGTGACTTGAGTGACTTACACATGAGCGCACACACACACATACAATAAATATGCATCCTGGGAATAGGAATTATGGGAATTAGGGTTGAACCATAGTAGTTGGTTGATTTGATTAGCCCAAATGGTACAGATTTAAATGGCTGCTAGATTTTTACACTGTAGCTAAAACCAATAGCTAAACGTACTTATTACACACACACACACAAAGATGGCCCCTGGTCTGACCACAAATGCCGTCTAACCTTTGCACCCTGCGGTTCGTTATGGCCCAGATTGCCAGTAAAAAGGGGATGCTTCATGGCTCAACTATTCGCTGGGTAAATGGAAAGAGGTTGTATGTGACCTGAAACACTTCATGGTCCCACTGAGGCAGGCTGTGTGTGTGTGTGTGTGTGTGTGTGTGTGTGTGTGTGTGTGTGTGTGTGTGTGTGTGTGTGTGTGTGTGTGTGTGTGTGTGTGTGCGTGTGCGTGCGCGCGTGTGTGTGTGTGGTGCGTATCAGACAGTGGTGAGGTCCGCTGAGAAAGGTCGGGTCAGTAGGAGGACAGAGAGAAGTCTCACCTCAGGTTTACTCAGAAACATTCTGTTCTCTTCTGTGGACATGTGGTTGTGTAACGTTAGTGGAGCTGAAATGAAATTGAAAGTGCAATACGGTACTTTGAGGATGAATTTATATATATTTTTTCGATTCAATTTTGAAATACAATAACAACTCAGGAGATACAATACCATGATCAAGGGCTTTTAGTAGTTTATGAATCTGTTTTTTCTGATTTACATCGACTTTATTATAAACAAACATATATCTTTTTTGTTATTCCTTTTTATCTTTCACTACTCAGAAAATATTGAGCAAACACAAGCTGTTGACAGAAGTGTCACAGTACAGTTTTTTATGTGTGAAACATAGCACAGTGTAGCCACAATCAATCAGATACCGTGAAAAAAAGCTAACTGTAAAAAGTAAACCTACATTATGACATTATTTTCCAAGATAATACACAGTAAGAAAATATAAACTGGACAATTTAAAATGTAAAATACTGCTCTGAAATCCCGTATTCCATCTGACTACACTAAAGTGTACTCAACACGTGTGAGAGTCATTAGCTACCAAAACAATTTATCACCCAAACACTAAATGGAATCCTGCCAGGCCAATTAGGCTGTATAGTACACACACCTCAAGGCTAAAGACATATACAGAAGCATGAAGCTATTTCTGAGAGAAACCGTTTTTAGATTGTAGAAGACAGACTGGGAACCAGGGGTGTAGAGAGAACGCGTGGAGGTCAACGTTCCTCTAAAGATTGTAGGGCTAAAATTATGTGTCAAAAAACACTGAGTAGAATCATTCGCCCGCTGGACCTTGACTCTCATGTGTGTTTTACAGACAATGTCTCTTAAAAGAGCGATGCATCTGGGAAGGCCATTAGATGTGCATATAACATTTCTACTGTGATTAATAGTTGATGAGGCAGGGTTGGTGGGGTTGGTCGCAGGGTACCCACATGTGGCCGCCAGGGCTCCTCCTCTTCAAGCTCAGGTTACACACTCCTATGTATGTTACCCACCTATGTGTTTAAAAGGGAGGAGGGACCACTTGTCAGGAATGTCTTAGAACTGTGAAAACAGCCAGCCCAGTCGGCAGGGAGTGTGTCAGTGTGTGTGCAGACGCAGGGGCTAACCTAACACTCCTCTAGCAGCACAGCTAGTCAGATCATTTGTCCACTCGCCAGTGTGTCTGAGAGTGTGTGTGGAGCCTTGAGGAGCTGCTCTCTACGACGTCACACACACGAGAGGGAGACCCACTAAGCAGAGGAAGGTCTCCATCCTTACACATTGGACTGAGGACAGTCAACAAGCCACGGTCAGTGACAGACAGACAGACAGACAGACAGAGTAACTTCTTCCAGAGTTGGATGTGCTGGGGAGATGATGTGCTTTTGAAACCAACAAGCTGAAGTGGATATTAACCCCGTATTGACAGAACCGGAGAACTCTCTGAAGGGACTTTCAGCTCTCAGCAAGGACCTCACTCCAGAAGAGAGAGAGAGAGAGTGTGTGTGTGTGTGTGTGTGTGTGTGTGTGTGTGTGTGTGTGTGTGTGTGTGTGTGTGTGTGTGTGTGTGTGTGTGTGTGTGTGTGAGCATTTATCGGTGTGTATCATCATGGATCAGTCAGCCAGCAGCTGCATGCGGAGCGCCCACCCCGGCACCCCCATTTGGGGGTGCGTGAGGAACCCTCACCCCGGAGCAGGGCTCCAGTCCCCCTACCAGCAGGCCCCCTTCTCCCTGCACCAGAAGCCTGAGTTCCTGGCCTACACAGACTTCTCCACCTCCTGCCTGGTTCCCGCGCCCCACGCCAGCTTCCCCCGCGACGACAGACTCTACCCAGAGCCCCATGCGGGCTTTCAGAGGGCCGACTGGCAGTTCCCCCAGTGTGAGACGCGGGGCCGGGGGCAGGAGGCCTGTCCGGTGGAGCCTGTGGCGGTGGGTGGTGAAGGAGTGGTGGGGGGCGTAGCGGGGGAGATAGACAGCACAGGTGGGGACAGGCTGCCAGGGGCAGTGGCCGGGTGTCTTGAGGGGGAGTACTCGCCACAGAGCATGGCATCGGCAGACACAGAGAAGAAGAGCTCCAAGAGGAAGAGAGACATAGCAGGTGAGTCAGTGATACGCCAAGATGGGATCAGTTGGGCTGCTGGTAAATACCATGACTGGAAAGATGTGGAAAAAAGACACCACTTCAGTAGGCCTACATAGAATGCAAATACGAGTCAAATGCCATGCAGAGACAGATAATTCAATCGCGCTTCTCAGATTCGACACATCCATTTGCACAAATCTATTTGTACAAACCCCTTTTCGTCATGAATACACGAGAGAGATGTGATATTCTGCAGGGAAACTCTCACCAGACTACTCTATCAGTGGACAATGGTATCACATTCACTGCTGCCCATGTCATTGCTGGCAATGGGACAGAGTCTCTGTATCGGTTTCCTCACCAAAAGACAGTCTCGCCCTGGCGCCTGGACACGTAGGTATGCAAAAGGTCACGGCACGTTGTGTTCAAGAACATCCCGACTGGACCAGTTGCGTCCTCTCATTGTTTTTAAGCCTCTTCAAAAAATGTCAAATTTACTAACGCAACATCTACCGTAAATCTTTGCTGCGCGCGTGTGTCCTTTGTTTCATGGAGACATGACAACTTTCAGGAAGCTGCTGGTATAAATCAACTGAGATGTTTGTCTGCAAAAAACTCGTCATAGCTCATATTCTTGTGGTGTTACACAATATGGGTCCATGAAAGCAAATATATCATTAGATTTCTTTACAAGCAATACCATTGCAAGCATTATAAGCAATATCGACATCAACAGGCAACTGTTTATTACTTGCAAGTGCCCATTGATAATTGATTGAAATATCTCATCGTTATCGATGATGTCACCTCATCAGACCAACCGGATACCACGTTTCTAGTACAGTAACTGATGTGCATGAAGTGCTAATTCCTGAAAGTCATACCATTTTCAATGACTTGCTGTTGAGTTAATAGCCATAGGAACGGTTTTCATTTGTCTTCTAGCTGTAGATGTGTTCTTCAAATACACTCCCAATGTCGTGCTAGCTGAATGAGAGGAAAAGCGAACCTGACTGTTTTCAGCACATCTGGTAAAAGCATTCCCCTCAGCTTTCAGCCACGCTATGGAAACCAAACCTGCCCTCTCTAGAATGGGGGAAATCTTTTGCAGATAAATGTATTACCTCCTCCATCAGAATTCCAGTGGCTATATTAGGATGGCCAAAACTGCGATGCAATACCCACGTTAGGAAAATCACGTAGGGCTTGGAGACATTCAATAAACGTGTCTAATTTAAGATCTCCTTCTTAGGGAACCAGACACTGGCCTTAGGCACTTAATTGGGGGAAATATAGATTTTTTCCCTTTTCTTGGGTTACCGTATTGCAGCCCTCCCTCAAACATGCCAGACCACGTCTGGTAAAATCTGTTGCCTGCAACCCCACTTTTACATTCTTATCCATTGACATTTTCCTGTCGTTAAGCCGTAACAGAATATCCCACTGAACACACGCAACACGGTTGACCACTGTATAGACCCAGTATTTCATAGACGACCATTGAAACGTGCATTGAATACTTTGACCTAGAATTAGGAATATACCCTTAAGGCATTGATACAGGCTGCATTTCCACGAAGGACTTACCACACACCAGGGTGTCACCAGTGTTTAACGTTAGTGTGAGTTCTCGTGTTATTGTGTTTCCTTCAGGAGAGTGACACTAAAGACTTGTGTTCGAGCAGAATCCACAACCTCTGCCTCATCAAACAGACACAGGTGCCGGGCCCACGTAGATGGAAATAAAAAAGTCTGAGCGTTTTGGGTAAAACGCCGTGGCAACTCTCTAGAGGAAATTCGACAACAGTGCAACCATATTTAGGCATATAGCTCTATAATGATATGATTCACTTTTATTCATAATTTCAACCATTTAAAAAGGTTCAACCTCTATTGGTGTGCAGGTTTCTACATGTTTTGACTGAAGGAATGACAGGCCTCTCCACAGGTTGAATACGTTTCTATAAACCATTTGTAAGAAGTAGTTCAGAGATGCCCCGTTTAGTCTGACTCAAGCAGGGTGAGATATATCCAACTTCATTACAATAGCGATGCATTTTGAATGGTGTCTAATTAAATGCTTTTTAAAATTATGCTTATCATAGCCCTGTTGTAATAATACTGACACAGATATGACCTTTTTTTTGTAACTAGATGTTTCTATCTTTGGAACAGTTTGATAGTGCTGCTAAACCTGTTAGCATTTCAGGGGGATTTTTTATGCATTTGCCTGACCACCATCTGGTTATCATTGTTCATTTAACAACTTTATAACAAATCGGCTGTAAACAATTTCAGTAAGAACTTTAATAAACATACTACCACTCCAATATAAAACAAATTATGACACCATTTAGTTTTACTGTTTAAAAAAAAACATATTAGAGGTTTACACATTTATTTTTGCACTTTTATTAACCTTGGCCCACACTTTAATACATTAAATATAATCATGTAATTAATTAAACAGTCATTTTAATTTCTGTTTAAGTCTGAGAAACACTCACGTATTCACAACATTCTTAATTGAGTGTTAATTAAGACAAATTACTTTTGCACTGTCACCCCCCCCAAATGGCAAATGCTGTTTGTGTTACGGAGTCCCGCTGGGTGCAGGAGTTTCTCCCCTTCAGTTTATGGGCTCTGGCTGTGCAGGATATTTATTGAGGCCGGTTTACTGAGGGCTGGTGTGTGTGCCTACTAAATCTGTTCTGCCAGGTGTTCAGCAAACTGAACCTGCTCTCACATCTACTCAGTTCCACCACACCAGACTAGACCAGGCCAGAGCAGCACACTTGGAACACGTAGTCCTTAATGGGGTTTTAATTATAATAATTTGGCATTCTCAACATGAGGCATTATAGGCTACAGGTTGGTCTCTCTGAATGGGAGTCTTTTGACTAAGTTGTATAGACACACACCTAGACATCCACACACACACACACACAAAGACGCATGCAAACAGACACACATGCACGTAGGCAAGCACACGCAGAAGGACGCGAGCAAAAATGCATATGCACACGCACACACATACACGCACACACACCCACACAGTGAATCTGGATCTGCCCAGTCACATCTGGACCAGGCACTGCAGTCCATTTCACAATCTGGCTCCATGCTCTGGCAAGCACAATGCAGAACTTCTCACTTTGACAAATTAGAACCATTTTCTCAAGATTACATCAGCAGCTAGTGTCGCTACCAATGCACAAGTATTGCCTAAAATCATTCCATATCATATAAAGTCGAGATTTTTAACAAGGAATGATTAAGTTGTTTTCATGTAGTTTATGCACATTTCATTTTCACCAAGGTTACCAAAAAGAAAATAACTCTCAAAATCTCTACCAACCAAAAGCCTTTTTATTCCCTGTCATACACATTTGTCATACACACTTTACTACCCTAAATAATCCAAGTGAACCAGTTAACACAATGCAGACGTAGAGCACATGATTTCATAATTCCTCTTTCCTCTGCTCTGCTATATCGGTAAGAGTGCTTCCTATTTCCCAGAGGCTGGTGAGGCACGGTGGCTGCCAGGTTGTGTGTGAGTTACTGTGCGATGGCCGTCAGCCTCCTCTCCTCTGGCCTAGAAGGGGAAGTCTTCCCGTCTTCCCAGAGACACATACGTTTGAGCTGGACACGCCCCTGCCTTTGTTCTTAGAGGCTTTAATGATGTTCCGCTGCATTCCTCCTTAACTCAAGCCCTCTGCCGCCTGGTTCGGTGGTCCCTGTTGCAGGGCAGAGGAGTGTTGACTTGACCGGGACATTGGTCGTTAGATAGTGTGACTCGGGGTGCATGGGAGTGGGACAGGTCAGGGTGGTCTCTCGTAGAGTGGTGGTCCGGTTGCTCTCTGAGTGTATACGACTAGAGCTCGGAGAGATTTGTTAGTTGAGAGGACCTCTGACCTCTTCTGTGTGAAATGGGCCTAATACCAGACAGACAAACCGCTCAACTGGTGTCCAAATTCAGTGCTAAACCAATATACGTGTACAGCATTTGACGGGATCATTTCTCAACACTACTGTACATCATAGCATAGTCATGAAATAACAACGACGTCCTCTTCTTGTGTTCTCCAGATATTCAGGACTTCAAGGTGGGCTCCAACTGCAAAGCGAGGAAAGAGCGCACAGCGTTCACCAAAGAGCAGCTCCGGGAACTGGAAACGGAGTTCACCCACCATAACTACCTGACCAGACTGCGTCGCTATGAGATCGCTGTCAACCTGGACCTCACGGAGAGACAGGTAACAACACCTACACCAGAATATTTCTACACAATGACAATATTTAGTGGTCTTATAAGCATTCATTTTGTTTTAAAGGTATAGAAAGAATAGGTCTATGAAAAAGAGTCTCCAGTCTCCAGCCAATTGCCTGACAAACAAGAGAAGAGAGTCTGTTGATTGGATGAGAATATGTGATTTGAAGGCCAATATTATTAACCACAAATGATTTTAAAAACGGACATAAAATTAACAATGCTCTTGATATAGGGAGCTGGATCATATTTGAAAACTTAGTTGAGTCTCTGCTGAAATTCTGTTACCTACAACTACAGACTCAGTTAGTTTCTCGTTGATACCACTCACCCTAATAGGTGTCCAACTGGTTTAATGTTGAAGCCTTCTCTTGTGATTGAGAAGCAGATCTTAGATCCAAGGCTAACATTTAGAAGGGTTTGGCAGTCTGTCCTGTTCCTCTCCCTAATTCCAGCCCCTGTGCCCACTCCCTCCTCTGCCCAATGAGCCCATAGTTTCTCAGTGGCCGCAAATAGCCTGCTCCAAGATGAATTTCCCAGGCCTCTGGTGCTCAAAGCTAGCTAGGTCCAAACCCTACACTCTGGGCTCTGAGTCCCATTGCAACTCTGGCTCAATAATTCTTTATGATTTTTTTTCCGACGCATCCTACATTGCTTGGCAGTTTCCGTTCCTTCAGTCACGAGAGGTAGACAGTAGGAGACGAGGGGACAGTCTTCATAAAAATAGTGTGGGAACAGACTAGTCTGTCCCAGTGTTGCCATGGGGAATGCTGAGAGGGATGCACGGAGGTCAGCCCTCCCTTGAGCTCGTATGTAGGTTGCCGGTCGGTACAGAATGGCGGCGGACTGGGTCCAAGGAAATTATGTCATGGGTCATATTCATTGTGGTTATATAGTAGACTATAGTAATCTGTGGGCATTTAGCTACTGCAACCCACTAGGAGTGTGGTCCAAAACCTGAACTTAAGCTTTACACTGAGACTGCACAGACTCTTCCACAAGCACCAAAAACAAACAAATGACTGACGAATTCTCCAGTATTAAACAAAAAATATATTATTTCTTAATATTTGTTCTTAATTGACATTTTTCAGGGAGTGCAGCAGCACCCTCAGCACCCCTACTTCCCGTGACTGTGACCACATACGTGACATGATGCAGACATTGTAGTGACACCTCCTGTCTATGTCCTGTAGGTGAAGGTGTGGTTCCAGAACAGGAGGATGAAGTGGAAGAGGGTGAAAGGAGGACAGCCTGCTTCCCCTAACGACCTGGAGACAGACGACATAGACTCTGCTGCCTCACCCAGCTCAGAGTGAGGGGAAACAGGCTGTCCTGATAGGAGTCCCCCCCAACACAAACATCCACAGAGAACACCAGCCATCTTATAATATCCCTGGAGAGTCGGTAGTCAGTCTGAACCCCAGTGTTTCCCCTTTTGTAAATACTGTAGTATTTGGTCTGACAAGGTCCAACGTCTTTTTTTACCCTTCTCTGTTGAATGAGGACAATATTAGATCTAACTTGAAAGGGGTTGTATTATTTTCTATACCCATACAATCTAACTCTTGGAGCATTACTGCGATGGGAGTATTGGAATAAATAAATGAAGGAATGGATTCATCTTAGTGTAGACTGACTACATGTTGCAGTTTATCACCCTGCCCGAGTGAGCACTTGTAACTCAGCGATGACAAGTCTGTGGTTTACATTTTTTTGTTGTTGAGAACATCTCCTCAGTTCTCGATCCGTAGTCATGGTTGACTGCAGCCACCTGCGGACACTCAAACCGTTTCAGCGTTGCCAAACCTTAAGTGCCTCAAAAATCTGATTTGATTCAAAGTTGTGTTGTTACGTTTTCCTAGAATACACTTTTTCTGTCAAACAAGTTTGTCTTGTTTTTTTGTACTTTTCAGCTTTTTTCTTGCTTTTTTAACATTTGAAAGATATTGATGAAATTCAGATGTTGCCTATTGAAATCTGCTAAAATGAATAAATCATTTAAAAAAAATACTTTGATCATTTCTTCCAACCAGCCACATGTGAGTTATGAAGTGACAGTGTATGAAGCGTCTTGGCTAGATTATAGGACAGAACCAATGCTTGGCATTTACATGCTATTTAGTCCAATTTCTATTACAACTGTCTGCAGATCGTCTGTCGCTAAGGCAACTATATATATTTTTTATTTCACTGTGTGTGTGTGTGTGTGTGTGTGTGTGTGTGTGTGTGTGTGTGTGTGTGTGTGTGTGTGTGTGTGTGTGTGTGTGTGTGTGTGTGTGTGTGTGTGTGTGTGTGTGTGTGTGTGTGTGTGTGTGTGTGTGTGTGTGTGTGTGTGAGAGAGAGAGGGAGAAAGACAGGGAGACAGACGGAGAAAGAGAGAGGGAGAAAGGGAGAGAGAGAAAGGGAGAGAGAGAAAAAGGGAGAGAGAGAGAAAGGGATATAGGGAGAGAAAAGGAGAAGGTGAGAGGGAGGGAGAGATAAAGGGAGAGAAAGGGAGAGAGAGAGGGAGAGGGAGAGGGAGAGCGAATGTAGAGCTAGCCTTATAATCTTCATTAATACCTCATGTGGTGTTGGGGGGACTTTCCTTTAGTAGGATCTGATTAAACTCATTTGCGCCCACACAAAACCTGGTGTATATTTTAAAAAGTCCTCTAGGATGTTTTTACACTGGGAAGTGGTTTGGTCTGGTGTTCTTCCTATTGCAATAAACCCTAAGAAGATCATTCTGCTAGAAAGAAATTGATCTGACGTGGTACTGACATGGGCATAAGTCGGCCTGCATTTGAATGACGGCATTCACTTTGCACACCATCATCATTGCCATTCCAATCAGCTCACAAAGTGCCATTAACCTGAGGTGGAATCTGGCTCCTAAAGCCAAAAAACTATTTTCAACGGAAGCATCAGGCTGAGGCCAATTTGATCTCAACCCAAGTGGAACCCTCAGACAAGCCCACGTGAGGGCCCCTAGGAACCAGAAGACTGTTGGCTGACCGCTTGCGTATGATGGAAAAGGAAAATAATAGGTAGGTATGGGTGAAAAGACGACTTCTCGAGTACAGGATGTTGTTGTAGCAGGTAGCCAGTCATCCAATTTCCTGCTTCCCAAAGAAAACAAGAGGTAAAGCATAGGAGTCCTGGGACTTACAATGGCAGGCCTATGCTCGTGCTGGTCGGCCCAAACAAAGACTTTAGAGGCTACTGCCCTCTCTGTTCCACCGGCGGGGGGGAGAGGTTCCAAACACCACCCACGGTAGGGGTCAAATGTGACTGTAACGCTGACCTGGTAAAGGCCGCGCAGCAGCTGCTAGGGGTGGAAAATCTCAGAGCCGATCCCCTCATCACTTCCTCTTCATTGGGCCTCTATTAGGGACTATTATTGTATTAGTGGTAATAGTAGTGAAAATAAACTATGTCCAATTGTAATGATAGTATTAATACCACTTGTGTAAACCAATGAACTTGGAATGTTGT
Source organism: Oncorhynchus tshawytscha (assembly GCF_018296145.1). Classification (NCBI taxonomy): domain Eukaryota; kingdom Metazoa; phylum Chordata; class Actinopteri; order Salmoniformes; family Salmonidae; genus Oncorhynchus; species Oncorhynchus tshawytscha. The sequence goes on along the minus strand of NC_056452.1, from coordinate 16,510,495 downwards.
TCTTGTACCACTAAGGTTTCTTTAAAAGGTCCAGGGTGGCCAAATTTATGGATTACATTTAATTCGATGGTATTGTGTTCTGGGGGAGCTGTATGTTTGCCAAAACATTGAAATACTAGGTTTTCCTTTCACTTTTCAGGGTGAATTATGGCAACAAAAAAACCCGTTCTTTAATCCTGGTTTATCTTGTATGTTGTATTCGTTTACCCGAAGCTCTCTAGAAACGTTTAAATAACTGCAGCGTAGAAGTCATGCAAAATTGAGTTTTAAGAATAACATAATTTCCCATCTTTGGCACGATTCTAGTTGACAGTGGCACAGACCTACATCTAAAAGTTGTTGCGGCAGATTCCAGACATCAGGATAGGGTCTGCTCAGTCAATATCCAACCAGCTTTGATTATGAAAGCAGACTTTAGTCAAAGGACATTCTTTAAATAACTCCTGACTTGCTGCTTTGTGAATATGACCTTTTTTTGTGGGTAGCTCAGTAACTGCTCTCATAAGAAAACGTTTGGATGAGCAGCTGGTGACTTCACCCTGCAACGCAACGGGAACATTCTCTAACGCAATGGGAACGTTCCCTAACGCAACGGGAACGTCCTCTAAATATGGCCTTTCAACACACAGAAGAGAAGACTTCTGAAAACACAGATTTACTGTGAAAGCTGCAAAACTGACCTGAGTTCTCTCTATTTAATGAATGAGATCTCAGCCAAACCACCACTGCATCTATACACAAAACAAAATGTACTTGTGGTCTAGTGGTTGCCGTGCCATACATGACCACTATGAAAACGTTTAGGATATAAGTCATTCATAACCTCATAACCGAAGAACGTAAAGAGTAATACATACTATTATATTAAAAATATACTATCCATATAAGGCACGTTATTAGTGCAACAGAGGAAGAAATCTACTCAAATGTAACTGAAAGTGTGAGGAAGGAAATGTGACCAATGTCAGTAGCAGACTTCAGGCTGGGTCAAAGAGCCAAATACTTTTATTTTAACGCCGGCTGGAAGTGGGTCGGAAGCAGGCAGAAGCTCTGGGGCGGGACGGAGAGATTGATGGATCGCCGGAGGTGTGGAGGTCAGCGCTAAAGAAGCGTTCGTTGAAATTAAAGCGTGTCCTTCAGGCCCTGCCCAGGCCTCAGGGGCCAGACCCATCTGCACAATGTTATTGTTGACAGACTGAGGCAACGTTTCACCGCTGACATCAGGGTACCTCTACTACACCCTGACACAGGGACACAGAAGGACACCACTGTGAGTAGTTTGCCTATGGGGAAAGAAAGTTTGGATAATATAATAATAGGACAACGAGGTTCTGTGTGTGTAATATTAATAAACTATATGTTAACATTGAAGGCCTACTCCTTAATTAATAATACATTTAAAAAAAACATAAATCAAGCTGAGGGAGGGTGGTAGAGTAATGTAACAACTCTCAGATTAATTTACCACAATCATGTAGAAACACACATGAGTTTCACAAAGGGTGGATCTTCTCCAAAGTATGTATTGCAACATCACCACTGATCCATTCTCTACCATCTAGATACCTCTGGTTGACACCACAATTAACTTATACACTGAAAAGAGTAACCCATCATCATTATCATTCAGTCTATGGTTGGTCTAGACTTTTTTTTCAACATATAAAGTGGGATCTATCCAAAACCCAGACATGCCTCACCTTGCTCTCCACTTCTTCCAAGGAGAGAGAGAACACTGGGTTTTGTCAAGCCAAATGGACCCAGGAGAAATGTAACGTAACAAGACAGCCTCCAACCCTCCTTCCTCCCCAGGTCCTTGCACAGGGGCTCATAAGACACATCCTCTCTTTCTTTTCATCCTCGTTGTTATTTTAGGCCACCTGTTAATCTATACCTCCATCCTTCTCCTGCGTCGGCTTTTCCCCCTCTGTCACATGCAATGCAGAGACAGGCATCTGAATGGGAGAAGAAGAAGAAGGAGGAAATGTGCGATGTCTTCCGCACTTCCTCCCAAGACAGCAGTTGTGTTGAAGGGGGATACAAGGAAAAGAGAGTGTGTGTGTGTGTGTGTGTGTGTGTGTGTGTGTGTGTGTGTGTGTGTGTGTGTGTGTGTGTGTGTGTGTGTGTGTGTGTGTGTGTGTGTGTGTGTGTGTGTGTGTGTGTGTGTGTGTGTGTGTGTGTGTGTGTGTGTGTGTGTGTCGTAGGGGTAGCAGAGCAAGTCTGGCAAAAGCAGCCTGTATGTACAGTGCCAGTCAAAAGTTTGGACACACCTACTCATTCAAGGGTTTCTCTGTTTTTCTTTATTTTTACTATTTTCTACATTGTAGAATAATAGTGAAGAGACCAAAACTATGAAATAACGAATTTGAGATTCCAACCGCCGTGAGACGCAAAGTAGGTGACCGGATGATCTCTGCATGTGTGGTTCCCACCGTGAAGCATGGAGGAGGAGGTGTGATGGGTGTGATTGACCAAGGAGAGTGATGGAGTGCTGCATAAGATGACCTGGCCTCCACAATCACCCTACCCCACCTAATTAAGATGGTTTGGGATGAGCTGAACCGCAGAGTGAAGGAAAAACAGCCAACAAGTGCTCAGCATATGTGTGAACACCTTCAAGACTGTTGGAAAAGTTATTTGTGAGAATGCCAAGAGTGTGCATAACTGTCATCAAGGCAAAGGGTGGCTACTTTGAAGGATCTCAAATGTAAAATATATTTTCATTTGTTTAACACTTTTTTGCTTACTACATGATTCTATATGTGTTATTTCATAGTTTTGATGTCTTCACTATTATTCTATAAAACAAAAATTGTAATGAGTAGGTGTGTCCAAACATTTGACTGGTACTGTATGTAGTAGCATGTGGTCAGTGAAAGTCACTGGAGCAACCTTCTCCTCGCTCATCCCTCCATCCCCCCCCCCTCTGCAGTGAATAGCGACCCCGGCAGGACAGATAAATCTTCCGTCTTCCATTGCGCAATCAGTCAAAGATGGAGCACAACATTAAATTATCCAGGACTTCCTGCAAAGTTCTTTTGGCGGTTCGTTAGCCAAGTGGAGAGCAGCGCCGCTGGCCTGGGACTCTCTATTGCTCCCTCTGGCTGGTAATACTGACCTGCTCTTCCCTCAGACCAACATGGAGGCAGGAAGGCCGCCAGCAGTTACACTCTCTAAATCACAGAGAAGAGCACTCAATTGTGTTGTTGCTCCCCAAGTTGGATATGGCTGGCGGGTCCTGTTCAGAACAGGCACGGAAGGAAGGAAGAACATCATTCATTGAATGTGTTTTAGACACAGGAGTCTGAACTACCATGGTGACTTAGACTACAGTATCTGAAATCCCACCTCATACCATCTAGGCCTATAAAACACTGATATTTACGATCTCTAACCAGATCTATATGAGATGTCTTTTTTTTGTCAAATTGACAGCAAGAACAGTAGTCTTTGTTTCCAGGTAAGACAATCCCTCATCTAGCACATTCTCGTGCCCCACCATCCTCCTCAATCCCCATCATGTACAAGAGCCATTGAGTCAGTCTACTCCCATCCAGGTACTAGAGGTCGCTTCACCCAATAGCCCAGCGTCTTAGGGTCTGAGGAGTGGTAGGAAGGGGTGTTGTCAGTAATAGAGCTGGGTAGTAGAGGAGCTCTAGGATCAGTGCCATGCTGTCATAAAGGTGTCATGGCCGCCAGACAGGAGCCATCTATAGAACAAAGAGCCTATTGTCTCAGGCTGGGGAACTGATCTGCTGTCTGTGGGTGGAGGGTTTTTTCTCAGTTTAGTATGTCGTCTTCCATATACAACGATGGTTCGTCTTTGGATGGTCATTTGGTGTATCGAACGACATCGTTGGGAAATCATCACACTACCGGGTCTAGGACATATGGTGTGTCAGTAGAGACGGTCTCAATAAAGCTCTTTGTGTTAGTGTAAGGATGGAAGCTGTATGGTGAGATGATCAATAAATATCGGAGGTTACTGCTTGTCAGGCTCAGGTTTATTACTTCAGTAAATTCCATGGATTCAGGTATCCAACGTTTTAGATGGGAAATGGAAGGAACGCTTAAGTACAAATCCGAATCATCAGGTGCTGTCATTAGAAACCTGATTGACTTAGCCCAAACAAGGTCAAAGTTGACATGCCACAAATAAACCACAAACTACATTATGCAACAAATCTGTGGTGCAGATTCTTTCCGTAGAAGTGACAGAATTACTTTGACAGTTCATATTTTGTGTATAAAGTAGGAGCCATTGTGTACGGGACGTTCTTTTAGAGCGTTTGAGGGGGCAGGTAGAGTGTGGGACAGGCTTCAGGTTCCCAGTTCTTCCAGACACAGCTAAGCCATAGGAACCCTTGGGAAATGGGAAACAGGTTTCATGCATGACTGGCCGTGTAGAAAGGCCAGTAGAGAAAACATCCACATACAAGGTACTCTCACTGCATGGGGCAGTTTTAGTAGTTCAAATAACCCTGGCCTTGAGGTGTGTACTTGAGGATATTACAACCAGAAAACCTCAGAAGATCACAGATGGGGGGGGGGGGATGTCCTATTTATACCTACGGTATACTACTCAGCCTGTCAATGTATTACACAAACTCTGTCCCACATTCACTGACAGAACAAGATCTCCAGATTTAGAACGTAAACATAAACTAGTCATGAGCATTTATATTTTGGCCACGAAAAACACACATGCTGTACACATCTTGAAGTTTTTTTTAACACTGACATGGATCAACAACATGAATAGAATAGTGGTACTATTTCACAGGTTTCCATCTGGAAATGTGTTTTTTGCTCTACTGCTCCCAACCGCAGACAAAACACAAACACCGGAAACTCACAGGGTCATCCACAGTCCAGAGACCCTGGAGCCATGAGGAGGTGAAGTGCGATACTCAAGGCCACAGATTACCTCTAATAATAAGGGCACACATTTCAATTATAAAAATGTACAGTCTCTTTCCAGATTGATAGTTATGAGCACTCTGTCTTCCAACGCTGACGCTGGCATAGGGACAATCAGCCTTGTGCAGGAACAGCAGCGATCGGCAGGTTGTGCAGATACAGAACCAGTCCTCCATCCATCCATACACCCACTCACCCACCCCCGCACTCCAACTCCCATCAAGCCCCAGAGATGGAACCCGAGTCCGGGCTGGAGCCTGTGGCGTGACAGGCGGGCGGGGGTTTCTAGAGCTCCTAGCCTGTGTTATTCTCCATCCCCGCACTGTCTTTCATCAGGTCCTCCGGCCCACAGACTGCTCAGAGAGAAGGGAAGGGGCTGCTAGTGTACAGTTTCACCGCCGGGCCCCTGTCTGCAGCATGTGGGAGGATGATTTCTAACACATGGAGCCCGGGGGCCGCCGAAAAAACAAAGGAGGACCTGTCAGTGTCCCAACCGCCCAGCCACCTCGACGGGATGGGGGCTAGTGATGTCACACCCGTTCACCCCCCTACCAGATCCCTCCTCACCCTCGTCCCAGGCTCCAATTAGTAACACCTGTTTTTATACCACACCAGCCCCCGATTAGTATGTTATGGTCTGGAGCCGCCTGGGTCTGCAGGATTAGAGCTCTCACAGTGGTATGGCTCCAGCTGCAGCTCCGCAGCTCCATCACACGTCCTGAGGATACTGATCTGGCCTGTCTTGACACCTCCGGCCCAACTCGCTGAAACTGAACTGCCACACCAACCGGCAACCGCAGCGCCATGTGGGCAGTAGATGTCTTAGCAAGCTGGCACATGTCCACAGGATTAGCTTGGTTGAGATGCAAGCTAGATTCATCATATCTGCTATACTAGGATTCAGGTGGCTATTGAGAATGTGGTCATGTCCCAAGGGTCTGTTCCCCGCCGTCTCTGACCCTTCCTTTACCAGTACGGTAAGCGAGAAGACATCGCAAGTTCTTCCCACACACTTCTATTGTTTGAAAGCAGAAACCTGAGAAATACCAGAAGCCAGAACCCAATGACAGCATTGGGAAAACAAAAAGATAGAAAAAAACGACACAGTGGTTAATGAGTTGTGTTGCTGTCGGAGGTCAGGGATGGAGCGAGGAGAGCCGGGCCGGTCCCGGTGGTCCACTGGGGTCTGGAGAGCCGAGGCACACGCCAGACGGAGCGAGTGAGGAAATCCATCCATCACAATGGGGCCAAGAGAAGGATCAAACCATAACAATATGTATGCGTGCCCATTGTCAGCCTGACAGAGGTCATTGTGTGTAATTGGGAGGCTCCACAGTCCACACCCTCTGGCCTCGGAGTGGGACTAAATTCCTGGCGTCTCCCTGGAGGGAGGCGGGACTGGTGGGAATGTCCTAACACACCTTTCCCTATGACAGACATAGACACACATAGACACGCACACAAGTATAGAATGCAGAGCAAAGACACACACACATTCACACACACACACACAGGCACACAAATAGAATACAAATAGAATGCAAACACACACAGACACACACAGCCACACAAATAGAACACAAATAGAATGCAAACACACACAGACACACACAGCCACACAAATAGAACACAAATAGAATGCAAACACACACAGACACACACACACACACACACACACACACACACACACACACACACAGCTGTGGGAATGCTCTTCAGTATATTCTGGACTGCGGAGAAGGAAAGGGAGAAGGAGAAGGTGTAGTGTTTTCTTCTGCTGGTAAAAGAAACTGGCTCATGGTGATGGTGGTGATATACACTGCAGACAATCTGTCCCAACAGCTTTGGTTTCAGGTGACTTACCTACTTCTTTTTTACTGGCTGAATATAATATTCCTCAAAGTCAAGCCAAAATAATTCAGTCAAACAAGAAAAATGTGCGACTCAAATGATACATTTGATAGTTTTTCAATAAATCTGATGTATTCTAAGTGAGTATGATTGACCAGCAGCAGCTCTGAGCTCCTGTAGGGACAGTTTGTTGTGGTAGTCAGCAGGCTGAATGAACACTACCAAAGCAACCTTGTGGTCACCATCCTGTTTGTTTGAGAGTTTACACTGATCTATCAGACAGGGCCAGCCAGTAGCTTTTGAGAACGTCTGTGCCAGGGTGGACATGAGTCAATATTCACTCTGTAAACACTATTCTACACCATCCAGAGAGGAGCAGGGGAGTAAGACAACAGCATAACGGGTCCTTGAACAACAAGAGTAGCTTATTATGTTGATGGGGTAAGATCATAAAGAAAGGCTCTGATAGGTTAAGGTAGGGGAGAGTAGGGTAGGGTAGACTATGGTAGGGTAAGTATGGTAGGGTAGGGTAGAGTAGGGTAGAGTATGGTAGGGTAAGTAGGGTTGGATAGGGTAAAGTAGTGTAGAGGAAAGTAGGGTGAAAAAGGGTAAAGTAGGGTGGAGTAGGGGTAATTAGGGTAGGGTAGAGTTAAGTATGGTGGGGTAGGGTAAAGTATGGTGGGGTAGGGTCGGGAAAGTAAAGTAGAGTAAGGTAAAGTAAGGTAGGGTAGAGTAGTGTGAAGTAGGGTTCGGTAGGGTGAAGTAGGGTTAAGTAGGGTGGGGTATGGTTGGGTAAAGTAGGGTAGGGTAAAGTAGGGTAGGGTAGAAGAGGGTGAAGTAGGGTTGGGTTAAGTAGGGTGGGGTGGGGTGGGGTGGGGTCGAGTAGGTTTAAGCGGGTGGGTAAGGGAAAGTAGAGTTAAGTAGGGTGGGGTAGGGTAAAGTAGGGTTAAGTATGGTGGGGTAAGGAAAGTAGGGTTAAGTATGGTGGGATAGGGTACCCAAGGGTGGGGTAGGGTAAAGTATGGTTAAGTAGGGTAGAGTAGGGTTAAGTAGAGTAGATTATTATTATTATTGATTATTATTATTTGACCATGCTGGTCATTTATGAACATTTGAATATTTTGGCCATAAAGGAGGGTAGGGGAAGTAGGGTGGAGTAGGGTAGGGTAAAGAAGGGTAGGGGAAGTAGGGTGGAGTAGGGTAGGGTAAAGAAGGGTAGGGGGAGTAGGGTGGAGTAGGGTAGGGTAAAGAAGGGTAGGGGAAGTAGGGTGGAGTAGGGTAGGGTAAAGAAGGGTAGGGGAAGTAGGGTGGAGTAGGGTAGGGTAAAGAAGGGTAGGGGAAGTAGGGTGAAGAAGGGTAAAGTAGGGTGGGGTAGAGTAAAGTAGGGTGGAGTAGGGTAAAGTAGGGTTAAGTAGGGTTGAGTAGGTAGTATGGTTAAGTAGTGTAGGGTAGCGTGCTTTTTATCCACTACAGGTTTTTGACATAAAGACCTCTCAAAGTATAATGGACGTAGTGTTAAATTAATGGGTGTTGTAGCTTGCCTTCCAAAGGTTTTGGTCAAGGCATTTATCTATTGAGGCTCACTGTATCTTATTCTGTAATCCCATCCCATAGAAGCACTGCACTTAGACAGAAACTGACCCAACACACTTTGTTACTCCTGCAAAGCAGAGGTCTTCACCATATAATAATCATCATTACCAACTCTAACCAACTCTAACCAACTCATCACTCCATCCTGTCCCATTCTCCGCACAAACCCAAAGACAAGAAATCTAGTCTTACAGCGATCATGCTCAAATTTGCCTCTCTGTCTGGCTCTGACGGTAGGGACGTGGCCAGGCCAGCATCCAGGAGTGTCAGTCGGTGCTCTCTGGCTGTAAACCAACTCCTGCCAGGCTATCACCTTTCAGGCCCCTGGCCCCTGAGGCCTGTGAGTTATTACAGGGCGGCCCTTCACAGAGCAGATCAGCCCAGTGCAGAACTCCACAGCAGAGAGTAGCCATACCACAGGCCAGACCCTAGGCCGGCTGGCTGGGGGCTTCCGCCGCAGGTGTCAGAGCCTTTCTTCTCCTCCCTCCTGACAATTTTTCTCATTTTTGACGAGCGCTGTAATTCCCCGAGCCCTACACCCATCCCCCACCCCTTCTTCTCTCCCTCGTTCCTTCTCTGTCACTCTCTGGGGCCGACACACACAGGCAGTTCCAGATTGTTTTCATTTAGCCCTGGCAATGTTGGGGGAACTATCCCACACAGCCTCCGACCAGACCCAGACCAGACTAGCACTCCGCTCCTCTTTCTTTCTCTCTCTCTTTTACAAGTCCAAGCAGCTGGGCTCACCCACTAAATCCCCCAGGATTTGGGATTGTTAAAAAGATAAAGCTCCGAGGTAAGTGACATAGGGAAAGTTTGGAGGCTTAACACCAAAGGTACATTAACATTTGGGCGGGGAGGGCCGAAGACAGGGGAGAGGGGGCTGGGGGTAGTGTGTGAGACTTGTCCCCACCCGGTCTGCTCCTCGTTTAGGAGTGGGCCTAAGTGTGGGATTTGACTTGGACAGACTGTGTTTAGTGCATAATTAAGAAAAACTTCTAAATTAAGGTTGATAGACTATAGCTACATGGTAGTTGGTAAGTTTAGCAATGGTATGGTGTTTATGTGTTATTTCTCATACTTGTGCTAACTTCTAACTATTCTGTCCCAAAAATAGACTTTCGACAGTATACACAGTCCAATATTGATACTTATTTGAAGAATACATTGACAAATCCATTGAACACATTTTTCTCTGAAAAGCCACCATTTCCAAATCAAAACATTGTCCGGCACAGTAGTTCCTCTGAATCACTAAGAGGGCTGCCATATTGTTTGTACTGTAACGGCTACCAGTGAACCAAACCAATGCACCACCACCAGTCAAACATCCTTAGACTCACAGCCCTGATTTATTATTTACCATGCACTAATCCAGCCATGTTGTCATCTTTACTATTGTGCTGGATGGAGGCAGAGTAGCCCCAGACATCTGACTGAGACAGTGGAGCCGGAAGGAAAAGAGAAGAGGAAGTGAACACCGTGCTCAGCGCTCACCCACACCTTATCGTGACCTTTTGTGAAAACCAGTAGACACCTTGGAGGTAACACGATCGGCAAGCCAAAACAACAATGAAGTCAGATCTTTATTTAAGGCAGACCGCAAGTTCTGGGATATCCAGGGGGGGTTGAGCGCCGTTGTTTTCTGAACGCTTGCCAGGAAAGTTTAAAGGCTGTGGAATTTGGCCAGGAAAAAGCAGAGCTGCTGGAAGTTTCAGAGGAAGCAGGGATTTGTGCCTCACGCAGGCAGCACCTCTGTTTGTGTTCTCCTCTCCTGGGCTGGAGGGAGAGAGGGAGAGGGAGAGGGAGGGGAGAGAGAGAGAGAGAGAGAGAGAGAGAGAGAGAGAGAGAGAGAGAGAACGTGCACGAAAGAGAAAATGAAAGAGAAAGAGAGAATGAATGAAAGAGAAGGACAGGAAGAGCGTCAAAGCAACTTTTCCAGTAAGCAGCACAAGCCCTTGGGGGACAGCCCTTAGACAGACAGGTCACAGTCCGTCAACCTCACAAATACCTACATACACACATGCCAATGCCCAAAGAAACAGGACAGTTCCCACATCCACACACACATTTATACAAGCACAGAGCAATCATCTAGTTCCAAGCCACACACACACACAGGCACATACACAGGCAGACAGACAGATGGACAAGACAGACAGATAGACGGACAGAGTACACACAACACATTCTAGCTCTCTCTCTCTCTCACACACACCACACCATACACCTTCATTTAGAGCCTTGCCCCAGCTGTTTCTCAGTCTCGTCTCGGACAGATCTGTTCCTCTCCTCCGGGTTTCCAGTCTGGGAGAGGAAGAAGATACAGTGATGAGGGTGATGAAGAGGGAGCCAGATTCCCCCAGAAACCCATATCAGTGTGTGTCTGAGTGTCTACCCACATCTACCCACGTCTCCAGTAATGGCTGCACCCCAGCCTGCTCCCCATCATCCCACACCCCCGACCAGGCAGGGGCCCAGGGGCCAGCCAGACGGGATGACCTGGGGCAGACAGACTGGAGAGGGCCCCAACAGAAAGACTGGAGAGGGCCCCAATCAACCATGGGAAGAAGGCCCCTACTGCTGGAGACCACTATATCCATTACACATGCAAGCACGAAGAGACACACACACACACACACACACACACACACACAAACACACACACACACATAAACACACCCACACAAACACGCCATGCCTGCGGACATTAGGGAATCCACCCCCTTGGCAGGATGAAGACTGATAGGTACACATTCACCTCTCATCACTGAGATGTTTTCCAAAGGAAAATCCTGACAGACACAAATTCCTGGCAGTTACACACCACACTGCCTTGAGCGGGTAGCCCAAGGCAATCAAAAGGCATTTAGTAGAAAATATCTCATCTTGACTGAGTACAACAGCAAACAACTGAATTAGCCTCAGGATTAGGAGGCAGTCAATAAGTGCATTAAATTGTCAAAGTTAACTCGAGCATCATTTGTTCAGTGTTTGTCCAACAGATGTGTACGGCAGCAGAATGAGTGTTTGACGACCACTATCCAACTCAACAGCAGCACCTCTCACACTTTGACCAGTGAAGCACAAGCACACACAGTAGAGGGAATGTCTGTGTGGACAAATGGGCCAAACGTAAAGTGACCACTGTATATGGCTCCCTTGTCACTTCGCCTGTGAAAGAGAGGAAGATAGCGGGCGTTAGGGCCGTTAAATGTAGTTCCTGTCAGTAACTGGGGGAAACCCCCTGCTGAGTTTAGAGCACAACTTTTGACACCGCAGCATCGCATAAGAAACAAACTTTTGGCACCGCTGTCTGCCCTAAACAAATAAACCGGGGCTTTGCGGAAGCAACACAAACAAATGCAAAAACGAAGAAAATTTTTTAAAAACGGATCCCAACTTTACATTAGATTGGATACATAAGGCACTCCCAGGCATGGAAGGTAGTTGTGTTGAAACAATTCTGGGCAATTGTGATTCTGGCTAGCCTAAAGAAATCCACATTCCAATGTGCTATTGGCAATTAAGTTGTTTTCTCTGCATAAGTAATGCTTTTTGTGACTCAATATCTATTTTTGTTAACCAGCCTGTCAAGACGGAGCGTTTCAGAGATCAATCTGAAAGGTCGCTGCCAACGGAAAGGCTCGAAAAGAATTTGGTCTTGCTCTACACAATACACATTGAATTCAAATCCAGAATGTAACAATTCCCCCCCAACATCAATTGATATGTCTTCAGTATATGCCTTTCCACACTAATCTGTTGCGGATCAATTAAAACCAAGTGCAACAAAATATTATGTGCAACAAGTGCAACAAAAGGATTGAAAGCAATCCTATAAGGATCTGCCTCTACCCTTGCTTCTTCTGATTTGTGGTGCACCTTGTTTTGACAATGCACCCCAATATGTTAGATGTAGGTATGGTCATGTAGCCTTTGAATGAGCATGTTGTGAGTGATTGGCTCTTGTTTAGTACTCTAAAAATTGAATATATTCATGCTAGATGTTCTTATATGTGCATACTTTTGTATTTATGTGTGTGTGTGTGTGTGTGTGTGTGTGTGTGTGTGTGTGTGTGTGTGTGTGTGTGTGTGTGTGTGTGTGTGTGTGTGTGTGTGTGTGTGTGTGTGTGTCTGTGTCTGTGTCTGTGTGTGTGTGTGTTTTCTCTGTTGGCTGACTACCTGTAGCTGTTGCTGCCCTGTCCCAGGGCAGGCAGGGTAGGATAAGGCCGGTTGAAGGGAGTAGAGAGTGAGTCGGGGGACAGAGGGAGGCTGTTTACTCAGCTGTAGGGCTCCCCAGGTCCAGCCAGGGGAAAGAGGCTGTGTTTAGGGCCTCATTAATCATGGCCGCTTCGGAAAAGATAAACAGGCCTAGCCCAGCAGGGATGCTGTCTGCCGCATGAAGGGGGGATAAGACAGAGGGGTGGAGGGTGGATGGAGGGGTGGACTCACACCAGGGGCACACGCCAAAGCACTTGCTGTCCTGTCCACATCTGCATGGTCGCTCATAAATCTGCATTCCCGACTCGTCTGGACAAACGGACAAACTGGACACAGTTCGGACAGTACTAGCCTGGCCTAATGTAATACATGTTTATTCTTCTTGTAGAGTGTTGGATTGCTCTTTTTTTTGTTAGATTATACACAGGCAAATCCAAAACTAATTTACTGAAGGAACTGTCCAGATGCAAAGTTTGGTGACAGAATTACGGTAAAATCTCCCTCAGTTTTTATGCGACCGTGTTTTTCCAAAACTCTCTTACATGTCTGCTCCGAATTAAGATTCACAGATGTCTGCAGAAAGAATGGGGTGTCAACTATGACATGACATCTTGAGTTTGAAAAAATATATTTTGGTTATTGAACTACAGTAAGTGAAGTGGATTTTGATCCAGACCTGGTAACAGTATTATGGTAACTGGAGGACATCTTGGGTCCCTGATCTGTACTATGGAGAAAAAGTGATGCATAATTATAGAAATTAATCCAATCAAATCAAATATATTTATATAGCCCTTCGTACATCAGCTGATATCTCAAAGTGCTGTACAGAAACCCAGCCTAAAACCCCAAACAGCAAGCAATGCAGGTGTAGAAGCACGGTGGCTAGGAAAAACACCCTAAAAAGGCCAGAACCTAGGAAGAAACCTAGAGAGGAACCAGGCTATGTGGGGTGGCCAGTCCTCTTCTGCCTGTCCCGGGTGGAGATTATAACAGAACGTGGCCAAGATGTTCAAATGTTCATAAATGACCAGCGTGGTCAAATAATAATAATCACAGGCAGAACAGTTGAAACAGAGCACACGGCCAGGTGGACTGGGGACAGCAAGGAGTCATCATGTCAGGTAGTCCTGAGGCCTGGTCCGAGGGCTCAGGTCCTGAGAGAGAGAGAAAGAAAGAGAGAAAGAGAAAATTAGAGAGAGCATACTTAAATTCACACAGGACACCGGATAGGACAGGAGAAGTACTCCAGATATAACAAACTGACCCTAGCCCCCTAGATAAACTACTGCAACATAAATACTGGAGGCTGAGACAGGAGGGGTCAGGAGACACTGTGGCCCCATCCGATGACACCCCGGACAGGGCCAAACAGGAAGGATATAACCCCACCCACTTTGCCAAAGCACAGCCCCCACACCACTAGAGGGATATCCTCAACCACCAACTTACCATCCTGAGACAAGGCAGAGTATAGCCCAAAAGATCTCCGCCACGGCACAACCCAAGGGGGGCGCCACCCAGACAGGAAGATCACATCAGTGACTCAACCCACTCAAGTGACACACCCCTCCTAGGGACGGTATGAAAGAGCCCTAGTAAGCCAGTGACTCAGCCCCTGTAATAGGGTTAGAGGCAGAGAATCCCAGTGGAAAGAGGGGAACCGGCCAGGCAGAGACAGCAAGGGCGGTTCGTTGCTCCAGAGCCTTTCCGTTCACCTTCACACTCCTGGGACAGGAAGATAACATCAGTGACTCAACCCACTCAAGTGACTACACTCAATCATATGACCCACTGAAGACATGAGTCTTCAGTAAAGACTTAAAAGTTGAGACCGAGTTTGCGTCTCTCACATGGGTAGGCAGACCATTCCATAAAAATGGAGCTCTATAGGAGAAAGCCCTGCCTCCAGCTGTTTGCTTAGAAATTCTCTGTCATGCCCTGACCTTAAATATCTCTGTTTTCTATATATTTTGGATAGGTCAGGGTGTGACTAGGGTGGGTACTCTAGGTTTTTGTATGTCTAGGGGTTTTGTATGTCTATGTTGGCCTGATATGGTTCCCAATCAGAGACAGCTGTTTATCGTTGTCTCTGATTGGGATCATATTTAGGCAGGCCTTTTCCCCACTTTCTGGTGTGGGATCTTGTCTATGTGTAGTTGCCTGTCAGCACTATATTGTATAGCTTCACGTTTGGTTTGTTATTTTGTTCGGTGTTCATTCTTTTAATAAAGAGTATGTATGCATACCACACTGCGCCTTGGTCTCCTTCATACGACAAACGTGGCAGAAGATCCCACCACAAAAGGAACAAGCAGCGTCTACCGGAGGAATGGACTTGGGAGGAGATTCTGGATGGTAAAGGACCCTGGACACAGGCTAGGGAGTATCGCCGTCCAAGGGAGGAAATTGAGGCAGCGAAAGCAGAACGGCGACGTTACGAGGAGTATTACCAACGAGGCAAGCACGAGAGGCAGCCCCAAAATATTTTTTTTGGGGGGGGGCAGACGGGGAGATTGGCGGAGGTAGGGTTTAGACCTGAGCCAACTCCTCGTGCTTACCGTGGGGAGCGTGTGACTGGTCAGGCACCGTGTTATGCAGTGATGCGCACATGGTGTCTCCAGTGCACATTCATAGCCCGGTGCTCTATTCCAGCTCCCTGCATTTGCCTCGCTAGAGTGGGCATCCAGCCAGGACGGGTTGTGCGGGCTCAGCGCTCCTGGTCTCCAGTACACATCTTCGGACCAGGATATCCTGCGCCGGCTCTACGTACTGTATCGCCAGTACGCCTTCACAGCCCAGTGCGTCCTGTGCCAGCTCCCCGCACATATCGAGCTAAAGTGAGCATCCAGCCAGGACGCATTGTGCCAGCTCTACGGTCCAGGTCTCCAGTGCGCCTCCACAGTCCAGTACATCCTGTGCCTCCTCTCCGCACTCGCCCTGGGGTGCGTGTCATCAGCCCGGTGCCACCTGTACCTGTCCCACGCATCAGGTCTCCAGCATACGTCCTGTGCCTCTTCCCCGCACTCGCCCTGTGCTGTGCCTCTTCCCCGCACTCGCCCTGAAGTGCGTGTCATCAGCCCGGTGTCACTTGTACCGGTCCCACGCATCAGACCTCCAGTGCACCTCCACAGTCCAGAGCTTCCCACTTTCTGGTGTGGGATCTTGTCTATGTGTAGTTGCCTGTCAGCACTATATTGTATAGCTTCACGTTTCGTTTGTTATTTTGTTAGTTTGTTCGGTGTTCATTATTTTAATAAAGAGAATGTATGCATACCAGGCTGCGCCTTGGTCTCCTTCATACGATGAACGTGACAATTCTCTTCATGGTGATGTATCCTGAATAGGTAAACACAGATAGAAATATGCAATATCCTCCTTTGCATATTTGGGTATTAATCTAATGAAGTCCTTCCCCCAAACAAAACCAAATGTGGTTGGTCCGGACTGGATCAAATCTGAACCAATCATAGTCTGTGTTTCACAAGTTTGGAATTCACAGTAGAGCACAGTAGAGTAGAGCACAGTACAGTACAGTACAATACAGTACTCTTCTCTAGTGGGTTCTACTGTAATGTATTATACTCTACTCTATTTTGTCTTTACTGTACTATACTGTGCTCTACTATACTGCACTTTACTGTGCTGTCCAAACTTGTGAAAGAGACTTCAATGACTGGTTCAGATTTGGTGCTGTCCGGACGGGACCAAATCTGAACCAATCATGGACATGTACTGTACGTTCGGGCAAAATTAAGGCCGGTCTAGACCAGACCAAAAAACAAAATCCAAGCCAGGGCAGACTGACAAAATTTCAACTACTTGTCAAAGGCCATGGACATCCGGTGTCAGTCGGTGCTCGGTGGGTGAGGATGCTGTTTAGAAAACAGTTATGACAGGTACGACCTGAAGAACAGTATGCCAGTGGAAGGAAAGTAGCAGGTGACCCAACTGTGGTTTGTGACTACTATGATTCCCCATTGTAGCCAATTCAATTGCAGTAATTCCATAAAAAATACATCTGTAATTCTGTTACTTATTTGGAAAACAGAATTGAGTTTTAATCACTTAATAATTCATGAACAAAATTAATAGAATTAAAAACACTAACTAATTGACAGATATACTTTAATTGTTACTTGTGTGAACTTTCATTATCCTCCCTTCTCATGATGGAGAGAAATTAGAAACTATAAAATAAAATAAAATAAAATATTATTTCTCACATGCGCCACTTGCCGTGCGGTAGCAGAGAGAACAGTCTATGACTAGGGTGGCTGGAGTCTTTGGCAATTTTTAGGGCCTTCCTCTGCTTGATGCTTGGCCCCAGTGATGCTTGGCCCCATGCTCGGAGTACACGTCCTGGTAATCCATCTGGCCCTGCGGCCTTGTGAATGTTGACCTTTTTAACAGTCTTACTCACATCGCACAGTTGTCCGGAACAGCTGGTGCTCTCATGCATGTTTCTGTGTTGCTTGCCTCGAAGTGCGCAAAGAAGTAATTTAGCTCATCTGGTAGGCTCATGTCACTGGGCAGCACTTGGCTGTGCTTCTCTTTGTAGTCCGTAATAGTTTGCAAGCCCTGCCACATCCAACGAGCGTCGGAGCCGGAGTAGTAGGATTCAATCTTAGTCCTGTGTTGACGCTTTGCTTGTTTGATGGTTCGTCGGAGGGCATAGCAGGATTTCTTATAAGCTTCCGGGTTAGAGTCCCGGCTCCTTGAAAGCAGCAGCTCTGCCCTTTAGCTAAGTGTGATTGTTGCCTGTAATCCGTGGCTTCTGGTTGGGGTATGTACGTACGGTCAATGTGGGGGGGACGTCATCGATGCACTTATTGATGAAGCCAGTGACTAATGTGGTGTACTCCTCAATGCCATCGGAAGAAACCCTCAACATTTTCCAGTCTATGGTAGCAAAACAGTCCTGTAGCTTAGCATCTGCGTCATCTGACCACTATTAATTCTTGCTTTAGTTTTTCCTTGTAATCAGGAATCAGGAGGATAGAATTATGGTCAGATTTGCCAAATTAAGGGTGAGCTTTGTGTGCGTCTCTGTGTGTGGAGTAAAGGTGGCATGGAGTTTTTTTTCCTCTGGTTGCACATGTGACATGTTGGTAGAAATTAGGTCAAATGGATTTAAGTTTCCCTGCATTAAAGTCCCCGGCCACTAGAGCGCCGCCTCTGGATGAGCTTTTTTTTGGTTTGCCTATGGCCTTATACAGCTAGTTGAGTGCGGTCTCACTGCCAGCATCGTTTTGTGGTGGTAAATAGACAGCTACTAAAACTCTCTTGGTAAATAGGTTCTACAGCTTATCATGAAATATCCTGCCTCGGGCGAACAAAACCTCAAGTCTTCCTTAATATGAGATTATTGACAAATAGACACAGACCGCCACCCCTTGTCCTATCGGAGGCAGCTGTTCTATCTTGCCGATGGACCGAAAACCTAGCCAGTTGTATGTTATCCATGTCGTCATTCAGCCACGACTCGGTGACATAAGATATTACAGTATTTAATGTCCAGTCGGTAGGATAGTTTTGGTCTAGGCTCATCCAGTTTATTATCCAATGATTGCACGTTGGCTAATAGGACGGATGGTAGAGGTGGATTACCCACTCGCCGTCGGATTCTTACAAGGCACCCCGCCCTTCGTCCCCTATATCTCTGTCTCTTCTTCATGTGAATGACTGGGATTTGGCCTTGTATGGTGTCTGAAGTAAATCCTTTGTGTCCAACTCGTTAAAGAAAATAATCGTTGTCCAGTACGAGGTGAGTAATCGCTGTTCTGATATCCATGAGCTCTTTTTGGTCGTCTCGGTGGCAGAAACATTATGTACCAAATAAGTTACAAATAAAGTGAGAAAAAAAAACACACAAAAACACAATTGGTTAGGAGACGGTAAAACGGCAGCCATCTCCTCCGCCATTTCTTAAAGATATGTGGGGGTTTTGTCACAGAATTACAAGACAATGTTTCTTAAAGTTACAGAAGGCAAATAATTTATCCAAAACGAAATATACTGTAAGTGTTGATATTAGTTGTCAGAGGTCTTTACTTCAACATTACTGTGTTTTTATGTATTTCGAATATCTTTTAATACTTTTTCTAGTAGATGTTTTCTAAGTCCCCTGTTCCATCTGACAAGAAATCAAAGCCTAATTTTGAAGATGGAAATACATGACAAACGTCTCAATGCCTTCATTTCCCAAAAACATGGACTCTTAGCTTTAATTTGACACCCATTCGATTTACTATGAACTTCATGCATGGAAATGCACACGGGATTTCATGACGATTGGATGTGTACCTCAATCACACATTCAAAGGTGAAGATCTTGTGATTTGAATATCTCTTTTTTCAATCTCTTTACACCCTCTTTCTATGTGATCAGTGGACATGATGCACAATATTCATAGACAGTATGTAATTAGTGTCCAATGTTCTTGACAGATCTCCAATAGCTACCTATTTATTGCCTTTTTTGCTGCCACTGATGTACTGAAATTCATCACGGTGTCAACCAATAGATTGGTTTTGCCCCTGCTCAGGTATTTTCAACCTGGCAACCAATTGTGTTCAACGTAATGATTCAAGTAAATGTAGCATGCCTAAATCGACCAGACGCCTAAAAACAGGCAGGATGAATGAAAGAAATCAGGTCTACTCCACTCCAAAAGGGCTTCCATTATGCTGCTGCAACCTGTCTCTCCTTCCCCTCTGGACCTCTCCCCCAACAGCCCATGTGTTTCACAACAGGCAGACTTTCACTCATCTTCCTGCACCATATTTCATCAAAGGTGGGAGACGGAACGAGAAAAAGGAGGGTGGAGAGGAGAGAGAGAGAGAGAGAGAGAGAGAGAGAGAGAGAGAGAGAGAGAGAGAGAGAGAGAGAGAGAGAGAGAGAGAGAGGGGAGGGAGAGAGAGAGAGAGAAGAGAGAGAGAGAGAGAGAGAGAGAGAGAGAGAGAGAGAGAGAGAGAGAGAGAGAGAGAGAGAGAGAGAGAGAGGGTGCAGAGCGAAAGTACAATCAGTTTGAGAGACCTGACAGATGCAATAAGAGAAAAGTTTATTACACTTCTCCCCACTAAATGGGTTTTAAGATATTATATTTCTCTGTTTATTTAAGTGTGTGTGTGTGTGTGTGTGTGTGTGTGTGTGTGTGTGTGTGTGTGTGTGTGTGTGTGTGTGTGTGTGTGTGTGTGTGTGTGTGTGTGTGTGTGTGTGTGTGTGTGTGTGTGTGTGTGTGTGTGTGTGTGCTCCGTAGTGTGGTAAATAAAGTGGATTCATGCCCAATGTGTGCCCTGCGGCCTTACCTGCTGCTCCACACCCTACCAGTACCTACTATCTATCATTGCCCTGTCTAACTAGTAACAAAAATAGGTTACAGTTGTTACTAGGCTACAAAATAATGGACTCATTGCTGCAGGCCCAGCAGGGAATGCTTGCACCACTTACAAGACAAATCAAATGATCGACAAAAAGGCAAATATTAAGCAAAAAAAACAAATGTGTCTTTTGCCTTCCAATATGCCCATCATTTGAGTTTGTTTGCTTTTGTTCATCTGCTCTGCCCGATCCATCAAGCAGACCACTTTAGCTGCTTGCTCATTTTCAGGTAGTATTCAAAATGTTTGAATTCACAGCAAGGAGTTGATGGAGTGTTACTGTAAAGATAGGTAGGCTGTGTGGCTGTAGTCACAGGCAGGCAGTCGATATTAGAAAATAACTCATGATTATCGGGTTCAGTGACCAGTCAGTTAACAACATCACATTGTAGTTTTGCCACAGCAGATTTTAGGTCTTTACTGCCACCTACTGTAAACTGAGAGTCACTCAGTACTATGAACAGATGGTTTTCAGCGCTTGAGCTGTACCAAAAATGACCACATGGTGGCGAAGTTGACAACAAAATGGCCATTTGCATCCCTGATGTGATGTTCTCTGTTTGAGTAGAAAAACAACTCACAAGACATAATGAATAATGATCCATGACTCATTATAAACTGGGTGGTTCGAGCCCTGAATGCTGATTGGCTGACAGCCTTGGTATATTAGCCATATACCACACCCCCTCGTGCCTTATTGCTTAATAATTATAGTTAATTTGAGCTCACTTACATGAACACAGTTAAAAGTAGTATCCTGGATTGAACAGCACTGATAAGGACCTATTTCACTTTACTGCATCTCAATGTCTCTAACTAGCTCTTAATATGGAGCCATTAGGTGCTTTCCAGCAAATCCCCTTCTAGGTCACCAAAATATTGACCTCCAACAAACACGGGTCCAGATTTTAATTTAATCTATGTCATGTTGCTGAGAGATATCGCCACAAACCTTATCTGCTCCTCTCAGTTCCCCCACTGACCCATCCGTTAAGGACCACATCCACCTACAGTATATGGGCACTCACCGGAAAGAGAAAGACAGCGAGGAAACTGACAATGTGGATATATCTCTATCTATATTCGTGTATCCAACCTTTCATTTCTGGAAATGTCCATGAGGTGGCCTGATTTTGCTACACTGGTTTCTATTCGAGTTAATATGTGGCATTTGATTTACAGTTATGACATCATTGACCATTAAGAAAACAAAGAGGGTGATGCACTTTATCAAGAATGCTTGGTCTTTTGGTTTTGGTGCTTAGCTGCAATACCAATAGTTTTCTAACAGGCCTACAATAGAATAGTACTGAAATGTGAGTTTTACACAATACCCCATAATGTCAAAGTGGAGTTGTGCTTTTCAACATTATTAAAAGGTGAAATGTCTTGAGTCAATACGTATTAAACCCCTTTGTTATGACAAGCCTAAATAAGTTCAGGAGTAAACATGGTCTTAACAAGTCACATAAGAAGTTGCATGGACTCACTGTGTGTGCAATAATAGTGTTTAATTTTTTTTAATGAGTACCTCTTCTCTGTACCCCACACATACAATCATCCGTAAGATTCAACCACAAAGACCAGGGAGGTTTTTCCAATGCCTCGCAAAAAGGGAACCTATTGGTAGATGGGTAAAAAAAAAAGCAGACATTATTAAGTTATTAATTACACTTTGTATGGTGTATCAATACACCCATGCATACAAAGATACTGGTGTCCTTCCTAACTCAGTTGTCGGAGAGGAAGGACACCGCTCAGGGATTTCACGATGAGGCCAATGATGACTTTAAAACAGTTACAGAATTGTGGCTGCGATAGGAGAAAACTGAGGATGGATCAACAACATTGTAGTTACTCCACAATACTAACCTAATTGACAAAGTGAAAAGAAGGAAGCCTGTATAGAATAAAATATTCCAAAACATGCATCCTGTTTGTAACAAGGCACTAAAGTAATACTGCAAAAAATGTGGCAAAGAAATTCACTTTTTTGTTTGGGGAAAATCCAATACAACACTTTACTGAGTACAATTCTACATATTGTCAAGTATACTGGTGACTGCATCATGTTATGGGTATGCTTGTTATCATTAAGGACTGAGGAGTTTTACAGGATAAAAAATAAACATAATGGAGCTAAGCATAGGCAAAATCCTAGCGGAAAACCTGGTTCAGTCTCCTTTCCACCAGACACTGGGACAATAACCTACAACTTAAGGCCAAATCTATACTGGAATTGCATACCAAGAAGACAGTGAATGTTCCTGAGAGGCCAGTTTACAGTTTTGACTTTAATCTACTTGAAAATGTATGGCAAGACCTGAAAATGGTTGTCTAGCAATGTTTAACAACTAATTTGACAGAGCTTGAAGAATTTTTAAAAGAATAATGGGAAAATGTTACAGAATCCTGGTGTGGAAAGCTCTTAGAGACTTAGAGACATCTTAGAGATGCTTCTGTATAAAATGTTACAGAATCCTGGTGTGGAAAGCTCTTAGAGACTTAGAGACATCTTAGAGATGCTTCTGTATAAAATGTTACAGAATCCTGGTGTGGAAAGCTCTTAGAGACTTAGAGACATCTTAGAGATGCTTCTGTATAAAATGTTACAGAATCCTGGTGTGGAAAGCTCTTAGAGACTTAGAGACATCTTAGAGATGCTTCCGTATAAAATGTTCTATGCACATGTTTTCACTTTGTCATTATGGGGTCGTAAGTGTGATAGGTGAGAGACAAAAACGATATTTAATACATTTTTAATTCAAGCTGTAGAACAACAAAATGTGGAATAAGTCAAGGGGTATGAATGTTTTCTGAAGGCACTGTAGATCCTTGCCCAGATTGACCGAGATTGCTGCAGATAGCTTCAGTAACAAGTGTCTGAAAGTTCCATGTACAACTCAAACATGATTATGCAACGACAGGTTACAGGCTAGCGTAGGGGAAATGTTTCCATTCGTCTGGCCAGCCACACCTATATCAGTGCACTGAGCCTCTCACTATAACATTTGAGCCCCGGAGACCAGCAGGTCTCTTCACATGCAAGTCAAATAGTTGGGGGATATAAGGGGCTTGATATGGCCAGTTTTCTTTTTTTTTTTTATCTGTGATGCTACTTGACTAGGCACTTAGCTACACATTCTCTTGAGTGGGTACATACCTCTTGTCTCAGCCAGGGAGATAGAGAGTGGATATACGAAGCACCTCCAAGATCGACGGTATTTATGATGTTGACTGCACCACCCTAGCTAGCTAGCTCCGGTGAGAAAGTTGAGAGAAATACAATCCACCTCTCAGCTCATGATGCCCCTGTATGAGCATGTGGTAGGAATGAGTTGGGACAATAAGTCAACATAACAGCATGCGCAAAAACACAAACAATATATCCATACTTAAGAGCCTTGTAGAGTACAGGATGGTATTTAGAATGAAAAGAGAGAGAAAATTCAAAGGGGAAATGGCCAAGTGAAGGCCAAGTAATGTAAGGTGCAAAATAGATACTGTTATGAGGTCATTCAAACATTTTGACTATGAAAGTCAAATCTACACTTTATCCAACTGCTCGTTTACAATTGTATATTCACTGCTTTACAGTGTGCGTCCGATTTCCTTACATTCTTTCTGTGGTGTTGTTGTTCGCAGTAAGGTGATTACTGGGCTGTCATTTCCTCTGTGGTGGGAGACCATTTTCTGGGTCAGTGAACCTCACCATAGGATTGATTGAGTCTTAAACGGGGCTCCCTCAAGCATGTGCCCTCTCCCCTCTCCCCTTGTTCCCCAGACAAAAGGCCCAACACACCGGCACCACAATAACACCCTCACAACATCCAGGACACGTTGCGGCAATGTTCAAAAACGTTACACGTGTCTTGTGAGAGTAGCAGGAAGTGAACAAGGTACTATGGAATAACGTTAGATCATTTACTAATCTCTATATTCTTTTACCACACCATCTCTCTCACCTAAGATCAGTGTTGTTGTGGAGGGAGCTGGTTTCCGCTCACCTGCCTGGGGTTTATGGGCCTGCTCATGCAACTGTCAGTGGAGGCGGAGAGGAAGGGAGGGATCCATTGCTCCAGTGTAACAGGATTCCAGGATAATCAGTGACTTATCTCTGCCATCAGGACACTCAGGAGGCCGTGTAACCTGGGACGGATGATGTCATGCTGTGATGAGTAAGGTTGGGGGAGGGGGTGTTTGTCATATTGCTTCTGCAGTGAAGGTGAGGGGGTACAGGCAGAAAACCACACGGTAGTGACTAACTGTGATAGTTATGACCCCAGCCTAGACAATAGGCTGCAGGATTAGAGGGGCCTGGATTGAGAGAGAGAGAGAGAGAGAGAGAGAGAGAGAGAGAGAGAGAGTGTACTGCATGTGCGTGTAGGGGTTGGTTGATGGGGGTGAGGAAACATCAGCAGGCATGTGTTGGGCTCATCTAATGATCTCGAGTGAAGTGAACCTGCAGCATCTCACTGATTGCCAAAGGTGTCCCTTACACACTGGCCCAGTCTGCAGTCAATGGAAAAATGATCTCATGACTTCAAAATACCACTGACTTCATTCCCTGCCTGACGTTAGGTAGAGAGTGCTGACATCAGTAGGGCCATAAGCTGAAAAGAGCTAACCTAGCATGGTATTAGCAGGGAGGGTTCTTCTGATACCTTTCATAAAGGCCTAGTATTATGAATGGGGTATTGCTTTCATGTGATATAATATACGACTATACCCTCATTGATGCTTTTGACTTGAGCAGGCACGTGCACAGATAGCACCAAGCGCACTTTAAGCACGTCGTCACGTTCGCTACCGATGTCAATCATGTCTTTAGGAGGCACTGTACTTACCTTGCTTACAATTTATGATGGATGTGTTGTTGCAGACATAAACAGGCCTATGCGATAAAATAAAATAAATGTTTTTGCTACAGAGGCAGTTGGTACAGTATGTTATGAATTTTGAGACATGAATTAAGAAAGTCTGTTTGTTTTTTCTTCATTTTGAGCACTTGTCCTCTGAAACGTCTATGCACAGCCCCAGACTTGATCCAGTGATAGATGAGGTGGATTAGTGTAATAGTGATATGACAAAGTATGATCTTTTGATGCTTTTATCCAACGTTTTATGTGGTATACAGCATTTGGCCCATGCTGGAATGACCAACTCCCAGCCAACTGAGCCACCAAAGCCAGATAAATGCAGTGTACAGTCTGCTGCTGTAGTATATTGGCACCCTTGCACTTCACAATGGAGCAGAATGTTTTTTTTTTCTCTTTTCAAAACGGGTTGAATGTTATTTTTACACTGTGGGCAGCTACAAATTACACTTCATGACCAAAATGATGTGGGCACCTGCTCGTCGAACATAATGGCCCAACGCCCCATTATATTGTAGTTTCTATTATTTTGGCAGTGACTTGTGGGATACAGTGGCTTGCGAAAGTATCCCCCCTTGGCATTTTTCCTATTTTGTTGCCTTACAACCTGGAATTAAAATAGATTTTTGGGGGGTTTGTATCATTGATTTACTCAACATGCCTACCACTTTGAAGATACAAAATATTTTTTACTGTGAAACAAACAAGAAATAAGACAAAAGAAAATGACATTTTGAGCATGCATAACTATTCACCTCCACAGAGTCAATACTTTGTAGAGACACCTTTTTGCAGCAATTACAGCTGCATGTCTCTTGGGGCATGTCTCTATAAGCTTGGCACATCTAGCCACTGGGATTTTTGCCCATTCTTCAAGGCAAAACAGTGCCAACTCCTTCAAGTTGGATGGGATCTGCTGTGTACAGCAATCTTTAAATCATACTCAATTGGATTGAGGTCTGGGCTTTGACTAGGCTATTCCAAGACAATTCAAATGTTTCCCCTTAAACCACTCAAGTGTTGCTTTAGCAGTATGCTTAGGGTCATTGTCCTGCTGGAAGGTGAACCTCCATCCCAGTCTCAAATATCAGGAAGACTGAAACAGGTTTCCCATAAGAATTTCCCTGTATTTAGTGCCATCCATCATTCGTTCAATTCTGACCAGTTTCCCAGTCGCTGCCGATGAAAAACATCCCCACAGCATGATGATGCCACCACCATGCTGCCACCACCATGCTTCACTGTGGGGGTGGTGTTCTCGGGGTGATGAGAGGTGTTTGGTTTGCGCCAGACAGAGTTTTCCTTGATGGCCAGAAAGCTCAATTTTAGTCTCATCTGATCTTCCATATGTTTGGGGAGTCTCTCACATGCCTTCTGGCGAACACTAAACATGTTTGTTTATTTTTTTCTTTAAGCAATGCCTTTTTTTCTGGCCACTCTTCCGTAAAGCCCAGCTCTTTGGAGTGTACGGCTTAAAGTGGTCGTATGGACAGATACTCCAATTTCCGCTGTGGAGCTTTGCAGCTCCTTCAAGGTTATCTTTGATCTCTTTGTTGCTTCTCTGATTAATGCCCTCCTTGCTTGGTCTGTGAGTTTTGGTAAGCGGCCCTCTCTTGGCAGGTTTATTGTGCTGCCATATTCTTTCATATTTTAATAATGGATTTAATGGTTCTCCGTGGGATGTTCAAAGTTTCTGGTATTTTTTTATAACCCAACCCTAATCTGTACTTCTCCACATCTTTGTCCCTGACGTGTTTGAAGAGCTCCTTGGTCTTCATGGTGCCGCTTGCTTGCTTGGTGGTGCCCCTTGCTTAGTGGTGTTGCAGACTCTGCGGCCTTTCAGAACAGGTGTATATGTATATATGCTGAGATCATGTGACAGATCATGTGACACTTAGATTGCACACAGGTGGACTTTATTTAACTAAGTGTGTGACTTCTGAAGGTAATTGGTTGCACCAGATCTTATTTAGGGCCTTCATAGCAAAGGGGGTGAATACATATGCACGCACCACTTTTCCATTTTTTTTGTTGTTGACAGAAGTTATTTTTTTCATTTCACTTCACCAATTTGGACAAGTTTGTGTATGTCCATTCCATGAAATCCAAATAAAAATCCATTAAAATTACAGGTTGTAATGCAACAAAATAGGAAAAACGCCAAAGGGGGATGAATACTTTTGCAAGGCACTGTAGACCACTAAACACTTGAACAACTACTTTATTCACGCCGAACCTATTGAAATAGATTTCCTGTTCAAATCTATTTCATGTTCAAATCTTGGCTACAGCTACAGCTATGTTAATACTGGAATACCAGTGAGAGGCCACCACTCTCACTCTTAATAATTCATTAGTTAGAGTCCTCCCATTAAGCCACTGGCATTTCCACTCCTGTCCCCTGGGCACCTCTCCTATATCTCCTATGTCTAATGGCAGTAAACGCCTGTCCACACTGCCACTGGTCTGCCAGACCCACATACCCAGTTCATCCCAACGGGAGGTCGTTCACATACCAGGCCTTGCCAATGCCCAGATGGCACTGAATGGCTCTAGTGCCATTGTTGACCAAATCTCTTACGCATCTATTAGGAATCAAAGTTGTTTGTCAAAGAACCCAATGACCACTCTGACAGAACTACAGAGCTCATTGGCTGAGATGAGAGAACCTGCCAGAAGGACAACAGTCTCTACAGTACCTCACCAATCTGGGCTTTTTGCGAGAGTGGCCAGACAGAAGCCACTCCTGAGACAAAGGCACATAACAGCACCCTTCGAGTTAGCAAAAAGGCACATGAAAGACTGAGCTTAAGGCAAAAAAGTATGTGTTCTGATGAGACAAAAATGTATCACTTTGGTCTGAATGCAAGGTGTCTTGAGAAAACCAGGCACAAGCATGGTGGTGGCAGCAGCATGCTATGGGGATGCTTTTCAGCGGCAGGGACTGGGAGACTGATAAGGATAGAGGCAACAATGAATCAAGCCAAATGCAGGCAAATCCTTGACGAGAACCTGCTTCAAAGTGCCAACGTCCTTAGACTGGGGTGAAGATTCACATTCTAACAAGGCGATGAACACAAGCATACAGCCAAAGCCCAGACTTCAATCCCATTGAAAAGATGTGGAACGACTTGAAGATTGCTGCTCAACACTGCTCCCCATTTAGAGCTTGAGAAAATCTGCAAGGAAGAATGGGAGAAAATCCCCAAATCCAGATGTGCAAAGCTGATACAAACATAGCCAAGAGGACTCAAAGCTGTGATCACTGCCAAAGGTACTTCTAAAAAGTATTGACTCGGGTGTGTGAATACTTATGTAAATTAGATATATGTATTTTCTGTCGAATAAATTAGCAAAAATTTCAAAAAGCATGTTTTCACTTTGTGTTAATGCGGTATTGTGTGTAGATTGGAGAGAAAATATATTTAATAAATGTTGAATTCAGGCTGTAACACAACAACATGTGGAATAAGTCAAGGGGTGTGAGATCTTTCTGAAGGCCCTGTACATACTGACGTCATACGCATGCATACAGGATGTTAGATTGAACATAGTTGCTTTGCTTGAGTCCATACCTCTGTTTTCCTAAGAGTGGCTATCTAACAAACATGGGATATCAAGTTGCATAAACATAGAGAATTGAGACAACATGAACTACAGTAAAATATACAGTATGAAGAAACTAAAAACTACCAGCTGCAATAGTCCAAGCCATAACTATTTCTTGACAATCCAGTTTTATCAACTTTATGAGACTGCTCTGTCGTACATTACATCTTCAGTCAAGCTGAGTGACCTTTTGTTATGAGGTCGGACTAAACCGGATGAACCAAAACTAAACACTACCGGACAGTTGTTTGGAATCCCAACACAGGCCTGAGTCGTTTTGAGGGGTCTCAGGGCATTGTTTATAACGATCCAAATGAATTACAACAAGGATTTTGACTGAATTAGCGAGGCTCCCTTGTGAAATCAGAGCAATAGAGTGTTGCGAACCTCAAAAATGTGATTTAGGAAGAGAGAAGAGGTGAGGGTGGGTGAGATGACTGGTTAACTCTGAGACATTGAATTAGTGAGAAGTATCTTCTCTTCCCAGCATGCAATAGCATAGAGCTTTGATGACTGTCTGAGTAGCGATGAAAGTAGAAAGAGCCCAGCAGGGGTTTACTGTATCTTACTCATTTCTTTGCTTTAAAATGTATGATAAACATTCTACAACAACAGAAGATGGAAAATATGACCTTGGCATCCTGTAATCCAAACCATCATTTTATATATTTTAAGTTTGTTCACAGACTGTATTTAACACCAAGTAAACGTTTTTTTTACGATGAATTTGACCCCAATTCCCAACTGTTCACTGTGTCCCCCAAATCAGGTAGGGAACATTCCTTCATTTATTTGCTTTAAAATTCATGATAAACATTCCACATTAACAGAATATGGAATGATATGACCTTGGCATCGCATCATTCGAACCATCAATTTATACATTTTAAGTTTGTTCCGAGACTGTATTGAGCACCAAGGAAACGTTTTACGATAAATTTGACCCCAATTCCCAACTGTTCACTGTGTCCCCTGAATCAGGTAGGCACATTCCTTCATGTGATGTGGGAGTGCCGTGCTGTTAAATGCTTCTGGGACAACATTATCAAATTAATTACCAAGTGCATGAATTTAAATATTCTGTGCTTTGCATCTATTATGTTACTTAACTATGATGGCGCTTTGAATCTCTCAATCAATCAGAGTAGATTACTGCAGGCAGGCAGCACTGTAGCAAAGAAAAGTTGGTGGCTCTTAGATGGCAATCACCTCACTCTCTCCCAATTCACCAGTGGATACAGTTACAATTAGAAGTTGTAACGTTAAAATGGTGAATGAATGGTGAATGAATGGTGCCAGTCAAGGAACAATTGAGGCCTGAACATACATATGACTATGTAAAGAATAATCTATGAAGCCCAACACATACAAAAAAAAAAAGATATATGTACCTTTTATCATATTTTTTTACTGTCTTTCTTTGTTCAGGTCGATGGGGAAGCGGTGGTTGGGGGAAGGGGGACTAACAAGCAACTCTAGTTGCTAGGGGGTGGGAAGGGACGGTAAACATGGTTTCTGGGTGGGGGTGGGAGGAAGTTGTCGGATGGGTGGGGTTGTGGAAATGGGGTGGAAGGTTGTGGTTGGAGGAAGACGTTGGATGGGTGGGGTTAGGGAAATGGGTTTTTATTTCTTTGTTTTATTTAACCTTTATTTAACTAGGCAAGTTAATTAAGAACAAATTCTTATTTTACAATGATGGCCTACCCCAGCAAAACCCTCCCCTAACCCGGATGACGCAGGACCAATTGTGCGCCACCCAATGGGACTCCCAAACATGGCCGGTTGTGATACAACCCGGGGTTGAACCAGGATCTGTAGGGTTGGGAGATTGTGGTTGGAGAAAGACGTTGGATGGGTGGGGTTGGGGAAATGGGGTGGGAGGTTGTGGGTGGAGCCTCAATTATTTTTTATTTTGTTACTTACTAAATGTATTGTTAATTTTTGGCTCTGTGTCATGATCATGATGATCAATGCTTTGTAGTTGTGTTTCTTTAGAAAAAGAGTATTCTTATTTTTGAGTAGCAGCCGATAACTATTAAATGATATACATTTATGTATCGTGCATGAAGCCCACCCCCCCAACAAGACAAAAAAATCCACAATACTGTCCATATAGCATTTTGATTAGACTGAAACAGTGATGATGAGGCACAGCGCAGGCCCCAAAGCCAAACCATTGGCTTTTCCCCATGTGCCTAGATGATACAGATGGATTACCATAGTAGAAGTACATGGGATTTTGTTTTGTCCCAAAAGTAGCATGGAAATGAAGTGGAAAATGGGATATAAATGAAAATGTGGGCGAATCGAATGACAATAGAGTGTTTACACAGTGACAGAGACGGCAACAAGGCTCCTCTATGTCTCCTCATCAGAGCCATCCCACGCTAGAACAAAATAACTTCTCCCAGTCCCAGCTCTTCTCTATGGGCTCCTGATGAAGAATCTTGCGTTGCGGAGAAAACCGGAGCGGGCCGGTCTAAAACTATATAAAGGGGGGTTTGCTTTGTGTCTTGTTTGGAGTGTCAGCAGGCCAGTGCAGCTGCATGCAGACTTTCAGGCGGCATCAGAAAAACACCCCCGTAAACGAAGAGACTATTGTGTTCACCCGATTGATCTTTCATAAGGCAGTGGAGGCTAGACAGGCTGACTTTGGTGGGGCATGGATGGTGGCGTTGACAAACAAGCAAGCCAGTGTCTGTGACAGTGGACTGAGGCTGCAGGTGCTGAGAGCACACTTGGGTTGGCGCGCTAGTCCTCCCTCAGATGCCAACGATGACATTTCCTGGCTGTGCCTATACACAACGAGGCACCCCAGCAACGGCGCTATGTCCTAGGGGAATGAATAATAGGCCACCGGATGGTACAGAGCATGCACGCGCACGCACAGACACACACGCACAGAGTCACATAGCAGTTAAAGATCATCTGTTTTTGTGGGGGAGGCAGGCTGAGCTGAGCCTGTCTGGGGTCTGTGTGAACTGCAGTGCTAGGCATTCCACAGGGGTGGCGGTGGGAAACACTTTATGTGTCGCGGTCTAAGCCAGCAGCCAGTGACAACCCCATGCACCAAGCCCGAGCCAGGGGACGTTCATCAGCCACTGGGCCTACTCATGACTTAAAACTGTTCATATTAGAGAAAGTACTGAAACTAACTCTCACTCCCTTCTGGATTTGGGGAAAATCTGTTTATTACTCAGGTGTATTCAAAACAGGACAAGTGCCTGTCTGATGAAGACAGTTCTATTGAACAGACAGCGGCAGGCAGTGACTCTACAGGCCTGTCTGAGAAAAAGCACAACAACTCCCAAGGATGTGGGTTCAAAACCTTGATGTGTATGAAATGTTCTGACCTCTTGGCCTTAATTAACAGAATTGGCTCAGCTTTTTCTTGACTTATTTTCAGGTGTGCATTGTTTGCTGTCCAGGAGGATAGAGGAAGTCCTGGAGTCCTTTCCTGGACTCGGAATAGGCGCCCTGGTCTCAGGGCAGTCAGAACATAATGTTTGGGGAGGGCAGCCTCGATCCAAATTTGGCAGCATGGCAGAAAAAGGATGTGCGATAAGTCAAAGTCCAAATAAGTAACCCGTCATTTTAGAAGCACACACACACTTCACACCACTTCCTTTCTCACACACACTTCACACACACTTCCTTTCTCACACACACACTCACCCAGGCCGGGCTGCACCTCTTTTCACACGACCACTGTTTAAACTGGGAATCATCTTCCAGTTGATATGGCACGTGAGAGCAAGCTGCTCTTCGTCGAAAGCCTGGTCCCCACTGCAAACAACCAGGGCTGCCTGTCTTGTCTGGCCTCTGCCCACTGCCTGAGAGAGTATGTCCTGTTTGTTTTAATGGCCATGGAACGATGGATGTCATGCATAGGTCATCTCAATGAATGGGCATCCTCATGTGCATTATGTTATAGATGAACCATTCTAAATGTAGCGTTATTGCATTTTTCA
Source organism: Oncorhynchus tshawytscha (assembly GCF_018296145.1). Taxonomy (NCBI): domain Eukaryota; kingdom Metazoa; phylum Chordata; class Actinopteri; order Salmoniformes; family Salmonidae; genus Oncorhynchus; species Oncorhynchus tshawytscha. Next base: position 16,478,067 of record NC_056452.1, on the reverse strand, counting down.
CTATATTTGGGAGAATGAAGATTGAAGAATGAAGGATAGTACATATAAATAGTTAATAATAATCTTCATTTAAATTGTAAATGCTTAGCGTCAACTCTAAGGAAATAAGAATGTAAAATGTATGGATATTATGTTTCTTATTAAACAATAACATACATTTCTTCTTGTCATGTGATCAAGGAAAAGCGGATATATGGGGTGAGGGGTAAGATATCGTCAGAGATCCATGTAGCCCACATGGTTTGGTTCTGGCATGGCTCGTCTCTGGTATGGGAAGTCATTAGATTCCCAGTGGGGGTAGGGGCAACCTGCCCAACCATGGAGCCACTGATGCGACCCAGGGCAAGCTGTCTCGTAGACACAATAAAAAATACATGGCCAGGAACTGCTTGAATTAATACAGATTGGTAAAGAAAATACAAAATAAAGGGGAATAAAGGGCCATAAAAATAAACGTTTTACAAGCACACCACTTCAGGACATCATCATTGTTCTATTGAGCATTTTCAACAATACTGGCTTTGTTGTGAGCTATTTTGTATTAAAAACAGCAGAAAGGTATGCATACTGTTCCAGTAATGTGGTGTCCGTGGGTCTTCAGGGAGCTTCAGGGGTTTATCAGCCACCCTCAGACTTATCAGGACAGAGGGGGGAGGAGGGAGGAGAGGAAGGTCTGATAGAGCTGCAAAAAGAAGATGAGAGGGAAGTGGACAGCGGTGTTGGGGACGAGCCTTCCACACTAGACCATCCCCACCTCCTTCAAACAGAAACCCCTCCTCCCCCCCTATCTCTCTCTGTTCACAACAAGCACTATTGAAGTACGAGCAGAAAAACAGTCATATTTTACCCTACAAACAAAGCCCCCTTTTATCAAAAAGCACTCTTATCTACCAGGTTCCATCTACTACCTCCTACAGAAAGCTTTATAGCATCTATTTTAGCTCCGAGCCAGCGATTAGACTCAGGCAAACATACAGTACATGGCTATTAATGTATCTTTTGGAAATGAAGTATGTGTACTTTGAGTAAAATGAAACATCTCCATTAGTTTCAGAAATAAACAACCACTTTAAGCCACAGAAAGCTTGCTTTTCAATCCGTTTTTTCCCCTTCATTTTAGAGTGCATGTGATAGAATGGAACAGAATAAGATGTAATTTGTTTATCGTCATTAAATATAATAACGAGATAGTAACCTTTTCCCTCAGTTTGTTTGGTTTAAAACCTACCTGTGACATTTCATGTCATTTATATTCAAAGGGTGTTTCAAATAGCCAACCTCTGACTCCGTCAGTGAACAAAGTAATTGCTAGTTGTACATTACATAAAACATGTTATCTAGACATTATAAGTGAGGAGAAGAAGTGTAAGAAGGTAAACAAACGCACTTATTTGACAGAGTCTGGGCAGGCAGGGAAAAACAAGTTGGAACATTCAAGCTAGGTCAGGTTTTTATGAATGGACGTTTTTTTTTCTAACTTTCCCCCCTCTCTGGCTTTGTGAATGAAAAACAACTGGAAAATCTAGTATAAAGACTCTGAGTCCCAAACTCTGATTGGCTACTGCTTTTCTAACTCCGCCCATGGTTGCTAGGGACCCGGACAATCTCATAGCGGATTGGTTCAAAGAGAGAGCATAGATTTCATTCATAAGTCAGGTCATTCATTAAGACAAAGGAAGAAATTCGAGCCCTTGAAAGAGGAAATCCACGAATCGCCAAGTCATTTGGCCAAGCGAGCGTCAGAGAGTAAGAAAAGCAAGTCTCCGTAGTCCAAATCAACACTCAAGTCTGGAAAAGAATTGACAACAACATTGTTTTTTGGGGCATTTCTGTCCCATGCTTATAACACACGCATTAAGCTTGAAATTTTCTTATTGTTGACTGTTATAAGCAAGGTGAGGTTAAAACAGTTATTTAGTTGCCCTCTGTAGCAGTTGAGACGCGACATCTGTTTCTTTTCACATTATCCACGGTTCCATTTTCTCTCTGAGCATTGATGTAGCCTAAATAGAAAGTATAGGCCTATACTTTTTAGTAAGAAGGGCCTATATGTTTTAGTAAGAAAAGCCTCTACAATTTGTCTATTGTAGTTGTATAAGTGCATGTCCTATAAAATCACAATTTATTGGTTTACCGGACGATTTTACAACTGCAAATTCTACATGATTATTATATTTAGCCTACATAAAACCCTATATGAGACACATTCAAATAACATTGTATAACTATATAAGAGCAATTGGCACATTGCATAGGCTTGTTTATTGAGTTAATTGTGTGCGGTATCTGATGACTGTCTATCCCGAACCACAGACTACGGTCTAGTTAGCGGTAAAGGTGGCACCAGCCCGCTGGGTAATCGCTCGCCATAGCTTCGCCTCTCTGCATTTTTTTGTGAATGGAGCTCATTAGGTATGCAGCTTTCTCCCAGCTCCATTCACAACTATCGCTCCCCCTTGTCCCTCTCTCGCTGCAGGCTGGCTGCGTGGATCACATTCAACTCAGCCTAAATGATCACAAACGGTTAACGGATGGATTATAAAATGGATGGATATTTGGACCAGCAAGTGCCTTACACTTTAGCAAATGTACGTATGTATAAAGTCATGTATTTTTTTAATGCTTTACTCAGTTGTAGGACTTGGCTACCGGGCTTTCTCTTTCGATCGCCCGTTCCATGCGATTTGTTTGAAGCAACTATGTGCGGGATGAAAACTCTTTTCAGTTCGGTTCTAAACTATCAAAAGGTCTGCACATTTTTTTAAACTAAATAATATAAATTACAGCTTTTATTTTACACTGTTTATTAACATATTCTTGTCTCTAGACAGGAGATGTTGACAGTGTAACAACGAAAATGGGCTAACAATTTGAGAGGGCAAATGGAACGATAAAGCGCGTTTGAGTTGCAACACTATTGCAATTCACAGAGACAACCAGCATTGTTTTTCTGTTGTGGTATATATTTTTTTAGTCTGGAATGATAAGAAAAAAATAAAACACAGAAAGTTACAACTATAATGATAATAATGATAATAATTAGGCTACTGATAATAAGAAAATAATAGCTTTGTAATATCCAAATTATAATGCGATATGTACTTATTTTAGTATTTATGGCCATATTGACTAATTAACTAAACCAATTAGTGACAGTGGGCATGTTCTATGTAGCCTGTGACATCAAAGGGTGTACTACATGTTTGACTGTATTTTCCACTTCTGTAATATTTCTGATGCTTTGCAGAAGTCACAAGGAAATGGACCCCTAAATAGACTGTTGATGGCAGCGAAGAGGAAATACATGGACACGGAATTACCCCCTCAGGAATCTGAAGGTAAAGTTAGAACTCCAAAGGAAGCTCGCAAATGGCCTGAAGTCTCTTTGCGTGACACATTTACCTCGCCAATGCTTTGCTTACCAATCCGGCAAGCAGACATATCACTTCTACTTATGGATTGATAAATATGTCTTAACTTGTCTAAACCTGACCTAGCTGACATGACATGTGCGTAATGATCTTTGATCTTGTTGTTCTGTTGTATTCATGTGTGTGTTTGGGTGTGTGTGTGTGTGTGTGTGTGTGTGTGTGTGTGTGTGTGTGTGTGTGTGTGTGTGTGTGTGTGTGTGTGTGTGTGTGTGTGTGTGTTTTTTTTAGACCTCTTTCAGGATTTAAGCCAACTTCAGGAGACATGGCTCACAGAAGGTAATGTGTTTTAATTGTGTATGTTTCAGAGGCATTGGCAATGATGAAAATGTATGACTGGTATGGCAAAATACCAACAAAAATGGGGGAAATGTCAACAATATGTTGACATGCAAGGTACTATGTTAAAATATGCGTTTGATCTCTTGAACATTGGTCGTATTGATACCCTGGAGGACCAGCCTTGGTCAGACAGATATGAACATGGAAATGGTCCATAACAAAGTCTATTGATATGGTTGTGTGTGAGTGGGTTTGATCCCATTTGCTCAGTTAATGACTTCTTGGTTGATGACAACACTTGGATAAAGGACTTAAACTATGCTTATAAATCTGTCATACCACCACCAAGCAGCAATGGCTTCAAACAATTCCTGGTCATGATAGAGCTCATTTCTCCAGAAGTATATTTATTCAATTATTTATACCATTTCTACAGATGTATTCATGTAGAGTGGGGCTGAAATAATCTACAGTAGGATAATTACAATGAATTGGTATGTTAGTTATGTGTACCAAATAGTCACCAGGCTACACCAGAAAAGGCCAATAGTGTGTGCTAGACACACAGTACACAGGGTGAAGTACCAAGACGTTGTTTCTTAAAGTAAAACGAGGACGTTTAGGAAGTGAAAAAAAAACCCTGGGGAGTTAAAACATGCTGATGCAATACACATGGCCATTAGTGACAGAAAAAATGTCCTTTGTGAACATAGACAGGACATGATTAGCTGTAAACATGCCCTATTTTGGTATGCTGGCATGTAGTATGCGTGCGTGCCAATATGCCCAGCCAATGCAAACAAGCAGCATGTTAAGCCCCTGTCCCTTAACCGATGAAATGGACCCAGGCAGGCAGCAGCAATTGTCAGCAGTGTGGAGTTTAAAAGTACAAAGTGACGTACGCTCTGAAGAAGCAATTATGTGTTAAGACGGGACAACAAAACCGAGGAATGACTCACGCTTGTTTGGTAATGTTTGGTAAATCTGGGGCCCAGAAGTGGCAAGGCAATATGTAACGCGTTAGCAATCTCTAAACCAGAAATGCAGCCGACTACAAAATGTTTACCATCTTGAACCAGCCAAATTGATACCCTGTGATTTAGAGCAGACCCGGGTCAAATATATGCTGGAACCGTGCTGGAAAGGTCAACGTGAAAAGAAAATTCCCGAGGCAACACAGTGTGGTTCGGGTCGGCATGGTAGTGTGAAAAGGGTCAAATGGGCCTCCCTCTTAAGAAAACGACGGTTTATGAAGCCCGGCAAACAATTCTCTCACTGTATCTCGGCCAAGGTGCCTATTCTCATGCAGCGTCAAACAGGCAAGTTCACACCACCACGCTCTACAGACAAAGACAAAGCCAACACCAATAAAAGGGACAACAATGAGAACCACTCCGAAGTCCGGTCCCTTTGATGGACATATTATTTGAATTCAGTCAGCCACAAAGGTAACATGCATAGCAGTAGATATGGGGTGCTGTTGTACTGCATAAAGAGATTGGCTAGAAGAAGAGGGTCACTGGGCCAAAGGGAGAATTAAAAGGCCGAACTGCCTGGGTGGAGGTTGGTGGTGTAACTATCAATGTGTTTTTTTTTTACCCTAAATAATATATTGTTTTTGAGCTCTTCTGGCAGAACTCTTTCCTTTTACATTAATTACAGGCCTGTCATTGTGACTGATTGTGGTTACAAGGGATTCACCCGCGTAGCAGGAGGGAGTTTTCTGCTAGAGAGAGCGGGAGAAAGGGAGAGGGGAGACAAGAACGTTGAGAGTTCAGGAGCTTGTCTCGTCTTGTCGTTTTCCTTTACGTTTATGACTGAGAGTTCTGCGATCCCATCAGGATCTTCCATTGAGAAAAACAAATTCATTCAAGGTGTCTGGAAGAAAAAAAAAGGAAACATGCATCTGTGCTCATATAAACACACTTTCTGTCTTGTGCTGACTTGCATCTCAAAGACTTTTGACGAGGTGTTCCTGGAAGCAAATCGGATACACACGCGTTCACGCGCACACACACACACACACTCTCCCTCTGTCTGCCTAAGCACAGGGGTTGTGCTCTTGTCTGCGAGCCAGTCACACTGACGCTCAGACATCCTTAATGGGGTTTTTTCTCTTCCCTTTCTGAGCTCGATCCAACGTGTTCCATTTTAGACATGTTGAAACTAGTGGAAATGATTTATTGTTTGGTCTGGTGGACTAAATATTGGCCTCTGCTCTTTCTCATAAAACAGCTTTATCCCTCTCCTTAGGGCAAAAGACTGCAAAGTTAAAAGGGGGTAATAGTATTACCGTATAGCAACAAGGCACAGTATTATATAAGAAATCAATGTAATTTATCTGAACATGCTCCAAGACGCCATCATCCGGTTTCCTCCTCACAGGAAGAGGGGAAGAAATACGTGAAAGTGGATTTTGAAGTTCTTATTTTCTCTTTTCACTCCGTTTTGGTTTCCAAGCTAGGTTTTATGGTCTGGTAGCTGGTGGATGAAACGAGGGGGGGACCTTTCGGATAGTTTGGGGTCTTTACTTGGCTGGGTGATGTCACAGACGCTGGCATTTACTCACTCTCTCTTTGTGAGTTCTATGGACTTGCTCTGTGTTTGAGGGAAAAAAGTGGAAGTCATTTTTCTTACTCCGTAGTTTCAATTTGAGAGACTTTTTAAATGTTCCTTGTAAATTAAACTTCAGATTTGGTTTCCTATAATACTATACAATCTCATGTTCCTTATTCTGGTTATGTTAAACCATTTCAGAGTGGAGAGTGGATATGTGCTTCCCATGTGGTGGAATTATTGTTTTCGCTGGCCATTATGGACAGATTGTTGTCTCAATATTTAATGATAACCATCAACTTTTCCTAAGTATACCGTTGCGTAAGTGCAAGACCGAAGCAATGGAAAAAGCAGGAACCTTTCAAATTGGACTGTTGCTAGTCGTAAGAGTTTCTAGTCCTGGCTGCAGGCGAGGTTTAGGGTTAGGCCATTTAGCCACATGTAGCGAATCAGATGCCAGTGTGCTCATGCATGGCTCACTGGGTAAATTTGACCTTTTCACCCTTTTGGGTGCTGGCAGTCCACTAATCTGGCTTTCCTAACCTGTTTGTGTGGTTCAATGTCCAGTGCTTGGGAAGACAATTGATATCGGAAATGTATTTGGATCTGAACATCTTGGCAAACAGGATAGTACAATACTACCAAGCCCCGTTGCACCTGTACTCAATGGGCTGGGTTTGCATAAAGACAATTCAGAATGTTAGGGCCTAGATGGTAGGATCCGGTTCATTTAAATATAATATCAATTATAAGATTGTAAATTAAACTCACTCCAAGTTAACATCTAGTATGAATAGATTCATATTTATTTCACCATGTCCAGTTTTTGGATTAATTTGGATCATTTCTGCTGTTTTTGTGATTGAATTATTCAACAAAACATCACTCATTCTTACTAGATAGTGGCATTGTGACCAAGATCTAACCCTAAATAGTGCTAAGCTAAACTTGTTCTCAGCTCCCCCAACTTCTCTCTCAGTTCCTCGTACTCCTAACACCTCTAGCTTGACTTTTGAACGCACCTCAAAGCAGGTGCCGATTTCCAGAATACTTCACTAGCCTCGGAGCATCTATATATTGTCCAAGATCGTCCTCCAGCTTCACAAACTGGGTGTAAAAGACCGAAAGAAGAAGTCTGACTTCCTTCCTGGTTTAAAATAGCCTGTTTAGTCTGTCTTTGCTCTGTGATGAAAAGCACACACAAACAAGTACACAAAATGCACACAATTGACACGTTACTGACGTCTTCCTGACACAATCAAAATCAGGTCAATGAGGGCCAAAGATATCTTTGTGGTTCTTTGGCCAGGGTTTGGACATGGGGGGAGGAAGGAAAGGCAGCTCCACCTCTGTATTTATCCATCTATCACCAGTTTGGTTCGATAGCTAGCCTGCGTGAGTGACAGTAACCCTGTCTCCACTATAAGTGCACCTCTTAAGGTCATAAATCACCCTGTGCTGCCATCGTTAGGCCTCAAGTCAGAGCATCGTCCATCATACCGAAATACAGCTTCACAAGCCAGTCTGAAGTTTTCAGAAGGGACCCTGAGATGTTCCTGGTCAGCTCATGTGGTCAGGAAAAGCTCCTGACCCTAGTTGAGATCAGTCCAGAGACAGAAGAGGAAGTGAGAAACCCCACTCCCTCATTTTTTCTGGTTACATTAGTTAATGAACTAAGTAGACCAGACCCAGCTTCTATCGCACTGGTGTCTATGGGAGAGCTCATACTTAAGCAGATCAGAACTTGATATGATAAACTCCCAATGAACAGCCCAAGTGAACTACCTTCCTTTTCCACCATTTTTGATCAGACCAGAATAAAACACAGTCAATAATCCCAGTTACGATGTTTGACTGAGGTCAAGGCATGACTTGAGGTTAAACCCTCGCGAGCTGCAGCTCAAAGGGTTAACTAATTAATCAGTGTTTGTGCCGTCAAGACGTTGAATGCCACATGAAACAAGGAGCTAAGCTTCATTCCCCCCCTGACTATGTGGTGTTGACAAAATGCTGGCACGCTGGAAAGTGTGGAGGTGAAGGTCGCTTGGCTGGATCCAGGTAGTGGGTCAAGTTTCATGGCCAAGGAGAGAGTCTGGCGAGGCCCAGCACCATGACCGCCAGGGCCCATGGACAGGGTGAGCCGAGCTTCCACACTGGCAAGGCTGCCGGACAGCATGAAGCACCAAGACTGGCTCAGTTAATAGGAAAATGCGCAGGTGTAGACCTTACCGTGAAATGCTAACTTACAAGCCCTTAACCAACAATGCAGTTCAAGAAATAGTGTTAAGAAAATATTTACTAAATAAACGAAAGTAAAAATTCAAATGAAAAGTAGCAATAACGAGGCTAAATACACTGGGTACCGAGTCAATGTGCGGTGGTAGAGGTTAGTCAAGGTCATTTGTACATGTAGGTAGGGGTAAAGTGACTATGCATAGATAATATACAGTGAGTGGCAGCAGTGTAAAAACAGGGGGGGGGTCAATGTTAATAGTCAGACAGGCTAGCGTAGTGCTCACTGTCTACATAAATTGCAGACCACCAAGGCTAGCTACAGTCTACAGTAGGTTCATTGATAGGCTTAGCATTCTGCTCAAACCATGACATGACGCTAACGGTTTCTCTTTCTTTTCTGATTTCAGCTCAAGTGCCTGACAGTGACGAGCAGTTTGTTCCTGATTTCCACACCGAAAACTGTAAGTAAAGATTGCATTAGTGTAAATTCTAAGAATTCTGTGTTTGCGTGTATGTGTTTGTTTAGTGTGCGTGTGTGTGTGTGTGAGAGACAGAGAGAGAGAACTCAGATACAGGGTCAGCATTGGGTTGTGAAACTGCTCGAGGCTTGGGTGGAGCTACTGTATTTGTCGAAGTCACATTAATCTTTGCCTGGGAAAAAGCATTTCCGAGACACAAACTTAATACATGACCTACTCATCATGGGTGAATGTGGATGCTACCATTGTCCTCCTCTATCCATTTGCATGGTTTTGAAAAGCTGAATGGATCAGCCCAGGAAACCAGTAAAAGATCATTCAGAGTCCAGGTACAAAGACTCCCTTTTGTGGATGTCTGAGGTGTAAGAGGGGAAAGCAAATTCCTATACTACACAACTGCGCGGCTGCTATTTGAATGGGTTTCTCTTTTTGTTGTGTGTTGAGACAATGGCGATTCAGAGTAGGGGAGTGTGCGCTTTGCAAACAGCGTCCTCTGTGCCTTTTTCATTCAAACTCATTCATAGACTTATGGGTGACTTCATACAATATGACGAATGGGAAAATAATATATTTAACAGCAAATTTGACGCAAACTTAACGTAGCAATTTTGATGGGTTAAGTCTTAACTTGAACATGTTTTGAATATAATTTAAACATGAAAATAAATCTGAAGTTTTATTGTGTGTATTTTAAACTTAGCAATTGAGTTCCCCCTGGCCCCGTTCAAAACCCAACCGCTATTGTGGCTAAACACTGTGCCATTTATCCACAGTGACAACTCCTTAGTCCCAGTAACACATGCCCAGTGAAACATATAGTTCCCGTCTGTGGGCTAACAACTGTAACAAGGAAGCGGCGATGAACCCTAGAGCATGTAAGGGTCATGTCTACTTAACCCCGGGCCAGCCCAACCAATCGGCGGTCAGCCTGCTGCCCATGGTAGACCTTGGTATGCTCCGTAGGGTCAGTGGGGCTTCACTTTGACAGGCAGCTCACTTATACACAGTAGTCTGAGCCGAGAAGGCCTCAGGTTGACAGACAGCGCTCCTGCTAGCACCTGCTGTTCACACTCAATGACCAGAAGACTCTCTATTCAACATGATGCGATGGGAAGCTCCAAGTTGACAGGCTGCCACAGACATAAAGATATTCTTCTACATGTTTGTGGTTGCGACTTGAAGTGAGTCTATTGAAGCAACCAGCGGGTTTGATGAAGGCCTTATCTATTCCCATACCCGATTTTGCATTATTCCATCAAAGTCATCGCTCTTCAGCCTTGTAATACAGTTCTTAACAGGTGACAGGTGCTAGGGAAACTCAGAGTACAGAGCGTAAAGCCGGCAAACAAAGTCCTAATCCCTTGTGCCAAAAAATAATTGAAGCGGCATTGAAAAGGCGCCACAGCAAATCAAACATAGTTGTTTTCCGAGTCAGGTTGTTACCTGTATGGGTGTGGGAAACAGAGGGAGATAGAGGGAAATAGAGAGAATGAGAGAGAGGGATGAGGGAAAACATAGCGCCAGACTTTGGGACACTCTGGAATGCTAGATTGGGGGGGAAGTGGTGATTGTGCAATACCTGCACATCTGGTAAATCTATGTAATCTCTTTCCCTTTTCTCTCAATAACAGCTAACAAGCATGCTCTGTCTCCAGAGTTCCACTGAGGGAAGGTTATGTAAACACGTCATTTGCCTCCTTACCAGTGGTGGAAAAAGTACTCGGTTGTCATACTTGAGTAAAAGTAAAGATACGTTAATAGAAAATGACTCATGTAAAACTAAAAGTCACCCAGTAAAATATTACTGGAGTAAAAGGCTAAAAGTATCTGGTTTTAAGTATACTGAAGTACAGTGGTGGAAAAAGTTAAAAGTAAATACTATACATAAAATTCCTTATGTTAAGCAAACCAGATGGCCCAATTGTCTTTTTTTTATTTACGGTTAGCCAGGGGCACACTCCAACACTCAGACATCATTTAAAACACAGAATGTGTCTTTAGTGAGTCCCACAGATCAGAGGCGGTAGGAATGACAACGTGTTTTATTGGTAGGTGCGTGAACTGGACCACATTGCTGTCCTACCTGAGCATTTTAAATGTAACGAGTACTTTTTGGTGGCAGGGAAAATGTATGGAGTAAAAAGTACATTATTTTCTTTAGGAATGTAGTGGAGTAAAAGTAAAAGTTGTCAAAAATATAAGTAGTAAAGTACAGATACCCACAATAGCTACTTAAGTAGGTCCCTTAAAGTATTTTTTTTAACAAAAAATACTTTAAACCACTGCTCTTTACCTCTGACCTATACTGTGTATTTTAGGGAGTTTCAAGCTTTAATACGACACATGTTAGTCCCTTAACGTATGATTCACTAAACACTGTTATGAAATTAAGTCAGTGGTAAAATGGGGGGGGTGACGTTCAGTTCGTGATAGCTAAAAGGGAGGGGAAGTGTTGTTGACTTTTGGGGGTATGACAGAACTTTTGAAGGGGGCATCTAATCTGTAATGAGGGTGTTGGATAATGACAGTACCTTTTGTTTTCAATCTATCTGTCTGCAGGGAGGGAACTCAGTCAAATGTAAATTGAATCTTCCACGCACTGATAGTTGACCTAGTTTCTACTTTTTAGAATTGTCTGAGACCAAATATGCCATTGATAAATGTGTTGTTGCTGAAACAAAAAATTGTGTGGAAAGTAGTTGTTTATGTTCTGTTAGACGGAGAGCAGCCCAAGAGACGTGTCCCATTCATATATTTTCTCCTGCAAGTAAGAGGAAGCGTCTCCCCCTCTCCCTTAGTCTTCATTCATAAAAAAGTGCTACAGTACTGTTACCCCGTTTTGTGACCCCCCTCTCTTTGAGTGGATTCTCTGACCCCTCCCTCTTCCTGTATCGGTACAAACTAAGCTGAATTATAACTCTGGACACCCCTAGCCTCTCTCTCATTTTCACCCATCTACCATTTTGCTTTTTATACGTTGAGCGTTCCAAGATGTGAGCTAATCAAACTATTTCAGAGCTGTGTGGGCCGATTGTTTAGTTTTGGACCTTGTAGTAATTATATAGGAAGTTGTGGCTGTAGATGCCGTTCCAGTCCTTTAGAGAGAACGAGAGAGACAAAAAGAGAGAGAGAGAGAGTGCAGTTGAGTGCAAATGCTCACGGCAGTTCGTCTCTTCGGTAGGAAGCGTTCTGCCTCGTCATGAATTTATGACCTTCTCTCTTCTTTGTGTTGCTGTGTTCCCCTGCTCACTGGTTCGCTCAGAGCTGGCCCAATCAGTCCCCATTTAGAACAGAGGGACCATGAATTGGCGAGCTCCTACCTCTCTTTGCTCTCTCTCCAGTTGAACAAAAATAAATATGCAACCCAGTGTTCTCAACTTTCCAAAATACAGCTGCTATGCAACAAGTCTGCTGAAACATCCAGGTGACTGACAGATATGCAGGGGTACCATTCGCCCCCAGGGGGGACGATTCCTCTTCGATGTGTGTGTGTGCGGGAGTTTGTGCGTACATGTGAACACATGACTGAATGGGTCATTTCTCTCCAGAAACACATGCATCCTGGCCACCTACAGCCACACACTATGCACAGGCGCACACAAAACGCACACACACACTTCAGCCCCACAGTTTTATGAATGGGCTGGTTGTGAGAGACTGGCTGAGGCAGCACATTGGGTTAAAGGGAGGGAATCTCCATTCATGAATTGGACGGCTGTTATTCTACTACCACCACAAAAAGAGAAGGTGAACACTTCAAATGCCTTCTCTCTCACCATTTGGTTTCTGCCAATGTTATCTTTCAGTTATACATTCATGACAAAGGGGTTCGATTTATTTTCCAAACGTAAACATTTTTTCCCCCTCTTATAATACACCCAATGTTATAATACTATAATACTTTTCTAACTCACGCAAAAATGGTCTTCCGTGGGTGATCTAAATGTTGTGCGTAGTGTGTCAGGGGAGAAGTGCATTTGCATGTTCAGGGAGAGGAAAGGGGGATTTGAGGAACGGCTGAGCTTTAACGTTCTCCACAGCTGGAACGTTTCCTCTTTGTAAGACGAGAGCAGGGGAAAACCAGGGGCAACAGATGCAGGCAGGCCTAAAAATAACAGACCCGGGTTCCACGTTTAGCAAGAATACACAGGAGCACGAGAAACCAGGAGATCACATCAACAAACCAAGCATGCCATCACGAAATAGCGTCAGAGTTAATTACCCTTGGTGACACTATTGTTATGCCCAAGACCCACAGCGAGGGATATCCCTAGATTCTGTCTCCGTGACATAGCTGGGTCCTGTTAAGTAGGGAGAAAACGTTTAGCTCCGGTGTGTCTTACTAAACATGGCCGTGGTTTGCTCAGTTTTCCAACCGCCACATGTCACTTTAAGAGGGGATCATTGATGGTTGAGGCTGAGGTCTTGCTATTGCCATAGTGACTTGCTGACACAGGACAGGCCTTGTGTGGAGTGAGCCTTGTAGGGCTGTATTGATCCCAGCGAGGGATGGGGAGGGATAGATAGATAGATAAAGATAAAGTGTAGATAAATCAGGAAAGTGGGGGGGAGGGGTCACACAGCACGCTTGCCTGTGCCTCGGGGCATCATGTTGAGATCCCAATCGCTAAACAGAGAGAGAGAGAGAGAGACAGAGGGAGAGACAGAGGGAGAGAGACAGGGAGAGAGACAGAGGGAGAGAGACAGAGGGAGAGAGAGAGAGAGAAGGGAACGATAGAGTGAGAGGATCTGTGGATGTGGCATGAGCTCTGATATTTACAGGGAGGAGTTTGACCAGGCTTTCTACTGGGCTTGATGGGAACTTAGTGCAGAATGTGTTATCTACCTCCTTCAGTCAAGATGAGCCTTGTCCTCCCCTATATCTCCTCCCCTCCCTCTCTCACTTCTCCACTTGATGGATATGAGCTGGGTCAGTGGGAGCTCTTTATATCATTTCAGTAACAGTGGAGGGGGGGGGTTGTTTATCACATTAAACATTAAGAGGGGACAGCTATATTGGGGCTGAGGGATCGAGAGTGAAGGGTCAATATTTTGCCACATTACTTACACCCCCGGCTTTTTGCGATGGAACGCCCCACTCGCTGCCCGTGTCCTGGGACGGGGATGTATTGTATTGTGCCTACTAAACGGCAATGGGGAAGAAAGATTTATAGACGGTCACAGGCCACGTAAAAAATATCACCGCAATGCACTAGGGATGAAATGTCTTGCCCAATGGGATGGCCATAACACAGTCACATGATGTTCACACACCCACACACTTTTTGATTTACAGTAATATCTCCATCTTCACTGTCAAATTGTGAAGTCATTTGCCACACAGAGCACACACACAATAGGAAAATGAAAAGGGAATATCTTACAGTCCGAAAAAGTTCGACCTGACATCAAATGTTCTCGAAGTGAGAAGTGAAACTTGGATGACAGCAACGTGTGACACTCCGTTCTCCGGTCACACTCCATTCTCTGTGTCCGCCACATCCTCGTTTCCAAGACAACATCAAGCTACACCTAATAATATGAAACTAAAAAACACATGAAACACTTTTGTTTATCTTAAAGCATCACATAGTTGATCTGTTGTGCTATGTCGCTTTACCGTCCAATCACTTCCTGTTGATAATACAGTGCTCTCTCTCAATCTCGTCAGGCTTGTTTGGCAGGTATCTGACAACAATGCTTTAAATATTCAAAGAAGCCAAGTGGCAAAGGCACTAGCCGATCAGAAAGGGTGACCGGTAAATCAGATACTAGACACTAATGGTTAAATGGACCAGGCGACGTTTGCAATAGACATTGAGACCACTCTGGAGCCCAGCGTTGGCTTTTAGGGATCTCCAGTTGTCATTTCGCACCTCGCTCTCTCTCTCTTTCTGCTCTTTCTGATTGTGCATTGACCTGAGAAGCACACATGTCCTGCACATGTTTCAGTTCCACAGTGGAATCGCTGCTGGATTGTCTTTCCAGTCTCGATGAGGTGGAACAGATTGAATCGCCGTCGTTGACTCACCATCCCACTGGATTTTCCACCGACCACACTTTTTGCATGCAGAACTTTCAATGTGTGGGCCAGCATACTTGGGATGAAAATGTCAGCGTTTTCAATGTCACCTAAATGTTGACAGTAAGTGAAATTGAAGGCCTTTCTTCTCTACTTGATAGGGTTGAAAGTTACAGCAGGGGCAACAAGCCCAGTTGAAAATAAGAGCTATGAATCACGACAACAGAAAAGGTGGCACAGTGCGGTATAGAGGAAGCGGCATGTGTTAATATACTGCATTTGATCTCCACCATCATAACCTATAAGAAAAACTCTTGTCTATCCCTCGTGTACCCTACTTTCTACAGTTGAGCCAGGCCACAGAGGCAGAGAGAGGATTGCTATTTGGCATGTCCCAGAAATCAATACGTTCCTTTGAAATCTTTAGAGCCACATAATTGGGCATCCCTGTTGTTTTTATTGAACTGTCTGTCATTGTTGGGCTCAATTTGCCAGTGAGGGACCATCTCTCTCGCTCTCTCTGACTCTCAAGAAACCCTCCGTGGGCTCTACTAAAGCTGTTCTAGGGTGTACAGTACATATGTAGTTTATATAACTTGTGTACTAATACAGGAAACTGTATATCATCGTAACATTCAAGGAACAATCATGTGACAGTTGCCCATATTTGAAATGGACTATAGCTACTATGGACGTTCCCATCAATACATCTCCTTTCATTCTCATGGTTTGCCTGTGGCAGATGGCCTAGTGGTTAGAGCGCTGGGCCCGGAACTGAAAGGTTGCTGGTTCAAATAACTGAGCTGACAAGGCGAATAATCTGTTGACATGCTTTGAGCAAGGCATTTAACCCTAATTTGCTCCAGTGGTCCCGTACTACTATGGCTGACCCTGTAAAACCACACGTTTCACTGCACCTATCTGGTGTACATGACAATAAAACGTCTTCATAGTACTATTCACCCTATTGGACATTGCAACTGAGATACAGTTAAGCAGAATGATAAGTCACTGGGAAGCTCCTTGACTGGCTGGTGGGTACAGAAGTGTACCATCCTGCATCCCACTGCTGGCTTGCCTCTGAAGCTAAGCAGGGTTGGTCCCTGGATGGGGGACCAGATGCTGCTAGAAGGGGTGATGGAGGGCCAGTAGCAGGCACAAAAATACAGTGTATATATATATATATATATATATATATATATATACCAAGGTGCCATCTTTTGGATAGGATGTTAAACGGGGTGTCCTAACTCTCCGTGGTTGCTAATGGCACTTATCGTAAGAGTAGGGGTGTTAACCTCATTGTCCTGGATAAATTCTTCATCTGGCCCTCATTCCATCACCCCCAGCATCCAATTGGCTCATTCATCCCCCCTCCTCTCCCCTGTAACTATTCTCCAGGTTGTTGCTATAAATGAGAATGTGTTCTCAGTCAACTTACCTGTTAAAATAAGGATAAAAATAAGAAGCTGTCATGTCCTGCAGACTTCCAGAGACTGACTTCAGATCCCAGAGATAAACACCCTAATGTAAAGCTCTCCAGATCCTCTCTCGCTGAGTTCAGGTTTGATTACTCTGGAGAAGAACCTTTAATGGTAGGAAACGCTCTGTATAAAATAAACTGAGATTACAGAGGGGGTTTCCTACCTGGCATTCAACCCTGGCTGCCACTCGTTTGATCATTGCCATTAGCTACCAAACTATAATTGGAATCCTGTACAAACTTAAGATCACAAGACGATAGTAAGAAGAGGTAAATACCCTATTTAGGGGATTTACAGCAGAGATGTGATCCCCGTTTTCTCCAAAACACAATACAATAGAGACTTGTTCACATGATTAATAAGCATGTATTTAATGTAGCAAACAAATGAGCAGTTACTGCCTTTTTGCTTGGTAGGGCAGTATTAATAATTCTCTTTTTTGTTGTTGTAATGATTACGCTTAAAATAATCCTAAAAAATCTTCTTCACATTGACTAAAAGTCAGATTCACTCCAAATGTGGCCTTTGGACTCACAATAATAACGTTGATGGATTTTAAGATGGCCACTATACCAGTAGATGCATATTAGCACATACGCTAAAATATGCTAAAAAAATACTTCTAAAATGTACCATAGGACCAAATGAAACCGCATTTGGAATGTAGGCCCATGGTACAAAGGGATTGGTCAAAAGATGGCTGCGTTATTGACAGATCCAAAATCTGATTTTATGTGTCCATTTAAACCACTCTAACTCCACTCCACAGTGGCCTATCAACGTGAAACTTGTCATTGATATCATAGACATCCCTAAAACGAACCACACTGAATTTGGTGTTGATATAAAAAATACAAAAAAAGTCAAACTATTAATTAACAACTCATTCTTTGCACATGTAACACTAAAACTCACAATCATTTTCTCCTCATGAACCATACGTCAGATTCACTCCAGACTTTGTATTTAGACTCGTGATTTCACATAGAGGAAGATTGTTCCTACATGACAGAGTACTTGCTTTGCTATCCAAATGATCTTGTATTCATTCTGTCATCCTGAACACCGTTTATTGCTGCTTGCAGCTTTATTTTGTAGTCTTCCTTAACGCTTCGTGTTTTTAACTTTGTCTCTTGACGTCACAACACTCTGAATCCTCAATTCCTCTTTGCGTTACACAAAGTGGCATGAGATATTTCTTTAGCACTTAAGCTGCAGAAGAATGTCCCATTTCAGACAAGCTTCTGATGATCCTCAGTCCCGAGGAGTTCCCACTAGTACCTTAACCCAGCCGAGGACACTTTGTGTGGACGAGGATAGGGGTGGGGAGGGTGCTGTTGGGGTCTCATGTCCTGAGATTTGTTTGTGGTGGGGTTTGACTGAATAGCCTCCCTCCATGATGATCCCTCCACTTCCTAAAGCACTCAACCAAGACCATCACCTTTCACCCTGCATCCTCCCCCAAAGATTCACTATTTACATATGTGAAGTCCCCCTGCTCCTCCCTCCAACCCCATCCATATCCTGAATCATCCTGTGATCAGAAAGGGAGTGACTGGCAAGACACCAGGGAAAGCAAGATAAATAAAATGTTTTTTTTTTTTTTACGAATCAGGAAGAGGAGCAAACACAAGATGAAAACATTCAACTTAACAAGAAGACTCTCTACATGCCCTCAATTTTGTTGGGGGGAATAAGACGTCTCTAAAGCGTCTCTAAAGTTAACAACCCCTACTTTGTTGAGATCATAATGTTACACAAGTTTAGGACGTGTTCACATTTCCAATCCCCGATCACCCATTCCAAATACAAAGAGAGTCTCTCTCTCTCTCTCTCTCTCTCTCTCTCTCACTCTCTCTCTCTCTCTCTCTCTCTCTCTCTCACCTAATGTGTACAGTATCTGTCCAAAAATATCTAAACTCTTCTCTCTACCATTATACATTATGTTTAAGTTCACAACACCCCCTTCCCATATTAGAAAAAACTCCATGAAATATGAGGATCTTGGTGGAGAAAAGTGTAACTACTAACAGAGATGTAGAGAGGGAAACCAGAACCATGTGAGCGGGGGTCAAATGTCCCCTAAATAAAACCAATAGGGAAGAGCCATGCTCTCCAAACTCTGTTTATGTGACTGCCACTCCTTTATAAACTTCGGAGGATTTGAATTTACCTTGATAATGTCACCTTGTTCAAGGATTTGTTAAGCCATTATATGTTAAATCCTTTTTAAATTGTACATTTTAAGAATCCCTTTTCCGGTTGAAATAAATCATAAATCAAATCGTATTAGTCACATGCGCCGAATGCAACAGGTGTAGACCTTACAGTGAAATGCTTACTTACGAGCCCCTAACCAACAATGCAGTTTAAAAAAAACACGGATAAGAATAAGAATTAAAAGCAACAAGTAATTAAAGAGCAGCAGTAAAATAACAATAGCGAGACTGTATACAGGGAGACACGGGTACAGAGTCAATGTGCTGGGGCACCGGTTAGTTGAGGTAGTATGTACATGTAGGTAGAGTTATTACAGTGACTATGCATAGATGATAACAACAGAGAGGAGCAGCGCTGTAAAAGGGGGGCAATGCAAAGAGTCTGGGTAGCCATTTGATTAGATGTTTTCTGATTCCATAGTTTATTCTGATCAAATACAACTGAAACAATTCAGATGCTCAAAATGGTGTGACATTTCTATTCAGATCAAGAGATATCCAAACGTGTCCCAACCTCCTTTGATCTTGAGCTTGAGAAATCAGTTGATTCACTAGGGCTCACTAGGGCTTCGTTAACAGGGAAGTCCGCCAACCCCTGCTAATTGGGGGGAGCATGCCAGACAACAGCACCAATCATACACACTCACAGCTCATACACAAGAGTAATTCATATTGTATATCCTGACACACGAATCTCCACCCACTTACTATTGAACGGTGCTGTGCTTCATTCTCAAACAGCGGCCAATGCTCTTGATTCGATGCCGTTCGCAGAGCAGAACGCAGTGTTTGAAATGAAACAAAAGCAGGGCCACGGCAAAAGGCCGTATGTCTGCCAAACATATTAGCTGCTCCACTTGGGCTGCATTGTGACTGAACTTGTGTACACTCTACACACCATGGATTGAGTGTAGTGAGAGGGTCACTGTGTGAGACAAACACATTCCACACTCTCATAGCCATATTGGAAACAAATTCGGTCATGTGCCACCCTGGGCATGAGGAGAAAGAGAGGGCAGAGGGATTTGGAGGGCTGTCATCCTATTGTGTCTGTGTGGGAAATCTGGGTGAATACTTTTCTAATCCTTTTTGATCGCACTCTAAAGCCAACACTTCCTCACCTGTCCGGGTGTGTCATGGGAAAGAAGAGACTAAAACAATAGGGGTTTTCCCCCCATTTTCAAATGTTCCACAAGCTGTCGTTCTGCCTGTCTGCGTATGTCTGTCTGTCTGTGTCTGTCACTTTCTCTCTCTCTCTCCCTTTTCTCAGTCTCTTTCGTTCTGTCTTTATTTCCCGCTGATTGTCGTTTTTTTTTTCTCCCCCCATTCCTCCCGAGCCTCCTTTTTTTCTTTGTTGCTCTGTTTGTCTGTAGACGTCCCTTTCTCAGCCATTTACAGTAAGTCGCTGCATTTTCTCTCCTCCCTTTTTGTGAATGGGATACAGACAGTATGCAATTACCTGGTCTTGGGTTTCGGTGTGGCCTGTTCCGTCAGCTCCACACCCACTGCAGACACACATGCACGCGCACCCACGCGCACGAACACGCTCGCGCGCGCTGCGCACGCACGCACGCACGCACGCACACACACACACACACACACACACACACACACACACACACACACACACACACACACACACAGTCGTCTCCAGCTGAAAGTGCACAGCTGCTGCTGTTTACCCTCTCAGGCCCAGAAAAACATCCTGTGCTGTACAGTCAGTCAGTGAGAACCTCCCCTCACATAATAAACACAGCCTCAGCAGTTTGAAGCTCCACTTTGGGTGGTTTGTGTGGCCTTCAAGGCAAAGGTCCCCACCAAGGGAAGAGCTTGACAGAAAGTAGATGTCTTCTGTAGAGTTTGGATTGAAAAATGGGGGAAGAATATAGGCTGTGTGGAAGATCTAGTCAACATACTCAGAATGTTCATGCAGATGAAGAACGAAACCAAGACAGGAAATGTTAGGAATTGAAAACCAGTCAAGGTGTGGAGAAATGCAAGAAGCAAAATACAAGACGAACAACTTCTACATTTAAAGGTTTAATAGACAGAAATAGACAGACGTATACATATGGGAAGACAGACACGTTCCTCTAAGAGGTTCGCAGAGAATCTCTCATCCTCCGGGGGGGGGAGGCCAGACGTTATACTCCTCTTTACCTGTTCATTGTCTCATCCTTCCCTGCCCTGGGCCAAAACATTGCATTAAGGCTGAGACATAGGGGTTGACACATTTGAAATATCTTCATTGCGTAAGGACACCCATGGCCAATTTTATGGCTCAAGGGCTAGATATCACTTACTAAGACCTGCTTTAAGGTGACCTCCGGCCTTAGAGAGGGTACCTGGAGTACAAATTCCAATAGGGAATAATCATCAGAATATTGTTCTTAACAAGTAACATGACCTTGTGAGGTCAAACGTAAAATGTTTCTCTCGAATTTAGAAGGTTAAGGGTTCGACTAGGATTGATCACTCAACCTTCTGTTCCAGAGTCATAAAATGTAGGCACTCATGGTTAAGGTAAAGGTAAAGGTTTGGGATAGGGTAATAAAAAAATATACATAAATGTGTGTCCACCACTGGGATTGAACACGCAACCTTCTGATCCACCACCCCCGTCCACAACGCCCTTGCAAAATCCAAGCCTACTTGATGGTAATAATATTCACTGTTGCCCCTAGTGGCCTGTTTTGAAGGCATTTCCCGACGACATCGGGACATGGATATACGTCCAATTTCGAAGTCACTTTTGAGCAATCTGCCTGGCCTTTTGTTCATTGAAAGACAGTTTCGTGGCCGGTGGCGTTGTTTAGGTTTGGGTATATTTTGTGTTGGGTGCATAGGAAGTTATGGCCTGTGTTGTGTCTGGAAGAGAGGAGAAAAAGTTGGCGAGGACACCAATGGCTTCCAAAGGAACTGCAGGAATGTGTGTATGCACATGTATGTTTATTCGTGTTTAGATGTGTCTGTCTGCATCCCTTGTTTTCAACTGACTGTCACCGAAGCGGTCTGGCACATGTTAGGGATCCCTGTGCGGACGAAAGTGTTTGCTTTGCCTTTGAACTTGATGACATCATAGAGGGTAAAAAAAAACTATCCACTCTTCTGTCTCTGTTCTTCTACAGCAGTGGCATTCCACAGCCCGCCAGTCACCATCAAGAAGGAACCACCGAGCCCTTGGTCCGACCCCAGCCAATCCTGTAGCCACAAGCAGGTCCCCAATGGAGAGCAGTGCCTTTATGCCAGGTACACATGTCAACAAGTACAGTACTAAGCTTATTATGGCCCGTATACAAACATTCTCATCTTATGGAGTCAGAGGATCCAGAGCAGGTCACTAGTCAAACAATTCCAGTCAATTCTCATACACAAGGCAGTGCATCAAAGAGAGTGACCAGACAAGCTACTGAACACAACGTGAGTCACTACAAAACACCCATCCCCCATAAGCCCACTTTGGCTTACTGACCTGTTTTACTAATGTTAGGGCCTACTACTGATGCCTTGGTAATACTCATGAACCAAATTGCGATTCATAAACCATGCTTGTGTGTGTTTTCTAGTGCCTACGAGCCGAAGAGGGCTGCAGGACCCAATAAGAGCTCCTGCCCCCAAGGGACGCCCATGTCTCCCATGCAGCATCATTACTCCCCCAAGCCTGCCGGGGGCGCTGGTGGACGGCCTGACAACACGGCCTACAACATGAACTCCCCTGCCGCCTCTCAGCCACTGCCCAACCACAACAACTACCCCATGAACCCCAGGTATTAACCCCTGTACTGTATGAAATACTTCAAATTGTGCCAC
This sequence comes from Oncorhynchus tshawytscha, assembly GCF_018296145.1. Taxonomy (NCBI): domain Eukaryota; kingdom Metazoa; phylum Chordata; class Actinopteri; order Salmoniformes; family Salmonidae; genus Oncorhynchus; species Oncorhynchus tshawytscha. The sequence goes on along the minus strand of NC_056452.1, from coordinate 16,455,552 downwards.
AAAACGATTAGCCTTTTGGTTGGTGACATAATAATATTCTGTCGGTACTGATAGTTTTCATAACCTCTCGTTTCCCTTCTGTTAGTTCCAGGTATCAGGCCCCCTCAGCAGACATGTGCCCCCAGGGGTTCCCCCCTCAAGGGCAGGCCTTCCAGCGCATGCACCCTGCCCCAGCTGGAGGCGGTGGTGGGGGAGGAGGAGGTGGAGGACCAGGTGGAGGTGGTGGCTATCATCGGCAGCACTCAGACCCCTGTCTACCCTACATGCAGCAGAGCTTCAAGCAAGAGTACCTGGACCCTCTTTACGAGAGGGCCACCCACATGGCAGGACCCGGGCATGGATCAGGGCACGGGCCTCACCCACCTCACCAACACCAACAACCCCACCCGCACGCTCACCACCATCCGCACAGGTTCCCTCCTGCCCACATGATGGTAAAGCAGGAGCCAACTGACTACACCTATGAGCCTGGTGAGTGATTAAAACACTGAGGGTCCAAGGGAAGAATGACAGAGATACAATATGAGTCTGTTTAGAATGGCAGCCCCCGTTTAATATAAAGAATCTATACTGAATGACTCGTGGTTTTAGGAGGGAATCTAATCTCTCACGGAGGTCACAGAGCGTCTTTCCCCCCTTAACAAATCATAACACACTGACCCACGGAATACTGCAAAACATACCCTAACTAATCCCATATCACTCATGTAGGCATATTCACCTTCTGTAGGACGTATTACTTACACATATTGATTTGTGGCTTTTTCTCTCTGTCCTACAAAAAGTTCCTTTGAAAAAAAGGTTGCTTTGCGTCATCCTGGCATGTATGGATAACATTAGAACAAAATGTCCAAACGCAGACACTTCTATATCTGCTACAGACCTTGCCCTACCCCCTCCCTGCCTCCAAACTCCTCCTTTCAACTCCCTGGCACTTTGCAAAAAAGGTATTGACTCTTGACTGTAATACAGTTTCTTTCCTCTACACCCCTCCCCGCTCCGTCTCTCCACACTTGTCTCACCGAAAGGGAGGCAGAGGAATTTCATTGAGAAAATGGAGGGCACTGGAAAGACTAGAGTCCCCAGTGGAGCACTCTGGGGTGTCGGGTTGCAACAGCGGCTCCCTTTTCTGCAGGCAGATGAACTCATAATGGAAAAATGAGCACGGCCGCAGTAACTTGAACACTGACTGTGGAGGGAGAGAGGAGGGGGGAGGACAGGGTGGGGTAGCCAGGGGCCTTGGCAGCCATACCTACACAGTGTAGCAGAACAGCCCCGAAGCCCTGGCTGTTCCCTTTAAAGGAAAACTCTCTTTTGGTATTTGTTTTATTGGTCCATTGTTGATATAGTCAAAAATGTTATGCATATCAGCATTCAAGTTTTCAAGATATATAACTTTTAAAATGCATCATACCGGCTGCGTTTCTATATTTTGAAAGTGATAGGAGGGGTTGAAGAGGCTGGTGGGCCTGCCTGAGACGTGTGCCGCAGATAAAAGCTGGCAGCTGTTTTTCCTGCTCCAAAATGCTATCACAAGGACCCCATTGTCATACTTGAGTAAAAGTAAAGTTACCTTTATTAGAAAATGATGAGTAAAAGTGAAAGTCATCCAGTAAAATATGACTTGAGTAAAAGTCTAAAAGTATTTGGTTTTAAATATACTTAAGTATCAAAAGTAAATGGAATTGCTAAAAAATATATACTTAAGTATCAAAAGTAAAAGTATGAATATTTTCAAATTCCTTTTATTAAGCAAACCAGGAGGCACAATTTAAAAAATGTATTGTTTATTGACAGATATCCAGGGGCACACTTCAACACTCAGACAACCTTTACAAGCAAAGCGTTTGTGTTTAGTGAATCTGCCAGATCATAGACAGTAGTCATGACCAGGGATGTTTTCTTCATTAAGTGCGTGAATTGGACCATTTTCCTGTCAAAATGCAATGAGTACTTTTGGGTGTCAGGAAAAATGTATGGCAAAAATATAAATAGTAAAGTAAAGTACAGATACCCCCAAAAACAACTTAAGTAGTACTTTAAAGTATTTTTACTGAAGTACTTTACACCACTGCTGAAATGTGACCAAAATGATAGATAAGCGCACCACTAGCACATAGGCAGTTATGCAGTTCAGGCTTGTGAATAAAGTTGTCTTTTTCATATTCAAATTTCCATCTAGTATATTAATGTGTGCCATTGTGTTGCGTGAAAGACACAAAATGGCTACGAAAGCTGGCGACACCAGCCAGCAAACAATTGACCCGGGCGCTCTCGTCCCAAATCTTCCCATCACTCCCCAGTGGCAGGCTTCCCTGGCTGGCAGTGATATTATTTACAGTGTGATAGTCTGCTGGCCCGGAATGGAGGGTCTGATATACCCCAGTGACATCCTATCACAGCCACAGCGCTGCAACTGCACTCTCCAGGAGTGAGTCACCAGGCTAAACACCACTGAGAGGCAGACGAGGCAGGAGACTAGAGCTGCTCCACCTTTCACCCACTCTGGCCTCCTCTTGCCATTCATGCACTCACTCACACAGGCACACATACTGTACACTGTGTAGGCGATAAGAGCAGTTTGTCACCAACCCGGGCGCAGCCATTAGCAACAGGCGGAAACATCCAAGGTTTTCAATTAATACAACTTTAGGAAATGGACATTTGATTGGGGATTGATAGAAGTATGAAGATCCCATCCATTTGCAGTGTGGGATGGTTGAGTCAAGTAGAGGTGTGTACAGGTGGATGGACAGAGTGCTGACAATGCAGACTCACATTCTCTACCAATACACTGAACTATACTGCTGCTCTTCCCTAGGAGATAACTCATGGCCTAAAAATACTGTCGGAGACAAGTGATATTAGGACAAATAAAGGTTTTGTCCTCACGATTAAAACAAAAATATGCACATTAATGCTCTTTCTCCCCATGGATATTGGCCTAGTGTATATAGACTGAGGAAGGAAATCCATCTGTACACTGAAAACTATTTTACTGATTGTTTTTGATTCACTGCATTGACCAATAGGTGTATGCTTGTTTTTCTGTCCTACAGATGTGCCTCGATGTCCTTCCATGTACCACCACAACGAGGGGTACCCCAACCCCCAGCACAACAATGAAGGTAAGCAAAAATGTGTCTGGTGTAATTCATTATTACCTGTTATATGCATGTATAAGCCCGTCGTAGATACTACATAGACATTTATGACAAGTGTTATAATGCATTATGACTGCCTAATCATGTTGTTGTTTTTTACATGCATGCCTTATTACCAAATGTCTGTGCCAATGGTTCATGGCACTGAAGATAGGATGGGGGATACTACATGTTCTGAATCTCCCTCTCCTATTCTTCATTTAAATGAGGCCTGGCTACTGGCTGTAGCTTTGCGGTCATTGGCTAACCAGCCCAGAGTGTCCTTATTTCCATTGGCTAACCGGCGGTGTGTCTATGTTTCCATTGGCATAGGCTCTGGCCTCTCCCATGCCCCAAGAATCCCTGGATAAATATTACTCCTGGAAAAAGCCAGAGTATTTTTCCTTGAGAAAAGAAAAACAATCCTCATCTTCACTCCCTTTGTTTGTCACACCATTTTGGGTCATTCTAGTTCTTGTCCAGCATAATTTCCTAAATAAGTGAGAATTCAGGAATTGCTCTTGAACAGCCAATCACAAAACAGATTGTATTATTAAACAGGCATTCTGCAGTTGCTTCATCCATTTTAGCCTTTTAAATGAATGATATATACCCAATGATTCTTGGAGAATATAACTTATAACTGCATCAGTCTTGCTGGGGTGTGGAGAACAGAGATGTACAACTTCACTGTCTCTCTGTCAGCAAGAAGCTGAGGTCACTGCCAGATTCAAAGTCTGTTGTTGCCTCCTTAAAAAACGCATTTAACCTTTATTTAACCTTCAGTTAAGAACAAATTCTTATTTACAATGACGGCCTACAATGACGGCCTACTCATGAGCTTCGTTTAACTGTCGTACCCCATCAGAACCCAAAATATACATTTGTTTTACATGTAAACAAACACTGTACAGTCTCAAAACAAAACTATAAATGTTGATATCATGGATGGTCAGTCCTTGTATCCATAGCTCTGTCTATGCGTTTGAGAGTGGTTAAATATCTCCAGACCCATCCCTCAGCCTTTTACCAAATCAGTGTTCAGGTGCCCCTTTAGGAATCACAAGAGTATTAGACACTTCAAATCAAAAGTATTATTAAAACAAAAGTAAGAGGGAAGATGGAGTCCTTTCGAGATGTTTAGTGTGAGGAATCCTCCCCTTCTCACTAAGTGCGCTACACATTCTTGTTGAAGTGTAAGAGATACATGAACCCAATATAGTCATTCATTTTGTGAAAATGTGATCCGAGATATGGCATGGTGAACAAGCTATAGCAACACAAGACCACTTTAAACACGGTCTTTTCTTACAGGCTATCTCTTTGAAAACGACTCCCGTGTCGTTCCTGAGAAATTAGAAGGTGAGTCTTACAACTCCTTGCACACTCCAATCCACTCCAATAGGTGTCACTGAGATCAGATTATGGTTATTGATGATGGCACTGAGGGTGTCCACTGTCAGTTCTCCATGGGAGAGACATAGAATCCACTCAAATCACACCACGCGGCTCTCCATTTGGGATCGAGTACCTATCGCTCACAATAATCTTCCCAAGTACGTGTATCGGTATCAGCACTATATCACTGCCAATAGTATCAGATAAAGTATAACTGAACAATAAGCTTTAGAGTTTTTTTTTTTTTTTGCGTAACAGGCTCCTGGTTGGAGCTGAGTTAGTGGGTTTTGTTTCCCATGCTTGAGGTAAGGACCGGGCTCCTGTGTCATGGGAGCAAGGTGATAGTCAGTTTCCCATGGTGCACTGGGGTGACTGATGTGAGGGGAGAGACTGAGGGCTTCCGCAGCAGGTTGAACTGGCGAAACACACCGGATTAGAGTGACAGCTACTTACAGTGACAGTCCCCATGTTCCCACACTCATAGAACTATATATTGGCACCATTCCCTGCTTCTCAATTAATCAATCAACTGTCACTCACAATGTTGCAGTTACTACAGTATCTTAAGCCTGTCAAGACAGCCATTGATTGGACTCAACCAAAATTACTGTCTCATCCATTATCCTATTAGTAATGTTGAAAAATCTTTGCCCACATTGCCATCCCTGTCATTAGCTGTCCTATGTCAATGGTAGGGCTGTGATGGTCATGGAACTTTGGTTGCAGGTTAATGGTCAGTCAAATGACCATGCGCGGTCACTGTTATAATCATTTGAATAGCAAATGATTCATTTATTTATTATTAAGAAGCACATTTTCTCCTCCACTCCTGACTACATGTGCTGCAGCTGCACGGAGGGGGGCGTTGCCTAGGCAATCAAAGACTTGTTTGCTACAACACCTTGCTTATTTCAGCAAGGACCAACAAGGTTTCATCACGTTGTAAAAAAAAAAACATGTTACCCAGAAACAGACTCAGACTCAACCGCACAATTGTTTTTGTTTTGTTACAGCAGTTATAATTGTCTGTTACACGATTATACACTAATTGTACCATCCCTAGTCAATGGTCGCTGCATACTTCCTCAAACAGCCTGAGCCTCCAGCCTGGTCCAACCTGCAGCATCCCTTTTCCTCTCCAGGTGAGGTGAAGCAGGAGGGTGGTACCGTGTTCCGTGAGGGGGCCCCCTACCAGCGCCGGGGATCCCTGCAGCTCTGGCAGTTCCTGGTGGCCCTGCTGGACGACCCTGGCAACGCACACTTCATCGCCTGGACCGGCCGCGGCATGGAGTTCAAACTAATCGAACCTGAGGAGGTAAGGCCCAACCTACAGTAACTCATATTATAAGTCCATTTGGGATCTTTGCTCTTTGTTGAAAAAAGCAAGAAGTAGAGTTCAAACTCATCAAGCCAGAAGGGGTAAGGCCCAACCTTAACCCTAACCCTAACCCTAACACAACCGAGGTCTAGACTAGCTAAATCTACAGCATTTCTGTTACGTTTCCCTGAAGTCCATTTGGGATCTGACCGTTGTTTAGAAACATTAGAAGTAGCTTTGGGTCAGTCAGATGTAGGAGGTCTTTAATGCGGATCGTGTATTGTCGAGAATAACGTTTCAATGTTTGAGATTGTTCCTCCCTCCCCTTCCCTACTTCTATACAATCCCTCTTGGGCCATGCACTGATCTAAACTGCCAGGCGCCCATTAGCCTCCATGCATTATTGACCAATCGTAACAGTAGATAACACACACAAAATGGAGGAAGAGCTTCATCACCTAATGTTCACTCCTTACATCACATTACCCATAAGTCAATGGACTGTATGAGAGGAGCTTTTCAAGTTGAGGGCTGTTGACTTAGAAATTCATTTACCTGTTTGAATAAACTTCTAAGACGTTTATTTATAAGACCGTTCTGATACAATGACACTTCCATTATCTGGTAGCTGTACGTAAATAATTAATACTGCAAGGTTTTTACAAGAGCAATTAAGGTTGAGTGTGCACTCAGGATCAAAGAGAGGAGTCTGCTCTGGGACACTAGCATTCCCTCAAACCTCCCTTGGACCGCCGAGTCAGGAGTCTAATATGCCTCTTCTACACTGAACTCTTCCTAGTGACCAGAATGTTTGTCAACAACACAAAGCTCATACACAGTGGTTTCACTTCACACTCGCTTGGAGATGTGAGACTTTTCATAGGTATTGGAATTAACAGGCTGTTCAACGGAAGGTTGAGACAAATTTCACGACGCCGCCTCAATGAGAACCAGGCACCAGACTCTTATTTCACTGCGTACATTGTGGGACTCTGTTTGTATTCAAGTGGTGATGGGTTACATAAAAAGGAAGTGAATCCACATGTGGGGACTCGCCCTGCTTTTGACATGATGAGTCAGTTAGCTCGGAGAGGAAGAGCATTTCAACTGGTCACCGAGGACCTCTAGTGGTGGCAGTGAAACATTGCAGGCTGAAGCAAGAAAAAGTGTGTTGTTCCTTCAAGGGCAAATTATTTGGAATTCATTCATATTGGTTCCTGAGTGAAAGTTCTTACTCCATCTAAACTCAATCTATATAATAAAGTATAATAGGAGTGTCCTTTGACAGATTATAAAAACATTGTCTCCTTTAATGTGTGTTCATTCACCTGTAAAGAGCAGAGGGTCTATCCATTGGAGCTGAACAGACCCAGATGCAAAACCACCTCTCTCTCTTCTCCCTATGTTCCCACCCTCCTCTCGCTTTCTCTTATCCCTCCCTCCTCTCTTGTTCCCTCTCTCCTCTCAGGTGGCCAGGCTGTGGGGCATGCAGAAGAACCGTCCAGCCATGAACTACGACAAGCTCAGTCGCTCTCTGCGATATTACTACGAGAAGGGAATTATGCAGAAGGTACAAACCAAGGCTTTACTCAGCAGTTCCGGTTTGTCTCTGAGAGTGGAGAGACTGCCTGTCAGTTTGTTGGCTCCTTCAATTCAATTTGGAAGCAATGTTTTTATATGAAATGGCTTATTTGTTCCGTACTTGCATTAGTACAATAACACCAACGAATGAACAGAGAAATCCCTTTCCTCTGTGTTTGCAGGTGGCAGGGGAGCGCTATGTTTACAAGTTTGTGTGCGAGCCCGAGGCCCTCATCTCCCTGGCCTTCCCCGACAGCCATCGGCCCGGCCTGAAGGCCGAGTTTGAGCGCTACGTCAACGAGGAGGACACCGTGCCCCTGTCCCACATGGACGAGGGGGCCTCCTACCCCCAAGAACAAGCCCCACCAAACATGGGCGCCCAGCCCTACTCCAAAGGCTACATGTACTAATGCTATGACCCCATCCTCCAAATTCTCTCTGTAATATCCCATAATATCCACCTATTGCACATGCCCACCCCATTCACTTGTATATAAGGCTATGGTGGTTTTTTGTTTTTGTTTGAATGAATCTCATTAGGGATTTTTGAGTTTTTAACAGCTGCATTCCTCTCACTTCTGAGGCCTATTCAATCCATACACATGACTGTGGTTAAAGAGATTGCTTAATAAAGACACAATATTACTACTACTCTATGTGCCAAGATGTTGTTTTACTCCTCTGATAACATTGTGGCAGATTGGGAATGGCTACACAGAGGGAGAATGGGTGTTATCTCAAGGTATGGAGTCATTTCTAAATCATGGGTGTCAAAATCAGTTAACCAAACTGAAGTCAAAGTCGGTGACAAAAGAGCACATGCATTTCCTACCTGCCATTTCCTTTTCTGACGGTATCAGTGGTCACACCTTATGTCAACTAGGAAACATGATTACTACAAAGGTTCTCAAAGGTCAGGCTGTTCCTCTTCTAATATATGCACACACAGCACGCTCCAAGCTGCAATGGGACACCTGAAAATTCATCAATTAAAAGAATCAGTTGAAATGTAAATTTGACATTTAAAGTAATTTAGAAAGACGCTCTTATCCAGAGTGACTTTTTTATTTCGCCTTTATGAATATTTTGAAGATTGTTCCACAAATAAGGTACATGAAAACTAAAAGCTGATTTACCTAACTCAGTAGAGACCACAGGAATTTCAAGAGTTTACCAGCCCTGAGACCATGGGTCTCAGATTAGTGTCTAAAGTTTAGTAATGGATGTTAGGTACAGTGGGACTTTTTTTGTAAAAGGGCTTTATAAATGACAACATAGCAAGGCATCAACCTACGTGACATCAAAGAGGGCCAACCAACTTTCTGGTAGAGAATGCAGTAATGAGTACTAAACTGCATGAGTACAAAATGACTTTAATGAAGAGGCAGCTGCGTTCATAATAGAGGATGTTTCCATAGGACTGTCGACTGAATAATCTGCTTTCTACTATTTAGCAAGAGGCAGGACCTATTTCTATAAAAGCCCATTTTTATTCTCAGCTTCTTCACTCATCAACATTTTTCAGCTATCCAGATGCCCAGATATGTGTAAGCAGGGACACAATCAATATGGAAAGCATTCAAAGTAAATAATCAAGAGTTATTTTTATGCACTCTAGAGAACAGCATATACTTCAACAGGAATTTCAGGTCAAAGTTTTTCTGTAACACGATGAAAGCAGACTGTAGTTCAGATAGAGCCTGGTCAACCGTGGGGGTAATAGCACACACAACAGTATCATCGGCAAACAAGTGCACGTTATAATTCTTTACAGACACAAGTAAACAATAAAAAGCACAGGACCCAGAATTGACCCCTGCGTGACACCTTTCACAATATCCAGTCAACCTGATTTAACACCATCAGTAGATACACATTGAGTTCTATCCGTCAAGTAATTGTTAAACCAGTTACATGCAGCCTGGTTGAGGCCAATTGAGGAAAGCCTCTGAATTAGCAGTGAGTGATCAATAGTATCGAAGGCCTTTGACAGGTCAATGAAGAGGGCAGCACAATGTTGCCTTTTATCCATGCAGTTAACCACATCATGGCAGAGGGAAGAGCAAGTCGATTGACTCACCAGCAGAGTCAGAGATAGAGCTTAAAAAGTAGCTTGATTTAGGCTTCTTAATCGAGATAGTACATGTGTTTTTCAATTGAAAGATTGCCAGTCCACTACAGAGTCAGTTTCCCTTGCTTTGGCCAAGTCCTGATTTCTCATCTGAATGAGCTCAGATAGCTCAGAAGAAAACCTAGGGTTAGATCTATCTTTGACTCTGAAATGTTTAAAAGGGGCGTGTCTATTTGCCAGATGAATAAATATGCAGGAGAAATTAGGGTTAAGTGCCTTGCTCAAGGGCACATTGAAAGGTTTTTCACCTAGTTGGCTCGGGGACTCAAACCAGCGACCTTTCAGTTACTGGCCCAACGCTCTTAATCGCTCGGCTACCTGCAAACTTTTGATGGTAGTTCTGCAAGGGCCAATTCTGTAACTGGTCTGTTTTATACTATCCATTTATGTCACTGGCGGATCATGACAGTTTAATTATAACATAACAGCAACAAGAAAAAACCAACAGTCATGAGACCATCCAATATTTTATGAGGTCATTTCGGGGAAAAAAAAAGAAGGCATTTCACTGGCGATTACAGTAAAGGATTCACTCATAATTTCAGTCTGATTACATTTCCGTCGTCTTAATGAAACGACAGATCTGGCAATTGCTGACCTACAATCAAAGTCCCATCCATTTCCCTTGATATAAACTATTTACATGAGATCACTAGACTAATCGAACTCTGTGCATTGTGTCCTCAAAAACAGACAGACTTCCACTGGCTGATGAGATTACTGCCCTTCCCTTCCTATTCACTTAATAGTTATTTATTTAAGGGAATCCCTGATGTTCGGTTTTAAGGTGATTTATACATTCAACTTCTTAAGTAAAACTAACTTTTGATTTCTATCTGAGGGGAGTAAGTTAACTGACATTGAACCATAAAACCAAATGACTCAAGGAACACAGAGAAGAACAATGGCCTGGTATGTATCAACCAATCAATGACTGTCTCCCTCTCTCTCTCTCTCTTGCTGTGGTGTGAGCCTGTGTGTAAGGGTAAAGGGATACACATCTATTTCCTGCGGAAGGTGCGGAAGATTTTCTATACGTTGGGCTCTTCGTAGCGGTTATAGAGGGGCTCGAGGCACTGCTGCATCTTCTGTTTGATGCATTGTCAGCAGCAACTCATACACCAACCTGTCGATATTTAACCTTTATTTAACTAGGCAAGTCAGTTAAGAACAAATTCTCATTTACAATGACGGCCTACCCCGGCCAAAACCGGACAACGCTTGGCCAATTGTGCGCCGTCCTATGGGACTCCCAATCACGGCCGGATGTGATACAGCCTGGATTCGAACCAGGGACTGTAGTGACGCCTCTTGCACTGAGATTCAGTGCCTTAGACTGCGATAAAGGGATGAAAGGAGTGGGGGAAATTAGGGTACAGAAGAGTATGTTTTTAATCTTTCTGGAAATCTGTTCCCTGATTATATATATTAAAAAGTAGCACAGTCTATACACTTACACTCTTTACTTCCAAAAATGGGTGGCCAACACGGAACAGTGGTGCTTTTCAAGACATATATGGTATATACAAGGATTCCATTACATAGAGGCAACACTAGCCCCAGTAAAAATGTATGAAAGTTGCTCGTGACTATGCTTAGAGCCCCAATGGTTATAGACTCATAACTCAGGCTGGATGTTGAACAGAGATCTGGAGAGTTGGATTTACACCACCTGCTGGTCAATGAGGGTACAGTAGCCTTCCCAGGGTTCCTTTTTAACTGCATCCCGGAAGAAACCACTGCAGATTACCTTTTGTTTGAGCACTGTGGCCTTTCCACGTGGCACAGGTCAAAGTAACACTCCAATAATTCACCCTATGTCCAAATTATTGATACAAGTAGGCAAATAGATTTTCTATGAAATCCATAAATGGGAATTAGATTAAGTTACATTTAGGCCCCAGAGATTGTGTCTTTGAGTCACAAGATTAATAAGATGTACAAGTAATAATACCAGTAGAGAACGTTACCGGATGTAGAATGAATTAGAAATTCTTATGATGAATGTCCTACCTGTCCATGATGCCCAGAATCTGTTTCCATAAACTGTTTGTATAAATGCAGGGCTATGAGCAAGGAGCGAGTCTGGATAAAGTTCTCGAAGCACCGAGGGTTGGTGAACTTGTTCTTCCATCCAGGAGCTATAGACATTCAGCAGGGTAAGGTGGGATCCCTCGGCTTGGTGGAACGTGGCCTTCTTCTGGTCAGCCAGGGCCTGCTTGTCCCGGGGCGGCACAGAATAAAATTACAAAAGCGATGACTGGCCATCAACTGATCAACACCAATCACATTAGGCTACAACTGTCTCATTATGGTCTGAGGCTTCCACCAATATATGACAAGTTAGTAGGGAAGTCAGTTAACCATAATTCACCACCATCAACATGTGATAGCAGATGATTTTGGAAGTAAACCCATAATAACCCACCATGCACAAGGGTATCCAAATCCTACAGAGGGTACATGTGCACAACGACTCTTGCATTTGCGTGCAAAGTTGTACACTCCACCATGCATTTCAATAGAGAAAACAATCCGAATTTTAGTAAGCTAGTTAACCTACAGTTGAAGTCAGAAGTTTACATACACTTGTGATGGAGTCATTAAAACTCGTTTTTCAACCCTCCACAAATTTCTTGTTAAGAAACTATAGTTTTGGCAAATCGGTAAGGACATCTACTTTGTGCATGACAAAAGTAATTTTTTCAACAATTGTTTACAAACAGATAATTTCACTTATAATTCACTGTATCACAATTCCAGTGGGTAAGAAGTTTACATACACTAAGTTGACTGTGCCTTTAAACAGCTTGTAAAATTCCAGAAAATTATGTCATGGCTTTAGAAGCTTCTGATCGGCTAATTGACATCATTTGAGTCAACAGGAGGTGTACCTGTGGATGTATTTCAAGGCCTACCTTCAAACTTAGTGCCTCTTTGCTTGACATCATGGGGAAATCAAAAGAAATCAGCCAAAAATTGTAGACCCCCACAAGTCTGGTTCATCCTTGGGAGCAATTTCCAAACGCCTGAAGGTACCACGTTCATCTGTACAAACAATAGTACGCAAGTATAAACACCATGGGACCACTCAGCCATCATACCGCTCAGGAAGGAGACACGTTCTGTCTCCTAGAGATGAACGTACTTTAGTGCGAAAAGTGCAAATCAATCCCAGAACAACAGCAAAGGACCTTGTGAAGATGCTGGAGGAAACAGGTACAAATATCTATATCCACAGTAAAACGAGTCCTATATCGACATAACCTGAAAGGCCGCTCAGCAAGGTGAAGCCACTGCTCCAAAACCGCCATAAAAAAGCCTGACTATAGTTTACAACTGCACATGGGGACAAAGATTGTACTTTTTGGAGAAATGTCCTCTGGTCTGATGAACCAAAAAATTGAACTGTTTGGCCATAATGACCATCGTTATGTTTGGAGGAAAAAGTTGGAGGCTTGCAACCCGAAGAACACCATCCCAACCGTGAAGTACGGGGGTGGTAGCATCATGTTGTGGGGGTGCTTTACTGCAGGAAGGACTGGTGCAGTTCACAAAATAGATGGCGTCATGAGGAAGTAAAATTATGTGGATATATTGAAGCAACATCTCAAGACATCAGTCAGGAAGTTAAAGCTTGGTCGCAAATGGGTCTTCCAAATGGACAATGACCCCAAGCATACTTCCAAAGTTGTGACAAAATGGCTTAAATTCAAAATTTACCCAACTTATTGTGGGAAGTGTGTGGAAGGCTACCCGAAACGTTTGACCCAAGTTAAACAATTTAAAGGCAATGCTACCAAATACAATTGAGTGTATGTAAACTTCTGACCAACTGGGAATGTGATGAAAAAAATAAAAGCTGAAATAATTCATGCTCTCTACTATTATTCTGACATTTCATATTCTTAAAATAAAGTGGTGATCCTAACTGACCTAAAACAGGGAATTTTTACTAGGATTAAACGATAGGAATGGTGAAAAACTGAGTTTAAATGTATTTCGCTAAGGTGTATGTAAACTTCCGACTTCAACTGTATGTCAACAAGTAGTAATATTATATTTTGTTAGCCAACGAGACAGAAAATAAGAGTTTTGTCCAACTGCAGTGAGTTACATTTTAATTTGATGCTAGCTTGTCTTCTGCTAGCTAGCTCCCTAACATCTGTAGATATTAGCTAATATATGTGCTGTATAACAAAGTTGGGATGTGCACATTTGAAACCAATTCGAGAGACATCAGGCAATTTAAGTAATATATCAATACATTTATTATCAGCCAAATCTAGCAGAATGTGGGGCTGACATTCAGGTAATTTTGATCGCTAGCTAACTCGAAAGCTAACAACATAAAACACGATGTTGACCCCAATGTTTTATGACAAAATAGTATTTGCAGACACAGCAGATACATTTATTCTAATTTGAATAGCTTTCACCATTGTAAAGCTGATTTATTTTAACCGTGCAATGTTCTCTCTGTGATTTTCACTTACACCACTCACTGGCCTGGAGGACATTAATAATAGCCATGGTTACACAGTATTTATGGACCTATGATCAGAGGTTTCTTGGGCCTGGAGAAGACGTTCTGCACAGGCAGCATGGACACAACGGTGAGCATCTCCTTACTGCAGCCCAGGTGGACGGACATGATCGGCTTCTTACACAGCATGGGCTCCAGAGGGATCTCAGCCCTCTGACACAAACAAAGAGACAGACAGAGGGAGAGGAGTGGGGAAGAGTGTATAACATTTCATCACATTCATTACTATAATATTATGGTTGGGGTCAAGGCCATTTTAACTCAGACTAGTCACTGACCATAAACGGACCAATTTTAAGTTAGCTTGTTGTTCCATACTCCATTTTATCCAGCGTCCAAGGTGAGCGAGTAAACCTTTGTCAATCAAATGAAATTGTATTTGTCACACACGCTGAATTCAACAGACCTTACAGTGAAATGCTTACTTACACGGCCTTAACCAAAAATGCGGTTTTAAGAAAATACCAAATAAAAGTAAGAAATTAAAGTAAGAAATAATTACAGCGCAGCAGTAAGATAACAATAGCAAGGCTATATACAGGGGGTACCGGTACAGAGTCAATGTGCGAGGGCACCGGTTAGTCGAGGTAATTGAGGTAATATGTACATTTGGGTAGAGTTATTAGAGTGACTATGCAGCGATAATAACAGAGAGTAGCAGCAGCGTAGAAGAGGGTGGGGGGCAGTCTGGGTAGCCCTTTGATTAGATGTTCAGGAGTCTTATGGCTTGGGGGTAGAAGCTATTTAGAAGCCTCTTGGACCTAGACTTGGCTCTCCGGTACCGCTTGCCGTGCGGTAGCAGAGAGAACGGTCTATGACTAGGGTGGCTGGAGTCTTTGACAATTTTCAGGGCCTTCCTCTGACACCTCCTGGTATAGAGGTCCTGGATTTCAGGAAGCTTAGCCCCGGTGATGTACTGGGCCGTACACACTACCCTCTGTAGTGCCTTGCGGTCGGAAGCCAAACAGTTGCAATAGCAGGCAGTGATGCAACCCATCAGGATGCTCTCGATGGTGCAGCTGTAGAACCTTTTGAGGATCTGAGGACCCATGCCAAATCTTTTCAGTCTCCTGAGGGGGAATAGGTTTTGTCATGCCCTCTTCACGACTGTCTTGGTGTGCTTGGACCATGTTAGTTTGTTGGTGATGTGGACGCCAAGGAATTTGAAGCTCTCAACCTGCTCCACTACAGCCCCTTAGATGAGAATGGGGGTGTGCTCGGCCCTCCTTTTCCTGTATTCCACGATCAACTCCTTTATCTTGATCCCGTTGAGGGAGAGGTTGCTATCCTGGCACCACACGGCCAGGTCTCTGACCTCCTCGCTATAGGCTGTCTCATCGTTGTCGGTGATCAGGCCTACCGCTGTTGTGTCATCAGCAAACTTAAAGATGGTGTTGGAGTCGTGTTTGGCCAAGCAATTATGAGTGAACAGGGAGTACAGGAGGAGACTATAAGCACACACCACTGAGGGGCCCCCGTGTTGAGGATCAGCGTGGCGGATGTGTTGTTACCTACCCTTACCACCAGGGGCGGCCTGTCAGGAAGTCCAGGATCCAGTTGCAGAGGGAGGTGTTTAGTCCTAGGGTCCTTAGCTTAGCTTAGTGACGAGGGCACTATCGTGTTGAACGCTGAGCTGTCGTCAATGAATAGCATTCTCACATAGGTGTTCCTTTTGTCCAGGTGTGAAAGGGCAGTGTGGAGTGCAATAGAGATTGCATCATCTGTGGATCTGTTGGGGCAGTATGCAAATTGGAGTGGGTCTAGGGTTTCTGGGATAATGGTGTTGATGTGAGCCATGATCAGCCTTTCAAAGCACTTCATGGTTACAGACATGAGTGCTATGGGTCGGTAGTCATTTACCTTAGTTTTCTTGGGCATAGGGACTATGGTGGTCTGCTTGAAACATTTTGATATTACAGACTCAGACAGGGAGAGGTTGAAAATGTCAGTGAAGACACTTGCCAGTTGGTCAGAGCATAGTCAGAGTACACGTCCTGGTAATCTATCTGGCCCTGTGGCCTTGTGAATGTTGACCTGTTTAAAAGGTCTTGATCACATCGGCTGCGGAGAGCGTGATCACACAGTCATCCGGAACAGCTGGGTCCTGTAGTTTAGCATCTGCTTCATCTAACCACTTTGTTATTGACTGAGTCACTGTTGCTTCCTGCTTTAATTTTTGCTTGTAAGCAGGAATCATGAAGATAGAGTTATGGTCAGATTTGCCAAATGGAGGATGAGGGAGAGCTTTGTACGCGTCTCTATGTGTGGAGTAAAGGTGGTCTATAGTTTTTTCCCATCTGCACATTTAACATGCTGATAGAAATTTTGTATAACGGATTTAAGTTTCCCTGTAATAAAGTCCACGGCCACTAGGAGTGGCCTCTGGATGAGGGTTTTCCTGTTTGCTTATGGCGGTATACAGCTAATTGAGTGTGGTCTTAGTGCCAGCATCGGTCTGTGGTGGTATGTAGACAGCTACGAAAAATACAGATGAAAACTCTCTAGGTAGATATTAAGACGAGGTGCTGGCTAGCGGAGTAGAAAACCTGAAAATAACAGAGAGCCGCACACTCTAGGAGCTCAGATGCAAAAATTGAATTACCAAAGTTTCGACAACCAAGCTGTCTTCATCAGGATAAGATAGTGTGGTCTACAGCTGATCATGAGATACTCTGCCTCAGGCGGGAAAAACCTTGAGACTTCCTTAGATATCGCGAACCAGCTGTTGTTTACAAATATACACAGACCGCCACCCCTTGTCTTACCAGAGGCTGCTGTTCTATGCTGCCGAGAGAGTGTCCAACCTGCCAGCTGTATGTTATTCATGTAGTTGTTCAGCCACGACGTGGCGAAACATAAGATGTTACATTTTTAATGTCCCGTTTGTAGGATATACGTGCTTTTAGCTCGTCCCATTTATTTTTCAGTGATTGTACGTTGGCTAATAATACGGATAGCAAAGGCAGATTAGCCATTCGTCGCCTGATCCTCCTTCCGCGAAATATCAGTCTCTCACTCCTGCGAATGATGGGGATGAGGGCCTGTTCGGGTGTCTGGAGTAAATCGCTCTCGTCCGACTCATTAATGAAAAATTCTTCCTAAATTCAATGTGTGTAATCGCTGTTCTTGATGTCCGGATGCTCTTTTCGTTCACAAGAGGCGGAAGCAGCAACATTATGTACAAAATAAGTTACAACAAATGCAACAAAAAAAACCTACAAAATAGCCAATAAAACATCAACCATCCTCTCCGGCACCATTACTCCAGAGCCCCTAAAATGTAGAGCATCTCCGATCAAAAATGTCAGTGTTCCTTCTCCATGCATTATAAGGATATCTGCATGTACTGTAATAATTGCATCCATGGGAGGAAGTCAAATGAAGTCAACGATAGCAGGTCATTGATGCCCGTGGCCTTAAGGAAGTAAGGAGAGAGGGAAGTGAGTGGATGGCATTGGAAGAACAGGTCTGAGCAAATAAACCTGTGACATGCCAATTAGTGTCTGTATGTGTTATGTACCTTGAGAGACAGCATGGTGCTGGACAGGTTAGTTATCTGGATCTCAGGCACATTGCTGGTGAACACCTCATCTCTGTATGCTCACTCTGTAAACCGACGGTAGCATTAGTTCTTCCTGCTCTACCAGACTGCTGCTTAGCTTGGGCCTGAGAAAGATAAAGATAGCGATTCATTTTGATTGGATTTCAGTTTAATACTTTGGACAACACAAAGTATATTCATCATTAAAAAAACAACATTCAGTGTTCCTTCTCCATGCATGATAAGGATATCTGCATATATCTATTCAGCCTACCTGGGATATGGGGGTCACCACTAGTTGGTCGCTGCCAGTCTTGGAATTGTAGACATTCTTCTTCACAAAGCCTGGGTCCACCACATAGTACATCTCATCAATGGTTAGAGACGTCTCAGCAATGTTAGTGGCAATTATTACCTGCATAATCAAATAACACAAAATTATTAGGCTTAGGCCTTCCTCCGATATCGGGCATGTGTGGCAGCAGAAGAGTGTGTATGTGTTTTTGGGACCGTTCTGGTTTGTGTTAGGGTGAGCCCTTCTGGTACCTTTCTGCTGCAGGGGGGAGCAGGGTCAAAGATATGGGTCTGCATCTCGCTGGGCAGGGCGGAGTAGACCAGTAGGATAATGATTTCAGGCCCTTCAGGTCCCAGTGACTTCATCCGTTCATACAAGGTGTGTCAATCTCCTCCTGACCCGCCAGAAACACCGGGACATCACCTGCAAAGAAGGAGCGAAAGATGACAAAGAGTCACTGATGGCCGAATCCTAAACTTTAGATGTCAATCGAGGATTTGCATCTTATCGCAGGCGCTGAAGTGTAGACATTGTGGATGTATGCATTGTAACCATTTTTAACCGTACCTGGGGGCTCACTCATGAGGACCTGCATGACGGTGATGAGACTGGTATCCAGGTAGTCTGTCTCCGGCTCTTTGCAGTAGAGCAACTCCACCGGGAAAGTGCGTCCTGGGATGGTGAAGATGGGCGCCTCAAAGTAGTACTGGGAAAACTCAAGTCAAATCAAAGGTTATT
Source organism: Oncorhynchus tshawytscha (assembly GCF_018296145.1). NCBI lineage: Eukaryota > Metazoa > Chordata > Actinopteri > Salmoniformes > Salmonidae > Oncorhynchus > Oncorhynchus tshawytscha. Next base: position 16,436,861 of record NC_056452.1, on the reverse strand, counting down.
TGTCACATGCTTCAGAAGCAACAGGTGTAGACTAACAGTGAAATGCTTACTTATGGGCCCTTCCTAACAATGCATAGAATTTAAAAAAATATGTTTTTATATTTTTAACTTGAGAGCATCTAGTGTTGACGAGGACACAATCAGCATCATGTCTGGGCGTTTCTTGGCAGAGAATTTAAAGGAATTAACACACCACTCATTATACTATTCTCAAAATGGAAGGAGTCAAGGAAATATTCAGACTGTTATGCTGTTATGAACAAGACCATGTGCATCTTCTTGAGTAGATCAAAGAGCATGTCAGTATGGAGTCCTCTCGTGGGCCTCGTCAAGCATGATGAGGGTGTACTGACCCATGTCTGGGTCTATTGGACATTCCCTCGGCAGCATACCATATGTCATGTACTTACTTGATCACCGTCTCAGGGCTGGTGCAGAACAGATGGTGTAGTCCACCTGGTGTGGAAAATAATTGAGAGGTGAGAAGTCCCTCATACACAAAGTCACTGACTAAAAGCAAATCCAAAAAGTATACCAAGGTAAAACTGCTCACTCAACTCCTGGCCCAGACAGCAACCGTACTCTTCAGAGACTCTCTTGGCCACAGACATGGCTGCCACACGACGGGACTGAGTGCAGCCGATCTTCCCCCGAGTGGTGTAGCCTGCCTCGGCCAGGTACTGGGTGATCTGGGTGGTTTTCCCAGAGCCAGTCTCTCCAACCACAATCAGGGTCTGGTTATCGTGGACAGCCTGTCATAATGAAAAAGAGAGGTGACCAAAGCTGGATACCATGTATCATTTAAACCGTTGAAGTAATATTGAAGTCAGGTAACCTTACAAATAAAGCAATGTCTGACAAACAACTTCATTTCTCTCTATAGGACAATGTCTATTGTTGACTTGTGTGAGCTTCTCCTTTAGCTTGAAGATGGGCAGGCTCTCTCTCTCTCTGCTCCAGGATGGTAAGCTCTGTCTTCTTGCCATAAGAGGCCTGGTTACCGCCAAAGGCATGTTTCTTCCACTCCGGGAAGCCATCTGGCGTCATGCCAATGCCTCTGATGTTGGCTGCAATCTGCCTTCCATCAACTGTGTAAGAGGGAAGTGTGTTTAATTGAGATGAACTGGCATGATATTTAACCTCCACCCCTTCAGATGACTGGTCTAGGGCCCTGGCAGGAACCTTCCACCCACACAACCTCTCCTACCACCCTGGGCCATATAGGACACAGCACACTATAGCAGGCCACTCTATCCGGCCTGTTAGGATGCTAAAGGAAAGCAGATAACCATCTCCAGCCCTGCTAACCCTGAGGGCTACTGCTGCTACACTGGAGGAAGCCTGACGTCGTCGGTCGTGCCTCAGACTGGGTCATCTCTAGTTACCACAGCCACAAAGTCATAACATTCCCTCCTATTTCTACAATTGAGCTTCATAAAATTTGATTTGACACGTATCTCTAACCTTTACCACACAGCTAACCTTATGCCTAAACCTAACCTTAAAAAAAAGGTTAGGTTTAAAATGTGCTTTTAATCCTAACTCTAACCTTAACCTCACTGCTAAACCTTATGCATTCACCTAACCTTAAATTAAGAAAAATTCAACTTTGTGGCTGTGGTAACTCGTGGAAACCATCAGACTGGACTTTGTTTTACTACGCGGTAGTTACCTTTTAGAGGGCAGAAAGGACGCATGAGGTAGAAACCCAGGCATAAATCACATGGTGGGAAAGCATACTGTATGTCTACATCTCTAATACAATGTTTGTGTGTGGCCAAGGCCCTTGCTTGTCGAGGTCAACAGGAATGCATCCATCTCAGCCATTTGATGAGCGTGGTTCTCCTTAGCCTAAGCACTCTGCATCATGGCGGTCTGGGACAGGGAGCCGTCTGGATTTTGACCTGAATGGGATTTGTGCCTGAAATGCTAAAATGTTAGCATTTGGAAACAGTGCCAGGGAAACTAAACAAAAGTATGGATTGCTGTCATCTTTTGTCAATAGACTGCTTACAGGGCAAGCAAACCAATTTGTAGTTTTGTAATTTGTGTGAACTATCCCTTTAAGTACCTTACTGTGATTGTTTTCAAATAAAATGAGCTACTTATCAAAGAGCAATTTCTCAATAAATAATTTTGATAGGACTGTCTGGGAGTGGTCTGAGTGGGGAGGGAAAAACAGAAAACTAGCTGTTAATGGCAGAGAAGTTCAGAAGTATCTTTCTTATTGGTCTATTAACTAATTTACCACCTGGTGATGGCACCAGGGATGCCAAAAGTCCCATCTCATCAAAACAGGATGACATTTCTGGCAGGCGTTTCAAACAGATCTTACACTATAAAAGGACATTATCACTTTCACAGTATTATCCCAACCTCATAGTGTGGAAATATAAAACACAGCAAAATGACATTTTTGACTGCACTGGGCCTTTAGGTTATTCAACTCTGAAGTCTGCCATTCACTACAGCACAGGTGTCAAACTCATTTACGGAGGGCAGAGTATCTGCGGGTTTTCGGTCCTCCCTTGTACTTGATTGATGAATTAAGGTCACTAATTAGTAAGGAACTTCCCACACCTGGTTATCTAGTGCTTAATTGAAAGGAGAAATCTAAAACCTGCAGACACCAGGCTCTCCATGGAAAGAGTTTGACACCACTGCTCAACAGCATTTGTTTTGTTTTCAGAAAAAAAAAAAGTTTTTGGTCAAGGTCCCCTTCTCTGATTTTACATGCATCAACTAATGGTCCAGTGCCACATCAACTATGCCGGCAGGCACCAGATTGCAATAAAACATGTGGTTAGCTAATATGTAAAATACCTATCCAGGCGTTCTAAGATCGGGCATGTGTCAGCAACACCTGGGCAGAGGAACGCTCCCATTGACAACAAGCACATTACATCATAAACTTTTAACTTCGGTCACACTTCTGGGTTCTGTGTGTAATACTTCAATTGTGTCACTGGGTGGGGCTAAAATCATTGTCAATATGACCATTTTAACCTACACCAGTGTGGCTGCCAATTACATTTTCTAAATTAAACATTGACAACAAAGAGAGCAATACAATATTTAATGAGGGCAGAAAGTGTAAGGAGTACATTAGCACAGTGAAACAATCACTCAAAGCTAAATAAAGACAATGTCCGAGTACATAGTTCCATCCATTTCCGTTCGTTTTATAAAAGATAGCCTACTATAAAAGATAAATTCTGTTTTAGGAGAACAGTGCTCTGAGACAAAGACATTCACCCACTTTTCAAATGACTACCCAGTCCCCTTCTCAATTTGACATTTTCACCACAGGTCAGATGTGACATTCAAGTAAAACGAACAAATAAAACAGTTTCGTTGTCCTTGATGCTCAGATAGAAGATTGATTCTCCTCATGGGGATGAGACATTGACTCATATTACCCAAATAAGCCTGTAAGGACAGGGGAAGCAATGACCTGGCCCCTTAACCGTCTCACTTTGCTAGTCGTCTTCTATACAGATCAAGAGAGAATTAGGCCGACCAATACCTCAGATCAAAATGAGTGGTTGAATAAAATCAGCTGAGCAGACACAAAACACATCATTTACACGTCTAAAACAACTAGACAATGCCCCAGCTTGACCAATAAGTAAGAGTTAGTGAGGCCTGTTGGCACAGGCACAATGTCTCTCCACAGTATTTCTCTACCAACTGATACAGGACTGTGTCCATCTCATCCTTTGGAGATACAGGATAGACATTCTAGCGCCGACGGAAGGCGCGGGAGATTCTCCATGCGTTGGGCTCTTCGTAGCGGTTGTAGAGGGGCTCGAGGCGCTGCTGCTTCTTCTGTTTGCTGAGGCGCGTGGGGTCGGACACTTTGAAGAAGGCCGGCGAGAACTCTACCAGCCAGCGTGGGTCAATGGTGGTCACCTCCCTCATGTACTCTTTCGTGGTCAGCACCAGCTCGTGGTACACCACCCTATGGGGCAAGAGGATAAGGATGTCCAAGATGTCTCAGTAACAGTTGACATTCAATGTAAAACTAGTGACTAATCCTTTAGTCCCCATGGTTATCAGAAAAGAGTGTTGACTCACCACTCAGGCTGGCGGTTGAACAGGGCACTGGAGGGGTGGATGTACACCACCTGCTGGTCAATGAGGGTACGGTAGCCTTCCTGGGGATCCTTTTTGGCTGCGTTCCGGAAGAAACCACTGCAGATGGCCTTCTGTACACGCACTGTGGCCTTTCCACAAGTCACCACGTCCAGTTTATGTCTGAAAACAGGTCAAAAAGTGTTTTGGGTTTATGTGAGAAGATGTCCTGTGAGGTGTCTTTGTCAGACGTACAATTAACTCCATTGTCGAATGGATAGCGGGTACTACCTGTCCATGATGCCCAACATCTGTTTGCGGATGTCCTGGGCTCTGCGCAAGGAGCGGGCCTGGATGAAGTTCTCGTAGCACCAAGGGTTGGAGAACTTGTTGTTCTTCCAGGAGTTATACACAGCCAGCAGGGTAAGGTGGTCTCCTTCGGCCTGGTGGAACTTGGCCTTCTTCTGGTCAGCCAGGGCCTGCTTGTCCTGAGACACAGAGAATAAAAAGGACTGTTAGTCACCAAATGGTAAACAACGGCACACCGTAGAACTGCCTCAGTGAGTTCTCCACCCATAATGGTAAACCTCAACACAACAGTAACCTGTGCTGCAAAGAAAACAACATCTAATCAGGATTCCCAGAGGAGCGATAGAACCCTATTTCAGTGTTTATGAGTCCCATGATTTGCTGTACCTTGGGCCTGTAGAAGACGTTCTGCACAGACAGCATGGAGACAATGGTGAGCATCTCCTCACTGCAGCCCAGGTGGACGGACATGATCAGCATCTTACACAGCATGGGCTCCAGAGGGAACTCTGCCATCTGACAGAGCGAGATGGGAAGGATTCATTAGTTGGTCGTGATTCCTCACGGTCACATTTCTTAACAATCGTCTCCTTTTTTTTGGGCTCTAAACTCCATCTTACCCTGCGTCCAAGGCGAGTGAGCAACCCTTCATCGTCCAGAGACCCCAGAGTGTAGAGCTGCTCCATGGCCGTGATCAGCGTCTCCATGGGTGGCGCGTCCATGAAGTCAAACGACAGCAGGTCATTGATGCCCATAGCCTGAAGGAAGTAAGGAGAGAGGGGTGAGAGGGTGACACAGGATGAGTAGGTCTGCGCAGACAAGTACATATAATCACAGTGAAGATTGCCACTTTTGTTACTGTGTGCATACCTTGAGAGACAGCACCGTGCTGGCCAAGTTAGTTCTCTGGATCTCAGGCACGTTGGTGGTGAGCATCTCGTCTCTGTAGGCTCTCTCTGTGTACAGCCTGTAGGTCTTCCCTGGACCAGTTCTTCCAGCTCTTCCAGCCCGCTGCTTGGCTTGGGCCTAACAGAGAAGATACATTGAAGCCCTTAGTATACTAAATTCTAATTGCAAGGTACGCAAAGGGATTTAGACAGGCCGAGGGGTTACAATGTGGGAAACATTTAGAATATGAATTGAGTGATTAACCAGCCTACCTGTGAGATGGGGGTCACCACCAGCTGGTCAATACCAGTCTTGGAGTTGTACACCTTTTGCTTCACAAAGCCTGGGTCCACCACATAGTAGATACCGTCGATGGTCAGAGACGTCTCAGCAATGTTAGTGGCAATGACGACCTTTCTGCTGCCGGGGGGAGCAGGGTCAAAGATACGGGTCTGCATCTCGCTGGGCAGGGCGGAGTAGACCGGTAGGATGATGAGTTCAGGCACTTCAGGTCCCAGTGACTTCATCCGTTCATACAAGATCTCACAAGCGGTGTCGATCTCCTCCTGGCCCGTCAGAAACACCAGGACATCACCTGCAAAGATGAAGCGAGAGAGAACAAAGTGAAGGTTGATATCCGTTGACAATAGAGGTTGAATCTCAACCTGACATTTTAGAGCAGTGGATTTTCATTTAGGTCAACGACTTTGAATTACAGTTTGACTATAGACTAGATATAAAAAACGTTAAAACCATACCCGGGGGCTCAGTCAGGTGGATCTGCATGACGGTGATGAGACTGGCATCCAGGTAGTCTGTCTCCGGCTCTTTGGTGTAGAGCACCTCCACTGGGTAGGTACGCCCTGGGATGGTGAAGATGGGCGCTTCGTAGAAGTACTGAGAGAATTTGACGGCATCAAGTGTGGCCGAAGTCACAATGAGTTTCATGTCTGTGCGTTTCTGCACCGTCTGAAAGAGAGAGAGGAGAAGGGTGTTTGTGTCTCCTTGACATTGTAGAGATGTTTAGAGCCTCAAGTCAAGGTGAAAATGAGGCCCTGGTATACCTTCTTGAGCAGACCGAAGAGTACGTCGGTATGGATGGTCCTCTCGTGGGCCTCATCCAACATGATAATGGCGTACTGGCCAAGGTCCGGATCTATCAGACACTCTCTCAGCAACATACCATCCGTCATGTACTTAATCACTGTCTCAGGGCTGGTGCAGTCCTCAAAACGAATGGTGTATCCAACCTGGAGTGGATGAACGAAGATAGAAATCACTAAAATCAGCATTGTTCTGCAATCAGATGTGTTAGACATCGCCTCATGGTCACGTGTGTTAAGATATATGCAGTGTGGAGCGATCACTCACCTCCTGGCCCAGACAGCAACCGTACTCTTCAGAGACTCTCTTGGCCACAGACATGGCTGCCACACGACGGGGCTGAGTGCAGCCGATCTTCCCCCGAGTGGTGTAGCCTGCCTCGGCCAGGTACTGGGTAATCTGGGTGGTTTTCCCAGAGCCAGTCTCTCCAATAACAATCAGGATCTGGTTATCGTGGACAGCCTGTAATAGTGGAGTACAGCTGTGAGCAAAATCAGATGGCAGGAAATGATTAAAAACAGTTGATGTTGACATAAAAATAACCAGCAAGGTAACAGATGCTAACTGTTGCACAAACCTGTATGAGCTGCTCTTTCAGCTTGTAGATGGGCAGGCTCTCTCTCTGCTCCAGGATGGACATCGCTGTCTTTTTGCCATAAGAGGCCTTGTTGCCCCCAAAGGCATGTTTCTTCCACTCCGGGATGTCAGTTGGCATCATGCCGATGCCTCTCATGTTGGCTGCAATCTGTCTCCCATCAACTGTGTAAGAGGTTGTGTGTTTAATAGAAATGAATTGGCACGATATTTAAAGTAACTGTCCAGTGAAAATTGTACTTTTAAAAGTTAATATTCTGTTAACTCATAACAACATTTATGTGGGTAACTCCTCCTACACAAAACTCCCACATCAAACAGACCGCTTCAAAATGGCTTGCCATTTCCTTACAGAGTATATCATACTCCTTAGGAGGATGAGCTGCCCAATCAGTGGTCTAGAGGAGGATGAGCTGGCCAATCAGTGGTCTAGAGGAGGATGAGCTAGCCAATCAGCGGTCTACTCGATTGAATATTTCTAATGACCGGTATTCACCCACACCATTCCAACACAGGAAAGCTGCTTTTTAACATACGTAATAAAAACTGGGAAGGAAAACTATTTCACTCATATTGTAAGTAATTCCAGGTCATATTTCATAGAAATTTCATATTTCATTCACTTTAATATCCATCCCTTCAGATGACCAGTCTAGGGCCCTGGCAGGTACCCTCCACCCTGGGTCATTTAGGACACAGCACACTACAGCAGGCCACTCTATCCGGCCTGTTAGGATGCTAAAGGAAAGCAGATAACCATCTCCAGCCCTGCTAACCCTGAGGGCTACTGCTGCTACACTGGAGGAAGCCTGACGTAGGCGGTCGTGGCTCAGACCGGGCTGGGTTTTGGATTACTGTATGCTTCCACACTGACTTACCGTCAGGCAGGGGGTCTACCCAGTGTTTGTTCAGGCCCATGGGGATGGAGTCCATCTCGGCCTCTCGCTGACACTGCTTCACTTCCCTCCTCTCCTTAGCCAAAGCACTCTGCATCATGGCTGCCTGGGACAGCGAGCCGTCTGGATTCTGACAAAGGGAAACAGAGAGGGCTGCATTGGTTCACACTACTAAAAAAGGATGAAAACAGTCAAACAAAATTGCCTTGAAAGTAGGATGGTCAAGGCCACACGGGAACATACCTTGACAATCTTGACAGGGCTCATGTCCATACTCTGTTTAGTGTGTCCTCTCAGGAACGGAGGCTCCTCCTCCACCAGCTCAATCTCCAGGTCCTCGTCTGAAAGAAAGTCACAAAGCTATTCAGAACCCAACGCACTGATGTGAATCTCAGCCGACACCGGTTTTCTATACACAATAACAAAAGACATGTTTTACCTTCTTCGTCATCTACTTTGGGGAGGATACCGGTCTCCTCATCAAAGTCAGGGAACTCCTCTTTAGAAAGAACATTAGCAGCAATCATCTGAGGGCAGATCATTAAAAAGAAGAGCATGATTAGATCAAAATGACATTAAAACAGCAGCCACGATGTCTTGATAAGCTACACGTGCACACATACCTGTTTGATCTCCCACTTCTCGGGGTCAGATATCTTGGTCAGCCTCTTGCGCTCCAGTGTGTCGTCCTCCAACTCAGGGGCGTGGCCCAGGTTGAGGTTGGTTGGGCGGTCAGGGTTCCTCATGATTTTCTCCTCCTCACCATCAGGGCCCTGGTTCCTCCTCCGGTTGGGGTTCAGGTCCTCCCCTGTTTCCTGGTCTACATCCTGGAAACCAAGAGGGGAACAAGTGTTTCAATAATTCAGAAAGGTCTTTCATAGTCGTTTCCAAATGTTTCAAAATCCTTTTTTTTTTTTGCCAACATGATTATCAGAGCTTGTTGAGAGACCCACATTTGCTCCATATAGTATAACACACCCAAAGGACCGCAGGCCTTGACTTCATTCCCGCCTCACCTTCATACTGAGACTGGTCTTGGAGCCAGTGAAGGACAGCACCTTGATCTTGACCCTTTGACCTTTCTGGACCACATCAGCCACATTGGCAACGCGTCCCTCTCTGCGCAGCTCGGAGATATGGACTAAGCCCTCCCAGCGTTTCCTACAATGCGAAACAAATAAGGCTTTCAACACTGGCCACTCAAAAGCAAACCAAGTTCAAACACAAACTAGATCCATTACTATTGAACTAATGACCTTCGACATAGCATTAACCCAACTGATTAACTGACCTCAGCCCTTCCAGTTGCACGAAGCAGCCAAACTGCATGATGCTGGTGATTTTGCCATTGAAGATGTCCCCTACAGTAGGCTCCTCTGGTGGAGGGCGGTCCACGTGTTTGTCCTTCCACCGGTCCGAGCCTTCGTTTGTGTCCCTGTCTCGGTCTCTGTGGGGGCTGGGGGTACGGCTGCGCTCACTCCAGCGAGACGCACGTTTCTTACCACGGTCGCGGTCCCGCTCACGGTCTCTCTCTCTCTGACGGTCCCGGTCCCTAGAGCGAGACCTAGAGCGTGAGCGGGACCGAGAACGGTGACGCCGCCTCCTGTCCCGGTCTCGGCTCCGACTTCTGCTGTGCCTCCTCTTTTTGTCCGACCTGAGAAATACAAAACAGGTCACATAATGTAACAGCTGAGAAAAACGTTGCACTTGAAACCAATAAGAATTGTACTGGTGAAAAGCCCTTTACCTGCTCTTGCTCTTTGAGTCTGATCTGCTCACACTGGGCATGAACATCTCCAACTCCTTCATGGCAGCGTCGGCGATCTTCACATCGTCTTCATCCAATATGGCCTTGGGGGAGGGGGTCCGAAACGGTAGGCCAAATGTCAGCAGGTCAAAATCAACCACAAAGTATAGCCTATAATATACATTTCACCTGCGAATTAACCAGGTTATAACAACAACAAAACGTACCTTGGGAGCAGGATCGTCTGGCCTGCATAATGCAGGAAACAATTCCTTCAGCTTGTCCTTGTCACTCTTCTGCTTGACCACAGGTTCAAAGGCTAAAATCACAGAGTAAAGGGTCAGCAACTCAGCATATCATCAAGCCCACAACATTGTAACAATAGCACATGCACTGAGTGTACAACACATTAAGGACACCTGCTCTTTCCATGACAGACTGACCAGGTGAAAGCTATGATCCCTTTTTGATGTCACTTGTTAAATCCACTTCAGTCAGTGTAGATGGAGGCGAGGAGTCAGGTTAAAGAAGGATTTTTAAGCCTTGAGACAAGTGAGACATGAATTGTGTATGTGTGCAGTTCAGAGGGTGAATGGGCAAGACAAAATATTTAAGTGTATTTGAACGGGGTATGGTAGTGGGTGTGAGATGTACCTGTTTGTGTCAACTGCAACGCTGCTGGCTTTTTCACAAACAGTTTCCCGTGTGTATTAAGAATGGTCCATCACCCAAAAGTCATCCAGCCACCTTGACAACTCTGGGAAGAATTGGAGTCAACATGGGCCAGCATCCCTGTGGAATGCTTGACACCTTGAAGACTCCACGCCCTGACTAATTGAGGCTGTTCTGAGGGTGAGGTGTAACTCAATATTAGGAAGATGCTCTTAATGTTTTGTACACCGAGTGCACATAGCCCATACCTTCAAAAATGTGCGCTAAGTGAAAAGCACACATCACATCAGAGGATACAGGTGGAATACAGCTCACATACCTTTGCTTGAAGATGCCTTTGGTGGAGGCCGCATCGTTTGAATAAGTCTGAGCAAATTGCCGACGAGTGAATCCTGAAAGATGGAAAATAAATGTTACGTCTACATATCAGTTCCATAAACATCCATCTAGGTCAGGGGTCTCCAACAGGTCGATCGCGAGCTACCAGTAGCTCACAGCCCAACTATGAGTAGCTCGCCAAACAATTCTGAAAGTAGAAGCAATTTTCACGTGTTCCACCGCACAACTGTCATAAACAAATCTCACAAGTATCAGACCCCGTAAGCTCCCAGCTACTATCTAATCAACGCAACATTGACATTATCCCAACCCTGGTTAGCCACTACTGGCTTAAAAAGCCAAATCTAACACAATATCTACCAATTAATATCCAGCAATATTGCCCGCGTCTCTCTGTGTGGTGCATGTGTTTGTCTATCACTCTGTGTGTAGCCAGTTGATGTGGGTTGACAGAAATACTTTCCCCAAAGTCTTGTCAATTAACTGTTAACTGCAAAGTCCGCTTACCTGGCAGATGTACACTACAGTTCAAAAGTTTTCGGGTCACTTAGAAATGTCCTTGTTTTTGAAAGAAAAGCACATTTTCTGTCCATGAAAATAACATCAAATTGTTCAGAAATACAGTGTAGACATTGTTAAAGTTGTAAATGACTATTGTAGCTGGATTTTTTTTAATGGAATATCTACATAGGCGTACAGAGGCCCATTATCGCAACCATCACCCCTGTGTTCCAATGGCAAAATGGTTTTCTAATGATCAATTAGCAATTAGCCCCATTGGAACACAGGAGTGATGTTTGCTGATAATGGGCCACTGTACGCCTATTTAGATATTCCATTAAAAATCTGCTGTTTCCAGCTACAATAGTCATTTATAACATTAACAATGTCTACACTGAATTTCTGATCAATTTGATGTTATTTCAAATGGACACCATTTTTTTTTTGCTTTTCTTTCAAAAACAAGGGCATTTCTAAGGGATCCCAAACTTTTGAAAGGTAGTGTATATAATTTGTATGGCAGAAGTATATCATGAGTAAGCATATGGTTTTATATATATTTCTTGTTATTTGCTAACTTTGCCATGAAATGAGCAGAAGCTGTACAGAACCATCACTAAACCGGCACATATGGCACATTCCTTACTTGCTAGATGCGCAATTAAAGGGCCAGATGCTCAAAGTGGAATTACACACAATAATCAGACCTAAAACAATATTTAAGCATTGACATGGACTCAGAACATTACATTTTCTTGATTCTCAATTGTACTTTTCAGATTTAAAAAAAAAAATCACAGATTTTATAGACCCCCTCCTTAGAGTTGTTTATTAACCATTCATTTACCAGGTATAGACAGACAACAGTGCACTACTTTCTCCTTTACACTAAGGATCAGGGGAGAGAAGAATGTGTCGATTTGAAAACTGGAGAAACTTACTGTGAATTCTGCTCCATTTTTCAGCAGAAGTGATTTGAATCCATCAAATGTTGGTTGCTTTTCAGCAAGGCTGATGACAAACTCAGCTGTAAAACAGCAAAGAAAATAACCACATTAGCCAAGTAACGTTAACTAGTCCTAAACATTTCGAGTGTAGCTTTGATTTGCTCGCTAAGATGGCTACTATTAGCATGTCAGCTAGGGGCAGCGAGAAAGTTCGCATCGTTGTTAGTAACGTTATTAGCTGACTAAAATAAACTCAACTCCACGGTTTACTAGTTAGTTACCTAACTTAGCTACGCTGGTGAGAATCATTAGCTAGTTTAATAGCTAGCTGGTTTACCCGGGAAGATAACAACTGGACAGATGATATCGAGTTGCTGCTAGCTAACGCGTCGCTAGCTGTTAGCCATAGTATTGCCAACTAACAAATATTATATTGAAAGTTCAGTTTTACATACCTAGATCTTTATCACTTATCCCCAAATGGTTGTCGAGTTCTGTGCACACTTTGGATACCAACGAGAGGTATTCCAGTTGTTCTAGCTCGTTATCACCGATGTGTGACATTATCCAAGAGACTGTTTTGTATTCAGAAGAAAACAGCAGAATTCATTTTTTTGGTAAGTGTCTCGTCAGCAACACTAAAAAAGTACTTCCGGGTCACTGAAGTTTGTAAATGTGTCAAATAAGAGTCCCCACGTAATAGTATAGCAGTGTCAATAACCTGTATTTATTCATTAAATATGAAAAATACTTCTCTGAACATTAAAAATGATTCATATTTGCTCATTTGTAAGTGACATTTGATTTGATGTGTTTTAAAACATGTCCCAGGGTCAAATAAATGCCTCCAATGCAAATAACTGTGCATGAAATATAATAATATATTATATTCCCTACAAAACTTTTACATAGCCACCTAGAATATTTTTTGCTCTATTAGGCTAAATGTATTCCATGATTTGGTGGAGTAAAAAGCCAGCAAAACTCCATTCAGTGCCCCATGAAATGACACCATATATGGATTCTACTGACCCTACTGAGTATTCTACAATACTTTTACTGCAGCACCTATAATCGTTTTTTAAAATTATTATAAGCCCATGTGTAATGCATATACAATGATTTGCATTGTACCACATTGTCCAGGCACCCCACTGTAAGCTGTTAGACCACAGTAAAAGTCCTACAACACTTCCTATGACATAACTTTTTGTTCAAACTCTTGTATTCTAGGGACTTTAGAGAGTAGACTGGACCCTGGTTTCATGGACAAAAAATATATTGTTTTTCCTGTACAGTGCAAGTTGTTTGTGCAATACAACCAAAATACAATTCTCTTTAGTTTACATTTTCCCCCCATGTAGTTATAATTTCTTTAACATAATTTTAACATTATGCTCTGCAAAGCTGCAACAAAAATATTGATATTGTATCACATGCATAGCGTTTTACCGTGGACTTTTATTTTGAAGGCAAAATCCGATCACCAGTCTTAGTGTGGATAGCTGGTGCTGCTGCCATGCCGCTATTACTTTTTTTGATGAAGGAGTATGACACCATTTCCGATTCTGCCGGAAATTACTATGTGTGGTGTAGTTCTTCAATTTTGTCGCCTGGTGGTGCTAAAACCATTCCCGAGCTGGACGCTCGTGGAGCATTTAAGCCCTGAACAGCGCCTGACAGGTGACAATGTTTCCAAGGCTGCGTGCCGCCCTCAAGACCAGAACCAATCGAATGAAGGAACGGCGAGCCATCGAGCCACGTTCAAACATATCCAGAAAGCTGAAGCATAGAGTGAAACATGTAATATAGCTAGCATCTTTCAAAATTAAGTCAACTTTATACTGATATTACACGGACTGTTTGTTAGCTAGAAGCTCACTTGGCTAGCTAGTCTTGTGAGCTAGCAGTTAGCTAGGTAGTCGTGTTAGTTAGCTGCTGTAGCTAGCTAGTTATTTTTTGCTGGTTGTGAGCTTGCATAACTGATATGTGCATAATTATAATGGGCACTTCCTGTTTTATGGGTAATATTTACATGTACAGAACTCCATTCCTGGCAGGCTGATTAGATTAGCTTTCAGCTTCAGAGTTGGAGCAGTCTCAATAGCAGCTTTAGAGGCTGATAAATCACAATGCTGCCTTGTAGGCTGTTTCATGGGAAAAGCTCCTTGCAGGCATATTAGCCGTTAAAAGTGCCTTATAGGCTGATGCCTATTATCCAGTGGGTAAGCTCTATTCCTGCCAGGCTGATCAGATGCAATAGCAGCCTCAGTGACTTATAAATTAGGATGCTGCCTTGTTGGCTGTTTCATGAGCACATTTTTTTCTATCATTCTGAATGGGGTCAACACTGCTACCTGACCTTAATTGTAGTCATTCTTCAAATCGGTGATTGGATGTACTACTTCAAATCAAATTTAATTTGTCACATACACATGGTTAGCAGATGTTATTGCGAGTGTAACGAAATGCAGGTGCTTCTAGTTCCAACAGTGCAGCAACATCAACAAGTAATCTAACAATTCCACAACAACTAACTAATACACACAAATCTAAGTAAAGGGGTGGAATAAGATCTGCACTAAACAAAGAATCAAGATGTTTATCTGTCTCTGTGACCGCCAATAACATCACAACGAAGTTGACTACAAATACAAAGTTCCCAATGTCATTTAAATTGCTAAGCAAGCGAAGGACAAATTAAATGTTAAATTAATGCTTAAAATGGAAACAGAGATAACTGCATTAAAATATAAATAGCCTACAGTATAGGCCACACATACAGTAGGCCTATATAATTAAATATTATTGAACTCAATTTCATGTTCATTCAATTGAGTTCTATTTTGATAATTGTAGGCTACTGTCTGTTCTTTTTTTTTTTTTGCCTCAATACATTTCATGATGTGTAACAACAAGTGTACAATGATGTGCCAAATCTTGATTTAGTGCATTGTTATAGGGTAAGCATTAGAATTAGCCGCCTCAGTATTTGTTTCTAGGAGCTGATCTGTCATCAGTATTGTGGAATAATTCTAATGTTAAGGTCAGATTTGTATGGAGAAAGCTGATCTGAGAACAGCGTTGCCTTTCTTTCGATCCTATCAGTATTGACACATGCCTCAACGACGCACTTAGCAAACTTTCTCTCTGCGTGGTGTTTTGGGAAACGTATGTATTTCATTGACTGTTGTAGAAAAGATGCATCATTAAAACACTCTTAAACCTAAGTGCCATTGCTATCGGGAAACCGGGCCTTGAGCAGTTTATTTTTAAGTGAACATTCCTGGCAACGGTTTTTGACGATTATTTTTTATTTAAACAAAATACAGACGAGACAACCCTAAAAAATCGTAACACCTCTCTTTCTAGAAGCATGAAATAAATCTGTACTAGAATCCTACAGTGCATTCGAAATGTATTCAGACCCCATGACCTTTTCCACATTTTATTAGATTACAGCCTTATTCTAAAGTGGATTAAATTTAAAAAATCTACACACAATACCCCATAATGACGAAGTGAAAACAGTTTTAAAAAAATAGAGAAATAGCTTATTTACATAAGTATTCAGACCCTTTACTATGAGACTCAAAATTGAGCTCAGGTGCATCCTGTTTCCATTGATCATCCTTGAGGTGTTTCAACAACTTGATTGGAGTCAACCTGTGGCAAATTCAATTGATTGGACATGATTTGGAAAGGCACACAACTGTCTATATAAGGTCCCACAGTTGACAGTTCATGTCAGAGCAAAAACCAAGCCATGAGATTGAAGGCATTGTCTGTAGAGCTCCAAGACAGGATTGTGTCGAGCTACAGATCTGGGGAAGGGTACCAAAAAATGTCTGCAGCATTGAATGTCCCCAAGAACAGTGGCCTCCATCATTCTTAAATGGAAGAAGTTTGGAACCACCAAGACTCTTCCTAAAGCTGGCCGCCCAGCCAAACAGCAATTGGAGGAGAAGGGCCTTGGTCAGTGAGGTGACCAAGAACCTGATAGTCACTCTGACAGAGCTACAGAGTTCCTCTGTGGAGATGAGAGAACCTTCCAGAAGGACAACCAACTCTGCAGCACTCCACCAATCAGGCCTTTATGGTAGATTGGATAGACTGAACCACTCAGTATAAGGCACATGACAGCCTGCTTGGAGTTTGCCAAAAGGCATCTAAAGGACTCTCAGACCATGAAACTAGATTCTCTGGTCTGATGAAACCACGATTGAACTCATTATCCTGAATGCCAAGCATCACATCTGTAGGAAACCTGGCACCATCCCTACGGTGAAGCATGGTGGTGGCAGCATCATGCTGTGGGGATGTTTTTCAGCGGCAGGGATTGGGAGACCAATCAGGATTGAGGGAAAGATGAATGAAACAAAGTACAGAGAGATCCTTGCTGAAAACCTGTTCCAGAGCACTCAGGACCTCAGACTGGGGCAAAGGTTCACCTTCCAAGAGGACAACGACCCTAAGCACACAGCCAAGACAATGCAGGAGTGGCTTCGGGACAGGTCTCTGAATGTCCTTGAGTGGCCCCGCCAGAGCCTTGATGTGAACCCAATGGAACATCTCTGGAGAGACCCGAAAATAGCTGGGCAGCAACGCTCCCCATCCAACCTGACAGAGCTTGAGAGGATCTGCTGAGAAGAATGGGAGAAACTCCCCAACTACAGGGGTGCCAAGCTTGTAGCGCCATACCCAAGAAGACTCAAAGCTGTAATCGCTGCCAAAGGTGCTTCAACAAAGTATTGAGTAAAGGGTCTGAATAAACATGATATTTCAGTTTTTTTCCCAAATATATTTGCCCACACTTCTGAAAACCTGTTTTTTATTTGTCATTAGGGGGTACTGTGTGTAGATTGAGGGGGGGAAACGATTTAATCCGTTTTAGAATAAGGCTGTAACGTAACAAAATGTGGAGAGAGTCAAGGGGTCTGAATACTTCCCGAATTCACCATGTCATTTTAAGACACAAAAACCTTTTATGTTATACTTTTGTTCTATTATATTAACAGTGAAATATAAAAAATAAGTGTCTTATGATTTTAAAAAAAGGTTGTGAAATGAATTCCAAACTAACCGAACATCGTTCACATCTTAATCATATCAAATAACTCGTTCTTCCCATTCACATTTAGAGACATCAGATTTCCTCAGCAACATCCTCCCTTAATCAACAATTGACTAGACTAGACTGGTTCAAGTAAAATAAATGCTTTTAAGAAATGAAAACAAAATCTCCATTACGACCACAAATAACAATAAATGTAGCGACCCTGTGTTTATAAATATGGATATCGACTTTGCAACTTCAGCATGCTTTTGTGGCACAGTTGATGGGCCAGAAGGATGATGTAAAACTGCTAATTTACTGCAATTCTACACATTTTGTCATAGGGGAACGAGCTCACCTTAAATGCAGAAGAATACTCTGATATCTCAGGTAAGCTTCATCAGTTGCACTGTCCTTTTAGAGATCAATAGACTGTCATGGAACTGAAAGTAGGAGTCTCATAATTTACTACCTAGCATATTTAAACAGTGCTTGTTTATAGCCATAGCAGTGTTGGATGACACAAGGAATCACCGCGCCATGGCAAAATGAGTAGAATTGCATGAATTGAGTTATAAAATTGCAAAATCTTCTCTCCGGCCCATGACAAAATATGTAGGATTGCAGGAAATTTACTTTAGAAAGTAATTTAAATATATATTTTCTGTCAAGAGGGGGGCCGCTATTATGAGGGGGGATACATTTGTGGGTGGCCCCCACACACATCAAAGTTGCCCATCCCATAGCTACATCACCATGGTTCAGAAGAGGGTGAGTAAAGAGAGAAACGTAAAGGGAGGTGTGAGCAGTAGCTACATAGTGTGTGTAAAATAACACATGCGCAGAACGTGATCCGGATTCTAAGCTTTGAGAAAGAGGTTTCTGTAAGGGTGGGGCGGAGGGCGAAAACTCCATATTCGTAGCCAGGGTCTAGAGTTTACACCATAGAGAATGAAAGAGGTCTCTAGTGGCCAAACAGCAGTATTATCATGATGATTGAGGGCTTCCACCATTTTAGTGTAGTCAACAGGGTGGGACTTCCAACTTCATTGGCTGAGGCCTCCTGGTGACTCTGTTGGAGTCCTGTCCAACCGGGTCATCAGGAGGGATCAGCCAATCATGAAGAAGAAAATTGACTACAAAATGGAGATTGCCTCAATGGTGCTGCCCATGCTGTCACAGACGCTATAATGGCACATATAGAAAGATCAGTCCTCTATCTATCTCTATGGTTTACACACTGTGTTGACCTACACACTCACATACACTTTGCTTTACACTGCAGTTCACACAGGGCCAGGGACCCGGTGAACTATGTGCGATTCATTGTAGAATTTGACTGTAGTGCTGTTTTTTTGTTGTTGCGGCATCTCATGTCCTGATAACAAGAAAGAGCCACAGAACATAGTCAATAGGAGAGACCTGCACTTTTTCTCTCGCTCTCCATCTTTCTCTCCCTCTCCCTGTTATGTAATAGATGGCCAGGAGAGGTTGTAGGCGTGATGTAACCTGACAGACGCGGCATCCTTCCTGCTCATCCCGGCATTACCCGCCCTTTTCCTCCCATTCCTCTCTCTGCACGTCCGCACTCACTGACCCAGTCCCAGGACCGCCTGCTTCCTCTCATCTTTCTGTCTGCTTACCCTCTCTCTCCCTGGGCCATCGATGCAAGCAGAGTATAGCCTCACTGGCTGCCCCCTGCTGAGGCCTCCTGGATCTAAGCTCCTTATGCCCCGGCTAGCATATTCCCATAACCCACTCATAAACACACAGCAGCACTGAATCACTGCTATCTAAGATGAGCTGCAGCCACAAGTGCATCATCTCTCTTACTCTGCACTCTCTTTTCAATGTGAGTTTTTACAACTCTAGGGAGTTGAATTGGTTTCCTTGTCTTACTTTGTTATGCTGAGTTACCCAGCTGCCCTGTTTTTCAAACCTTTTCTTTGCACTACCATCTCTGAGAACTCTCTCCTTCCCCTCAGGAGGCCTACTTGCTCCACCTCCTTTTCTGAAGTCTCTTCCCTTCCCTCGTTAAGATTTTTTGTGTCCTTTATCCCCCCTAATTCTCTACTAGTTCTCGCCCACTGCTCAGGCCCCAGCCAAAGGCTTTTATAAGGATCCCCACTCCCCTCTTCTCTTTTCCAGCGTGGTGTAGCCTACATGTTCCTATATGTCACCTGACCCGGCAGAGTGGAGCTGAGGACACCCGAGAAGGGATGAAGTGGAGGCTCTTGCGTAATGGACTTATACGTGTGCAGACGTGTGTGTTTAGCCTATGTGTATGCGAACGAGAGAGATGGCGGGGGAGTAGAATGGGAGAGGGAGGGAGAGATGGAAAGTGACAAAGAGCGGGAGAGGAGTGTAGGAGAGAGAGTGCTGGCAAAGAGAGGGTACCACTGTCAGAGTCAATTCCTTGTTGCTTGTTTACAAGTGACGCGGGAGAGGAAGGGGTGCGGGCGACAGGTAGTCATGCCCCTGTGTTTGGCTTTACGTTCCCCTGTTTAACCGTCATGGGGGAATTATCCACAGAATGCAGGGCTTTTTCCATGTTTATTTCTTGTCACTTCATCTGAGCGGTTTGCTGCATTAATGAGCCTGGGGCAAAAAAGAGAGGAAGGATAGAGGATCCAAATAAATCTGTACGGTTGACTGACAGGCAGGAAGTAAATTCACAATGCCGTTACATGTTCAGTATGACAATGGCCGTGTTCGAGAGCATCAAATCCACAATGCATCGTGGGTAAATGTTGACTGATCTACAAATAATAATGAGGAGTTATTTATGGTGCTAAAGGATTCGTAGATCAGTCAGGCAGGCAGTCACCTGCACCTACAATGTTGAACAAGCCCAAAATGTGTTTGGCTGCGTTTAGACAGGGAGCCCAATTCAGATTTTTTTTTCCCACTAATTGGTCTTTTGACCCATAACATCAGATCTTTTCAAACCGGATCTGTTTCAGAGCTGATCTGATTGGTCAAAAGACCATTTAGTGAAAAAAGATCAGAATAAACACAGCCATAGTGTTGATGAAAGAGTGCGTAAAGAGAGAGAGGGAAAGTTTCTGAATGCCCGTACACGTGTGAGTTAATACTTGAATTGACAGCACAGCTGGCTGCAATGTTTGCTGCTGAGTGGAAAATTCCTACAACGGAGTATGAAGAGAGGGAAAATAGGGAAGAGGAGAGGAGGGGGCCACTAAGGGGGCAGGCAGGTCTAGGGTCGGAAAAGCAGGGGAGGGATTGGTTGGTAGGAAAGCTGCCATTGTGAGATCACAGCCCCCACAACAGCTTCCACCTACATGGTGATTGAGCGGGCTCCTTGCAAAAGATTCATAGCCAAGACAAGAAAAGTATCAATGAGAAAACGCTGCGTGTCTGCTATAATCTGTCAATTATGTGACTCTTTCAAATTGACTGGCTTTTGGGCTGACTTTCACATTGATGAAAGTATAGGTTTTAGTAAAGTTAGGTTTTGTATTGTGTTCATCCCACTTCTGATTCTTGTTAAATCATGGCAGGTATACATCTATGTGCAAAGCTTGCCCATGCTGACCTGAAGCTGTGAAGCCTGGGTAATGCAGTCTTTTTGCTGCCAGGCGGTGAACAGTCAGCCTGGCCATGTCCTCACCTGAGGGACCCCTCACACCGTGCTCTCTGGGAGTGTGAACGCTTGGGATGATACCCTCCGCATCAATTGTTTATAGGAAAACACACCTGCAATCTAGTGCATTTAAATCATCCCTGTTTGTAAAAACCAACATGAGACCTTTTTTAAAACAATATACGACACTTTGAAATCTAACATAGAGACATCCGAGTTGATCAGCCACCAAAGTGGAGAGAATTCAGTGTGACATGTAGCCTACTGATGTGACTTGCACTGAACAGTGTTAGCAGCCCCATCCATTCAATCCCATAGCGATGTGACATGACAGGTTCTGTTTACTCATAATTTGCCGCAATTTCTGCATGACGCGTTTCCATCCTTGGCTGACTGCAAACATAACTGAGCAAGTGTACATTTCCTACATAATTTCCCCCCCCGAAAAAGCCTCCACTTTTCCACAAAACATGTTGTGAAATCGTGAACATTTGAAAACATAAAGGGCAGTGAAAATGTTTGTTTATACGTGTTGCAGTGGAAAGATATGGAGTATGGAAATACAGAGATGCGTGCCAATCTGTTTTGGGTATATACAGTACGTGTTTCAGTAAAGCAGTGCAGTGTCTGGGAGGGATGGAGAGAGACGTTAGGGGTTCTGGTGGGGGGAGGGGACACTGACAAACACTACTTGCTTTTGTTTCCAGGCCTTTCTTTGTGTGTTAGACAAACAATCAGTCCGCTCCAGAATTCCCCTGTTTACGTTCCCTTGGCGGTGTCTTTTCCTCAGGACGGCGATGGGGGGTCACTGAATTGGGAAATGCAGACTGTTTCGATGTGTATATGTCAGGTAAACATGGGTGAAGTCAGTGAAGTCCACACAACCCATCTCCCTTCCTTCCCAAGCATTCTTTCATAGTGGTGCCTGTCAACAGATGTATCAGGTAAGGCCTGGATATAGCCTCCTCAGTGTACTGTATGTCTAGCCGTGCTGCAGTAGACTACATTAACCACTGGATCGAACGTTTCACTTGTCCCCTACTTTCACAACTACTAATCATTCATTAAAGATAATAATCCGTTGTTTCTCTCCCCCCCTGCCAATTACCATAGTTTGCTAAACTGAGACTAAGCTTTTTTTTTTCTGACACATTCGCTTACCCGATGCTCAGGTAACACACTGTTAACAAAGGGATGGAGGAGGAGGCAATAACAGACCAGGGAGCGGGAGAATTTAAATTTAGTCACATATTTATTACATAAATATATAGTAAAATAGACCAGCGACAATTACCATAAAAATATCTTCCTTTAAAATCCTGACCATAAACAAAGATTTGAAAATCACACACTGACAATTACAAACACGCTGATTGTCTGGACCGGTCATAAGCAGCCCACCACAAAAACCTGACATCACACCACCCACTGGACTCTTATTGGAGAGGGAGGATTCAGATGCTAGGGCGAGAAGGGGATAGGACGAAGGTACAGGTTCAGGAGGAAGGGGGTGGAGTTTGGGTTGGGGTTAGTTGGTTGGTGGTGGTGGTAGGTGTGATGACGGTGTGGGTGGTGTGAGAGGAAATCACAGTATATATATTCAGAGGTTTTGTGTGTGTGTAAGAGAGTCTTTTGCCCAGAGCTTGCCTACTGCCTGCCTGTGTTTGACTACCTTGTGTTTGTCCCTGTGCTTTGTGGAAATTGATCCTGAATACTGTTCGTCATGTCCTTGTAACAGTGACTGCATCTGAGATAGAGGGAGAATCTCAATTGTATACTACTCGCGTCCTCTCCTTCTCAAAACCCATTGGATGGGAAAGCCAGAGGTCCTTCCCCTCTGACCTTTTCCTCCAATAGGTTTTGAGGAGAGGACTCGAGGGGTATACAATTGAGATTCTCCCAGAGAAACTGAGAGGAAGAGCGAGGAAGAGAAAGATGGAAAGAGAGAAATTATCAGGTCCCTACTGGTGACAGTCTTTAGCCTGTTGAAGGCCACATGTTTGTCTGTGTACTTTGTCCCCTCTCTGACCACCACAAGTTACGGCAGTCTCAGATCAAGACTACAGCCTTGCAATATCCTTTCTTCAAAGTGTCTGTTGTACACTGCAATCACACATATCCAGACTGAACCTCAAGGTAAGAACTACAGGGTCATCTGGCTTTTTCCATTGGCTGCAGTCGCTTAAGAACCCCCCCCAAAAAAACCCATCTCATTCTATAGGCTCTGTTTAAAGTTGAGGTGTCATAGGGAACGTGTTCTGCACTGTGTTCAAAGACAGGTATACTGTACAGACACAGGGTGTCATTACATAGACCTATGTGTTACGTGGCTGCCACAGACTGACCTCTGACCTGACCTTGCGAAATGTCATGGCCCCAGAGTGTCTGTGAAGCACCCACCCTCATAACCTCCCTGCAGCCCTCAGCAATCGCAGTGAAGCAAGGAACCTAGATAAAGGTCAGTGATAGAAAAGTATACCAAAAAGTCTTAGTTGTAGTAGACAGCATTTTTTTGTTTTCTTTCATATATTTTGACAGATTTGCATGTACTGCTGGCTGAAGGTTTTGAAGTCTGTTTTATGTATCAATAACCACAAATACACTAAGCTTTTGAACAACGGACTGGTTGAATTTGTTTTGTGTGTGTGCGAAACAAAAATGACTCAAAACAGAGAAAATAATTTCTAACCCATCGGTATTGAGGCTCACAACTTTCCATTGGTCAAATTTGGTAAGACAATAAAACCCATAGCTTTGAATCAGGTGTCATACTTGAAGTGCATCGTCGAGATCTTTTGAATAAAATTGGCACGTGGCCCCTCTCTGGATCGCAAAAGTTCAGATAATATACAGCGACACAAAGATCATACACAAACGTCTGTACAGCAAAACCTCACCCAGAGTGCAGTCCCTATTCCAGGACTGGAGAACAAAACCTCACCCAGAGTGCAGTCCCTATTCCAGGACTGGAGAACAAAACCTCACCCAGAGTGCAGTCCCTATTCCAGGACTGGAGAACAAAACCTCACCCAGAGTGCAGTCCCTATTCCAGGACTGGAGATCAGTGGTGACGCAGAGGCAGTTTGACATGGAGCCTTAAGACTGAATTTAGTAGTGGGTAAGGTACTGTAGTATAGTACCATCCCACTGGGCACAGATGTCACTTCAACGTCTGTTCCACGTTGGTTCAATGTAATTTCATTGGGGGAAAGAGAAAAAAAACGGGGAAAAAATGGAAACAACGTTGATTCAACCAGTGTGTTCCTAGTTGAATGGGTATTGTTAAATCTATGGGGTCAATTAGACCAGTCTGTTACTGTGTGAGAACATTTGGTCCCTTCGCTGGATTTCAAAACTAGCTTAACAGAGCATTTCTCTGGCTTTGCATACAATACAAGGCTTTAGTGGAGCGTTGGCCGATGGACTTGCAGGGTAACCTGCGCTAGGAGTGTACATGTCAGATCAGTGCCATGGGAAAGACAGGACACAGCATGGGAAAAGGAGGGGTTAAGAAAAGCACCCTTTGAGGCCTCACTTTCAAACCTGAGCAGTCCTGACCGATCAAACCCGTTTTCAACCTGACAAACATTGCATATGTATTCATACAGATGGCTAATTCTCTAATATATATATTTTTGTTAATTAATTGTACATTCCTTGCTGCCTAGGGATATATTTTCCACCACACCTTTTACAAAAATATCTCCACGATTAGTCACCTCAATAGACATTGTACACACATTAGGTAGTCCAAGCAGCATAATGCAGACCAATCAATTCACCAACTGTAATCACCTGCCGTCAAAAGCTCCTAAAGGTGTTACCTATTAGTGCTATTAATTCATAGGCAACAATTTGGTCCAGTAGTTAACAGACACAATACAGGCCAATCTGATGAGATCGCCAGAGCGATCGCTTCACCCCCGTTCATAGATCTTCACGCGTTACAATATTTACAGCTCTCCATGTCTGAGGTAGTGACCAGGTCACAGCGCAGGTCAAGGAGCAGAGCTCCAAGGGCCATAGAGGTGTTATAGTGCTTTTCAATGACCATAGGTCAACATACTACTGTATACAAGCACATCTAGAGGAGGGTTTACCGATAGACACCTGACAGTCATGACTTTTAAAAGTCAATGCGCTTCACAAAATGAAGTCGCACACAAGTACGTGCCCAACCTCTTTCTCTAGACCAAACACACCAAACACACACACACACACACACACACACACACACACACACACACACACACACACACACACACACACACACACACACACACACACACACACACACACACACACACACAAACTCCTTTTCCTGTAGTATAGTTATCATTGTATCATTGGCAGGATTAAAATGTCATAATATGGTTTTCAATAGATCCCTCTGAACTCAAGTTTTTCTTGCCTCTGTTGCATCAGAGTTGCCTTCACGTGGGTGTTGGCTCTAGTCAGTTCTAATCCTCTGTAACAATATCCTCATAAGGTTATTCTCCAAAAACGTAAGCTGGAAAAACATATTTCTCCCAAGTTCCCAACTCTATTACCTGCATTTTCTCAAAGCAAACCAATGAACGCCCACACCAATCATCAGAGCAGCAATACATAACTCAATCAATGAGGCAGCCGTTACAACACCTGCCATGCCCCTAGCGGCCAAAACAGGACAAACGGAACACTATTAACAGTCTGTTTTCCACTTGCAAGCTGAACGTCATTTCAGCCGAGCCCCTTAAGTATTACCCTGCTTGCACTCACGAGGTACAAGCCCCGCACACACCTCCTAACGGTTCCCAAGCCCCCCCCCCCTAACCCTCTCCGCCCAGCTTATTGAACACTCTTGGCTACATTCTTCAAGGAAAATAATAATGGAAGGCTCTGTTTTACAGAAACCTGTCTTGTACCGCGGCCTCAAAAGATGCTTAGGGAGTTGGGGAGAACAAAGAAGGTCCGTGCCATCCACAACACACACAGAGGCATGTGCACCCCCAAACAGACACAGAGGGACATACGCAACACACAACGTACATACACACACAACCTGCTGGGACAAAAACTGGTTGAATCAAAGTTGTTTCAGATCATTTCAACCCCAAAATTCGGTGATGATGCTGAATCAACGTACAGGAATTTGGTCATTTTTTTTACCAAACTTTTAACCTAAATCTAATGACATGGTGAATTTTGTTGGTTGATTTCACGTTGAATTCACGTTCTTTGACAACTCAACCAAATGTAAATCAAAACTAGAAGTTGAACTGATGTCTGTGCCCAGTGGTACACACATCCAACACAAACAAATTTGAGCCTTACCACGCTTCCAATGGATCACAAAGTATTGGACATTAAGCACACATCAATAGAACAGGTCATGACACAGGAGCAAAGCTTTTCCTCAGATGGTGAATTGCTGCCATATTGGATGGAAGCCATTCATGTGGACCGTTAGCCAACTGTGTGGGGGAGCTGGGAAATGCTTCTTACTCTTTAGCTGTAAATTCATACACCAGAATATCAAGCAGGAATCCACTGTCTGTGATGGTTACAATTCATTTCATACACTGTATGTGTTTCTGTGTGTAGTAAGCAAAGGTGGGACATGTTCCTTCTGGACCATAGGGCATAATTGGTTTTGGGGCAAGGAACTGTCCCAAATACAGAAAACTCCTGTCTGAGTGCTCACCGTGTTGTCAGTGTTTATCACCAAACACGTGAACACATGCACCCACATTCAGCCACCCACCCACACTGAAACAGACAGATAGAGAGACAGACAGTAACACACACAGAAATATTATCTCGTTGGTGCTGTTTCTTTGCAGTAGGAGAAAGGATATGGGGAAATCAAATGGAAAAGGGTCGTTCCACCAATTCGGTGCCTTTTGAGAAGTGTACACATTTTTTTTGGGGGGGGATTTCACAAAATGTTTACCTTCTGTCATAAAGATCACATATTCAACTTCATACATTTAAAATAAAAAAATCCCATCTCAAAAGGTTGAATAAAATTGACCATAGTAAGTGCCTATTAAGTGCCAAATAAAGTAACAGGGTTGACAAATTCATCTTGAATCAGCCATGAATCCCCTTGAGACAGGGGGGATGGAAGCTTGTTCTGTGCAACAGGGAGGGGCAATTGAATTCAAGCTTTTAATTATTTTTGTCAAAACATGCCCAATCTGTCTATCTATTGGTAACAGGGTTGATGTGTTATGCTCGTCCCAGTCAGTTTTCCACCACAAATCACCAGAAAATGGCAAAGAGTAAAACCAGCTGACCTGCTTTTACACTATGATTTGTCTGTTAATGTTCAATATTTATTATATATATATATATATATATATATATATATATATATATATATATATATATATATATATATATATATATATATGGAATAGTTATTAAATTGAGAGTTCAGCTCACATCTTGCAGAATTTTGGCACTCACTCTGAATATAACAGGCTTTTAAAATTGCAATATTGGAGCACAATTTCTACTTAAAATAGCAAAGGGATTGCGTGGAACGATCCAAAACCAAAGGGCAGGAGAACAGGACGCAAACAGTACATACCATGACATTCTCCATCCAGAGAGCAAAAAATGATGAGCTAACAATGGTGGTTCATCTAATGTTTATCATCATTTATTTAGAAAATGTTATTTTTTCCTGAGAGAATCCTTCAATAGCTTTCTTATCCAGTCCGGGAAACAAGTGTGTGTCTGCGATTGTGTGTGTGTGTAGAATGGGTCACTGTGTTCTAGCCAACACTCTCATGGGTGGGTGCATGTTAAAACTAATCATGCAAATTCATATTGTCTCACGGTTAACAACCTAATAGGGTCTGACAAGACCAGCACCACTCACTCAGATATTTCACTTCATTAAAAGCTTACCCAGAAACATTGGTTAAACATTTTTTTTTGTCAACAGCTGTGGCTTCGAGGCTACACCAACACTTATATAACGGTTCAACTAGTTCAAAGTAACAGTTCAAATGTAAGCGCTATTTGGCCATTATTGGGTGCAATCAGTGTATTTAAAGTCTTCATGCTGACACAATCAACGACTACTTTTCTAGAATATTCTCCAGACAGCCTTTAGAATCTAGGCTGCTGAGAGTGCATCTCAACTACGTACGTGCTGCTATGTTAGTGCACGGCCAGTTAAAGCGGTCTTGTTTATGTGGTAACTTGGCTCGTTCATCAGTGCATTCGCCTGTGTCTCGTGAGTTGCAGGTGTCTGACCATCATGAGGAGAGGTTAGAGGTCATCCTGCCAATCGCACGTTACTCGCATCTCACCAACGTACGTAACTCACCTCCCACTGAGCACCATAATGTCTTGAAGTACATTCATTTGGCCACCACCCACTAAGCACGGACTTACGCTGACGTCTTTTGGAGTACTGAACTATACTTTTCTTTACTTTACCCTCGGACCTCTTTTTTTGGTGCGGTTTTAACATCCACGGACAAGAGCGAGTCTGAACCAATCATAGACGTTTATGTTTGGTTTAGATTTGGTCTGGTCTGGACCGGCCTTTATTTGGCCCAAACAGACATCTATAATTGGTTCAGATTTGTTCCGGACCGGCCTTTATTTGGCCCAAACAGACATCTATAATTGGTTCAGATTTGGTCCGGACCGGCGTTAATTTGGCCCAAACATATACGTCAGATTTGGTCCGAGCTGGAACAAATCTTAACCAATCAAAGACATCTATGATTCACAAGTTTGGAGAGCACAGTACAGCAGTGCACAGTACATTACAGTACAGAAAAGTACAGTACAGTACGATACAGTAGAGTACATTAAAGTAAAGAAGGGTAAAGTATAGTTTAGTACAGTAGAGTACAGCACAGTATAATATACTACATTACTCTAATATACTCTACTGAACTAAACTGTACTGAAATAAACTGTACTGTAGCTACTGTACTGAACTGTGCTGTAACGTACTGTTATGTTCCAACTTGTGAAACATAGCCTAGACATCTATGATTTGTTCAGATTAGGTGTGGTCCGGACCAACCACATTTGTACTTGTTTGGGGGCGGAGCTCATTAGGGCTCCCGAGTGGTGCAGTGGTCTAAGGCACTGCATCTCAGTGCAAGAGGCATCACTGCATTCCCTGGGTCGAATCCAGGCTGCATCACATCCGGCCGTGATTGGGAATCCCATAGTGCGGTGCACAATTGGCCCAGCGTCGTCCGGGTTTGGCCGGGGTAGGCCGTCATTGCAAATAAGAATTTGTTCTTAACTTACTTGCCTAATTAAATAAAGGTTCAATTTTATATTTACAAATAACACACAGAATGCTTTGCAAGTGTCTGTTTTTACATTTAACATTTACATTTTGGTCATTCCGCAGACTTACAGTCCACTAAGGTAGACAAACAACAACATATCACAGTCATAGAAAGAAAATTATATTTCTGTAACCGTGGTGTGCTGGTTTATTCTGTAGGTTGGAATGCTTGGAACATCAAGCTCACATAAACGCATGTGACCGGTGGAAGAAATAATAAATAATATTTGCTGCAATCTTCAGATGGCTCCTCTTTCCTATATTCAATTGATTTATTATTATATAATTTATATAATGTTACATATTTTAAACTTTCATTCAGAATGGAAAATTAACCTTACTTCAACGTCTGAAAAAAATATGTCTTTTCGACATCTCTTCAACGTAAATTTTGCTTACTGGGTAGATTCAATATTTTAACGCTCAACTATGCAAGTGATGAATTTTTTCACTCTAATTTCTAAATGAAAACTACAAAGACACAATTCACGTCTGAGGCTGCATGGGCCTTGTTAGGGTAGCACTGAATTGATCCACCAAACCATGAGAGTGTTGTATCGTGTAGACAAATACTGTAACACAGATACAGCCATGCACGCACGCACGCACAGAGATTCCGGAGCAGTTTACAACAGCACAACTCTATCCAATCTTCTATGATATCAACAGTGTCCTTCCAACTCCACTTGTCCTTTTGCCATCTCAACGAGTGGGCTTGCTGGTCCCCAGGCACCAACCGGTGAGCTAGGTCATGGTTGGAGAGTGAAGACCAGGCCTTTGGGCATCCCGTCAAACCTGGGTCCATTCACTTGAAAGCCCTGAGCCTCGGCACACACAGAGTAGCAAGGGTCTTTGCTCCCAGATCAAATAAGGATCACTGGGATTCATGAAGTTGAGTTGGGGGAATCCAGACAAGGTTGAAACCACTTTAATATAAGCATGGCTGGCAGGCTGGCTCGCCAGTAAAGGGAGCACGCTTTTGGAGGGGAATTGCATAGACATCTTGCTACTTGCGTTTCTTTTTTTGTCTTCACAAAGCTCTACATTTGGTAAAGGTGGAGCAAACAAAGCCCCCCAAAAACAAAACATCACAGACAATCCTGTCCCTCTTCCCATGTGTCAACCTGTTGGACTGAACCATGATAAGACAGCTGATGAATGGACAGGGGTGTTGGGGGATTCCATTTAATGGGCTTTCCTAAATGAATGTAGCGGGCAGTAGCCAGGCAAGCTGATATATTGGAAATATTAGTGAAGTCTTGACATTCCCCTACCCTTTGTTATTGAAGGACTTCAGATCAGTGATTCTCAACTTTTTTTAATAAAAATAAATAAATACTCCAGTCTGAGCTTAAATGACTTAAACCAGGTAGAAAGTGTGATAATGAATTTAAATGTGTAAATGATTTAATCTCTGAAAATGTTTTCTTCAATATAGAGCTGTTAGCAGCACTATTTTGGTTGATTTCGTGGGTCTCAAGCCAGTGAGTTTATTAACATTCTTCATCAAGAATATGAGCAAAATTGTATTATTGACAATGAAAGAGGCGGGGATTTTGTTCTCGTCATATAATAGTTTTCCAGATTGTATGTTGGCAATTATTTTTCGCGATGCAAATATTGGGTCGCGAGTGAGACAACCAGATTCATTTTGGGTCCCGGGACAAAACCAGTTGAGAACCACTGTTTAAGGTCACTACCCCCCCCCACACTCTCAACCCACTCTCATCATTAACCATGGAGAGACCAGTCTGTTGTAGGTAGACACACATTGTAGCCATGAAAGCATTAAGATTTGCTGCCAGGACATACTGTAGGGATGGCTAGCTATCTCTTTTCTGAGAACAAGAGGCACAGGGTCAGTTTAATAAAGTCATGGGGTAATTTTGAATATGGGTCGACATGTGAGAGTGCACACACAAGCACACACACAGATGTATGAAGCATTAATATACGTTGCACTTTTTTTTTTCTTACTTTACAAGATGGCGGGATGCAGGAGCTGGCAAGGAAGTGCTCAAGCCTCAACATCCAGTTTGTGAGTGTTGCATATGAATTTACATATACTGGTTTTTCATATTTCATTTTCTGTATTTACGTCCTTGGTTATGGCCAAAATCAAACAAAATATAAATCAAACAGAAACAGTTTTTTTTTTTTTGGGGGGGGGGTGAAAAAGTATTGCACCTTGCAGATGGGCAATATTCTCAGTTTGTTTGTGTGTAACATCGATGTGACACCACCATCCGTTCTGCTGGTGAGCGGAAGTGAGGTTGTGGGTGCCGGGCTCAAATCCAGCCCCGTCCCGTCAGCTACATTCAATACCATAGAGCACTCAGCCATTACAAAAAACTTCCCCCAAGCTCTGGGCCATTCACATTTGGCTTCACTATCTATGGTCATGGAAATATCTGGGAGTGGCCAACTGCCAGCCAGCAATCCATTTCAGCATCTGATGATGATGCAAGACTTTTTTAATGTTAGGTATCCTATCCGCGATCCTCCTAGAACCAATTTAATAGGTAGCAAGCGCAGAGGCTTGAGGGTAAGTGTTCTGTAATCACTGCATATGCGCACAGGCCACAAGCACATATCTTTTTGCGCACTTCCACATGCGCCCGTGAATCATCACTCCTCCCAAGTTCATTTGAGTTTTGTGTTGTGTGAGGTATGAGAAGATTGTGTTTCATTTTTTTAAACGTTTTTTTTGGGGGGTTGCATTATTTTTCCTGTTTGTGTTTTTTTTTTTTTCAAAGTCGTCTTTCATTAAAAAAAAGGAAACAAAATATATATAAAAAGAAAATATTCCTGTTTTTGTTTGTTGTAAATTCCTCTTGATAAAAGGGACGGACAATCGGACAAATACACAGACAACAGAGAAGTCAACACAAACTATAGGTGATGTGAAAAATAAGTGACATTTCTGTCTACGTTACACTGCACGCATCGTCAAAAAGTGACTACGGCTGTTCTTTTTTTCCCGTTTTACACAGAGCAGTCTAAGCGTCATAAACAAACATCAACAAAAAATAACATTGAGATAAAATGTAGAGAGAAAGAAACTGCTTATTCTCCAAGCGTTGAACTTTTGTTCAGGAGTCTTTTTAAAGTCATCTTCTTCCTCATTTCGCTTTTCTGGGTCCATAATCATATACCCCCCCAAAAAAAAAAAAATCCTCAGAAGGTAAAGCAGCATTTCAACCCCTATTGTCACACACATACCCAAACGGCTCACGAGAATGAAGGACATCACTATTGCGATAACTTTTTTCTGTTATTGATTCTTTTTCAAAGAAGCTTGGAATTTAATCCATTGAGTGCCGATTCTGTTTCTCTTGCCGATCGTCTCCATTTGAAAGTTGGTGGCTCTCCTTATGGAAAGCTGAAGGGGGTATTTGTGGAAATGAGGGGGGGGATTAAATGTTACAATGCGGAAGTGAAGGGGGAGACCATCTGATATACTGCCATCTCCCCCTTCTCCAAGTTCACAAACGGTGCTTCGACAACGGGCGACGATCCCCCTCTAACCCATGCCAGATGAAGGATGGAAGGAAGTCTCTATGTCCCTCTCCCTTCGCTCTCTCCTACTCTCTCGTTCACTCGCTCCCACTGCTGCTTCGCTGTTCACATTCATTCGGCGACGCCACCCTAAGTGAGCTGCTATTATGGCCATCCTTGTCTCACAAGGGAGAGGCCTAGATTCCGTTTGGTGTCCAGGGACGTCTCCTGCCCAGTGGGTGACGGTTGGAGGAAGGCTGTTGATTTAATACTGACAATGTGACGGGGTTGGTTGGGAGCCCCGTCCCAGTGGGCCTCCATTAGAGTAGGCCAGGACTCCCAGAGGAAGGTTCATGACTGACAGATGAGTTGGGGCTAGGTTGTGTAGTTGCTGATGAGGGTGGGGAGAGGGGTTTGGACCACTGCAGTAGTGCAAAACCCAGACCAGCGTTGCTTGGGCCAGGGCCGGGGGTGGGGAGACTAGTGGAGTGGGAGGGTGGGGCACTGTGGAAGGGGATTCTGGCTGCTCCACCAGAGCGGTCTGAGGTCTGCTTACAGTGGATTTCTTGGTTGACTCCTCCTCCAGCGGTTGAGGTTGAGTTTGGACTCCTCCTACGGCGGTTGAGGTCGAGGCAGCGACGCTTGGCCATCTGCTATGAGTACCCGCCATCCCGATCCCGCCCGTCGCTCCTCGTCTTCAGGCTGTTCATCCACATGCTCCCGGGGTGCTGAAACCCATCAGTCCATTCATCCCTCCCTCCCTCCCTCCCTCCGCCTCGTTCACTCGTTCAAAAACTACTGCTTGGCATTCAATAAAAATAGGTTGTATTTGAACTTTTCCCCCCTCAAAAACAGTGGTAAACACAGCCAGTTACGGCCTGGCCACCTTGGGGTTCTACGCTTCCTCACGGTGTATCGCTCCTCTTCCAGGGCGACAGCTGGACTGTCCATTGTACTCCGTCACGTGATTGATTTGCTTCAGTTTCAACAGAAGAAAAAAAAAGAGAGTGATTCCAAATTCCAAATTGAGAAACTTGGTCCCACATAACAAAAAAGAGAAAAGCTGAACATAATGGTTACCATCCTCTCCTCCCCCGAAAAAGAGATAAGTGACCGTAGGAAAAGGCAGGCCCTCCTGTCTTCAGTGGTATTTCCTTTTGTCTGAGTGATAACACTGACATTGTATATCCTGTGTTTGTGTGATTTGTCTTAATGTATGTGTGCCTACGAGTTCACACGTGCCTATGTGTGTTTGTTGAGTATCCTTAAAAGTGTGTGTGTGTGTGTGTGGGAGGAGGCTGGGGGCAGCTGCCCTGTGTCCAGAGGTGAGGTAGAGCCTGGCGGCGCCCCAGCCTTGAGGGTGTGCCCACTTTGAGGTAAATGGCAGCCGTCATTGGCCTTGCCCTTTCTCAGTGACCCCTACAGTAACGACGACTGAGTATGGAAGCCTGAAGGGGCCATACTGAGCTGAGTCACACAGGCGTGGATTCAGACTTACTTACCCTGCAGGTCAGGGCTACAGCACAGCAGTATATACAGTAAATAAGGCTTTGAGTTTCTGAGGGTAGGTGTGTGTGTGTGTGTTTCAGGATGCTGTTCAGTCTCCAGGCACTGAATCTGCTTGCCAGCTATTAAATCTATATTTTCCCTCTCCCCTACTCCCCCCTCCTCTGAGAACTCCTGCCAGTGGCGCTTCTCCTTCTTTCTCTCTTTTGTTCACTGTTATGACCTTCCTTGGAGAGAAAAGGGCTCAATTGTCATTCATGAGAGGGTCTACTGTTGGCACCAGAAGCACAGGCAATGACAAGGCAGGTCTGCCCAGTGTGTGTGTGGGTTTGAGAGAGTGCCAGTCACAGGCGCTTGCCTAATGACAGAACCAAAGGTAGATACGGAGCCGTGGTCTGTAGTTTTACACATTTACACATTTCAGACAACTGGAGTAGCCTTATAATACAGCACCTGACTTGGTTAAAAACATGCTCACGGTCCAGTCTGAAAATGGCTCAGTTGTGTTCAGCCGTGATTGTAGGTACTAGTAGCTTTGCTCTACGGTAGGAGTTATATGGCACACTCAGTACCTCTGTGTGTGTCCCGGTGTGTTGTCAGAGACGTATCTCCTGAATCATTGTCTTACACTAATTCGGGGAGTATAATTAACTGACCGATTTTAAAAGATGGTTGCCATAAATTCAAACAGGTGCAAACCTGCAAAGAACACCATCTAGTGGCAATGTGTGACAACTGAGGTGCCTCCAATAGGCCTCTGAGAGGGGAGCCAGAGTGTGTGTGTCTGTGTGTGTTGGCCTTGGCAAAAGGCTGCAACTCCCACTGGATAAAACACTGTGCTCAGACAGGGAGGGCCGCCAAACTGATTCCCAAAAACAGGTATGAAGAGGTGGTTGGTCAAAAAAATGTAAATCCTGTTTGTTTGACTCCTGCTGCTGGTTGCGTTGTTTGTTGTTTACCACGTAAATGTCGGAAAAACACAAGTCCTGCCAAAATCCTTCCCAGCTTCAGAAAAACATCCATTCCTTTCCCAAGATGCCTCAAGTCGCTCCACTACTTCCTCCGGGGGTGCCACTCACACTTCCTGGTCCTCGAAGACCTCTAGGAAGAGAGGGGGGAAAAGTTCCGTCGGACACTCCACCTTCATGTGGAGGAAGCGGCTGGCGTGGCACGCCCCGATCATGCGCAGGTCCGTCACCTTCATCAGCAGCTTGGGCCAGAAGTGGGGAATGTTGTGCTTGCGGTAGTTGATGTAGTGTTCAAACGCCAGCAGGTAGGTCTCCTGGCATTTCTCGATCTTGTCAATGTTCGTCAGGCCCGAGCGGTCTGTGGCCGGGGGCAACGGGAGGGAGGGAAAAAAAGTGTCAGTAAACGGAGAGGGTAAAATTCCACCTAGCCTATCAGAGGGAAAGATGTAGGCCAAGTTGTTTTCAGCTAATAGTACAGCAGATTTTATTTATACTTACTTATAGTTCCTTCAGATCCACACAAAGTGCCTAGGTAGTAGTGGCTAGGGGGTGGATTTGGAACTCGGCCTGAATCCTCTGACCTGAATGACCTCAGTTGACCTCTGGCCATTGACCCTTGACCCCGTCCTCACCTGAGCTCATGAGCAGCACGGCCTGCAGCAGCGCCACCTCCGTGTCGTCCAGGTTGAATTGCGCCAGGCTCTTGCCCAGGTCGAAGATGGCGTCCGACACCACGCCCAGGCCGCCGTTCTTCAACTGCTCCCGCTTGACCGCCATCTCGCCGCTAAGGGTCAGCGTCTCGCTCTCTGGGTCGTAGCGCACGGCGGCGCGCAGCGACATGATCTCCATACAGCAGCCTTTCAATAGGATGATCTGGTCCTCACAAGGCAGCTGGACAGAGGAGAGGAGAGAGGGAGGAGGGAAAAGACGTGAGAGTAACAGCAGAGTTTATTGGTCGGTCACACTAATAGACTGAATTGTACACCAATATAAATACCTAGATTTTCATCAAATAGTAAGATAGCACAGAGGTGTGTGTGTGTGTGTTTGGTTTTACTACTTTTACTAAAAAGGCTATTTTATGCTTAGGGGTGAGGTTAAGATTAAAATTAGGGTTAGAATTAAGGTTATGGTAAAGGGTTAGGTTTAGGAATTAGGTTTGAAGTCAGAAGTCCCCACAAGAATAGTAAACAAACAACAATTTCACCAACTGGGGACATTTTGTTGGTCCCCAAAAGGTCAAATGCCATTTCTAAATGGGTTTAGGGTTAAGGTTAGAATTAGTGTTAGAATTAGGTTTATGGTTAGGAGCTAGGGTTAGTTTTAGGGTTAGGTTTGGGGGTAGGGTTAGGTTTTGGGGTTAAGGTTAGAGTTAAGGAAAATAGGATTTTGAATGGGAATTAATTGTATGTCCCCACAAGGTTAGCCGCGCAAGACTGTGTTTGTGTGTGTGTAATATTAGGGTGCGTGCATTGATCAGTTCGGTAGCGAATAGGATGGGTAAGATCTGGCAGCAGCCTGTTCATGTTATGTTCAGTTCAGAGAGAGAAAGGAGGAGAAAGGGAGGGCAAGAGAGACAGTTAAGGAATGTAAACAACATTAACTTGAAGGCCCTTTTCCATTCTTCGATTGGAATTTCAAAGGACATTTCCGTAAGTCTACATACTTTCCAGCTGCAGTGGTGTAGGCTTCGTGTGTAGTGTATGTAAAATAATGCTATATCAGCAAGCAGTCTACGTTTACCCAATCAGCCATTTTGTTTGCCCTGTGACGTTGTTCCTCAGGGTGTCGTCAGAGAAAATGTACATCATGCACATTATACATAATTCAACATGCACTTTCTACATGCATAAACGTAGTATATTCAAGGTGCCAGTATTCCCTCAAAGTTCCTATTGCATGTCATTGTGGTGTGTATATTCCTTAGATGTGCTGTGATTCATACAGTGTGCTGAAGGGGCTTACATTCCACGCCCACACACACAGGGCTTTACCTCCGAGAACATGGGCAGTTTTTTGGCAAAGTCGACGACGCGGGTGATGGCAGGGGTGATAATCTTGGTAAACTCACTGAAGGCCTCCAGGTCCACCTTGTCTCCGTCCGACGT
Organism: Oncorhynchus tshawytscha; assembly: GCF_018296145.1. Classification (NCBI taxonomy): domain Eukaryota; kingdom Metazoa; phylum Chordata; class Actinopteri; order Salmoniformes; family Salmonidae; genus Oncorhynchus; species Oncorhynchus tshawytscha. The sequence continues at coordinate 16,399,736 of NC_056452.1, read as the reverse complement.
GGGGGCCACCGGAGACTGACCTATGTCCTCCGGCTAGGGGACAGGACAGGGGACACAGGGACACAAGTCAAGAAACTTGAGTTAAGTCCTTTGTTATGCCATGAGAGTGTGTTCATTTGGTTGCTAGTAAGATGCCATGAATTAAGCACATCCAACAAAAGTGTGAAATTAGATATAGCAGACATTACGACTGAATAGTTAAAAGAAATTAAAAAATGGTTGACATAATTGAGGAAGATGAGATGTGTATTAAACAACTTCTTAGAGCGCTAAAGAAAATCCACTTAGAGATACAAAGCTCATGGTCATATGCAGAACATGTGGTTGGTTTACATGCACCACTAGCAGATGGGATTCTATGAGGCTCTCTAAAAGACACATCTGGCTTAAACTCTTAACCTTAGTCCATCCCATTTCATTGTGAGTTGAGAAAAGGCTGAAATGTAAAATAACATAAGGCTTTGTCTTATTTTATATAATTAAGGACGCACAATCTATACAAAGCTTATGGATGGCGTGACTGTCAGGATTATGCGCCCGAGAGTCAGGTAATTACCTAAAATTGGAATAATACAATAATGCTTTGATTACAGTATATACGTTTTCCTCAGCCTAACTAAAGCTGAGTTTCAGTTGTTCAAGGACAGCTGTGTTTATGTTTCAGAATTGAGAAATAGTTATCTCTTGACAGAACAGAAAAACAAATGAATTTCAACTGAAAACAAGCCACATTCTACAGCTCTGTAGTAAACTAACTCAAACCAACTGCAAAATGAACCTGTCTAGGTTTCAAAGGTTGACAAAGTCATTCTGGGGTTAAAGACGGTAAACCAAAGTATGTTAACCCTGTCTAAGCCGCTTGTTAAAATAGGTCAAAGATCATGCATTTACTGTCTTTTAAACCACTCTATTAGCAAACTGAGGTTTGAAGCTAGGTTGGGTGACCAGACTGGCATTACAGGGGGCACTGGTACACAAAAGTAATGGTCAACAATCCATTGTAACCAATGCCCTCAAACAACCTCATCATCACTCAAGCGATTCAATTTGCAGAGGGGCTCTTTCCATCTTGACCTTCAATCAGATAGGTTAATATAATGGGTCCTCTGCAGGACACAGGGCTGGAGTTGGAGTGGACTGGAGCTTTTTGATTTGGCCGGTGATTTTGATTCCAAGTGGGTGGGCGGTAAAGGTAGTCTATGGCTTGTTAGCTACTGTTAAATGGAAGTTATTTACTAGCATACATTCTTGTCCAGAGCGACTTACAGCAAGTGCTAACAAAATGCATTACATACTGTAGAAAATGTATATTAAAAGGGAAAATTCACCACTAGACACTATCTGGGGTGTTTTTCCAGTCTCCCTACATAATTATGAGTGATGAGAGGGTGTTTCAGACATAATTATCCATTATAACTGTATTAATTTTTTCGTGCCAGGAGATGGTCATTGGTTGATTGAGCCTGTTCATTAAATTACTTCACCAATCAGTGCGTATACAGCAGGCAAGCTAGTTGTTTACGTGCATGATGGCCAGACAAGTGGTTTGAGGAGGCTTGAAGCACTGGGCATTTGTTATGACATGCATTATATGGATTAGGTCCACAGAATTATACCTAGGAGGAGCGGCTTCTATGGAGAAACGTTGAATGGCCTTTGAGCTAGCTAGTTATTAACAAGCTTGAGCTAGCAAGCTTTTGTGTGCAGTGGCACCAGAATTAAACACGCGTTTTACCTTTCTGTAGTTAATCAATCCAACGTGAAAACTAGGCCTATGATATCCTTAACTAGCATTGAAAAAGTTAATTAGTTCTTCTCAAGCTAATTAAAAAAATATATATATTCTGAATAAAGCTTCAACGTGACGTCAGTAACCAACCTATGGTTCGGGGGGCAGGTAGTTGATAAACACGCACAGGCAAAGATTTTCAGCTTGCAGGCAGACAATGGAATAATACGTTTTTGGGTGGCAAGAGTGGGGGCTTTGCATAGGTGCTTTGTTGCGTTTTGTTCTGGGAGTAGAAAAAAATGCAACATAAAATAATTAACCGGTTCCCATGCTTCTAAAATAACGGTACTGTTCCTGAACAGTATTGGTCACTTTCATTCCAGGATCCATGTTTGTTCCTTTTGAAAACGTATTAGATGGTTTTCTGATCTGTTCCCTGAACCGGTTCCAACCCCTACAGACAGACCTATATATTTATGTTAGCCGGAATACATTGAAGACCTGTTGAGACAGCGATAAAAAAATAATTGCGAGACCAGCAAGCAGCGGCGGCCTAAACCAGATGGATCAGGAATCAGGAGGGCAAATGACAGTAATTTTGCTGCTGCTGTTAGCTAGCTATATAACCTATATTTTTACGAGGCAGTGTTGTTCAGTACAGTACAATTTGGTGATTGATTCGGACATAACGGGGCTTGCTAGTTCCACTACAAGCCAAGCTAGCAAAGTTGAGCTATACCTCAAATGTACTGTAGTCTAACCTTATAGCTAGCTTCAGTGCCGCTCATTAGGAACAAAACTGGAGAAATGTTTGGATGATGTTGGAGTAAAGGAATGACTGGCTTTATGACTCTAGTCTTGGAGTAACTATACCGCTGTGTTGTAGCTAGCGTGTCTGTTGGATATCGTGTCCTACACCATGCTGCTACAGTAAGAATACAGATGGTACAGTGATTGTCCATGAATGTCTACGTGTTTTTCGTCTTTCTCTCAGACAGTACCACTTGGATTTAAAGAAGTTGACTCTCAAGAAAGTTGTTACACTTTTTTATCCAACGTGTCATTAATAACTTCACCATGCTCAAGGTGATATTCAATGTCTGTTTTTTTTTATTTTTTAAATATACACATTACCAATAGGTGCCCCTTTTTTGCGAGGCATTGGAAAACGTGTTTTTTTTGTTGGTTGAATCTGTTTGAAATTCACTGCTCGACTGAGGGACTTACAGATAATTGTACGTGTGGCGTACAGAGATGAGGTATTAATTCAACAATTGTTAAACACAATTACTGCAAACAGTGAGTCCATGCAAGTTAATATGTGAATTGTTAAAGTTGCAAACCTGTAACTTTTTGGGCGACCCAACCAAATTCAATTAGAAATGTGAGTTACTAGATCTGTCATTCTCATTGAAAGAAAATCTAAGATGCTTCCCGTTCTTAAGTTTCATTTTGCGTCTTTTGGTTTTGTACATCAGCTTCAAAACAGATATTTCAATGGTTTAGATGGTACAATGATTCTCTGCACTACACTTGCTTGGTTTGGCCCAAACTGAAATTGGTCTTAGAATTTTAGCATCCAGAAAATGGCAGAGCGATTTCTGCATAGTGCATCTTATTTAGGCTTGCCATAACGTGTTTGAATTCTTATTGACTTAAGACATTTCAGCTTTTTTAGACATTTTTTTAAATCTTGAAAAACATAATTCCACAATGAGATATTGTGTGTAAGGTGAGTGACAAAAAAATATATAAATGTAATACATTTTCAATTCAGGCTGTAACACAACAAAATGTGGAAAGTCAAGGGTGTAAATACTTTGAAGCCACTGTATGCAAGTATTCCCATTGTAGAACTAGTATTTATTATAAGCATTAGTATATATTTTTCTACTGTATATACAGTATGTCATACATTGCCATAACTTCCTGCATGTAAACTCACCTCGGTCTCCAGAGCAAATAAACTTTGTCTTGAAGACATCTGTTTTATTTTAACATGTTTACTTGCCAACAAATTAAAGTTTAAATGATACACCAACGACCTTCATTTGTTTTAGCAGTAAGATTGAAGCTAGTTTACCAAAGTACATTTCATGAATATCACAATTTAAAGTCAGCACTATTGGTTTCTGATGCAGCTGGAATCATTTAGTCACTTGTCAGTACACTTGTATAAAAAATATATATAAAAAAAAATGTATAAAACACCATTATATACATATGTTCAACAGCTAGCAATAACTATACCACAATGCAATTGAGCATACTAGGCATTCTATATTATACTACAGCATCAGTCAAACTATATGGATGATTAGTTGATTGAATATCCTGGCAGGTTCCAGAATGTTCGTGTGCTGAACGTCTTCTTGTGTTGGGTAATGGCAGCTGGTTTAGCAGGCTTTGGCGCTGTGGTGATGTTCTCCACCACCCACTGCGTCGACCTCTTGCAGATGATTTCTATGTACTGCAAGTCTCCTTGAAAAGACGAAGACTGATCATGAGAATGTGTAACCATTCAATAAACTATGTTCATCTATAAACAAAAATGGGTACAGTAGACTGGTATGTGTTTGTTTTTTTACACTTAAAGTCAATAATTGGGCATTGAGATGGGCTGTTAGCAAAGATGTGAAAAGTTTGAGGGGGATTTGACTTGTAGACAGTCTAGTCATTTATCGTTGTGCATGTGCACCAACAGTTGTGCAGTTGAGTAGACAAGCACTGCCAACAATAGTGTGAATAGGCTAGAAGAGTATACTAACAGCCCCTCTCCCCCATGACTCTTAGTTCCATTATATATAAAAGTAATTGGACGAAGGTGTCTTCTGTAAGGGGGAGTTTTAAGAGACTCGACGCTCCATCTGAACATTAACACGCATCGCTTGCAGTACGGTTTTGGAAGCATAAGGACATTATCTTTCATATCAGCGATGTTAAAAAAACAATAGGTTAAATTGATTCACACCTTTATAGGGTTAGGTCTACCTGTGCTAATTAGCTATCAGCGTCTTCAAACAGCTGTGTGTAAATGGAAGACAGACACCACAAAACGTGTTGTCACCAAAAAAATGTTGGCTGCAGCTGTTTTAAAACAGGTTGTGTGTATTTTGCATTTGTGATATGTAAGTATAGGGATATATGTTTCTAGAACCGTACCACAATTGAGAATCGATTCACGTATAGATGGCGTATTTGGCTGTTTTAGCTTCCAGAGCCAATTCACCCTTTTAACAGAACATGTAAGGTCCTTGGACTAAAGAGTAATGCTAGCCTCCTTTAGTCCAATATTGGGCTACTCTCCCCCATGCCAAATAACTGATTGCAAGGGTGTGAAACATTTGAGGAGCACTTGTCTTGTAGACAGTTTAGTGTATTGGTGATTTTGTTCTCAAGATGATATTGTGCTTTCATAAATACCCTTGCCTGTCTTGGCTTGGTTCAAAGTCATGATGTTGGCCTTGAGCTTATTCCAGGCTTAAAGTTGTCATCCAATGGGTCTAAAGGCTCTGTACTACTAAAGCTGGTGTCATGGTCATGGTCGGCAGGATTAATTATCAGCAGCAGGATTAGGCTCTATGACACACAGTAGTCAGTGATTAGCCAACATTTTACTACTTTGTCCCCATCAATACAGCTCAAACAAGGTACTATATTCACCCCCCCTCCCCCTCTAACGTTAATAGATCATGCATACTAACCTTCACACACACACAATACCCACCCAGTCAACCATACCACCCCCTCCTTACTAATACCTCATTTTCTCAAAATGTAGACTTCAATCCCTGCATGAACAATCAACACATCTTCCATAATACAGAGAACTACAGTAGAGGTTGTAGCCTACTTGTAAAACACACCAACTATAACAAGACACGGACCATGTTTATGCCTAACTCCAGTAGATTTATTTGCTCATCATGGAGTCATGGAAAGATTTGGTAGATTTTCGTATGGTATTTTAGGTGACTTACACTCGTTCCTGGTGCTGAGCTTGATGCCACCGCAGATGTTGTTGGAATCGGACTCTAAATTGAACACAACGTTAGTCTCTGCGGTAGTTAGTTAGCGTTAGCGTCTTTAGGTTACGTTAGCTAGCTATCTTGCAAAGTTACAAATCACATTACCAGATAGCAGCTGGCTAATTACATATGGCATGCTTTGGAATGTCTAGCCAGCGTATTGTGAAAGCCAGTCATCAAAATGTTGGTTTAGATAAACACATGTAGTTTGCTAGCTAGTTTAGTTAGCTAGGTAATGTTAGCAACGTTACCTCGGCTTGACTTTTTTTTTCTGCAGCGTTGATGTTGGCTGATCGGATCCCTTCCTCTTCGAAGTGAAGTAGGAAATTGATGGAATAGCATCACTTTTCAACAGTCGACGACATGGAAAAAATCATCAGTTGAGACTTCAGTTCCGTTTTGAAACACTCTGGCTGAAAGTGCTGGTTACAAACACAGGCATTTGTATATTTCTCACATCAACTGGATACACCTCCACAGAGCGGCACCTACATCCTGAAATCACTATGAAATCTGGTTATTGTCGTTTGCTTACAACCACGAAATGTAGCTGGCCCGTTTCTACCTGTGAGATGCAGAAACGCTCGCATTTGCGTGTAGTGAGGATTTTTCAAATATTTTTTTATGACCCATAGGATAAGTTAACATATTAATGGACATATATAGTGAAATAGAGCAGCGGTGAAATGTCCCTTTAAGGACTAAAATAGGTTGTTATAAAACTGTTATTTCTTATAGTGTTATGTATTCGATACTGTAGCTAATAGTGTTATTCAGGGGTGAAAGTAGTAGATTTCATTTCTTCAAAGTATGGGGACCTCCTATGTTTGCACGAGTTTAAAAAAATGATGGGTCTAATCATAGAATCCATATGATTTTATTAGGATCACCATCGGCCTAATAGTAAAGATGTGTCGTTTAACTTTTCAAATGTATTAGCCTACCTTTTAATGTGGCATAAACACAACCAGTCATGTTGGGGGGACTTTTTAAGCCTCATGTACATATTTTTCTGCTTATAATTTCTGACAATTTGGAAGGCTATTTGTTAGCAAACTTGTCTATAATTAGATATGTGCAGCTTCTCTTGTGTCATTACTTAATGCTCGTCTAGAACTCTAAATAAGCACTTGCTCGCTAGAATGTCATAAATCGACAGAATGATCAATGAATCATCAACAATCTAGTTGAGATTGGTTAAATTTGAGGACATTTAGGGACCAGGGAGATTTCCAAATGACATCAGTTTAAAGGAAATGAAAAGCTGTTAAAACGATCAAACAACTGATAGTATTTCATTTAGTCTTGAATGTCAACTTTTATTCTCTCAAGATGTGGAAAGAAATAAATCATATTTTTTCCCTGTTCCCATTTGTTAAATGCAAAGAGACATCACTTTGGAGCGTAGTCCACAAGTTCTCAAGTCTATTTGCTCATTTTTCATGCGACTGACATGCGGTAATGACAAATAGAATCTTTGTTTTAATTATTGTGATATGTCCACATGTTTTACCAGTACGGCATACCCCCTACAATTTATTTACTGGTACTCCACACCAGACCTGTTTCTATTACAGTGTTAGAGGTGAAGTACTATATTCATCTGTTAGGTTAATCATATGACTTCAGGCTAGACATGTGTTATCTTGGTAGTAGGTGTGGTTCAGGAATGCTCTCAGCATTCTAATGCCTGGCATTTGAGTCCCATTAAATTAGCACTGCTGTGCCCAGAGCCACATGTGATTTGTATCGCTGTGCATTTCTGGTGGGCCGTGTTGTAGGCTATTTTGGGAGTATATAAGTTGATAGGACATTTCTGTTATGGTGTGATGTCATTGCGTCATCACTTTTGCTGAGCTTTGAACACACACACACACACACACACACACAGCGCCAGAGAGAGACACATTATGTCACTGCTGTGGCCAACACGCAAGCTCATATACATTTCACACACATACTTCTCACTCTCTCTGTCACTCACTCCCTCTCTCCACATTGAACCATTAGTACGTAGTTCTCCACAGTAAAACCATTGCTACACCCTTGTAACACGCTATCCCAAACCTAGAGTGTCTAAGGTCCCTAGTCTAGAAACTCTAGGTTTATGGATGAGACATGTTTTAAATGTTACAGTGGGGCAAAAAAGTATTTAGTCAGCCACCAACTGCTCCCACAGTTGATTTCTTCAAACCAAGCTGCTTACCTATTGCAGATTCAGTCTTCCCTGCCTGGTGCGGGTCTACAATTTTGTTTCTGGTGTCCTTTGACAGCTCTTTGGTCTTGGCCATAGTGGACTTTGGAGTGTGACTGTTTGAGGTTGTGGACAGGTGTCTTTTATACTGATAACAAGTTCAAACAGGTGCCATTAATACAGGTAACGAGTGGAGGACAAAGGAGCCTCTTAAAGAAGAAGTTACAGGTCTGTGAGAGCCAGACATCTTGCTTGTTTGTTATTGACCAAATACTTATTTCCACCATAATTTGCAAATTAATTAATAAAAAATCCTACAATGTGATTTTCCTCATTTGGTCTGTCATAGTTGAAGTGTACCTGTGATGAAAATTACAGGCCTCTCTCATCTTGTTAAGTGAGAGAACTTGCACAATTGGTGGCTGACTAAATACTTTTTTGCCCCACTGTATATGTGTTCAGGTATTTATAGAAGAGCTAAAGTTTCTCCGTGCACCAGTTTAAAGGCGTTATTTTATATATTGGCTGGTATAACCGGCAGCTTGCTCAAATCCAATGTTTGGTTTTGGGTTGGCAGTGCTTGGACACACCTCGTAATGGTTAGGGCTATTTAAACAAGCAAATTGACTGTGGCTTTGCGGGTTAATTGTCTGTGGTATGGGTGATTCTCTCAATCTAGAGCCTTTATGGGAGAATTGGGGCCTTACACTGGTGTGGGTGTACGAGAGGGACATTGTATCGTAAGTGTGTGTGAAAAAAGAGCACATAGAAACATAATATATCTTTAAGTGTGTGTACATGTGTGTGAAGAGGTAGCTTTATCGGTGTTTGTGTGTTGACACCAAACGTCCCATTTCCTCCCCCTCACACCCCGCCACTTCCTGAACACGGTTGCCTAGCAACACCGACCACGACACCTGCTACACACAGTGAGCCTCTGGGACCCCCGCCCTTTTCCTCCCAGGTAGATCACCCGTTCCTGGGGCACGTTTCTAATAAAACCCCCTGCTTATTTCCAGGGCTTAGTGTCAGCCATGCTGTGAGTGAAGAAGCCAGCTGATAACCCAGCACCCGCTAGGCCTAATCCCTGGCTAACACTTCCTGCCGCTGTGCGCCCAGAGCCACCTGGCCCATGGAAAACATATGGAGATCAGTAGTCCTACCAGTACTGCCACAGGGTATCCTGACAGGAATAGCCCGGACAACATGGGAACATACTGTAGTAGTAACAGTAGTAACTGATCGGCAGTCGAGATGATGGATGGCACTCAACGTAAATGCTAACGGTGCTATTTAGCGTAAAGCCCAATTTATCACAAAGGAGTCTAAAACAGCCAGCCAGTCAACAAAACAGAGAACCAAACAAACACTTATGTAACCAGCCATTTAGCCAGCCAGTCAACCAGAATCTGGCAAAATTATCAGCCCTATTGGGGCGAGGCGAATGGTGCTCATCCTCTTACCAGGAACTTGCGTTTCTGTTTCCAGTGGGAGCCCTGTGCATTGGTGTGGCGGTGGGCCTCGGTCAGCATGCGGATCAGCTCCCACTCCGAGCCGGTGGGCTCTGGCCGGTTCTGCAGGGTCTTCACCATCTCCTCCTTCTTCCTCTTCTCCCGGTTCTCCTCAATCAGACGCCGCTTGGCCACCCGCTTGGAGTCGTCCAGGACAACTGAGAGAGAGAAAAAGAGGGAAAGGAAAAAACGAGGGAGAAATAAAATGATTTCAGTTACATCAAGGAGTCACGAGTCCAAGCATCCACATGACTTGTAAAATGTGTGTAATTGTGTAATGTGTGAGTGTGTGAGAGACACTCACGGTCCATGGCCATGCCCACTGCGATGCACTTCTTGAAGCGGCACAGCTGGCACTGGTTGCGGGTGATCTTGTCGATGATGCAGCAGCCATCGTACTTACAGGAGTAGGCGGGGTGGAGGTTCTTCTGAATCGTCCGCCGAAAGAAACCCTGGGAGAACGAGAGGTGAGATGAAGAGAGAGGGGGGTGAGGGAGAGAGAGGGTGGAGACAAAACGGAGAGACAGAAAGGGAAGAAGGAAGAAAGATAGAGGGAAGGAAGGAGAGAGAAAGAAAGCGTTCAGCATAACACTGTTCAGTGCCACCTGTCATACAAGGAAATAAAGTGATGAAGAGAGCATCTTTGAATTCTCAACTTTCTCAGCTTGATAAAACACATCTAAAAAATACAATCTTCCTTGTTATTTGCCTTTGGCCTAAAGAGCAGGAACCCAAGACTTTGGAAATACAGACATTGTCATCCTACAAGAAACATGGTATAGAGATGGACCCACTGGTTGCCCTCAAGGTTACAGAGAGCTGGTAGTCCCATCCACCAAACTACTAGGTGTGAAACAGGGAAGAGACTCAGGGGGTATGCTAATTTGGTATAGAGCAGACCTAAACCGCTCTATTAAATTAGTCAAATCAGGAACATTTTACATTTGGCTAGAAATGAATAAGGAAATTATCTCAACAGAGAAAAATGTCCTCATGTGCTACCCGGCAGGTAGCCTAGTGGTTAGAGCGTTGGGCCAAAACAACCAACAAAAACAGGTCACAACTCCTGCAGCTCTAGCATGCTGGGTCTGTACAGTCAATGGTAGGCTTCAAGGGGACTCTTATGGTAGGTACACCTACAGCTCATTCCTTGGCAGTAGTACTGTAGATTACTTTATCACTGACCTTATCCCAGTCTCTCAGAGCGTTCACAGTCAGCCCACTGACACCCCTTTTCAGATCACAGCAAAATCACAGTCTACTTGAACAGAGCAATACTCAATCATGCGGCATCAAAGCCAAAGGAACTGCATGAATCAAATCAAATTTAATTTGTCACATACACATAGTTAGCAGATGTTAATGCGAGTGTAGCGAAATGCTTGTGCTTCTAGTTCCCACCATGCAGTAACATCTAACAAGTAATCTAACAATTTCACAACAATTACCTAATACACACAAGTGTAAAGGAATGAATAAGAATATGTACATAAAAATATATATGGATGAGCGATGGCCAAACAGCTTAGGCAAGATGCAGTATATACATATGAGCTGAGTAGTGTAGGGTATGTAAACATTATATAAAGTGGCATAGTTTAAAGTGACTAGTAATACATTTATTACATCCAATTTTTAATTATTAAAGTGGCTAGAGATTGAGTCACTATGTTGGCAGCAGCCACTCCATGTTAGTGATGGCTGTTTAACAGTCTGATGGCCTTGAGATAGAAGCTGTTTTTCAGTCTCTCGGTCCCAGCTTTGATGCATCTGTACTGACCTCGCCTTCTGAATGATAGCGGGGTGAACAGGTAGTGGCGAACAGGTAGTGGCTCGGGTGGTTGTTGTACTTCATGATCTTTTTGGCCTTCCTGTTACATCGGGTGGTGTAGGTGTCATGGAGGGCAGGTAGTTTGCCCCTGGTGATGCGTTGTGCAGACCTCACTACCCTCTGGAGAGCCTTACGGTTGTGGGCGGAGCAGTTGCTGTACCAGCCGGTGATACAGCCCGACAGGATGCTCTCGATTGTGCATCTATACAAGTTTGTGAGTGTTTTTGGTGACAAGCCGATTTTCTTCAGCCTCCTGAGGTTGAAGAGGTGCTTATACGCCTTCTTCACAACGCTGTCTGTGTGGGTGGACCATTTCAGTTTGTCCGTGATGTGTACGCCGATGAACTTAAAACTTTCCACCCTCTCCACTACTGTCCTGTTGATGTGGATAGGGGGGTGCTACCGCTGCTGTTTCCTGAAGTCCACGATCATCTCCTTTGTTTTGTTGACGTTGAGTGTGAGGTTATTTTCCTGACACCACACTCCGAGGGCCTTCACCTCCTCCCCGTAAGCCGTCTCGTAGTTGTTGGTAATCAAGGCTACCACTGTAGTGTCGTCTGCAAACTTGATGATTGAGTTGGAAGTGTGCATGGCCATGCAGTCATGGGTGAACAGGGAGTACAGGAGAGGACTGAGAACGCACCATTGTGGGGCCCCAGTGTTGAGGATCAGTGGGCTGGAGATGTTGTTTCCTACCCTCACCACCTGCAGGCAGCCCGTCAGGAAGTCCAGGACCCAGTTGTACAGGGCGGGGTCGAGAGCCTGATGACGAGTTTGGAGGGTACTATGGTGTTAAATGCTGAGCTGTAGTCGATGAACAGCATTCTTACATAAGTATTCCTCTTGTCCAGATGGGATAGGGCAGTGTGCAGTGTGATTGTGATTGCGTCATCTGTGGACCTATTGGGGTGGTAAGCAAATTGGAGTGGGTCAAGGGTGTTAGGTAGGGTGGAGGTGATATGATCCTTGACTAGTCTCTCAAAGCACTTCATGATGACGGAGGTGAGTGCTACGGGGCGATCGTCATTTAGCTCAGTTACCTTAGCTTTCTTGGGAACTGGAACAATAGTGGCCCTCTTGAAGCATGTGGGAACAGCAGACTGGGATAAGGATTCATTGAATATGTCCGTAAACATACCAGCCAGCTGGTCTGCGCATACTCTGAGGACGTGGCTAGGGATGCCGTCTGGGCCGGCAGCCTTGCGAGGGTTAACACGTTTAAATGCTTTACTCACGTTGGCTGCGGTGAAGGAGAGCATGCAGGTTTTGGTAGTGGGCCGTGTTGTTGGCACTGTATTGTCCTCAAAGCGAGCAAAGAAGTTGTTTAGTTTGTCTGTGAGCAGGACATCGTGATCCACGACGGGGTTGGATTTATTTTTGTAGTACGTGATTGACTGTAGACCCTGCCACATACCTCTCATGCCTGAGCTGTTGATCTGCGACTCTACTTTGTCTCTATACTTACGCTTAGCTTGTTTGATTGCCTTGCGGAGGGAATAGCTACACTGTTTGTATTCGGTATTTGGTTTCCGGTCGCCTTGCCCTGATTAAAAGCAGTGGTTCGCACTTTCAGTTTTGCACGAATGCTGCCATCAATCCACGGTTTCTGGTTGGGGAAGGTTTTAATAGTTTCTGTGGGTACAACATCACCGATGCATTTGCTAATAAACTCGCTCACCGAATCAGCGTATTCATCAATGTTATTGTCCGACGCGATGCGGACCCTATCCCAGTCCACGTGATCTAAGCAATCTTGAAGCGTGGAATCAGATTGGTCACACCAGCGTAGAACAGACCTGACCACGGGCGTTTCCTGTTTTAGTTTCGGGTCTATAGGCTGGGCGCAACAAAATGGAGTCTAATTTCCGAAAGGAGGGCGGGGCAGGGCTTTGTATGTGTCGCGGAAGCTAGAGTAACAATGGTCCAGGATTTTCTCCGCCCGGGTCGCGCATTCGATATGCTGATTAAATTTAGGGAGTCTTGTTTTCAGATTAGCCTTGTTAAAATCCCCAGCTACAATGAATGCAGCCTCAGGACATGTGGTTTCCAGTTTACATAGAGTCCAATGAAGTTCATTCAGGGCCATCGATGTAGTCTTCTTTTGGGGAAATATACGGCTGTGATTATAATCGAAGAGAATTCTCTTGGTAGATAATGCGGTAAACATTTGATTGTAAGGAATTCTAGGTCAGGTGAGCAAAAGGACTTGAGTTCCTTTATGTTGTTATGATCACAGCGCGTCTCGTCAATCATAGGGCATACCACCCCGCCCTTCTTCTTACCAGAGAGATGTTTGTTTCTGTCGGCGCGATGCGTGAAGAAACCAGGTGGCTGTACCGACTCCGATAGAGTGTCTCGATAGAGTGTCTCAAAAACATATACATGATCAAACACAAATCTTAAAATCCCTATCAAAGACTACCAGAACCCACTGGATTCTCCAATTACATTGAATGAACTACAGGACAAAATACAAACCCTTCAACCCAAAAAGGCCTGCCCCTCCTGTTGATGAAATGTTTTATACTGACTGCAAATTCAAATTGTCCTGGGTGGTGGAGAAAAACAAACAACATTATGAAATCCATGAACACAAACAACAAGTGTGCAGTTGCTCTTATAAAAAACACACACCGGACAGTAACAAAACTTCAGATTTCCTAACAAATCTTGAGAAAAACACAGTAACAAAAAAAAACAAACTAGAATGCTAGTTTCCTAAACAGAGAGTATCTCTGTTGGCGGATGTGACTGATATTAACAAAAAATGAAGGAACACTTTAAAAATACAGATTTTCAGTGAGCATAGCAACAATCACTCCTAGACAACTTCCTGGACAAAACATTTCTTCTGCAATAGTGAAGGTGTAAACTTGTGCATGCTGAAAACCTAAAAGTTTATTTGAAACTCAGCTTCCCTATCAAATCAAAACAATTCTTGCAGACAACCTAAGAAAATTAACAACAATGACAAATGGTTTGATGAAGAATGCAAAAACCTAAGAAAGAAATTGATTTATTTAGTATTTTAACTATTTGCACATCGTTACCTATTCAACCAAAAACATAAGAGACCCAGAAAACCTGAGCCTATTCCTTCACTTTGGTGAATCACTAAAACAATACAGAAATACACTACAGAAAAATTTGTTTACACCTATTTCAGAAATCAGCTCAATGTAATTGAAGAATCCATAAATCTAACTACATTGAGGGAAAATTGGAAAACACTAAACAAACATGTTATCTATCTAAAACAGAGCTGGAGGGTAAACCAGGCTTCTCCAATCTTTTTGGCTCTACAACAAAGAACAAACAGCAAAAACATATACATGATCAAACACAAATCTTAAAATCCCTATCAAAGACTACCAGAACCCACTGGATTCTCCAATTACATTGAATGAACTACAGGACAAAATACAAACCCTTCAACCCAAAAAGGCCTGTGGTGTTGATGAAATGTTAAAATATACTGACTGCAAATTCAAATAGGCTATTAGGTGTTGGGAGAAAAACAAACAACATTATGAAATCCATGAACACAAACAACAAGTGTGCAGTTAACACTGGTTAAAAAACACACACACAGGACAGCAACACAATTAGACCTAACCAAATCTTGAGAAAACAAAAAGGTAACAAAAGAAATTGAGGGGCGAGTGAGTGAGGTGGCGCGTGAGTGAGGTAGCGAGTGAGTGAGGTACAGCGTAAGTGAGTTAGCGAGTGAGAGAGTGAGGTAGCGAGTGAGAGAGATAGCGAGTGAGGTAGAGCGTGTGTGAGGTAGCGAGTGAGGTAGAGCGTGAGGTAGCGAGTGAGGTAGAGCATGAGTGAGGTAGCGAGTGAGTGAGGTAGCGAGTGAGGTAGAGCGTGAGTGAGGTAGAGCGTGAGTGTGTGCACTGTACAAAAGTATCCTTACTAGCCCGAATTCAATGCAAATGAAGGTGAATACCCTTGTTAATTTGTGGTTAATGTTGTGATGAACTCTTCCCACACCTGAGCTTTGTATTTAGTGTCTCCTGACCTTGTCCCAACTTTCCCCACAAGTGACCCAGTGCTTGAAGTAAAAAGAAAAGGTGCAGGATCCATCCAAAAGTGGTGGCCTATAGGGAGCGCATGCCCTGTGTATCTCACCTTGCAGCCCTCACAGGTGATGCAGCGGTAATGGTAGCCAGTGGCCTTGTCTCCACACACCACACACGGTTCATCCTTTTCCAGATAGCTGGGGATGTACCCTGCAACACACAGAGAGAGGTGGAGAAGGAGAGAGTATGACGTCAGGTACTGAAGTTCACTCTATTGCCACGTAGTACTGATGCTGTAAACATCAGAGGTCTCAAGATTTGTGTAATAGATATCTCCCAATATATAAACCAGGTTTGCGTTAATTCCATTTCAATTCCAGATAGTTCAGGAAGTACACTGAAATTACAATTCCACTTCTTTTCAATTAGGAAAATGTGGAATTGGAATTTGGTTAACTTTCTGAAATGACTTGCTTTGAAATGGAATTGACCCCAAGCCTGGTCCAAACAGATACAATAGAAGACAGTCAAAGAAAAAAAGTAATGATCTTATCCTAAGACCTCGGCCTACGGACCCCATCACATGAGAGTCAGGAAACAAACCACTAGAGGAGATGAGTGTGTGACAATGTGTGTGTGTGTGTGCGCGCGTGTGTATGTGTGTGTGCGTCTGTTCGCCTGAGAGAGAGGTTATCCTATTCTGTACTGTCTGTCTTTTCCTGGCCTGTAATGGAGGTGTAGGTCTGTAAATACATCTCCTCGTTTGAGCAATTGTACTTGGGCAGAGAGACTCCAACAAGTACCCTTCACTTTGAGAGCCACTCCAAAGCAATGAAGTCTGCCTCGCTGCTGAGTAGAACCCCCCCCAAAAAAACATTCACTACCCAGCCTCTATCTCCTTCCTCCTCCCTTATTCAGCCCAGCGCTCTTCTAGTCTTCACCAGCCACCTCGGGGAAAACGTTTTTTCCCCCCATACAGAACATTGAGATTTAGTGAGGGAGGGCATAGACACGCATTTAATAAAATCTATAGTTGTGAGACTGGGGGAGAAGGTTTACGCGTTACACAAACACATACACTGCCAATGAAAGATCCTTGGACGTAGTTTAGGGAGCCAAGAAGTGCTGTCTGTCTGTGTGGGTTCCTCTCTCTGCATTGCTGCATGGTGGAGGAGTGTGTGTGTGTGTGTGTGTGTGGGACGAAAGTAACACTTTTCCCCCCTTCTTTTCCCCCCTGAGATCGATAGAGCTAGAGGGAACCTATTTTATGACAAACAACTTATATATGTCCTCTGCCATTAGCAACTGTCATTTCATTTCTAGGGTCAGTGAGTTGAACAGAACTACCATCAACATTACTTGTGTACCTGCCGGCGGTGGGAGTAACACAGCCTTGGGATGGAAGTAACAGCTGGCGAGGACTGCACAATATCTGTCTTATCTCTATGTTTCTGCCTTGTAATGCTCGTCACTTTCAACAAATATACCATCAGACCTCATTTCATGTTTTTGTCGATTTCAATAACTAATGCTGTAGGTTAGAACATCGCAATGTTATGCAAACCACAATATTTAGCCTTACAATATTAAAATCGGACTAAACTGGATGACATAATAGCTAAATTAACCATACTTCACTATTCATGCTTCGCTCTACCAATCAGGCACGCTCCAGCTGTCCTTGTCATGCGCTCACCTCGTGTCTCGATAGAATGGACGTCTTTATTCTCTTCACAAACGGCAAGCTCATCATGCTCGTCACATTCCCATAGCTTGACAGAAGGTAATTGGCCCCCAAAATCTAACCACTAACCCGTCAATAAAAGCTTATGTGAGAAGATGATCCATCAAATCAATTGACATAATTCTAACGTCATATATATAATTCCATTTTTTATTTTTTTTTTACATAACATTCATATTGATACTATACTAACATTATAAAAACAAGATGAAGTAGAAGAGACAATGGCCAGTGCCTAAACGTTTATTTTATTTTATTTTATTCCAGGACATCAGTTTACATTGTTTTATTTTTGTCTCATAAAAAACATGAGCTGGCGCACACCTGGAAAAAACGATTGTGTGTGGAGGTGCTGACTAACGGCGAATAAACTATAAACTATCAAAATAAAGAGGCACACACTCCATATATAAACTCCCAGCAATTTACTGGGTTAATCCCCAACGTTTCGGCATCACTGTAGGGTAATGTCGTGAATACTTGAACCAGGTTATGTAGACAAACACTGCAATTAGTGCAACCAATGACCATAGTGACCCATCTCTCCTATATCTTCTCCCAGGCTAACTCCCAAGACCAACTATTTTATTTATGTTACCTTTGTTTAACTAGGCAAGTCAGTTAAGAACAAATTCTTATTTACAATGACAGCCTAGTGGGTTAACTGCCTTGTTCAGGGGCAGAACGACAGATTTTTGTCAGATTGTTACCTCAGCTCGGGATTTGATCTAGCAACCTTTTGGTTACTGGCTCAACGCTCTAACCACTAGGCTACCTGCCGCCCCAACTAGCATGATACTTGAAACCTATGCTGTCATTTAGTCACTAGATGGGTTAAGAAAAAATATGTTTGGAGCCTAAAAACAACTAAACACAAATGTACAAAAAAACACTTCCGGGTTAGTTATTTTTACTTACATCGCTCAAAACCACTTTTTGTTGATAACTCTGCGAAACATGATTGGATTGGGAGGGGGGGGGGTCATCCTCCACATTAGGACTGTGCTGACTTCACTAAGTCATTCTAGCGTCTGTGTTATCTGAGAAAATGGGTGTGTTACTTTCGCCCCGTGTTACTTTAGTCCCAGCTCTCCCTAGAGAAAGTAAAAAGGTGTTTGTATGTGTGTGTGTCCGGACCACACTGAGTACAGTCTTACAAGTGTCAGTCTGGCTCTCTCAGAGGCAGAGGAGTGGACACTGGACAGGGACAAGGCAGTACCGGACAGGGTAGGGATGCCCAGTCTCACAAGCCAGTCTGTGGGGGTTTTGATAGGAACCAGAGCCAAAATCAATAGTGCTGCTGAAGCCGACACCCTCTGCTATTGCTCCAATAGCTCAATTGATGTACAGTCCCATCTGTTGAAATGCTCCGACCCAAAAGGATGTATGTAACTGACCTGTATTCTCTGATCCAGTCTGTCCGTATCCCTTCATTTCTGTTTAGAAAAGAAAAGTGACATTTAAATCTATTTTCAATGAATGCAAAATGGAAGAGTCAATGCTCTCTTCATAGAAAAACACTCCACTTTATTTAGATACATTTAGATGAAATAAAGTCTTTCAAAATCAAATTCAGGCAAAATGACATACTGTATTTACTGACATACTGTTTTGGGGACAAACGACTTCTCTCTCTTCTCTTCTCGAGCTAAAGCCTTTAAAAATATACTTTTACACGTTTCCTTCGTGGGTTCTTCAGATGATAAAACCCTATTGAAAAAGGTTGAGGGTGCCATGCCATGTGCCAATAGCACTTAGGTAATAAGAACCTGCACTATGCCCCACCACCCCTCAAAGCCCGGCTCAGACATAGTTTCCCAGCGGAGATGGACCATGGTGGGACATGATTCAGGTCTAGCTGGCTGAGAGCAAGGTGGGTTGTTGGGGGCTACGGGCTTCCTCATTGGTCTGTCTGTCCATAGGCCCGGGATGAGTATCGTGGCAAGGAAACAAAACAAGAAGCGGATTTCACTCCTTTAGGAAAACAGCCCTAATGTTGGAAACATTTCGTTTCCAAGCTATAGCACACAATATTTTACATACAGCAGGTTTTTAAAAGGAACAAAAAGATTGGTACTGTATGAAAAAATATTGCAATACTAGTATTGTCACAGCCCTATCTGCCCAGTTGGCGTTCAGGGGATGACAAGCGCAGATGTTTTCTAGCATCTCGGCAGATGACACAGATTCCTCTAAACTGTTTTTCTTGCTCTCTCTCTCAACTCCCGGCACTTTAAGATGTCAATCAGAGACTGTAGTCTACTGCAGGAAGAAAGATAGCAGAGCGGCCGGCTCTCGTTTACCGCTGAAAGATGTGGCTCAGGCTCCCTTGTTTCTCCTCATAGGTGATAAATACATACTCAAAATGTAAAAGGTGCCAGTGAATTATGAGCTGTGACATCTGTGTTTCCCACACAAGCACACAACGTACAACCCAGGCGACAGGTTGGGAACACAATTCAGGTTTGAGTTTTTGCAGAGTTGAAGACTCTGAGGCTGGAAAAATCGAACCTAACAGTACATTGCTTACATAGTGTCTTTGTTTGCAAATGGCTGTAAGTCTACCGTAACTGTACCTACCAGACATGCTCTTCACCGAACATGAGCTGCTCTTTCTTTTCCTTTTCGGGCCATCGATCCACCTGCAGAATGAGAAAAGAGAGAGAGAGAGAGAGAGAGAGAGAGAGAGAGAGAGAGAGAGAGAGAGAGAGAGAGAGAGAGAGAGAGAGGGGGAGAGAGTGTATGTGTAAAGGAGGAAGCAGGAATTTAAAACACAGGCAGAGTGGAGGGCATGTCTGCATATTTTATCCTTGAAACGGAAAAGGCGCAACGCTCGCTCACCATAAAAATGTATCGTTTTATTGAAGCAAGGTTAAAAGATTAACGTTTCAGCCCTTCAATGGGGATTTCATTTTTTGGGTTGCACCTCGACTCACGTTGATTGAGGGCCCCCCCACTTCTTTGCATGTTTCAACCTGCCAGTTCTCCGACAGGAACCTTTCAGGACTCTAGCAGTGCTCTAGTTAAGGGGGTGGAGAAAATGTCTGCCTTTCCACTTCAATTTACATTGGAGGGGAAAGCAAGAACAACAACCACACACACATACACCAATGGCGCAAACACGCACACAGTCGGCAACACACAAATACACACCTACGATTTTCAATATCATTACATTTGAAAAATGTTACAGGCGGCCATGTAGGCATTAATGAATCAATAATAGAATCATACAATCAATTTGACTTTGTTTTACCTACCATGACTACATAATGGTAATCATTTATTTGAATGGTAAATCTCTATTGATAAACTGGGTAAATTGTGTGTGTATGGAAACAATCTTACATTATCCTACTGATCAACAACATTTGCATAGAAGTAGAAAATCTCATCTTTTATAAGGTTTTTGGTTAACATTTGTTAGCTTCAGCTGTAAGCTAGCTGGGAAAGTTAGCTTTCCGTGAATGTTGTTTATTATAGAGCTAACTAGCTAGCAGGTTACCGGTATCTTCTGGCTTTGTAAAGTGTTGTAGCCTGTATGGACATTGTTTTGCCTAACAGAAAACAAATGAACTGTTTTAAAATGCAGTGTCGCATTATTCAAGTGTAGTGAGGCACGAGCCAGAGATGCAGCCATTGGCTCAGAGCAATAAGTGAGTAAAACTGGTTTAGAAAAAGTTTCACTGGAGAGGCACAGGGCACTCGAGCTATAAAGGGGACCTCAGCAATGCCGATAGTCAATAGACTAGGAACTATTTATTTATTTAACCTTTATTTAAAGGAAAGGACTATATCGGCCAAAAATATAGTCCGAACCGATCGGTCGTTCTCACACACACACACACACACACACAGCCCATCTGAATAAAGCACACCTCTGTAACAGGAGAACTTAGCACACTTAGCCTGGGAGAGAGTGCACTAATAAGCAACGCTGTAGGATCTATCAGACGTCAACACTAATGTTTCCCTATGGTCCCTCTGCAGCCCTCCAGACACTCCTGAGCACTTCAGCTTCTTGCACCATGAGAAGCTCTTTAATGCCAACTCCAGGTCTGCTAGGGGAGTGGGTCTCCATAAAAGTGTATAAAACCTGATATAGCTTACTAAAGTGAATTTCAACACTCGTTTGTCTGAACTCTCTCTCCCTCTCTGCTCTCAGTAAATAGCGATCGTTGCTAAGGGAATCCTAAGGACATAAGTGGTTGTTTCACTGGCTTCCTAATTGGGATGAGTTGTTTTCAATTACAGTAACGTGGGTGCCACAGTGAGCCTAATCAAGCCTTAAAGGGGCAATCTTCCAGTCCAAATACTAACAAAGTGGACACCCCGCCACTGTTTTGGCGAATAGCTGAGGGATGGGGCTGGAGAAATGTAACCACTCTCAAATTCTTAGACAGAGCCATGGATGCAAGGACTGACCATCCATTATATCAAAATGACAGTTTAACCACGTTTTGAGGCTATACAGTGTTGGTTTATTTTTACCTTTTTTTTTTTTTTTTTTTTTTTTATACAAACATTGGACTAAAACAAGCTTATATTTGGGGTTCTGACGGGGTATATTATTAAAGAATAAATGGGTACACATCCTTCGTTTATACGTCCAAAAATGGATAGCAACTCCAGATAGCCCCTTTAAGGTATTGAACTAAAGGTCTTGAAGTCAACTCTTAAATGTTTCATAGAGAAATAGAATAAAGGTATACTACTGCCGCCTGCCAAGCCTCCATATCTAAATCACACTCACAGGCAATCAATTCAGAAATAACTTGAATGAAAACACAACCTCCACCATCACAGCCGACCCGACAGAGATGAATAAGCTGAACACCCTAGCGGAGCCCTCAGAAGTGGCTAGCCTAAACCTAGCGTCCAGCCCCCTCTCAACTCTCTGTTGTGCCAGCTATAAAAAGATGCCTTCAGAGCTTCACACACAGCTCAAGTCTTCTGCTGAGGCGAGAGTGAAATAGAAGGAAAAACCTACTCTGTGCACTGCTTTTCACCACAACAACAAAAACATCAATTATTTCACACTCGAATGGAGGGAGGCCAAGTGGGGGAGGCAAGTGCCTTTTAGGAACTCAATTCAAGGAGCCATTTGCAGTTTGCTTGGTTGCAGTGTAGGCTACCCACTAGTGCCGTGATGGAAAAAATATTGCGATACTTGGTACATGGCAAAAATGAACTCACGAAGCAGACAAACTATTTGGTCCTTTAAAAACCTGCTGTAATTAAAATACTGAGAGCTATAGCTTGGAAAATAAATACATGTGACTGGATGACAACATAACGATGTTTGTTTTCAACATTAGTGCGGTTTTCCTAAAGAAGTTAAATCCGCTTTGTGTTTTGTTTCCTTGCCACAATACTAACGAGTATCACAATACTGGTATCGTCCCGGGCCTACGGACGGACAGACCAAAGACGAAGCCCGTAGCCCCCAAAAACCCAGCATGCGCTCAGCCAGCTAGACCGGAGTCATGTGACCCACCATGGTCCATCTCCGCTGGGAAACTAAGTATCGCGAAACTGGTATCGTCCCGGGTATAATATCCACCCTCTCTGGGTCGGAAACAGGGGAAATGGAAATGAAGCCTGTGAAGTGACTTCCATTGTCGGACGTTAATAAGGTGATACTCCATCCTAACTCCTCCTCCACATTTACTGGATTGGTTCAACAGTGCAGACGAGAACCTCCCCTGACAGTTGTTTTCCTTCTCGTCAGGACCTGCTACATTAGGTTAGCTAATACCCAACGCCAGAAGCTGAGGAAACATTTTGTGTGTGAATTTGTATATACGTATGGTACGTCGCAAAGCTAAAGGGAAGCTTTTTGAAGTGCCCCTATCTTATGAAAACAATGCTTCATTTGGGTACAATTATGTAAGGAGTTGGCGGCCGAGCAGGTTTTAAACTGTGCCACACTGCTCGGGAATTACAGCACATAGCGCTTTTGCAGAAACATACTGTACAACAGGACTAATTCATAAAAAAAAAAAGTTTTTAACTGCAATGTGATCTTACAAGTTCCAGCACATAGTTGTGTGAATCAGATAGCAAAATCAAAGTTTGATTCCCCAAGGTTTGATTCCCTAAGATTTGATTCCCTAAGATTTGATTCCCCAAGGTTTGATTTTCTGCTCAAAAATCAAAGCAAGCAACATTACTGTAGCAATGTACCATCCCTCAAAAACAACAACACAGGCACAGTGCAATTAACCTGCAAAACAAAAAGTGACAGTCCAAAACATGAAAAAAACATTTCTGACCTTATAACGCAGTGTGAGTGTAGAATATGCATTGCGAAAAGAGTGGCTGGCCTCTCAAACAGCTGGCAAATTGGAGAGACATCTACTGTACAGTGAACCTGCTGCCAGCCATGTTTTAGCTCTGAAAAGACTCTCTCTCTCTCTCTCTCTCTCTCTCTCTCTCTCTCTCTCTCTCTCTCTCTCTCTCTCTCTCTCTCTCTCTCTCTCTCTCTCTCTCTCTCTCTCTCTCTCTCTCTCTCTCTCTCTCATTTCTCTAAATAAACCCCTTCTCTCTCGCTCTCCCTCTAGCCCCGCCCCTGCTCTCTGATTGGACGTGGGACAGCCTCTCCACCTGAGGGTCTGACAACGGGTTTTGGGATGATTGATGGTGGGTTGATATGGCAACTAACAGGTAGCTGTCAGGCAGGCTCTGACCACAAGGCGGGTTCCATGGGTCTATTTCTGTACTTCAGCAACAGAGCCGAAAACGCAATGACTTGAAATGAGGGCGACTTACTTAAAGAGATTTAGAAACGTAGGTAATTGTCG
Organism: Oncorhynchus tshawytscha; assembly: GCF_018296145.1. NCBI lineage: Eukaryota > Metazoa > Chordata > Actinopteri > Salmoniformes > Salmonidae > Oncorhynchus > Oncorhynchus tshawytscha. The sequence continues at coordinate 16,375,871 of NC_056452.1, read as the reverse complement.
ACGACCCAACATTTACGAGGCAAAACAGAAATCGTCAATGCTCGAATGCAGTAATATCAAAGACATTACATTGACGGACCCCTTTAAAACCGGCTCAGATGTCTTTTTATGAAGTAGCCCTATCATGTGACTCAAGTCTTCAGGGACTGAAATACTAAAGTAAACAAGTCGTGTACCTTTAATAGAAGCCTGACTTCAATCTATACCCCACCAGCCTATGCAGGACGTCGGGCCCTACATTTAGGTCCAGTACTACACAGTAGCTTATTGTTCCCAGTGAATTGCGCATACTAAAACCAGAATTGCATCGGATTTCAGGCGTGTAAAGTCTTGTTTGTTAGACAAGTTATTTACAAATAATGCCAGTGAAATCAGAGATAGAAATTAGAGCCATGCACACACACACCTCTCGCTCTCTCTCTCTCTCTCTCTCTCTCTTTCTCAGGTCAGTAATTACAAGCAATTATACTTCTGGCTGTGATAGAGGTCCCTGCCAAAAGGAAATCAAAACATTGTTTGTCTCACATGTCCAATGAATGCGTAACAAGATGACAATAGTGTACTACAGGCATTGTTGCTTCTCATACTGTTTCATAATGAAGCTGGGCTTATCACATCCACTGCTATTCATCTCCCATATGACACAAGGAAGTCGTAAAAGCAATATTGATGTCATGAGAGGAAGGGAAAGCAAAATCGTCTATCCCACGTTGGTTAAACCAGCGTGTGCCCAGTGAGCAGTGACCGCAATTGCATGACAGAAATGGCATTGTTTGGTATGGAAATTGAATTAAGAGTCACAGAGGCTGGAGAAATTCAAGAAGCCAAAATACAACGTGTACAATGTCGGAAAGGGAAAATAAATACCCTGTTTGTACGGCTCTCTCATTCGATAGTGAAGCCTGTCGGTTTCACACTGCAAACCTTATCTGAATAGAGAGGATGAGCGTGTGCGTGCCCGTTTGATAACGGATATGGGCACAACAGCTGTCAGAGAATAATCCAGCCCGTCTCTGTTCTCTACACCACTTCCATTTCCGCCATCTTAATCAGCAATTAGAACAGATTTGATCATCCAATTGCAGTGACTTCGTTGCCACAACGACATCGGCGTTGCCAAATAGCGCTCGGCAAACCATTGCCTACATAAGTAGAATAAGATCGGGCAGTGGCTTTTTTTGGCAAGGTTGAGAACACTAAGGAAACAAAGAAATTTGGTGCTAAGCCATTTGCTACCATCAGCAACCACAGCACCACAAGACATGAAATTACTGTGCGTCTCTCGCTTTATTCCTGCCTCGAGCAAGTGCAAGAGAAGAAGCGGGAGACTTCCCTGCACCAGCCCTGTATTACTTTCATCTACTCTCATCAGAACAGTGACGTTAAAAGGGACAGTTCAGCAAAGTTGCGTATTCAGATATTTGTTGCCTTACCTGAACAGCAGGAGTGACTGCAATCCACAGTTGCTCGGCTAAAGTCATTTCTTTGTTCACAGACTGCTTTCAAGGTAAGGAAACAAATGTATACATCTGTCATTTGGTTCAACTATCCCCAGTTTCACTTCAAAAGGTTCGCAAGGACAACACGGTGAAGGAGAGCTTTAATCACATTCACTACAGTATCAAACAGTTCAATCAACTCCAATGTGATTAGCAAACAGTCCAAATCAGGATCGAGCTCTTTAATTCCTCCCCGTCTTTAATTGACACAGCGACAGCAGGCTTAATTTAGCCCTGAACCTTCACTACACACACGCACGCACGCACACACAAGCCCAACTGCTAATCTACTGACAGGGGTCCATCGCGGCTGAGAAATTTTGTCCGGCTCCTGTGGCTTTCCTTTCATTTGGGCCTGGGTAATATGCCAAAGGGCTCAGCGCCGGGGAATTTGACACAGCATTCCAGGGAGCCGTAGACCCTCTCCGTGGCCCACGTGTCACAACCACGACACACAACACACACAAGCACAACGTAGCATACACACACAAGGGCAAGCACAAGCAAATAAACACCCACACAAGCTCACGGACACACGCAAACACAGACTTTGATGCACGTACTGTATCCAACCGCTCTCAAACACACATCAGTATGCATAAATAATGTAGACACACGTACCACTGTAACAGAACACAAACACCACCACTATCAACCATATAAAACTATAGGCTATGCTACCAGATTGTGGTATCACTCTACCCTAGCCAGGCTGCTCTCTCTCTCTCTCTCTCTCTCTCTCTCTCTCTTCCCCAACCCCCATATTGCTCTCTCTCTTCCTCTCTCTCCCTCTCTCCTCTCCCACTTCTCGTCTCTTCTCTCTCTCTCTCTCTCTCCAATCGCTCGGAGGCAAATCAGACTGACTGATAGTTGTGCTCTTTGAGCAGGAGGAGGTTGCTCTTTGATAAAAGTCCTCGTTCCACTCTGACACAGCCTGACTGGTTGAGACAGAGGAGCTTCCATTTCATTGATGTTGTGTTCTAATGAATGATGACAAGGGAACGACCTGTGTTTGTGTCTGGTGGACTGGCTCCGAGCAGTTAGTAAGTTACACACTCACACGTGTTCAGGGTCGGGAAACCTGGAGGACTAGTTTTTAGGTTTCTTCGAAAACGAGATCACTTTTTTTGAGCTGTTTCAACTTGCAGGCAGTAGACAAAGAGGAAAGAGAGGGAGAAAGAGGAAAGAGAGAAAGAGAGGGAGAGAGGGAAGAGGGAGAAAGAGGGAGAGAGGGAAGAGGGAGAAAGAGGGAGAGAGGGAAGGGTGAGAAAGAGAGAGGAAAGTGAGAGAGAGGGAGAGGAAAGAGAGAAAGAGGAAGAGAGGAAAGAGAAAGAGAGAACGAAGAGCAAGAAAGAGAGGGAGAAAGGGAAGAGAGAGAGAAAGAGGGAAGAGAGAAAAGAAAGGGAAGCACAGCGAGAGAGGGAGCAGAGAGCAGACTTTCAAAACAAAAGGGTAAAACCCAGTAATTCTACACTTTCCCCAGAAGACCCCTAACCCATAAGACCATGTGATCCCTATCCACTGTGTAATGTTAGCGGCAGGGTTATAGCCTGTATGGTTGAGACCAGGAAGTGGGGGACAGGACTCACCGTTTCTCCTCTCCCTCTGATAGGCTAGGGTCCTGCTCCTTGGGCATGTGTTCCATTCACCTTAATTCCATCCAACAGCCAATCATGCGAGACTGAGGCGGGCCCCACCCTCGGACGCTCGCTGGTCATTCGCAGGTAGGGGGGTCAGTCAGTGCGACATCACAGGGTCCCAGTCCGGGCGGGCTCTAGCCTCCGGAGCGACCCCCCTGTGCTTGCCCTAGGACTGACGAATGGACTGGACCGGACAAGATCTATCAATGAGAGAATAGGATATATTCAGTTAGCAAGAACTCCACGTATACAATCAGTTAGCATGACTTCCATACACAGTAAGCGACTTCCATACGTTTGGTTAGTATGACCTCCATGTATACATTCAGTTAGCTTGGCTAAATGTATACATTCCGTTAGCTTGGCTAAATGTATACATTCCGCTAGCTTGGCTTAATGTATACATTCCGTTAGCTTGGCTTAATGTATACATTCTGTTAGCTTGGCTAAATGTATACATTCAGTTAGCTTGGCTTACTGTATACATTCCGTTAGCTTGGCTAAATGTATACATTCTGTTAGCTTGGCTAAATGTATACATTAATGTTACATTCTTGGCTTAATGTATACATTCCATTCTGGCTTAATGTATACATTCCGTTAGCTTGGCTTAATGTATACAATGTACTGTATACACATTCATGTATACATTCTGTTAGCTTGGCTTAATGTATACATTCCGTTAGCTTGGCTTAATGTATACATTCTGTTAGCTTGGCTTAAATGTATACATTCCGTTAGCTTGGCTTAATGTATACATTCCGTTAGCTTGGCTTAATGTATACATTCCGTTAGCTTGGCTTAATGTATACATTCCGTTAGCTTGGCTTAATGTATACATTCCGTTAGCTTGGCTTAATGTATACATTCCGTTAGCTTGGCTTAATGTATACATTCCGTTAGCTTGGCTTAAAGCGCACATTCCGTTAGCATTAGATGGACAGGTTATTGTCATGGGAGAGAAGCGAGAATAGAAGAGGGAATATCATTGACTGCCAATCAACAACAGTGGATACGAATTCTGTTTTAGTGCCAACCATGTTACTCAACAAGGATTCTCGTTCCTTTTTCTCTGTCTCCCTCCTGTACCTAAACAGAACGGACTAGAACTACCATGATTTGAGATGACATGTCCTCGTGTTTCCATAGGGTTCAGACCATAACAGACTTGCCAGAGAGTGGTCTTCCATATGTTGCATTGGCCACATTGTTTATGCAACCTTTCCAAACGCTTCATGTGAGAAGGTCTCACACGTTGGCCTAACATGCATGACCCCTGACTCCTGGCCACACGACGACAGGGCTTTCCAAGAGTTTCTGAGAAACACACACACACACACACACACATTTACATATACACACACACAAGCGACCTATTCAACCTTTTTGACCGCTCCTTCCTCAGCTCTATTCTTCCTCCCCTAATCCCTCGTTCAACGCCTTTCCAACCCCAAACAGAGGGATGGAACGATTGTGAGCACGAGATTGTTGTCAGCAATCGCTAATTTAACAGTGGCACCGCGTAATTGCCACATAATAGTGCGAGTTGAAATGCTGAGATGTCAACGGTGCAATGGACGACATTGCTTCACCAAGCTTACCGTGTTCTATTTCACAGCACGTTGACTGCTTTAAAGCCGGGTTGTCGTGTCATTTTATGGTAAGAAAGTGAAACCTATTGTGTCTTTCATGTATTCCGTTTTCCTCCAAGAGTGGCTGAATATTTTCCATCTATATTTTTCACATGGAAAATCATTTTGCTTGTGTAGGAATCTTCTTCATTGTAAAATGACAGATAAAAATGATCATTGATTTATTTGATCATTGATTTATTTCAACAGTTCCCTCTTCGAGGGCAAAAGCCCAAACCCATGAATCAAGGCGTGTGTACGCAACCCCAGCCTCCGTGTCACACTTAACGATTTACAAGATGTCGACTGATGCACAGGTGTGAGTTTTACTAGCCAACTTCACCATTTACTAAGTTAAACAAATGTTGAACCGCGGCATTAACAGCCTCTCTCAATCTATTTACAGCTTGAACACGCTCCGTGATAAGAGGAACTTGAGACGAACGCATACCAGCCGCACAGCATCATGGGGGAAAAAAGGGAGGGGTGTATGTTGGAGAAGTGGTCGGCCTCCTACAGTGATGTCCTGACCCTGATAGATAACGCTAATAGCTGACCATAATACAGCGGTCTATCTAGCCTTTAATTATCAAGGTTATCGTGCAGAGGTGGGATGCAGGACTAGCCAGACCCCCGTGGACATAATATATATTTCATATTCTACAGCGAGTTCAAGGACATTTCAAGGCATTCTAGTCCAACGTACCATAATGTGATGCAGTGGTTCTTGTAATAGTACGGTGGACTGTTAATAAGAACAAATATAAGAGCTCAGCTGGCCTATCACCTCACACGGCATGTGCTGGTTCAGAGCTGCTAACACGAGACACACACACACGCTGACAGACACACACACGGAATCCAGCGCAACACACGTGCACTGCATAGTCATGTAGTCTCCTCGACCCTAAACCACAAATGTGAGGACAAATTGTGATAAAAAGCTGGATAGGACAGTAATGACACACATTCACCAGAAGGACTATCACAAGAAAACCATTGACAGAGCTATCCCTGTGCTGCTTCTGCATGTACCCGTTGGAACAATTTGTCCGCGGCAATAAAACAGACAGAGGCTAAAGGGACTCATTGTGTTATAGTCAAATGGAGAAAAACAATGCAACCACATCTTGAAGTTCAAGAATGATTTAAAATCGGTTAAATCTACAATACGGTCCAATAGATTAGATTAGATAGAGAAATGTTCTTCTGTCTATGTGCGATGTCCCATTTTCACTCTATGCCCGACCGCTAGCTCATATCTAGCCTCATCAGTGCTGTGGCCTTGCCTGCACCTACTCAGATATCCATGCGTATGCTGTCTCCCTATAGCCAAGGTCAACCCCATACAGACTATCAAACAGCCCACCCCTACTAAAGCATGTTTTATTATTGCATAGGGTTCTGAGAGAGAGAGAGAGAGAGAGAGAGAGAGAGAGAGAGAGAGAGAGAGAGAGAGAGAGAGAGAGAGAGAGAGAGAGAGAGAGAGAGAGAGAGAGAGAGAGAGAGAGAGAGAGATGATAATAAGATTATGGTAGTCAAGAGGAAAAGCAAGATGGAGCACGGGGGAGAGGCTTTCAAAAGACAGAGTACAGCACACAGTAAATCTATACTTTCCTCTGAAAGTGCAGTAAAGGAGAGAGAAGAGAAACAGGAGAGAATGGGAACAGAGGGAGAGGGAGACAGAGGTAAATAGGGAACTTTAATTAGATCACAGTTGGTTGGCCTGAGGAGAGAAAATGAACTTAGTTTTTAGGGCTTACAAACCAATAACAGGAAAAGGGAAAAGAAAACACTGAATAATACATTTAAGGTGGAACGGACAGCGTTTGACCTACTTTGGGGTACAATACAGACAAGACAAACAGACAATCATATCAGTCAAAAATATCAAATTCCTCGTTTGTGCTACAAAACCAACTTTATAACTGGTTTTAAAAATTGTTTATGTTTGACTCAAAATTCCATGATGTACTGTAAGGCCTTGTTGGCAGAATAGATGTATGCGGTACACTGAATGATTCATATAATTCACCAAGACATTTCTTGGTTGTCCAAAACATATTGCTATCAGGTTGTAAATCACAGCTGGTCTGGAACATAACTCAATATTTTGGAAAAAAATGTACAACTGTAATAACTAAGTCATAACATGGCTAATATGCTAGCGCACATGTCAAATACAAGGCCAGAGTATAAATAAGTCAACAGTTGAGTCACCTACTTTATAAAATGACAGTCTGATGTGCTCTCATCTGTGAATTCAACTTCAATTGCGCTGCTTCTATGTGTCCCGTTTACAGCGCACAGCAGAGGGAAAGTGTACAGACACAAGCTACAATCCTAGCTCGGCTACTAAAAACGTGCAGTCTGGCTTTGGTTTTTAAAGCTTGACAAATGAATAACCAAAAAACAAAACCTGAAACAAAACTCCATCCAATGAGAAACATATAGGCCTATTACAGCAACATTTGAGCAGTAGCCTCGGCTGGCTACTCAACTACAAGACATTTTGAGTGCGCCACACAGCAATGCTGCATTCAACCGCACCAGTGACCCATGCAGTTGCAAATAAAGGCAAATCATGTTTTAAGTTTAAATGTTACAATAACCTATAGCTCTGATTTTGTTATTTGGAGTTATTAAATACTTTTTGATTAGGGTTGGAACATATTATGGGCATCTGCAAGCACAGCAGCAAAGGCTGGACAAATAGTATTTATCTATTCTTTTGTTTTAATATGTTCAAATGCTATACAAAGCATCCTGTGTGCATACAGTGCCTTCGAAAAGGTTTCAGACCATCTGCCTTCTTCCACATTTTGTTACCTTACAGCCTTATTCTAAAATGGATTAAATAAATAAAAATCCTCATAAATGTACACACAATACTCCATAATGTCAAGGCGAAACTAGGTTTTTTAGAAATCTTAGCAAATGTATTAAAAATAAAAAACAGAAATACCTTATTTGCATAAGTATTCAGACACTTTGCTTTGAGACTCGACATTGAGTTCAGGTGCATCCTGTTTCCATGAATCATCCTTGAGATGTTTCTACAACTTGATTGGAGTCCACCTGTGGTAAATTCAATTGATTGGACATGATTTGGAAAGGCACACACCTGTCTATATAAGGTCCCACAGTTAACAGTGCATGTCAGAGCAAAAACCAAGCCATGAGGTCAAAGGAATTGTTCGTAGAGCGCCTAGACAGGTTTGTGTCAAGGCACAACATTTCTGCAGCATTCAAGGTCCCCAAGAATTCTTAAATGGAAGAAGTTTGGAACCACCAAGACTCTTTCTAAAGCTGGTCGCACAGCCAAACTGAGCAATCGGGGGATTGTCACTCTGACAGAGCTTTAGAGTTCCTCTGTGGAGATGGAAGAAACCTCCAGAAGGATCATCTCTGCAGTACTCCATCAATCAGGCCTTTATGGTAGAGTGGCCAGACGGAAGCCACTGCTCAGTAAAAGGTACATGAAATCCCACTTGGAGTTTGCCAAAAGGCACCTAAAGACTCACAGACCATGAAAAACAAGATTCTCTGGTCTGATGAAACCAAGATTGAACACTTTGGCCTGAATGCCAAGCGTCACATCTGGAGGAAACCTGGCACCATCCCTACGGTGAAGCATGGTGATGGCAGCATCATGCTGTGGGGATGTTTTTCAGTGGCAGGGACTAGGAGACTAGTACTGTTATAATCTCCACCTGGCACAGCCAGAAGAGGACTGGCCACCCCTCAGAGCCTGGTTCCTCTCTAGGTTTCTTCCTAGGTTCCTGCCTTTCTAGGGAGTTTTTCCTAGCCACTGTGCTTCTACATTGGCATTGCTTGCTTTTTGGGGTTTTAGGCTGGGCTCAGGACCTCAGACTGGGTTGAAGGTTCACCTTCCGACAGGATAACGACCCTAAGCACACAGCCAAGACAACACAGGAGTGGCTTCGGGACAAGTCTCTGAATGCACTTCAGTGGCCCAACCAGAGCCCGGACTTGAACCCGATCTAACATCTCTGGAGAGACCTGGAAATAGCTGTACAGCGACACTCCCCATCCAACCTGACAGAGCTTGAGAGGATCTGCAGAGAAGAATGGGAGAAACTCTCCAAATACAGATGTGCCAAGCTTGCACCCAAGAAGCCTCAAGGCTGTAACCGCTGCCAAAGATGCTTCAAGAAAGTGAAGAGTGAAGGGTCTGATTACTTATGTAAATGTGATATTTCAGATTTTGCACGTTTTTTGGTAAAAACAAATAGGCTATATCTGTCCCGAAAATGCAACTTTTTCTCCTCATATCGTTTTTCAGTGGCTACAGCTGGAGAGACCGGTGTAATTCAGTTAGCAAGCAAGAAATGTGAATAATTTTTCTCGCTAGCTAGCTATGCTGAACTTTAACGACTGTTATCCACAGTTACCATATCTCTTAGTTGTCAATCAAATGTATTTAGCAGGCAGGCACATTCCCATTCAACTGTCAAAACGTGCGTTGGGACCAGCATGCATTGGTAGGCAAACTGCAGAAGGACGAGCAGGCTACTATTCTCCATCGTTTATCAGTGCAATTGTGATGGCCAACTAGCTGAAAAAGTTTGAGAGGGTTTATCTTACATTCCCTTGTTAAATTTGAGCTCATCTTGTTTGCATAATAGGCCAACTGTAGCTCTGATTGGCTGCGTAGACACCGGTCCTGGACAAGACAGATGTTTTTATTCAGTTTTGTTTACTGTAATTTCTATTAATTGTCCAAACGCACAGCCGTTTTCCAACTTTATATTCCTATAGAATTTTACGTCATTCCCAAACATTCTATTGCTTTATGGAACCAACGATATGTAAGTGCTCGCTCTTCAGAACCCCCCCAAAAAAAAAACCCATAGGTGTCACATTCTTCCTGGGAGATTTTAATAAGATTTCATGTTGCTAAAATGCTGTCAGTTTCACTTTAAGGGTTTCAGGTGGCTTATGCAAGTGTGTGTGTGTGTGTGTGTGTGTGTGTGTGTGTGTGTGTGAGTGAGGTGGGTTGTTTTGTGTGTTTGTGTGCATTTTTGCGCTTGTACTGCATTTGTGTGCTGTGTGCTTACATGAGTGAATGTGAGCGAAAATGTGTGCGTGTATATACACATATAATCTTTTGCCACAGACGCTGTATCTCTGAGAGTCTGGCAAGCGTGACTAGCACATGTAACAAGACACATAGGTATATACTGAATGTGCAGACAGCTACAGTATGGATCTAGTCAAGTGGGGGATGATTACTTGAGAATAATCAAATCACATTTTTATACACGGTAAGGACCGACGCTGGAGATGAGAAGCCAGTACAGGGAGTGAACATTTAATGGAAAATGGACATCAAACAAAACAAGAACAGGATCTGGGCGGGAGGAACAAAACGACATGACGACAATAATGCTGACGGGGAACAAACGGAGGAACAAACAGATATAGTAGGGGCAATCAACAACGTGAAGGAGTCCAGGTAAGTCCAGTGACCGCTGGTGCGCGTAATAATGGAGACAGGTGTGAGTAATGAATGGTAGCCTGGCGCCCTCAAGCATCAGAGAGGGGAAGCGGGAGCAGGCATGAGTCTCATACATGCCGAATATAACCTTGAAATGCTTACTTACGAGCCCCTAACCAGCAATGCAGAGTTTTTAAAAAGTAAGTAAGTGAAATTGGCTAAATAAATTAAAGGAAAAAGGCTTTATACAGGCGGTACTGGTACCGAGTCGATGTGCAGGGGTACGGGTTAGTAATTGAGGTAATATGTACATGTAGGTAGGGGTAAAGTGACTATGCATAGATAATAAACAGAGAGTAGCAGCAGCGCATGTGAGAAGTGTGAAGGAATGTGAATGTATGTGTGTGTGGCGTCAATATGCATGTGTGCGTGTGTGTTTGTGTGTTGAATACATCTCTAAACAATGTGAGCCCAGCCATTTCTTCAGTCACTCTCACTCACATGGCCTGATATGTTTCCCTGTCCTGTCAAATCAACCCTCCAACTTTTAATTGGGGCTTGAGAATCTGGGCTCGCTCCCCGAGCTGCACTTTAATTGGGATACTATAAAATGCCAACTTTAAAACGCATGAGAAAGAAAAACGAGTGAACTTGTGATGTTGGCGCGTGGGGCAGCCTCTGTATCAATTAAACATCCCTCTATTTATTTAGTCTTTTAGTTCCCACCAATTTGATTGACGTCTCTCAGTTCTTTATTTGCGGGGGAAAATGACAAAAGGGAGGAGCTGAGCTCGGTTAAAAAGGAGGAGAGAGAGGGAGAAGAAGCTCTTGATGGAGGAAGAGAGGGAAGTTTAGATCAAGGACGTCTGAGGTTTAATGTGTAGTTGATGTGACGGAGTGAAATAGGTTGATCTGTAAAGAGGAACTTGACAGAGAGATCTAGGGCTGCCGACTTGTTTGGAGCTTGAAGAACTGCGGGTGCTCAATCTGCTGCAGTGCAATCAGTGGAAGTCTCCTAAGACTCCTTTCCAAGTTGGTGTATAATTCACCCTGACTCACATGGCCTTATTGCAGTTGGTGAAAGTAGTGTTAATCAATGCAACGAGGCTCTACTACTAAGGGCTTTATAGACCATACTTTGTATTTTTTATTTTACCTTTATTTAACCAGGTAGGCCAGTTGAGAACAAGTTCTCATTTACAACTGTGACCTGGCCAAGATAAAGCAAAGCAGTGTGACACAAACAACAACCCAGAGTTACACATGGGATAAACAAAAGTACAGTCAATAACACAACAGAAAAATCAATATACAGTGTGTGAAAATGAAGTAAGGAGGTAAGGCAATAAATAGGCCAAAGTAGCGATGTAATTACAATTTAGCAAATTAACACTGGAGTGATAGATGATGCAGATGATGATGTGCAAGTAGAAATACTGGTGTGCAAAAGAGCAAAAAAAGTAAATAAAAACAATATGGGGATGAAGTAGGTAGTTGGATAGGCTATTTACAGATGGGCTGTGCACAGCTGCAGCAATCGGTAAGCTGCTCAGATAGCTGATGTTTAAAGTTGGTGAGGGAGATAAAAGTCTCCAACTTCAGTGATTTTTGCAATTCGTTCCAGTCATTGGCAGCAGAGAGACACACACACACACACACACACACTGCCCAGCCTACTCCAGGAAAGGCAGCCAAAGGAGGTGTTGCATTTGGGGATGACCAGTGAGCTGAGATAAGGCGGAGCTTTACCTAGCAAAGACTTATAGATGACCTGGAGCCAGTGGGTTTGGCAACGAATATGAAGCGAGGGCCAGCCGACGAGAGCATACAGGTCGCAGTGGTGGGTAGTATATGGGGCTTTGGTGACAAAACGGATGGCACTGTGATAGACTGCATCCAGTTCGCTGAGTAGAGTGGTGGAGGCTATTTTGTAAATGACATCGCCGAAGTCGAGGATCGGTAAGATGGTCAGTTTTACGAGGGTATGTTTGGCGCGTGAGTGAAGGAGGCTTTGTCTAGATTTAATTTTGGATTGAAGATGCTTAATATGAGTCTGGAAGGAGAGTTTACAGTCTAGACAGACACCTAGGTATTTGTAGTTGTCCACATATTCTAAGTCAGAACCGTCCAGAGTAGTGATGCCAGTCGGGCGGGCAGGTGCGGGCAGTTATCGATTGAAGAGCATGTATTTAGTTTTACTAGCATTTAAGAGCAGTTGGAGGCCACGGAAGGAGTGTTGTATGGCATTGATGCTCATTTGGAGGTTTGTTAACACAGTGTCCAAAGAAGGGCCAGATGTATACAGTATGGTGTCATCTGCGTAGAGGTGGATCAAGGAATCAACCGCAGCAAGAGCGACATCGTTGATATATACAGAGAAAAGTGTCGGCCTGAGAATTGAACCCTCTGGTACCCCCATAGAGACTGCCAGAGGTCCGGACAACAGGCCTTCTGATTTGACACACTGAACTCTATCTGATAAGTAGTTGGTGAACCAGGTGAGACAGTCATTTCAGAAACTATACTGAGATTAGTGTGTAAGTATGCACATCTCAGTGTCATCACCACCTTAAGGCAGAGAGAGAAAACCTGTGTGTGTGTGTGTGTGTGTGTGGACTCCTGAACCACGTGCCACACACACACACACACACACACACACACACACACACACACACACACACACACACACACACACACTGCCCAGCCTACTCCAGTTGCATTACACTATGCAGGAGGACATAGGATCACTGTTCCCTCCGCTATAGCCCTAGGCCTGAACGTGCCCGTCATGAGGTAAACAAGTCACCTGGCAAAGAGACACACAGATGCCTTTTTTCGTTTTTTTTAACCGACTCGTCACTACATCAACCCAACAGCCCTACGGTAACGTAGTGATCCTGCCACTTGACAGAACCCCTGGTATTCCAGATAGAGACTTGTTAGACAACAAATCACAATCAAATCAAATTGTATTGGTCACATGCACATATTTAGCAGATGTTTACTGCGGGTGTAACGAAGTGTTCCTCGCTCCAACAGTGCAGTAATATCTAAGCCACCCCATTAACATTCACCCCCTGACAACTGACTTGGGGTTGGATTTCTATACTCCCACTGGGGACCCTAACCATTATGAGGAATTCACATAGTTGACCTAAGACCAGTTGGTGAGGTTGAAAAGTAAAGAGAGCGGTGTGTGTGTGTGTGTATCAGTTGGCCTGGTGTATTTGATGTCCAGCTGGGAGAGCACATTGACACTATCCTGATTACTTTCTAGTGGTCATTATAGGTCACAGCTAGCCACACACACACACACACACACACACACACAAGCAGATATATGGTAATCTATAGTAATATATTGCACTACAGAGACAATTGAGTATTGCATGCACACATACATTACCTCATCCACATCCGCACACACCCTGTCGTCCAACCTTTCTCCCTCTGTGATGGGAACCGTGGAAGCAAACCCAACCTTGAACTCAGAGGATATGCCCTGCTGATTGTTGCTGTGTGTGTGTGTGTGTGTGTGTGTGACAAGGGCATATGGGACGTGCTGCAGAGCCTCTTCCCTAGGTACAGTATGCAGAGCAGGGTAGGAACACTTGGCACCATGTTCTGTCTGTCTGTCTGTTTTCCTCTTTTCTTTTATACTATTGAAAACAGTGATGAATAGAGAAATAAGTGAAAGCCTTAGGAAACGGTCTCTTCTACCACTCTGCAAGAGTACACAAATTGTTTCACATTTTTCAACAACATTGCAGCAAGGCCCCCAAGGCAAAACGGAGCCTCAAATCACATGAAGAAATAAGGGACCTTTTATCCCAAACAACAGAAACGGTGTGGGGGTTAGAGAGAGGGTGCCTGGGGGTTAGATATGTTGGGGTTATATATGAAGGGGTGCCTAGTCAGGGGGTGTCAATGTATGTAGGGTAGATAGACAATAAGATCTGGTTATATCTTGCTCTTGTGTACAGATCCAGGATCAGCTTATACATCCTGAATTCTAAGGGATGGTGGGGGGGGGGGGTTAAAACTGACATGAGATCAGTATCTTGGACCAACTTCCTTTTACTTGATAGACAGACAGGGGCAGCTGGCTGAGGGGGATACAGACAGAGGCACTGGGACTGATATGAAAGACAGATAGTGGCAGTTGTGGGGCAGGGTGTGTGTGTATGTGCTGCACGTAGGTGTGTGTGCAGGGGGAGGGCGTCAGACGGCAGGCTGGAGTGGGTGACAGATAATAGTTGTCGGGTTCAACCCACAGGGGTGGAGATTATAAACCAGGCAGAGGCTGCCCCGCCCCCTCTTCCACAGAGCTAAAGATCTGCATTATGTTTTGGGCATTTGTTTCTTTACCTGTACTTTACGGACACATTTTTGTGGTCACCCTCCCTTCACACATTTCTCACTGTCAATGGTGAATGTTAAATCTTCAAGATTTACCGGTGAAACGTCCATGCAGTATCTGCTTGCCAGCAGTTTGATCAGTTTCATGGAAATATACATTTATATGTTCTTAGTTATATGTACGCTGTCGTTTTGAAGTACAGTGCTGTTTTGGACAGTGAGTGAATGTTGGAGCAGATTGAGTTAAAACACTGTAGCATACCTGCGTTTTGGTTCAATCAAAGCACAGATTTTGCCTCGGGGCACATGTTGTTGTCGGACGATAGGGAAAAAAGGACAGTAATGTTCGGTTCTATAATTATTTGATCATTCAGACATTGAGTCAGCTTTGATCAAGTCCATTAAACACCTTTCTCCATTCATCACTGAGATTGAGCAGAGTAGCTTGTTCTCTGGGCAGCAGAATGACACGAGCAGAGACTGTGCGTACAGTAGAGAATCTCACACGTGCATAAGCTTTAAACCTTTAGCTATTGGGAAGAGGGTTCCAGAGATTTCGGATCCACAGCCACCCCGTATAAAGGGGTTTACATAGACAATGGTAGTCAGGGCAGTTGCGGTAAATAGGTCTAATGTACAGTGTGGATGGAGGAACAAATACAGGTAACAGAGTGGAAATGCCATGATGTAAATAAGGTTATAACCCCCCACCCCCATCCCCGTTCCAGCCTGTTTTGGCAAAGGCAAGTTAAGACGCTCCCAAGAATGTGACTAGCGTTCGGGAAAACAAATCCAACTCTTTTTCCTTCTTCTACCCCACTGTCTTTTTTTTAAGGTAGATCTATCAAGCGTCTCAAGCCTGGGTACTTCCAAGAGGAAACTAAAGGGATTTGAATGGATCAAACCCGCTACGGGTCAGCCTCCCTCCTTTCCGGTCCCTTGACTTGACAGAGCACAACATATTTCTCAACGCACCTAACCCCTTGACATGAAGGTTGTTCTCCCACAGTCCACCTTAACAGAAACCCATTGCGTGAAAGCATAAATTCTGTACTTAGTTTGTTTTTGTTCTGTTGTTGTTTTTATATGGCAACTTCCCACCCCTCTGTTCATCATTTCCGAACAGCAATTGGAAATTGTAGTGAACTACACTCAGGGAATGACTTCATATTTGTACCTTCAACAGTCTTTGGCAAACCCTGCTACGCTATTGGTCGATACGCCATAACTTTCCATTGGAACCAAAGAGAGAGAGAGAGAGAGAGAGAGGGGACACTGAGTGTTCTTCTCAAGTTTCAACACAAAGAATCCCACTGTCTGACCGACTGCGTGTTTCTACAACAACGAGTTTGTTTATAGTTTGGATAAATCCATTTCACAAGACTCATTAAAATCGCTGAATACAGTTGAGAACAAATATATTGCCCCCCTTGCACTTTTGAAATGAAGCCTTCTATGAAAATAACACCCTCCCTATAATCAAACATGTGGGAGGTTTGATAATGCTGTGGGGTTGCTTTGCTGCCTCTGGTACTGGGGACATTGAACGTGCGCATGGCATCATGAAATCAGCAGGTTATCAAGGTGTTTTGTAGTGCAATGTTCAACCCAGTGTCCAAAAAACTAGGTCTATACTGAAGGTTGTGGGTCTTCCAGAACGACACCGACCTCAAACACACATCAAAAGCATCCTGGAATGGTTCAAGAAAAAACGCTGGACGGTTCTCGAGTGGCCGGTGAAAATTCCAGATCTGAACCACATCCATAAACTATGGTGAGATCTGAAAACAGCAGTTGGTGGAGGGCACCCCGAAAACATTGAAAAATTAGAACAGTTTGCTGTTGCCAGTAGAATGGTGCAGCAAGCTCATTGACGGCTACAAGAAGCAAAGGCTGTGCAACCAAGTACTAGCTCTGGGGTGCCAATCATTTTGTCCATGCCATTTCCATTTACTTTCTAAATTAAAATGGTAAACTTTACAAAAATACATTGGTTCTGCAATGTTGAAAATCCAATAACAAGGTGTGGTGACCTGAAGTTATTTTCAATTTCAAATTATTTTAGAAGAAATAGGGAATTTGCAAGGATGCCAGGAAAGATGCAAGGGGGGCAATATACAGTTGAAGTGGGAAGTTTACATACACCTTAGCCAAATACATTTAAACTCAGTTTTTCACAATTACTGACATTTAGTCTGAGTAAAAAGTCCCTGTCTTAGGTCAGTTAGGATCAACACTTTACTTTAAGAATGTAAAATGTCAGATTAATAGCAGAGTTAATTATTTATTTCAGCTTTTATTTCTTTCATCACATTCTCAGTGGGTCGGAAGTTTACATACACTTAATTAGTATTTGGTAGCATTGCCTTTAAATTGTTAACTTTGGTCAAACGTTTTGGGTAGCCTTCCACAAGCTTCCCACAATAAGTTGGGTGAATTTTGGCCCATTCCTCCTGACAGAGCTGGTGTAACTGAGTCAGGTTTGTAGGCCTCCTTGTTCGCACACGCTTTTTCAGTTCTGCCCATGAATTTTCTATAGGATTGAGCACATTTCTCCAAAAAGAACAATCTTTGTCCCGATGTGCAGTTGCAAACCGTAGGCTTTTTTATGGCGGTTTTGGAGCAGTGGCTTCTTCCTTGCTGAGCAGCCTTTCAGGTTATGTCGATATAAGACTTGTTTTACTGTGGATATAGATAATTTTGTACCTCCAGTATCTTCACAAGGTCCTTTGCTGTTCTGGGATTTTCGCACCAAAGTACATCGATATCTAGGAGACAGAACACGTATCCTTCCTGAGAAGTATGACGGCTCCATGGTCCCATGGTGTTCATACTTGCATACTACTGTTTGTACAGATGAATGTGGTACCTTCAGGTGTTTGGAAAATGCTCCCAAGGATGAACCAGACTTGTGGAGGTCTACAATTGTTTTCCTAGGTCTTGGCTGATTTCTTTTGACTTTCCCATGATGTCAAGCAAAGTGGCACTGAGTTTGAAGGTAGGCCTTGAAATACATCCACAGGTACACCTTCAATTAGCCTATCAGAAGCTTCTCAAGCCATGACATCATTTTCTGGAATTTTCCAAGCTGTTTATAAAGGCACAGTCAACTTAGTGTATGTAAACTTCTGACCCACTGGAATTGTGATACAGTGAATAAGTGAAAAAAATCTGTCTGTAAACAATGTTGGAAAAATGACTTGTGTCATGAACAAAGTAGATGTTCTAACCGACTTGCCCAAACTATAGTTTGTTAACAAGACATTTGTGGAGTTGTTGAACAACAAGTTTAAAGTTTTAATGACTCCAACCTAAGTGTGTGTAAACCTCTGACTTCAACTATATTAGTCCACAACTGTATAATGCCTAAATTACATTAGATGAATAACAAACTAACAACTTTAAAAGCCTTCATTGCCGAAGGCAAGATCATGGTTAGGGTTGCAAAATTCCAGGAACTTCCAATAAATTCCCTGCTTTTCCAGAAATCCTGGTTGGAGGATTCTGGATTTCCTGCTTATTCCCTCCTGATTCCGGGAATCCTCCAACTGGGATGTCGGGAAAACAATGGAATTTATTGAAAGTTCCTGGAATTTTGCAACCCTAACCATGGGAGAACAGTGAATCAGGGACCAGATGTATTTCACCTCTGTGTATGTTCATCTCGCATAGTAATGGGGGTTGTCTCTCGTTCTATAAATCACACACACAAATCAATTGAATCACCTACATACACGTGTGCACCAACACACAAACTATATCCCATATCCTCATAGATGGGACAAGATAGAAGGACTGACATGACCTCTAAGGGAGGTCAGGACATGCAGGTACGCTATGCTTTATTGTGTGTCTTTATCTCATGGTCACAAAGTGGAGGCTAGCTGAGCATTGGCAGACGCTCAGATCAGCAGGTACACTTTTATGAATGGGGTAGCCAGGCCAAGTTTCAGCATGGATACAAAGGGAATTCCACCGCCAGTGTGTGTGTGTGTGATGTCATTAACAAGGGCAGCCATGGGTTTATGTGTGTGTGTGACATCAGCCAGGTTGGGAATATGAGGCCGGGGGCTGTGCGGGGTATTCTTTTTTACAATATATAGTAACAGATTGACAATATCGCAATATTATTTTTTTGCGCTAGTTGGCTGTACCTGCATCAAAACCACAGTATGCCAATTTGTTTTCAGAAATTGTATTTCCCTGACTGATCAAAAGTCATTTTCTCATGATTCTCTCATCCCTCAACAGAGATATAGTGAGTAATAATTTAGGACCATGGAATCGCAATAAAATCCCAGTCGCAATATTATATATATATACAGTGCCTTGCGAAAGTATTCGGCCCCCTTGAACTTTTCAACCTTTTGCCACATTTCAGGCTTCAAACATAAAGATATAAAACTGTATTTTTTGTGAAGAATCAACAACAAGTGGGACACAATCATGAAGTGGAACGACATTTATTGGATATTTCAAACTTTTTTAACAAATCAAAAACTGAAAAATTGGGCGTGCAAAATTATTCATCCCCTTTACTTTCAGTGCAGCAAACTCTCTCCAGAAGTTCAGTGAGGATCTCTGAATGATCCAATGTTGACCGAAATGACTAATGATGATAAATACAATCCACCTGTGTGTAATCAAGTCTCCGTATAAATGCACTTGCACTGTGATAGTCTCAGAGGTCCGTTAAAAGCGCAGAGAGCATCATGAAGAACAAGGAACACACCAGGCAGGTCCGAGATACTGTTGTGAAGAAGTTTAAAGCCGGATTTGGATACAAAAAGATTTCCCAAGCTTTAAACATCCCAAGGAGCACTGTGCAAGCGATAATATTGAAATGGAAGGAGTATCAGACCACTGCAAATCTACCAAGACCTGGCCGTCCCTCTAAACTTTCAGCTCATACAAGGAGAAGACTGATCAGAGATGCAGCCAAGAGGCCCATGATCACTCTGGATGAACTGCAGAGATCTACAGCTGAGGTGGGAGACTCTGTCCATAGGACAACAATCAGTCGTATATTGCACAAATCTGGCCTTTATGGGAGAGTGGCAAGAAGAAAGCCATTTCTTAAAGATATCCATAAAAAGTGTTGTTTAAAGTTTGCCACAAGCCACCTGGGAGACACACCAAACATGTGGAAGAAGGTGCTCTGGTCAGATGAAACCAAAATTGAACTTTTTGGCAACAATGCAAAACGTTATGTTTGGCGTAAAAGCAACACAGCTCATCACCCAGAACACACCATCCCCACTGTCAAACATGGTGGTGGCAGCATCATGGTTTGGGCCTGCTTTTCTTCAGCAGGGACAGGGAAGATGGTTAAAATTGATGGGAAGATGGATGGAGCCAAATACAGGACCATTCTGGAAGAAAACCTGATGGAATCTGCAAAAGACCTGCGACTGGGACGGAGATTTGTCTTCCAACAAACCAATGATCCAAAACATAAAGCAAAATCTACAATGGAATGGTTCAAAAATAAACATATCCGGGTGTTAGAATGGCCAAGTCAAAGTCCAGACCTGAATCCAATCGAGAATCTGTGGAAAGAACTGAAAACTGCTGTTCACAAATGCTCTCCATCCAACCTCACTGAGCTCGGGCTGTTTTGCAAGGAGGAATGGGAAAAAATGTCAGTCTCTCGATGTGCAAAACTGATAGAGACATACCCCAAGCGACTTACAGCTGTAATCGCAGCAAAAGGTGGCGCTACAAAGTATTAACTTAAGGGGGCTGAATAATTTTGCACGCCCAATTTTTCAGTTTTTGATTTGTTAAAAAAGTTTGAAATATCCAATAAATGTCGTTCCACTTCATGATTGTGTCCCACTTGTTGTTGATTCTTCACAAAAAAATACAGTTTTATATCTTTATGTTTGAAGCCTGAAATGTGGCAAAAGGTCGAAAAGTTCAAGGGGGCCGAATACTTTCGCAAGGCACTGTATATATATAGAATCGTGAGAATCACAATACATACAGAACTTAAGTATTGTGCTAATATCGTATCGTGAAGTCACTGCCAACTGTGTGGGCCGAAAGCTTAAACCATGGCGCACTCACACACAGTAACCTCTTCTAACTGTGCCAGCGATCAAGGCAGTAAGGACTGACATGCCGACAGCCCCAGGTGGTGACTCCATCTAGCCCACGCTGTGGGGTAGGAAGAATCTAGGGAAAGTCCCCTGGTCCATAACATGCCAACCAACACTCCCTTATTTACTAGGCAGATGTGAACAGAGCACAATAATGAATTTACGGCTGTCCCCGGCTAAAAACAATCATCTTGGTCGATTGAGATTAATCTGTTCTTTCGACCAATCGATTGGCCAACATTTTTAAACGTGTATTTTTCCATATATAGACATATTCTTTGTGTTTTAATCCAATCAACTATATGCACTGAGCTTGTATGATGCTTTATGCACACTGTTTCATTAAATAATTAAGAAACACAAATGACAAGAGGGAATCCGACCACAATTAATTTGATTGTGCCGGGCCAGGCTCAGACTCTTCTGACTGAAAAGTTCTGTTATCTAAATCCCTAATTTGTTTAGGAAAAACATTCCCTATTCCCTCAGCCCTTGCTCTCTTTACGGGACACATGTATGCATTGCCTTCATGTGACTAATAGGGCCTGACCTATAGCATGTCATAATCACATCAATACATTGGTTTTAACAAACTCCGAACACGTGTGACAGCAAAATGGATGCAGAGGACGCGACAAATAAACTTGAAACTGGGGAATGTTTACTGGTTGCTCAGGAGGTAAAGGGGAAGTCGGATATATGGAATACATTTGAGTAGTAATGGAAAATACTGGCGATCAAGGAAACGAAGGAGCAAGGCCTGTGTGCATATTATGTGTGCCAAACAGGTGCTCTTAGATTATAATATCATTTTTCTGACCATTTGGAACAATGTAAACAACAATAAATAAAGCATACGCGTACCAGACAGTCTGTTGTAAAGTTGTTTTGCTTTTTTGTAAAGCCTTTATTACAGCAAAGATCAAAAACTGTCGCATTCATTCGTGAAAGCAATTTCTGAAATTGAATATTCATTGTGTACACGAATTACTCAAGGGTCTCTTCAATATTTTATTTTAAATCATGAATGACTCGAATGCTCTGTGATGATATGAATAAATTAATGATTGATACAGTAGCCTATAGAATAATTGAAATGTAGGACTAAGTAAGTTACGGTATCAATACTAAACAGGATGCGCTCTTAGGCCTGGTGGTTATACAAAGCTGCTATAATAAGCCTAGCAATGATAATGATGTGACTTATTATTATAATGATGATCATAACAACAATAGTAATCATAAAAATAAGAAGGACATCAAGAAAAAAAAGAGGGCTATTATTGTTATTATTATAAATATTATGTTTCTGATCATTTGGAACAGTGTCAACAACACTAAATAAATTATAAGTAATAACAGAGAGGCTGTTCTAATGAAAAAACGTGTAAAGCCTTAATTACAGCATAGCAAAGATTAAAAACAGACAAACTTGTGAAATTGTTTATCCAACATGTTGTGGTTACGTTAGGCTTGGTGCTCACGGAATCAGTAGGCTATTAAACAAACACTCAAACAGAAGCAGGATCTGTCTTATTTCTGTAGATATACAAAACCAGTCAAAAGATTGGATACAGCTACTCTTTCAAAGGTTTTTCTTTATTTTTACTATTTTCAACATGGTAGAATAATGGTGAAAACATCAACACTATGAAATAGAACATGGAATGGAAGTAAAGTGTTAAACAAATCAAAATATATTTTATATTTGAGATTCTTCGAAGTAGCCAGCCTTTTCCTTGATGACAGCTTTGCACAGTCTTGGCATTCTCTCAACCAGCTTCATGAGGTAGTCACCTGGAATGCATTTCAAGTAACAGGTGTGCCTTGTTAAGTTAATTCGTGGAATTTCTTTCCTTCTTAATGCGTTTGAGCCAATCTGTTGTGTTGTGACAAGTTAGGGGTGGTATACAGAAGATAGCCCTATTTGATAAAAGATGCAGTCCATATTATGGCAAAAACAGCTCAAATAAGCAAAGACAAACGACAGTCCATCATTACTTTAAGACATGAAGGTCAGTCAATATGGAAAAGTTTCAAGTGCAGTCGCAAAAAACATCAAGCGCTATGATGAAACTGGCTCTCATGAGGATCACCACAGGAAAGGAAGACACAGAGTTACCTCTGCTGCAGAGGATAATTATAATTACAGAGTTACCAGCCTCAGAACTTGCAGCCCAAATAAATGCTTCAAAGTTCAAGTAACAGACACATCTCAACATCAACTGTTCAGAGAAGAACATCATGAATCAGACCTTCATGGTCGAATTGCTGAAAATAAACCGCTACTAAAGAACACCAGTAATAAGAAGAGACTTGCTTGGGCCAAGAAACAGGAGCAACGGACATAAGACCTGTGGAAATCTGTCCTTTGGTCTTTGTGAGACGCAGAGTAGTGTGGTTCCCACCGTGAAGCATGGAGGAGGTGGTGTGGGGGTGCTTTGCTGGTGACACTGTCTGTGATTCATTTAGAAATCAAGGCACACTTAATGAGCATGGCTACACACAGCGTTCTACAGCGATACGCCACCCCATCTAACTCCGCTGCACCCTCTGCCACATTGTTCTCAACACCAATATGCTGGTTAACTTTGCTATTATGCACTTAGCAACATGGAAAAGGCGGCAATTCAACAGCGCACTGATGTTTCAGCGCTACGGACAGCGAGTGCTATCCAATGCAGGAGAAAGAGCATTTGATATAAAATAATATTATTTGTATTAGTGTTGCACCATTGTTCTTATGTAACATAACCCTATACAATTTCAGTAGCACATCTTAAGAGTGACGGACTGTGCCATCTACACGGCCTCCACAATGGATTAGTTCACTCAGAAAAGGCGCTAATCAGACAGGTGTCTTGTACAGTCGTGGCCAAAAGTTTTGAGAATGACTCAAATATTAATTTGCAAAGTCTGCAGCCTCAGTTTGTATGATGGCAATTTGAATATACTCCAGAATGTTATGAAGAGTGATCAGATGAATTGCAATGAATCACAAAAAAACTGCATTTCCACTGCATTTCAGCCCTGCCACAAAAAGACCAGCTGACATCATGTCAGTGATCCTCTCGTTAACACAGATGTGAGTGTTGACGAGGACAAGGCTGGAGATCACTCTGTCATGCTGATTGAGTTCAAATAACAGACTGGAAGCTTCAAAAGGAGGGTGGTGCTTGGAATCATTGTTCTTCCTCTGTCAACCATGGTAACCACGTGCCGTCATCATTGCTTCACAGACAAGGATATTGATAAGATTGCACCTAAATCAACCATTTATCAGATCATCAAGAACTTCAAGGAGAGCGGTTCAATTGTTGTGAAGAAGGCATCAGGGCACCCAAGAAAGCCAGGACCGTCTCCTAAAGGTGATTCAGCTGCAGGATCGGGGCACCACTAGTACAGAGCTTGCTCAGGAATGGCAGCAGGCAGGTGTGAGTGCATCTGCACGAACAGTGAGGCGAAGACTTTTGGGGGATGGCCTGGTGTCAAGAAGGGCAGCAAAGAAGACACTTCTCTCCAGGAAAAACATCAGGGACAGACTGATATTCTGCAAAAGGTACAGGGAATGGACCGCTGAGGACTGGGGTAAAGACATTTTCTCTGATGAATCCCCTTTCCGATTGTTTGGGGAATCCGGAAAAAAGCTTGTCCGGAGAAGACAAGGTGATCGCTACCATCAGTCCTGTGTCATGCCAACAGTAAAGCATCCTAAGACCATTCATGTGTGGGAATGCTTCTCAGCCAAGGGAGTGGGCTCACTCACAATTTTGCCTAAGAACACAGCCATGAATAAAGAATGGTACCAACACATCCTTCGAGAGCAACTTCTCACAACCATCCAGGAACAGTTTGATGATGATCAATGCCTTTTCCAGCATGATGTAGCACCTTCCCATAAGGCAAAAGTGATAACTAAGTGGCTCCGGGAACAAAACACCAATATTTTGGGTCCATGGCCAGGAAACTCCCCAGACCTTAATCCCATTGAGAACTGGTGGTCATGGTGGTCAATCCTCAAGAGGCAGGTGGACAAACAAAAACTCACAAATGATGACAAACTCCAAGCATTGATTATGCAAAAATGGGCTGCCATCAGTCAGGATGTGGCCCAGAAGTAAATTGACAGCATGCCAGGACAGATTGCAGAGGTCTTGGAAAAAGAAGGATCAACACTGTAAATATTGACTCTTTGCGTCAACTTCATGTAATTGTCAATAAAAGCCTTTGACACTTATGAAATGCTTGTAATTATACTTCAGTATTCCATAGTAACATCTGACAAAAATATCTAAAGACACCGAGGCAGCAGACTTTGTGAAAATGTATTTTTGTGTCAAAATTTTGGCCACGACTGTACACAATTCTTTAAAAAAAAGTTTTTGCTACTGCTCGACCAAAGAAATCTCGGTCGACCAACAGCTTATCGACCAAACAATCGACCAGTCGACTAAACGGGGTCAGCCCTTAAATTAATTACACACAAGTGCGCATATAAATACACGTTTATAAACGCACTCTGACATTCTGACGTACAGCCACTTTTACAACGAGCATTTGATTTACAGACATGTAAATTACACACATATAACACATACACACACCCCACCATGAGCAGTCCACCAAGAAGTTGTCTAGGTCCCACAGTTACGGTGCAGTCCAGTGAAACACTACCAATTGTTCCTGTGCTGTGTGTACAAACAGGCCAGAGGAGCCAAACACAGGCCACAACTCAAATAA
The DNA here is from genome assembly GCF_018296145.1 of Oncorhynchus tshawytscha. Classification (NCBI taxonomy): domain Eukaryota; kingdom Metazoa; phylum Chordata; class Actinopteri; order Salmoniformes; family Salmonidae; genus Oncorhynchus; species Oncorhynchus tshawytscha. The sequence goes on along the minus strand of NC_056452.1, from coordinate 16,350,440 downwards.
AAAAACAACAGGCTCGGGCCAAGAACATAAACATAAATAAATCAAATTATAGGAATAAATATGTGTAAATGTATCAAGAAAAATAGAAAAACCTCAACAAATTGGGATGAGTTCATGAGGTTTATCCAGCCTCCAAGGAAGGGATTGAGACATTGCCCAGAGTAGTGAATTTTGCATCTCAGGCCTCTCAGGGTGTGTGTGTGTTGTCATTGTAAACAAGCATACCCCACACAGATGCACTATCACTGGTCTATATCATACAGGTTAACATACAGTATACCACAGACACACACACCCTACAGCTCCTGTCACCTTTCAAAACAAAAGGAGGCCACCTCTATAATGACCAATAAAAGATATATAGTAATAGTGCTGGTAGGAGGGGAAAATCCAGACACACGCACACACGCACACACACACACACACAGCTGTAGAGCCCCCCGCCCAAGGGCCGGTTCCTACAGGGGATCGAGGTGTGTGTGTGTCCCGGTCCCTTCCCCTCTGGTGCGGATGTAAAGGATCCCAGTGAAAGGGAAGAAGGTGGTGGGCTTGGCAGGCGCAGGCGGTTGGAAGGTGATTTGCTTGGCAATGCTTGTGGATCAGGCCGGGGCGGACCACTCTCTCTCTAACGCCTGTGTGGTCCTGGATCAGATTAGCACCCCGGGCCTCTTAAAACACACACACAAATAGACGCAGACTCGCAGGTATACACAGATGTGCGCACACACACAGACACTTTGATACACATACAAATCTGCTCTCAAACACACACCCACACCCAGAAATACAACAATAGACACACACACATGCACACGCACACTATCAACTCAGACAGATCACAAACTCTACAGTCAGACAGAGCGACCAATAGAAAACAGACAGACAGAGTGACCAATAGAAAACAGATAACCGAGAAAAATAGGAGAGGAAAGCAGATTTAGGAAGGAAAGCAAAGGGGACGAGGGTGGGGTTTTCATGGCAAATTGCCCTGAGGTTATTTAACCACCCCTTTTCCATGCGTTCTCTTGTTCTCATTTCATGTCCCCCCCAGCCTGTGTGTGATTATGTGTGGCATTACATATGTATTTCAGAGTCGACACGTGTGTATACTGTCTGGTATTTTCTCTGTCTGTGATCTCCTATGTGTAGGAGTATACCTATCTTTTTCCTGTCTATCTGTGTGTGTTGGTGCTCGCGCAATGGTCTTCTACGTATTTGTTTGTGCATGGTTATTTGCTTAGAAAGCCTTGGGGGGGGGGCACCGCTGGCTATTTCCACCACGTCCAGGTCTGTGTGAGTCTAATTCATGTCTGGGGTTGTATGTCAGGGCAAGTACAGCTCTGTGTGTAGAGTATGGGTCTATTTATTAATGTGGAAACACTTCTCTCTCTCTCTCTCTCTCTCTCTCTCTCTCTCTCTCTCTCTCTCTCTCTCTCTCTCTCTCTCTCTCTCTCTCTCTCTCTCTCTCTCTCTCTCTCTCTCTCTCTCTCTCTCTCTCTCTCTCTCTCTCTCTCTCTCTCTCTCTCTCTCTCTCTCTCTCTCTCTCTCTCTCTCTCTCTCTCTCTCTCTCTCTCTCTCTCTCTCTCTCTCTCTCTCTCTCTCTCTCTCTCTCTCTCTCTCTCTCTCTCTCTCTCTCTCTCTCTCTCTCCCATGGCTATTGAACTGCAGTGATATTGAACGGCAGCTATACCTAAGAGTGTGTTTGTCTTCCAGTTTCCTTCCCCAGCGCGCCAATGCAGCTGGACAGAAGGTTGTTGGCTAACGAGCGCTCGCTAACAACACGAGGAGCTATTGTTATGACATCAGTGGGTTCCGTTTGAAGGCATATGGATGGGAGGGGAAGGGATAGTTGGGGATTCCCAAAAGGTTTGCGGTGAGACAGACGGCACTCGCTGTACACATGAAAAAACACTCTAGGAGCTCAGATGCAATAATTGAATGAGCTATTAACCAACGTTTTTGACAGACAAGCTGTCTTCATCAGGGTATAATGGCAAACACTGCGGGTCACTAGTTTATATAGTGTCAAAGGACACACACAGGTGTCTGTAATCATGGCCGGGTGTGGCCTGATATCATTGGATAGCTCTCAGATATAAACAGAACATACAAAAAGCATGAATGGAAAGCATACGATCATAGATACACAATTTGGCTACATAGACCTACAAACATTTACAATGAATAGCAAAAACACAATAATCACCAGAATGGATTCAGATGAAAGTTTACGTTGAGACCGAGGGGAGCAAGGGTCTTTAAGTTAATGATCCAGGCAGCCTCTCGTTTTAACAATAAATTGTCGAGGTTACCCCCTCTCCGATATAACGTGGAGACGAAATCGAGCGTTTAGCTTCCAAAAAGTGGGCCGCAGCTGGGTACGTCGAGTTTTTGCACCTAATGGTGCAACGATGCTCGAGATTCGTACTTTTCATTTGTGCTTCGTTTCCCCCTACATCATTTTTGACCACAGTTTTAATAACTGCCTTAGTGGAGCACGTGATAACACCTTTGATTGGGATCTGTTTCACTGTTTGGGGGTGTTTGAAGGATCTACGTTTATAAGTGCCATTGCATTTGAGCACAGACATTACACTTGTTGTTTCCATCCAGTAGAGGCACAAATAGACAACGTTGTGCAGGGATATTTTGGAGTGGTAAATCAGAGTATGCCAATTGATCTCTGAGATTTCTACCCCGAGAGAATAGGACCAAGGGAGGGTTCCCGAAAACACATTACCTAGACTGTCATCGGATCAATGTTTGTGAACGATTCCCTTAATTTGTTCAGAGCACTTTGAATAGCGGGTAAAGGAATGCTTTTTGCGAGACTGTCCTTGAAAGAGATCATGTCTAAATTTGTTGAGAATTTTCTCAACAGCAGTATTAATCTGACTCTTTTTGTATCACCTCTCCTTGAATTTTCTTTATGTCCTTTGACACTGTATAAAGTAGTGACCCGCAGTGTTTGTCATTATACCCTGATGAAGACAGCTTGTCTGTCCAAAACGTTGGTTAATAAATAAATTATTGCATCCTAGAGCTCCTAGAGTGTGTGGCTCTCCTTTCCTTTTTCATGTGTTCTTCTCGTCGGCCCGCACCTCGCCCCAACAGGTGTGAGTTTCCTTTGCCTCCAGAGCACTCCCTGTACAACCTTAATATTTTGGTGTGTGTGTGTGCGCGTTTGTACGCTCGGCATTGCCACGGCGACACATTAGCATCTCTGTAATGATCCTATGGTAGGCTGTCGTAACCATGGTAAGCTGTGGCTCTAGGCAGACAACTATAGCTACTCTACAGTACACTCTCGCTAGGCCTATACCACATCAAAGGAATTCCTATATATGAGTGGCACAGGCTAACGCCAGCACAGCGAAACCAATGGCATAGCCTAGCGACAAGTAGCCTAGCGACAAGTAGCCTAGTGCAGCGTTTCCCAACCCTGGTCCTCCGGTACCCAACAACAAAACACATTCGTTGTAGCCCTTGACAAACACACCTCATTCAACTTATTGAGGGCTTGATGATTCGTTGACAAGTTGAATCAGGGGTGCTTGTCCAGGGTTACAATCTAAATGGTGTTCTGTTGGGGGTACTGGAGGACCAGGGTTGGGAAACACTGGCCTAGCGTTTAAGAGTGTTGGACCAGTAACCGAAAGGTCACTAGTTTGAATTCCCGAGCCGACTAGGTTGAGAAATCTGTCGATGTGCCCTTGAGCAAGGCACTTAACCCTAATTGCTCCCGTAAGTCGCTCTTGATAAGAGCGTCTGTTAAATGACCAAAATGCAAATGGACTACAGTACGGCAAGCTAAACATACCCTTTAGACTCAATGTTCCAGACAAACCCACATATAATTAGAATGAGGAAGGTTGGGAACAGAATGTACACAATTCAGTGTTCTACCACACACACAAAACACTGGAATTCAATCAAATTCAATAAAAGTAAATACTGCAATGAAGGGTCTGAGTGAATTGAGCCCGCCGAGTCTGATAGCATTCAAATAAAAAATAATGATGTTGACAAAAGGTGAGTTTGTAATTGAAGAGCACACAAAGTTAATTAGGAGTGAAACTGCAACCTCTACTCAGTCTGCAGAGCAGCAGGTTTCTAGTACCGTCTGTCGCGAGCTGAATCACAGAGCAGTGGAGGGAGTTCTGCTGCTTGGGCAGGTGTGTGTGTGGGAGGTTGTGGAGATTGTGTGTGGGAGACATTGGGACGAGGTAGAAAGACACCTTCAACCTAGGTAGCCTCGGCGTTATCGGAAAGGAATCCCGCGCTGTTCTGCGGGCAGGCCGGACGGTTTTTGACAAGATCGAGTACAGCAGAGATGACTTTTCGTAGAAGGCGAGGAGAACTTACGCAGCAGGTTAGGAGAATGAACGTAGCAGGTTAGGAGAATGAGGTTACGGTTAGGAAAAGGGTCAGGGTTAGCTTAAATCATAGCCAGAACCAGGTCTTCTCTCGGAACAGCCTTTGTTTCCATGAACGCAATTCTGGTTAACCTGGTTGTCATCACTTGTCATCTCACCACCAATAGAAAAGCTCTGACTCAGAGTATGAATTCTTAAATGAGAGCTGACGGTGAGTTCCCACAGAAAAGAACCACTCAAACTAAGTAATTACAGGCACAATAAACGTTTTTTGAGACGTCATATCACTACTAGAAAGTGAATTTGTCTTTCCCCAACCTTTATTACACGAGCGGCGCTTTATTTCACGGTAGAGAAATTACCAGGCATTTTCCTTTTGAACGTCATGCTACAATTGTGATGGTGAACAAACAGTTGTTCACATCGTTAAGTGAACACACACACACACACACACACACACACACACACACAACACACACACACACACACACACAGGTCGTCATTCTAAATAAGAATTTGTTCTTAATTGACTCGCCTGGATAAATAAAGGTTAAATAAACACTTTGTGAGATCTGTGTTCAAACGTGAACACTTCAATAATGAAACACACAAACCTTTATGTAAACACACAAACAGACATGTGTAAGGGCTAAGGGTGTATTCACACACACACACACAGACATGTATAAGGGCTAAGGGTGTATTCACACACACACACAGACATGTGTAAGGGCTAAGGGTGTATTCACACACAAACAGACATGTATAAGGGCTAAGGGTGTATTCACACACAAACAGACATGTGTAAGGGCTAAGGGTGTATTCACACACACAGACATGTATAAGGGCTAAGGGTGTATTCACACACACACACAGACATGTATAAGGGCTAAGGGTGTATTCACACACACAAACAGACATGTATAAGGGCTAAGGGTGTATTCACACAAAAAAAGACATGTATAAGGGCTAAGGGTGTATTCACACACACAAACAGACATGTATAAGGGCTAAGGGTGTATTCACACACACAAACAGACATGTATAAGGGCTAAGGGTGTATTCACACACACAAACAGACATGTATAAGGGCTAAGGGTGTATTCACACACACAAACAGACATGTATAAGGGCTAAGGGTGTATTCACACACACAAACAGACATGTATAAGGGCTAAGGGTGTATTCACACACACACAAACAGACATGTATAAGGGCTAAGGGTGTATTCACACACACAGCTATATGCAGTGCTGCCACACACACACTAAAAGGTCTGGGGGGGTGAGTAAGCTCCAGTACATTGTTCTGCTTCACGGTCTGTCCTATTTACGATCTCGAGAGAAACAGTACACAGCTAGAGATCCAAACTTCCTCTCCCCCTGTCTCCCTGTCTCACAGACAGACAGACAGACAGACAGACAGACAGACAGACAGACAGACAGACAGACAGACAGACAGACAGACAGACAGACAGACAGACAGACAGACAGACAGACAGACAGACAGACAACCTTTTGATGTCCTCCTTAAACACACACACACAACCAACTCCCTTAGCCATTCACAGAACTCCCAAATGAAAATACAGCTATGCCCTTGATAGCCGTGAAGCATTGGCATGAAAGATTCCTCCGTTCCATACCGTACTGTGTGACTAAATAACTCCCTGTCCACTTAACTAGGCCATGAACTGGCTGGCACATTTATCATCGCATTGGATAGGTGTGTTCTAAATTAGCATGCCAATCCATTCAACAAACTCATTGAACCTCATTCATCACTTTTGAGCAGTACGACTTTCCATGTAAAGGGCTTTTTTACTTAACAAGGTCTTCAGAAACCGAACAGGTAAGCACACAATTCCTGAAATGTGTGATTCATGTTAAGTGGGGTTTTGTGAATAGGTTTTCCTACTTGATAAATGAGGTTGTTTAGCAGAGCTGAGGCGCCACAGTGTAATACCCTAACCTGACCTATAGGGGGCAGTGTGGGGCAGGAGGAGGGGCGACCCTACCACAGCTCCACCTGTTGCAGCCCTGGTCAGTAGCCTGAGGAAATACTACCTAAATCCCAAATTGACCCCTAGCCTCTACTCCCTAGCCTCTACTCCCTAGCCTCTACTCCCTAGCCTCTACTCCCTAGCCTCTACTCCCTAGCCTCTACTCCCTAGCCACTCCTTTAGATCTGAGAGGATTGAATGTGTGGTTGAAGTGGAAGCAAATCGGTGACAATTCCAGCCAGTCAACCACAAGGTCAGATTAGGCATATTACCATAATGCCCATCTACCCAATACTTTCTTGTCTACAGGATGACTAGGGTCTAGGGTTTGATATAGAATCCAGTAAAATAGAGAGGAATTTTGAAATTGACACAGAGTGACTACAGCAGCTCAAGCATCTATTTAATAAGTATTTCTCACATCTCTGCATTATGTGTCCCTAGTATACTTTGGGGTATTGCAGGCTAGATTTGCCTCAGGCCTAACCCCTGCTAATGCAATGATATGGAGTCAGATGGCATAATGTAGTGGGCCATTGGATCACTTGGGATCCGTCTCAAGCCAGCACAGAGATGGTACACAGCCTAAGCTCATTATTAGAGGGATATTGGCCCACGATAATCTTTGCAATACAGCTTATCCATGTGGGAGGAGAGGGGGATGAAGGGAGGGAAGTAGGGAGGGATGGAGAGAGGGTGTGGAGGAGGTTTGGTTGGCGCGCTAGGGACAGAGGAGCAGCAGGCATGTGTGATATCTAGCAGGGAGGAGTGGGGGGAGAATACTGTCGCAATTGCAAGTCCGCTGCGCAGGAGAGGCACACACACACACACACACACACACACACACACACACACACACACACACACACACACACACACACCAGAGGAGAGAGATCGCACAGAGACACCCTGATGCTACACGGTGTGTGTGTGTGTGTGTGTGTGGGAGGGGGGGGGGTGTATCTATTTCTGAGCTAAATTGGTGCTGCTCTCTGCAAAAGAGAAAAAGAGAGAGAAAGAAAGAGAGAGAGAGAGGGAAAAGAGAGAAGCTTGGAGAGAAGCTCTTTCCCAGTTTCCCAACTTCTACACATAGACACACACCGCCAGGAAGCAGCCACTGGACAGACCTGGGGAGCGAGACATTCTGGATCACACAGCCAGATCACACAGGCAGCCAGCCAGCCAGCCAGGCAGGCATCTGTAAACATCATCCATACTATACCACTCCCTCTCTCACTCCCTCCCTACCTCCCTTTTTACTGCTTTCTTGCCAGGATGTGAACGCACAACGCAATGTCCAGTTGAACTATAGGCGGCACTAGGAGAGTTCCCCCTAAAAGGCAAGGGACTCACCACTGCCAACCCCCCCCCCCTCCTGGAAGGAAGAGAAGAGACTGAAGTAGCCATCTGGAAAGCTTCAAGGTTAGTTCAAGTCTGTATGTAGACAATCAACATTAGCAACTCCACTTCCAAACCCAAATAAAGACATATCACAAGAAATGAGAAGTCTGGCGAGGGGACATTGCTCTTTATAACAAGTATGACACGCAGCCATAACAGAAACGCAAAGCTAACAAACTCCCTTCAACTCTCGCACATCTCTAATGTGTCCTGTCCTAAAAGAAAAAAAATAATCGATGCAAATATGCTCGCTCTCTCTCTCCATCCATCCCTCCCTCCTTCCTTCCCTCTTCACCCCTCCACAGAGGACACAGTCTCTTTTGCACTTTACACTGGTCTCTCCCACCTGAACAAGAGGGGAAATAACTATGTGAGAATGCTGTTCATAGACTACAGATCAGTGTTCAACACTATAGTCCCCTCCAAGCTCATTACCAAGCTGGGGACTCTGGGACTGAACACCTCCCTCTGTAACTGGATCCTGGACTTCCTGACAGGACGGCCCCAGGTGGTGACAGTAGGAAACAACACCTCCGCCACGCTGACACTCAAGTCGGGCCTCTCAAGGGTGTATGCTTAGTCCCCTCCTGTGCAACCTGTTCACCCACGAGTGTGTGGCCGCGCACGACTCCAACACCATCATCAAGATTGCTGATGACACTACGGTGGTAGGCCTGATCACTGACGTTGATGAGACAGCCCACAGGGAGGAGGTCAGAGACTTGGCAGTGTGGTGTCAGGACAACAACCTCTCCCTCAATGCCAGTAAGACCAAGGAGCTGATTGTGGACTACAGGAGACAGAGGGGAGCGGTTCGAGAGCTTCAAGTTCCTTGGCGTCCCACATCACTAAGGACTTAACATGGTCCACACACACCTGCACAGTTGTGAAGAGGGCACGACGGCGCCTCTTCCGCCTCAGGAGGCTGAAAAGTTCTACAGCTGCACCATCGAGAGCATCTTGACTGGTTGCATCACCGCTTGGTATGGCAAATGCACCACCCTCGACCGCAAAGTGCTAAAGAGGGTTGTGCGGACAGCCCAGTACATGACTGGGGCCGAACTCCCTGCCGTCCAGGACCTCTATATCAGGCGGTGTCAGATGAAGGCCCGAAAAATTGCCAAAGACTCCAGCGACCCAAGCCATGGACTGTTCTCCCTGCTACTGTCTGGCAAAACGGTACCGGAGCATCGCTTCTCGCACAAACAAGCTCCGAGACAGCTTCTAGCCCCAAGACATAAGACTGCTCAATAGTTCATTAATAGTTACCCGGACTATTTGCACTGACCCTATTTTGCACTGGCTCTATGCACACTCACAAGACAATGTAAACACACTATATACACACACTCGCACACACACTACAATGACACAAAACCCACACACATTCCCTACATACAGTAGTCCTGATTCCTAGTCACTTTACCCTGCCTTCATGTATATATCTACCTCAAATACCTTATACCCATGCACATTGATCTGGTACTGGTACTCCCTGTACATAGTTTCAATTTTGTGTATTTTATTCCTCGTGTTCCTTTTATTATTAGCAAGCATTTCAAGGTTCAGCCTATACCTGTTGTATTTGGCATGTAACCAATAACATTTGATTTGCCTAGCGTTAGCAGCAGGGTTGTCGCTAGCTAGATGTGAGGACTCGGGAGGGCCCAGGTGTTTCTTTGAGCGCTTTAGGAAATAAAACCAAGTGTGCTCGTTTTAGCTTGACCCAGGCACCGGTTGGGCGGGGTTTGCACTTTTTGACATTTCACACCCTTCTATTGGTCAGAACATGAAAACTCGTGAAGGCTTGTGCAGAGATAACAAGAGATTCTCCTGTAAGACCAGCTGCCCGGCAGGTTGGCTCTACGTTACTTAAACAACAGACTATTTCCCTGTGGTACCTATGAGTCGGATAAAGCTACAGTACTTTTAAGAGGATTATAAACTGGCTGGTTTAGACAGGTGAACCGCGAGATATCCTGGGCTGCAGTGTTGGAGTTGTTAGCTACAGTGAGTGTGGTGAGAGTGTGTGTGTGTGTGTGCGCGCGTAAGTAACTGCATGCTCGTGCGGCCGCACGTGTATCTCCGTCTCATACACACAGGTGTTCTTCCTCTCGTCTTTTCATGTCCCTGCCTCAGAGTGATAAGAGCGAGACTCTGACAGGGTGTGAAAGCCTACATGGAACACAGTGCACACGTGTAAAGGTACAAAGCATGGTGAAACACGTCCTCATTTTAGGGACTGGCAATGGGTTTATTTCACACGAGAGCGAGGAAACGCTTTGAAATGCAATGAGGGGAGGACATTTATAGGACAATCTATAGTAGATTATATAGGTGACACCTGGGATGTATAGGCCACATTATGAACACCTGCTCCTTCCATGACATAGACTGACCAGGTGAATCCAGGTGAAAGCTAGGATCCCTTATTGATGTCACCTGTTAAATCCACTTCAATCAGGGGAGGAGGCAGGTTAAAGATGGATTTGTAAGCCTTGAGACAATTTGAGACATGGATTGTGTATGTGTGTCATTCAGAGGGTGAATGGGCAAGACAAAATATTTAAGTGCCTTTGAACTGGGTATGGTAGTAGGTGCCAGGCAATGAAACGCAGCTGGGTTTTTCACGCTCAACAGTTGCCCGTGTGTGTCAAGAATGGTCCACATCCAGCCAACTTGACAGGCAAGTCAGTTGAGAACAAATTATTATTTTCATTGACGGCCTAGGAACAGTGGGTTAACTGTTCAGGGGCAGATCGACAAATTTGTACCTTGTCAGCTCGTGGATTTGAACTTGCAACCTTCCGGTTACTAGTCCAACGCTCTAACCACTAGGCTACCCTGCCACCCCATTGGATTCAACATGAGCCAGCATCCCTGTGGAACACTTTCAACACCTTGTAGAGTCCATGCACCGACGAGTTGAGGCTGTTCTGAGGGCAAAAGGGGGGATGCAACTCAATATTAGGAAGGTGTCCCTAAATGTTTGGTAGACTCAGCGTATGATACATCTCAAATGTATTGCGGTTATGTGTCCTTTGGTGCCTATTCTCCTGCCTATAACTTCATACTGTACTGCATAGTCTTCTCCATCTATAATGCTGACCGTTGTGAGAGAGCTAAAATAGCCTCTCCATCCAAAGTGTTCCTTTGGTCAAGGGCAACATCATAAACAAACCCTGCAGAGCTTCCTTAACCCTCCAGTGCAGCGTTTCTGACGCCTGTAACTTCTAAGGCTTAGAGTGGCACTTGTAATTCACACTGACAGACTTCTCCCTCTCGAGTGGGGGTAGAGTTGTTGACATGCCTACCGTGTCACGACTCCACCCACACCTAAATAAAATAGGAAAAAGATCTATAAAAAGGAAATTGGATGTAGAGTGATATTTGTTATATAGTCTATATCACCTGTAGTTTACTGTACTGGGTGGTATTTGTTATATATTCTATCACCTATAGTTTACTGTACAGGGTGATCTGTTATATAGTCTATATCACCTATAGTTTACTGTACAGGGTGATATTTGCACAGGTTGATTAATCTTGTTATCAACATCAACAAGATTTGTGCCCAGTGAGATGAGGGCAGTGGAAGGTAGGCCCGTAAATGACAGGTAATCCAAGAAGGAAAACAAGTAGGCTGCCAGTACGATGCAGAGAACTATTTACAGATCATATATACAGTACACTGAATACATGCAGTGAGCTCCAAAAATATTGGGACAGTGACACATGTTTAGTTGTTTTTTTGCTCTGCACTCCAGCTCTTTGGATTTGACCATCACCATGAGGTTATGTGGGAGATTATCAGCTTTAATTTGAGGGTATTTTCATCCATATCAGGTGAAATTCACTTGTGCCTATTAAAGTAGTAAAAGGTTCATTATTTGTGCGTCTGTCACGTTTGTAACAATGATTCGGGAGGCAGGCGAGGGAATGCGTAATAGTTTTTTAAATTATACCCCAAATTACGAAGCGCCGTGTAAGGGCACGGGGACGAAGACCAAACAAACACGTAACAAAAACACAGTTGAAACCCAAACAAAAGAACGTGGAGTACCTCGAATAAATAACACACGCGCACAATGATTATCACAGGGGACTAGACCCGTAATCATCTGCGCAATCCACAAGGGCACCAAAGCCCAAAACACACAGCACAGGTACTCACACGCACCAACGGACATTGTAACAATAATCGACAGCACCACGGTGAACAAAGGGCACATATATACAAATACAATCAGTGGGAATAGGGGCCAGGTGTGCCTGATCCGTGGGAATAGGGTGTGCGTAATGAAAGTTCCGGAGGGATCCGTGATAGCGTCGAACTTTTTCACTTTTGGAAGCTATTTATACAAAATATGTACAACGTTATCACGTCAGTGTATAAAGGCAACATGAAAAATAACACAATATATACAAAGGAGTACGTAAAGGGATCATCTATCTGAGTAGCGTGGTGCGTAAAACACATGCTAGAAAAATCAGTGGGGAGCGACAGTATCTTTTTGTAGTAGCAAACGGCCAAAGTCACCCTCTCTCTCATTCCTCTTCACTTTCACTATTGCTCAGAACTTTAGTTTGTTGTGTTGGTGCTGGATGAGGGTCGTTCTCGTCCTTGTGTCTAATAGAGCTTTTGCGTTCCGTGATCCGTGTTCATAAAATTAGCACACAAGAGAGCACTGTATTCAGCCCGAGACATACTGCTACAAATAACGTCATAATTCTTAGAAAAACATCTAAATACGAAGCTTGACCTTGCCATGTTGTGTACATGAAATGACTAATCCTCTCACTGAATGCTGGTCATAGTGAGACTTAATTCATAGAAAAACACTGAAGTACATTATCCAAAATGACCATATACACACTAATAATCCCTCCCTATCTGAGTGAGTTGCTTTAGATCAGTCATATCTCAGTGTTGGGCCAGTAACCGAAAGGCCGCTGGTTCGAATCCCCGAGCCGACTAGGTGAAAAATCTCTCGATGTGCCCTTAAGCAAGGCACTTAACACTAATTGCTGCTGTAAATCGCTCTGGATAAGAGTGCCAAATGACTCAAATGCCAAATGGATCTGTGGGTTGTTCCATGTCATTACCTAAAAGAAATAGAGAGGGAGGGCTGTTTACTCCAGTGGAGGCTGGTGTCACTTTTTTAAAACATTTATTTTTGTACTTTTTACCCCCAATTGGTAGTCAGAGTCTTGTCCCATCACTGCAATTCCCATACAAAGGTTGAGAGCCATGCATCCTCCGAAACACAACCCTACCAAGCCACATTGCTTCTTGACACACTGCTCGCTTAACCCGGAAGCCAGCTGCACCAATGTCGGAGGAAACACCGTACAGCTGGCGACCAAAGTCAAAGTGCGTGCGTGCGGCCTGCCACAAGGAGTAGCTAGAGCGCGATGGGTCAAGGACATTCCGGCCGGCCAAACCCTCCCCTAACCCGGACAACGCTGGGCCAATTGTGCGCTGCCTCATGGGTCTACCGGTCGAGGCCGGCTGCAACACAGCCTGGGATTGAACCTGGGTCTGTAGTGACACCTCAAGCACTTCGATGCAGTGCCTTAGACCGCTGCGCCACTCGGGAGGCCTGGTGTCACTTTAAAGAGCCCCCCCCCATTCTCCAGCCTCCACTGCTTCTCGCCCATCTGAACTCTTTTTGACCCCCGTCTGGCATAGCTTCTCCCTGTACAAACTAAAGACATACATCCCCCTTGTGTACACTGCCAGAGACATACACTGAGTATACGAATCATTAGGAACACTTTCCTAATACTGAGATGTACACTCCCTTTACCCTCAGAACATACTCAATTCGTCGGGGCATGGACTCTACAAGATGTCGAAAGCGTTCCACAGGGATGCTGGCCCATGTTGACTCCAAAGCTTCCCACAGTTGTGTCAAGTTGGCTGGATGTCCTTTGGGTGGTGGACCATTCTTGACACACACGGGAAACTGTTGAGTGTGAAAAACCCAGCAGCGTTGCAGTTCTTGACACAAACCGGTGCGCCTGGCACCTACTACCATACCCAGTTCAAAGACACTCTTTTGTCTTGACCATTCACGCTCTGAATGGCACACATACACAATCCATGTCTCAATTGTCATAAGGCTTAAAAATCGTTCTTTAACCGGTCTCCTCCCTTTCATCTACACAAATTGAAGTGGATTTAACAAGTGACATCAATAAGGGATCATAGCTTTCACCTCAATGTCATGGAATGTTTTGTGTACTCAGTGTATAGACGAGAGCGAGCATGCAAGGTCACGAGGGCCTGCTGGATGCTATATTAATGACCCCAGAAATGCATAGTCAATGGATGGGTTCGCTTTAGCACTGCGGTACCTTGTGGAACGTACTGCTGCATCGGGGACATCTAAGCCTTCCTGGCTTTCGTCGCGAAAGTCCCCTAGCCTCCGCCGCGCCACCCTAGCTGGCCTTTCACTGACCCTAGTGTCTGCATGCTATAGCTAATCACATTGCACTGGTATATGTAATTATATAGCTCATTAAGCTAAAGCCCAGGGGTCATTACCATTTACTAGCGTGTGCAACTGTTTTGCTACACCAGGCACATCTAAGGCCAATTAATAGAAAGTTCAATGGTTCCAGAGTTACCCGTTAGCCGTGTCATTCTGCGATTGAGCCTCTGCGTCTTCGACATTGTAATTCATTTGAGGTTGTTTGTTCGACCGGAGGCGAGCTACTGTAACTTGACGGCTAGTTTTGTCACCAGCATACGGATATGCTAAAACGGAGACGCCGTAAACAGACAGTAGAGTGTAAAGTGTGTGGTTGTTTGGTTTGTGTGGGGGAGTCCAGCATCTTCCTATGGATGTGAAGACATGACTGAGTCTACAAAACCACAAATAGACATATAGGTTCATCTGTACACATATCCACCTCCCATACACATAATAAACACACATCCACAGAACACATACACCCACCCACACACACCTCAGCACCTACACATCTGACATGTGGACTAATAGCCAATAGGGAGGAACCCCTGGTCTGCTGCCCAGGCAAACAGGGAACAATAACATCAACGCACATACCATACCAGATAACAGCAGCCTTTTAAAGCAAGGACCACTGCCCAACACTGTAAACTACACCAATGTGGGCAAATATGACAGGAACGTGGGTACTACACATTGTAGGCGGACAATTGACTCATAAAGCTCTTTGAGTTTGTGCAAAGCACTCTATACTGTCAATGCAAATCATGAATCAATGTCAGTGCTGGACAGTACAGTGCCATGAATGTACATTTGGGTTATCACTGGGCAAGGCACGCCCTCCATTTTAGAAAGCATTGCAGAACTGCTATGTGCTGCTAAATGGAGTTGAACAGTACGGCCTGAGTCTCTGAGGCAGTAGCGGATTTAGGTAAAGGCGCCAGGGGCAGCAGCCCAGGACGGCATGGGGCGCCCTCACAAAAAACAAAATATACCATTTGGAACGGTGACATTTGCGTGATCGGTTTTCTATCGCTCATTTGCACATCACGTCAATGATATCATGTCACTGTGTGGGACTGTGGGTCAATTAACCTTGTCGGAGTGGGCGCCCTGATTGTAGTTTGTGAGCTAGGCAGGCTACTGCCTGGAAAGATCTCCCACTCAGAAGTACAAGATGGGAGGGGGTGAGGGTAGGTTGACCTCAGGTCTCCCCACTGGAAGCCAGAGGTAGGGGGAGTGGGGGAATCTATCAAATAGTGCACCACTAACTATGTACAGTACTAATGCAATTAGTAATGCAATTAGTTGTGCACTTTAATTTGTGTTTCTTGTTTGAGGTGTCTTATTTTTGTATATATTTGTATATTCATATAGTTTTGAATGTTATGATTATTTATTTGTGTTGTTCCAAATGTCTGAATAAAAATTACAATTAGTGGGGGGGTTCGCCCAGGGAGCCATACAAGCTAGAACTGCCACTGTCCTGAGGTGTACCTTTACCTCTTTATTGACTTCCTGTCTCTCCCTAATCTCTGCAGAGAGAGAGGGAGAGGAGAGAGAAGAGAGGAAGAGAGAAAGAATGTGAGAGAGAGAGAGAGCGCAAGAGAGAAAGAGAGCGAGAGAGAGAGAGAAGGAAAGCGAGAGAAAGAGAAGGAAAGCGAGAGGGAGAGTGAAAGAGAGCGAGAGAGAGTGAAAGAGAGCGAGAGAGAGAAAGAGAGTGAGAGGGAGTGAGAGAGAGTGAGAGGGAGAGTGAAAGAGAGAGGGAGGTAATGAGATGGGAGAGAAAGAGTCCCTCCATATGGATGTCGGCTTTTGAGCCACTAAATCAAACCCATTACATCAATTTCCTCTAATCTGGGCAAAGCCTGCCCCGAGCAGGAAATACCAGGCTCGGCGTGGGGCCCCAGAGAAAAGAAGCCATTGTGCCTGCATGCAAAGCATAAGCTGAGGAAGATCTGATTAGCTCACTGCTCTGCTGTGTGAGTGTTTCCGCCGCTGCCAATCAAGCCAGGCCTCCTCTCTTCTGCCCACGCTCCACTCGTCAACACATGCCCACATGGACGCACACACACACACACACACACACACACACACACACACACAAACACACGGTTGAAGGTCGCTGGTTCGAATCCCCGAGCCGACTAGGTGAACAACCTGTCAATGTACCCTTGAGCTAGGCAGACATCTGCTAAATGGCTACAATGTCAATGTAATGTAAATGCAATTGTAGCAGCACCATTCAAGTGAAACTGAATTGAACTGAACGGTATCAAATAGTCTTACTGTACGTTCTGCCGACTGGCTGCTGCTCATGAATTGATTTCCTTGTTTCTGCAACACGTGTGCCACAAGACAACATCCTGTTTAAAGAACACATCCTGATTGGCCATGAGGGGTACACACCCCCGACATGCACACATTTCACTGTTTGTTGTGGCTTCTGCCTGCTGGCATCGGGCATGGCAACTGCAGTTCAGGTTTGCATGGTTTGCGCCTGCTGCACAGTGCACACCCACACAGCCTTGGCGCTATAGTAACACCAACGGTGTATGAGACCGACTGCTTGATCATCAGATTTAGGACGTGTCAAAGAGGATATCTACCAAGAGTGGTCATCACAACACATGCTATGCTTCTCCTGGCCTACTGTAATTCCTCTGTTCACGGGAACCCTGCCCAGGAACCACGTGTAATGTCTAATGTGCAATGCGTTCGGAAAGTAATCAGACTCCTTGACTTTTTCCACGTTGTTACATTGCAGCCTTATTCTAAAATTAATTTTTCCTCATCAATCTACACACAATACCCCATAATGACAAAGTGAAAACAGGAAGTCCCATAGGGCGGCGCACAATTGGCCCAGCGTTGTCCAGGTTAGGGGAGGTTATGGCCGGGGGGGCTTTACTTGGCTCATTGCGCTCTAGAAACTCCTTGTGGAGGGCCGGGCGCCTGCAGGCTGACTTCGGTCGTCAGTTGAATGGTGTTTCCTCTGGCACATTGGTGCAGCTGGCTTCCGGGTTAAGCGGGCGGGTGTAAAGAAGCGTGGTTTGGCGGGTCATGTTTATGAGGACTTATGACTTGACCTTCATCTCTCCCGAGCCAGTTGGGGAGTTGCAGTGACAAGACAAGATCGCAATTCGATATCATGAAATTGGGGAGAAAAAGGGCAAAAAAAATGTTTTTAAATAACAGAAATACCTTATTTACATAAGTATTCAGACCCTTTAATATGAGACCTGAAATTGAGCTCAGGTGCATCCTGTTTCCACTGATCATCCTTGAGATGTTTCAGCAATGTCTAATGTATATCTTAGAGCAGGGATCATCAACTAGACTCAGCCGCGGGCCGATTTGTTCTTGAGCGGATGGTCGGGGGGCCGGAACATAATTACTAATAATTTGTAGACTCCAAATTGACTGCAAGAAGTCCAAAGAGATATATTTTTTCACCAAAATATAATAATTTCAAACCTTGCTTACATTTGTATACGATCACGTGTCTCTCTATTATGCGTGGGAAGACTTGGGAACAGATTTCTTAAATTAAAATCACTTGGAGCTGATTTCCTGGTGTTTTTAACAGTCTTATGTCCAACAATAAACATTTTCCTATATACAGTATATATTATTATTCGTAATTTTTTCTCAGAAAACTTGAGAGGCCAAATAAAAAACCCTGCGGGCTTACCAGTTGGGGAACCCCGTCTTATTGTTTATGTTCCTACTGTGTATCTTGTGTTTAATGTATTTGTTGACTTGTCTGTTGTTACTTGTGAATGATTTTGCAGCAAAACCACTTTCCCCCCGGGGGACGATAAATCCGTCTACTGACGACTGATGTTTAATGGCAGACTCTGAAAGATCTGAATGAGTCATAGTGTTCTTGACAAGCAGATTGTCAAAGGAAAGACACAGTCAAATAGTTTCACAGATGCACAGAAAACAAAACTAATGACCTCTGTTTCAAATGGACAATGGTTCCTTTATGTATATCCACGTGTCCATATTTTGTGGCTTCTTCTAAGGGCCCACCCTGTGTCCACTGTCTTTAACGGTGGGACCACCTGTAAGAGCTATCCATCTTGACACCACTCCTCCCCTCCGTGACGAGCCGTCCATAGGTCCGTAGTATGTGGTTTCTGTCTGTTGTTCATTCTGCTTGTCAGTTCTGCTTCTGCCCGTCGTTTAGATTTGCAGAAACGATCTTGTGGAAATGTAAAGATCCCCATTTACAGTGTGCAAACACATAAAAGCACACAAGGGAATTCGCAATTCCCCAACTTTATTGACGTTTAAGTTGTGAGCCGACGACTACATTGTCTCTCAAAGTTCTGGAATGTTAGTTTGTATTATTTATTTATGTTTTGTCTAGACAAAACGGGTGGCTATTTGGGAGTGGGATCTTAAAATGCATGCAATGGGTCCTATGGCTCGGCAACCGCTTTTGATTTCAGATTGCCCCGTAAATCTGGGAAACCCACTAATTACGCAGTTGTTTGTTTTCCTGCTCTTTGGGTATTTGATGTAGGTTAAAGTTTAAGGCTATAATGCACTGGGTTGGAATTCCAGTTCCGCTTGCCATGTAATGACCCTAATCCTTCTGAGCAGGAACTGCTCCTACGCAAAGAACGGTAATTTGTTTCCCCAGTGTCACACACACCAGCCAGAAGCATAGGTAACAGCGGCACGGAAACCATCAATTATGCTAATTAAAAGTGTGGGGGGGGGGGTTCTCATCCCGAAGAGCGGCAGAGGAGAAATGAAGGAGAAAGGGAGAGGGAGAGATGGGACAAATGATTGTTAAAGATTGTTAAAGATAGAGAGGCGAAAAGATAAATGGTGGAAGAGTCAGAGAGCGAGAGTAAAGTCATTTCGCATGCTTTCCAGCCAAAACAGTTCGGAAGAGTTCGTGCATATAATATGATGACATTTTGTGGCGTTTTTGTTTGTTTTGAACTTCGGTAAGGGTTTTGTCAGCTGTTCCGGCACCCAGAAATTTTTCTCGAGGCCAGCCGAAGTTTGGGAGTCCCCTTTGTCAGTCAACTGTAGGGATTCTTCAGTAAAGTCTTTGTCATTCAACAAGAGATGACTCCTTTTCACGCACATTTTTTCATTGAGAAATAATGCACCAAAATCTTAGTTAGATGTAATATTGCGCGACTAAGATCTCCTCTGCAAAAACGTCAAAATTAATGACAGATTTCTTGAGTTATCTTCGATTCATTCTGACTATTTTGAGGAAGTGAATACTGGCTACGGCGTCTCGAAACAGACAAACAGTACTATTGCCGATTTTTTTCCTCGTTCCTAAGCAACAGTCTTCGAAGGGAGCATGTGAGCACACTAGTTCAGTTCGCCCAGCCGACTTCGGCTAGCCGCCAGCTGAATTGAAGCATGCTGACGCCTTAAGGGGAAGCAGAAAAAAAGAAACAGGGGAGGGGGGTGAGACGAAAGGGGGAAGGAGAGAAAGAAAACAGAGAGATGGCCTGGTGACTCTCTCCATGTAGCCTTGTCTCTGGGGCACAATGCGTAATCAGTAATCAGAGTAATTCGCTGATTAAACAGATAGACAGTAACAGCCCTGATATATAGTCACCCAGCACTAATCCTCATCACCACAGGAGGCTCAGCTAAGCAAAGACCCCGGGGTCAGTTTCCTGTAGTCACTTTGGGAGTTTGGGTCGCGGTTGTGCTGCTGAAAGCTGATCGTAAGACCTGTGTTTGTGGACAATGTCTCATTACAGTGTCAAAATGGCCTACGATGAATGTGGTAAAAGAGTATCTACACAACACAACTTACTAACCAAGACCCATTGAACATCTTAGGCTCGCCATTCATTATTTTATCTCTATGTGAACCTTTGGCATGTAAAGTGAGTAACCAAGCAGTCCATTGACTTGATTGATCTGTGAATCTGAATTAGCAGATCTAAACCTAGCAAAAAAACATGCCTAAGATTTGCAATCCATGTCCTGTGTATTGGGCTATCAGCACAGTCCAGAGAACAGAGAACTGGCTGTACAGCACTAGAGCAACTCTTAATTGCTGCACTATTCCGCCTCCCACCTCAGACACTTACAACCTTGAGGTTATGACAATGGTCAGACAATAGTCACATTCAAGAGACATTTTATAGAAAAAATAACAGATTTTAATAACCGCTCAGCATGTGTGAGAATGATGTCATCAACACTCGCCAGTCACCCAGGTGAATACTGTAACGCAGCTGGTCATTTCCCCAAAACGCTGGTTTCCTGCTTCGTATGGATGGAGAAAGCGGCGCAACACATTTTGGCAGTGTAACAAAGACGTTATTATTTCCCTCGAGGGGTAGGGATCTTAAAAACATAAACGTTCCTGAAATGTTGCACATTTTGGTATTAAAAAGCAAAGTAGGAATATTTACAGTCTGTCACATTTGAGGCTATAACGGGCAGTAAATAGTTGGGAAGAAAACACCTGTATGTGTGGTTGAATGAATGCTCGCACAAATAAGCGCCCGCACACACACTCGCGGGCACGCAAACACACAGACACGTGTGGTAGCTGTTTTTGGGTCGACTGCAGAACCAGCTCTCTCAACAAACAAGGATTTTACAGCAGGAAAGCAGTGTTTTATTAATGAAGTGAGATGATGGTGGCCATGTGAGGAGGAGTATGGGATGGAGCAGAAGGAGGAGTATGGGATGGAGCAGAAGGAGGAGTATGGGATGGAGCAGAAGGAGGAGTATGGGATGGAGCAGAAGGAGGAGTATGGGATGGAGCAGAAGGAGTAGTATGGGATGGAGCAGAAGGAGGAGTATGGGATGGAGCAGAAGGAGGAGTGGGATGGGATGGATGGAGCAGAAGGAGGAGTATGGGATGGAGCAGAAGGAGGAGTATGGGATGGAGCAGAAGGGGATGGATGGAGCAGAAGGAGGAGTATGGGATGGAGCAGTATGGGATGGGCAGAAGGAGGAGTATGGGATGGAGCAGAAGGAGGAGTATGGGATGGAGCAGAAGGAGGAGTATGCGATGGAGCAGAAGGAGGAGTATGGGATGGAGCAGAAGAAGGAGTAGAGGAGAGGGGAGATGTGAAGGCATTAACCTTCCCGCCATAAGAGAAGGAGAGAGGGAGTTCAAAACAATTGTCTCAGATTGAATGATCAACTTCTCTTTGGCAATGTATGGGCAGGATAAACAAACTCAGAGCTCTCTACATCTCTGGGCTAACATGCAACACTGTACAATTTTCCAACATGTGTGGGAGGAAGATTAATATTTTAATACAGTACGCTCTCTATTTTGCTAGTTTCATCCACATTAAGGCTATATGACGTTATGGCGTGGAACCAAGCCAATGGAAACAGCATGTCAAAACAGGCAGAGTAGAGGGGAGTGTTTCTAAGGTACATAAACATGTGAATGCTATAGGTTAGGCATTACCACCGAACCACCACCTTGTTGACACACACCGCCGGTCGAGAGGGTTGATTACGTACCACCTTCAACGCTAGAACTATCATTAATATGATCTGGGCAGCGGAGAGAAAGCAAATAGGCCTCAAATAAGCATCAAAAGGGGATTTTTGACATTCCGAAAATAGAGATGAAATCCCAAGGGGAAATGACTGGGTTTGGGTTGAACCACAGACAGGCAGCAAAACTGGGCCTCGCTTGTGCGTGCCGCTGCAAATAAACACATACGCAAGCGCACCCACATCAGCACGCACGTATGTGCACGTACACACGCACGCAAACAAGCAAAAACAGTCGCAAAGGTGTAGTGGCGGGTCATCAACAGTTTGGATGTTTTCCCCCTAATGTATTCGTTCCTCCGTATTAGCAAGGATAAAAAGGTTACTTACATGACATGAGGTGTGGACTGAATTCTTCTAGCTAGGACACATCTATACAGTGCACACTCTATACTGGCAGCACTGGTCTGTTAACCAGGAAACCATTTCTTATTGCAGAGTGGCATATTGCACAGGGAGGAGGGTACAATCAATGGGCTGTGAAAGGGAGAAGTAAGCGTCCTGCTAGGCGCTAACGCTTCTATACACTTCCTACTGGAGTTTAGCCTCAAATCAAAATTGTATTGGTCACATGCGCCAAATACAACAGTGAAATGCTTACTTGCGAGCCCATTCCCAGCTGTGCAGAGTTAAAAAGTAAGACAAATTGTAGGTAAATAAAAAAGGAAACAGTAACAGATTTAAAGCAATAACGAGGCTATATACAAGGAGACCCAGTACCGAGTCAATGTGCAGGGGTACGGGGGAATTGTGGTAATACAATATGTACATGTAGGTAGGGGTAAAAGTGCCTAGGCAATCAGGATATATAATAAACAGAGTAGCAGCAGCATATGTAAAGTTTGCTGTACAGGCACCATTAGTCAGGCAGCCACAGCCTGGCTCTTTGGAGTCTTTTCCACTTTAACGCACATAATGTATATCTTTGCACAACCAGTGTGTACAGACATACAACCACTACAACCGCTGTAGTGAATGCCTCGAACTGGGAGAGGAGAGGGTCCACAAACAGTACTTTACAAACCGTACTGTTGTTTATCCTGCTTGCCTGACTGCCAGTGTGTGAGTGAGGGGAGGTGTGTGTGTGGGGTCCTGTGTGTATGGTTTGAGGCCGCGACTGTTTACTGTTGTGATAGTGTGTGTGTGACTTGAAAGAGGTGTGTGTGTGTGTGTGTGTGTGTGTGTGTGAGAGAGAGTATGTGCATGGGTGGCTTTGACCTGCCCTTACTGGGAGATCCTGCTCTGTGTGATCTGCGTGAGCATGTGAAAGAGGGAGAGGAGAGGGGTGTGGCTGGGGCAACCCTCTGCCTGAAGAGCTGCTGTAGGCAGGCTGGAGATCCTGCTCTGTTCTAACACACCTGGTTCAGCTAATCAGAGCCTGAGGAGTAGCTCATTAGCAAAATGTGCTGTGTTAGAGCAGGGTCGAAGCAAAAGCCTGCACGACACAGACACGCACACACACATCCGCACATAAGGGAAGGTAAGACCAGCGTACACACAGTAAGCTGTTTGGACCACACAGGAACCCAAAGCCAAACATACAGGCGATCTAGAAGGACAGATACATGCTTATAGACAACATCCCAGCTATACAGCAGTTCACTGAGGCCATATGCTATTAAGTCCTTGATAAACCCAGCACCATTAGCCTACAAAAGAAATAGAGAAACCAACAAAGGAAGTGTTGCTAGTAAATGTTAGGCTGGTACCAGTGGAGGCTGGTGGAATGAGCTATAGGAGGATGGGCTTATTGTAAAGACTGGAATGGAATCAATGGAACGGTATTATCAAACATATGGAAACCACATGTTGGACTGCGTTCCATTTATTAAATTCCATCCATTACAATGAGCCTGTCCTCCTATAGCTCCTCCCACCAGCCTCCTCTGGCTGGTACAGCATTATGTTTTGTTTAAGTAAATTGCTGTATCCTATCTACAACACGGGTCATCCAATTATATTGCACAACCACATTGCCATGGTGACATTCTCTTGCTAGGATCAGAAGTGTGACCAATTTTGTTGGTGAAAAAAAGAACCCCTGTGTCATGGTAGGAAACTAAAATCATTTATTTGAAATGTTGGAATCTGTTGGATGGAATCCATTAAGCATGATTATTACGGTAAAAGGCAGCGTTTCATAGCGACCACCATGAGATATATCAGGCATATTAGAGCCTTGTTCATGTCCACCTGCTGTTTCGACACTGTTTATAGTGCAGTAACACTTTTTATAATATGGGGTCACTGTGGAGCAGTTTAAGGAGACCAGACGGTAGGATATCTATCGATTAGCTAACAACATTGATCCACAGTGCCTCCAGTGCCTGTTGCCATGGGTCATGTATAGGTCTGCACGTTCACACACACACACACACACACACACACACACACACACACACACACACACACACACACACACACAAAGGGTGAATCTAAAGCATGATGCCAGGCTGTCGCTGACAAGTTAACAGTAAAATGCCTTGTGTTCAATACCAGGCCTTTACAATATTCTGTCCAGGTTGGAATGCTCTTCAGTTTATTTTCTGTGAAAAAGTAAGCTGCTTGCCTCCATACCAGGCCTGTTGAGAATAAATCAGAAGGGGCATCACTCTCTTGACCCAAATACTGTACACTTAAACAGTTAGAGGTCATATATAGGTTATAGGTCAGGGGTCGGCAAATGGCAGCCGGGGGGCCAAAAGTCTGGTAAAAACTTTCTTTGTTAAAAAGAAAACTGCAAAATCACCAGGAATTCAGCTGAAAATGTGTTTAATTTAGGAAATCTGTTCCGAAGTATTCCCACGAATAAAAATTTAAAAAGAGACGTGACTGTGTCTCAATGTAATTAAGGTATGAAATTGTCATTTTCAAATACAATCTCTTTTTGGGTTTAGTTGTGGTGAATTTGCAGTGTACAAATTATTATAATTATGTTCCGGTCCCTCGACCAGCCACTCAGACAGTGGCCAAATCTAGTTGCCTACCCTTGTTATAAATCATCATGTACAGCTGAAGTCAGAAGTTTACATACACCTTAGCCAAATACATTTAAACTCAGTTTTTCACAATTCCTGACATTTATTCCTAGTAAAAAATCCCTGTCTTAGGTCAGTTAGGATCACCACTTTATTTTAAGAATGTGAAATGTCAGAATAATAGTAGAGAGAATGATTTATTTCAGTTATTATTTCTTTCATCACATTCCCAGTTGGTCAGAAGTTTACATACACTCAATTAGTATTTGGTAGCATTGCCTTTAAATTGTTTAACTTGGGTCAAACGTTTTGGGTAGCCTTCCAGAGAGCCTTGACAGAGCTGGTGTAACTGAGTCAGGTTTGTAGGCCTCCTTGCTCGCACAAGCTTTTTCAGTTCTGCCCACAAATACTCTATATAGGATTGAGGTCAGGGCATTGTGATGGCCACTCCAATACCTTGACTTTGTTGTCCTTAAGCCATTTTGCAACAACTTTGGAAGTATGCTTGGGGTCATTTAGAAGACCCATTTGTGACCAAGCGTTAACTTCCTGATTGATGTCTTGAGATGTTGCTTCAATATATCCACATAATTGTCCTACCTCATGATGCCATCTATTTTGTGAAGTGCACCAGTTCCTCCTGCAGCAAAGCACCCTCACAACATGATGGTGCCACCCCTGTGCTTCATGGTTGGGATGGTGTTCTTTGACTTGCAAGACTCCCTGTTTTTCCTCCAAACATAATGATGGTCATTATGGCCAAACAGTTCTATTTTTGTTCCAGAGGACATTTCTCCAAAAAGTACAATATTTGTCCCCATGTGCAGTTGTAAACCGTAGTCTGGCTTTTTTTATGGTGGTTTTGGAGCAGTGGCTTCTTCCTTGCTGAGCTGCATTTCAGGTTATGGCGATATAGGACTCGTTTTACTGTGGATATAGATACTTTTGTACCCGTTTCCTCCAGCATCTTCACAAGGTCCTTTGCTGTTGTTCGGGGATTGATTTGCACTTTTCACACCATAGTACGTTCATCTCTAGGAGACAGAACGCGTCTCCTTCCTGAGCGGTATGACGGCTGCATAGTCCCATGTTGTTTATACTTGCTCACTATTGTTTGTACAAATGAACGTGGTACCTTCAGGCATTTGGAAATTGCTCCCAAGGATGAACCAGATGTGTGGAGGTTTACAATTTTTTTTCTGAGGTCTTGGCTGATTTCTTTTGATTTTCCCATTATGTCAAGCAGAGAGGCACTGAGATTGAAGATAGGCCTTGAAATACATCCACAGGTACACCTACAATTGACTCAAATTTTGTCAATTAGCCTATCAGAAGCTTCTAAAGCCATGACATCATTTTCTGGACTTTTCCAAGCTGTTTATTAAAGTCACAGTCAACTTAGTGCATGTAAACTTCTGACCCACTGGAATTGTGATACAGTGAATTATAAGTGAAATAATCTGTCTGTAAACAATTGTTGAAAAAATTACTTGTGTCATGCACAAAGTAGATGTCCTAACTGACTTGCCAAAACTATAGTTTGTTAACAAGAAATTTGTGGAGTGGTTGAAAAACGAGTTTTAATGACTCCAACATAAGTGCATGTAAACTTCTGACTTCAACTGTAGCCAGATTGTCTGTATGTTTGTCTCTCTGTCTGTCTGTCTTTCTTTCTGTCTGCCTGTCTGTTATAATATGATTCCTTATTTAGTGGATTGATTATTTGCCCAGCACCAGTATTCATTTCGGGATTAACTTTGTTTGAATAATGGAGCCCAACAGATTATCTATCAAAGAATGAGCTCAATCATTTCAATTCTGCACCAATCTTGCTGCTGAGAGAGTGTGTGTGTGTGTGATGAGCATGCGTGCATGTGTGTGTGTGTGTGTGTGTGTGTGTGATGAGCATGCGTGCATGTGCATGTGTGTGTGTGTGTGTGTGTGTGTGTGTGTGTGTGTGAGAGCGCTCGTGCGTGCCGTGTGTATGAGTCAGAAGAGGCTGGTGGGAGGAGCTATAGGAGAAAGGCTCGTTGTATTGGCTGGAATGAAAAAAATGGAACGGTATCAAACACATCCAACATATGGAAACCACATGCTTGACTGTAGGCCTAAGTGGGTGTGCACGACACATGCGGGCGATGCGTGTGTGTATGAACGTTAGCGCGTGTGCACGACACGTACATGTGTGCGCAAACACTGCAGACTTTGTCAGCAGCAGCCTTGCCGCAACAGGTGAGATTCATGAAGTGTTAAGAATGTTCGCCTGTAACCCAACAATGGGACTCTGGGATTCCGGGGGCTGCTGCATACGCCTCTACCTAACACCCCACCCTCCTCGAAATCCTAAAACGTGAGCTTCTGATGTCTTGTAACACCAATACAACCCCCTTACGTCCTCCTCCCCCCATCGTTCAGGCAAAACACACCTTCTAAATGATCCCCCAGACACATTCAGCTTCCCCTTTTCTCTCTCGAATGACCAAGTATCTCCTCCTATAGGAGGATAGTAAATACATCTCACTGTCATTGACGGCAGCGTCAGTTACTCTTGAACAACAAAAAAATCTGAAGAGAACGATAGTTACCCCTATCCCTAATGTCACAGTAGGACACAGTTCACACTATACAAAGAGTACTGTTAGTGGCGTCCACTTACCACATCCATCAAATAGGCATATGACATTACTTCAAATGGTGAAACCCATCCGTAGGTATTACTGTACGTGCAGATGTCTAACATTCCCCACGAGGACCCAGTTAAATGAAGACGGAAAAGCAAACCATTCACCTTCAGTCCCACAGCCATCTCTGGCCATGGCCAAAATGGCCATTCTAATGCTTCCTATGCAAAACGGGCTCAATGTTTCAACCCCCACTGTCTTCACGATCCCTCCTAGTTGCTGACTCAAACGGTATTTGCTGAAAGCTTATGTACCACTCCACTGCAGCCATTAAGATGTATTACCCACCCAACATCTGTCCAACAATCCTCAGATCAATGTTCCGCCTATTTCCGCCTCTTTCCTAATTCGTTCACCAGCATTACACTGTGATTACACACTTCTGTCCCTTTCTCCCTCCCTCCCTCTCTCTCGCTCTCCCATTTACCCAGCTGGAGAGGAGAGGAAAGGGGGAGAGGAGAGGAGAGGTGCTCCAACAACAGCCAGTAACAAAAACACTGTCAGACCGGCATTATAACCAGGGTAGAGTTTAATTCCATTTCAACTCTGTGGAGCCATACCAACGACCACTTACTTAAACCTAAGGTTGAAACTTTCTCTCTGTAACAAATTCCACATCAGCCAATTAAAAATAGGTCAACTTGGCCACCAGGGGGATATTTTGAACCTCCAAAATCAAGGTCTAGGTCCTTCCGCTTGGTCTGTAACCAGTGAAGTGTGCCAATATACAGTATATTGCATGGTGAATCCTTGACTAGGCTACTAAAAGTTGGACAAAATTCCAAAGGCACGTTTTCACATACATACGTTTCGGATTATGCGTTTCACACACATCCATGTGCTTTTACAGAATACATATATAGGAGGTCTTCACAACATATTCACATCGTATATATAAAAATGAGCAAAAGAGCCTTTTGGTCTTGTCATGTACCCTCATTACTATGCAATCAGGTGGTGTACACTAAGGTGCTAAAGCTCCGAATCTTCAGTAACTGCGCATTCAAGTCGGGTGTGGTCCAAAAAGTGTTTGACCACGCCCAGCTACGTTAATGCTTTTAATTGGCTCGGAAATAATCACGCTTGTCAGCTGGTTGTGGTAGCCAGGTGGCTAATTGTACCATGTTATTCACGGAGAAAAGCTAACACCTAGCATATTCAATTCAAATTCAACTCATGAAGAGAAAAGTCCACGTAGGACACGAATGTCCAAATTCAACCACAACCTGCATTATAGTTCTAAACTGTCCTGTCTTAATGTTTACCACAGTTCCACCAGACACTATATCGAGACGCAAAGTGAAAGTCTTAAATTGCAATGCCGGTCAAAACAAAAACACTAGACAGGGAATTTGGATTTATGTATCCCTAGACACAGTGATCCCATAATATTCCCATATTCCAGTGTGGGAGTAGGGGGCGTGAGTCGGGCAGACACACAAGGCCCCGGCTCAGGGACACACCATGGAATGCTGGGAATGTGCCTCTTTGATTTCCTGCACTGGGCTGGTGGGAACAGTTACCGTTAATATCAGGACCCTGACTTTAACACCACACTGCAAACACACACGCCATTCTGGAAAGAGAGAGAGAGAGAGAGTGTGAGAGAGAGAGAGAGAGACAGAGAGATGGAGAGACAGAGAGATGGAGAGACAGAGAGACGGAGAGACAGAGAGAGAGAGAGAGAGAGAGAGAGAGAGACAGAGAGAGAGAGAGAGAGACAGAGAGAGAGAGAGAGACAGAGAGAGACAGAGAGACGGAGAGACAGAGAGACGGAGAGACAGAGAGAGAGACAGAGAGAGAGAGAGACAGATGGAGAGACAGAGACACATACATATTTTCACATTAGGATGAAGGCAGCATAAGACCCTATTTGGAAATACTTGGCATTCGATCAGTGGGAGTCGATACATCTTACTGTAGACTGGGCTATAAGTTATACTGCCTGAGTATGTGTGTGTGTATGTGTGTGTGTGTGTGTGTGTGTGTGTGTATGTGTGTGTACACATATGTTTATGTGCATCTGTGTGGAGGGCTGACCCCTCGCAGTGCGGAAGCGGATGGGAGGTCAGACAGACAACATTCAAATTAAAATATATTTTTGTCCCGCAGCTTAAGCTACTTGGAAACGGTTGTCTTATTGTTCGTCCGATGTGGCAGGGCTTGCAAACACACCAAGACAGTCGTGAAGAATGAAGAACCCCCCTTTGCTGCTATAATAGCCTCCACTCTTCTGGGAAGGCTTTCCACTAGATGTTGGAACATTGCTGCGCGGACTTGCTTCCATTCAAATCCAATTTTAATGGTCACATACACATTCCCAGATTCGCAGTGGTCTAAGGCACTGCATCTCAATGCAAGAGGCATCATTGCAGTCCCTGGTTCGAATCCAGGGTCCATTACATCCGGCCGTGATTGGGAGTACCATAAGGCGGAGCAAAATTGGCCCAGCATCGTCTGGTTTTGGCCCGGGTAGGCCGTCATTGTAAATAAGAATTTGTTCTTAACGGACTTACCTAGTTAAATAAATAAATATAAATGGTGAAGAGTAATTTATCACTCCAGAGAAGGTGATTCCACTGCTCTAGAGTCCAGCTTTACACTACACCAGCTGATGCTTGGCATTGTGCATGGTAATCTTAGGCTTGTGTACAGCTGCTCGGCCATGGAAACCCATTTCATGAAGCTCCTGACGAACAGATCTTGTGCTGATGTTGCTACGGTAGTGAGTGTTGCAACCGAGGACAGCCCTCGCGGTCCCGTTCTGTGAGCTTGTGTGTCCTACCACTTCGCGGCTGAGCCATTGTTGCTCCTTCACAAAAACCACACTTAGTTGACCAGGGCAGAAATTTGACAAACTGACTTGTCGGAAAGGTTGCATCCTATGACGGTGCCACGTTGAAAGTCATTGTGCTCTTCAGTAAGGCCATTCTACTGCCAATGTTTGTCTATAGAGATTGCATGGCTTTGTGCTCGATTTTATACACCTGTCAGCAATGGGTGTGGCTGAAATAGCCGAAACCACTAATTTGAAGGGGTGTCCACATCCTTTTGGCCATGTCGTGTAATGGGCCACGTGAGAATCTCTGGTAACTTAACCTATTTTTTGGCAGATTTTGATATTGCCTATAAGGTGCAGAATTGCTAGGACTATGGCTGCCAAGCAAGCTGCATCACATACAGTATGCCTAAAATAACATTTGCGGGACTGCGGTCGGGTTCGGGACCAATTCTTGCTGGAGCGGATGAAGAAATCAGCCCCGCGCAGACCTCTACATCCGTGTGCATGTATGTGTGCGTACAGTACACAGACATACCGCATATAGCTATAGGGGGCGAGAAGCAGCCAGTAAAACCTACCCGTATCCTGTTGTGTGTGGAGGTTAATGATATCCCCAGGCCTGTAGTTTGTTCTGTGTGACCGTTGGCCTCCGCCCTGTGAGAAATAAACAGACGATTGTTCAGAAGAGGGCGAGAAGGAGTGGAGGTACAGCACAGTGGGACGGGAGGGATACAAGCATATGGAAAACAAACAGTGCAAGGAAGGCAGTACACAGACGAATAGAGACAAGACTCTTACTCTCTTCTACTCTCTAACAAGACTATGTCCCGCATGCAGACATTAAACGTGTCTACTATAGGTTTCCCCCATATATTTACAGCACAACACAGCTCCAAACAACGGACACGACACAGCTCTCTCCATGGATCTCCCCTCTCCGTGCTTCTCTCCTGTAATAGCACCATGTTACTGTAGCTCCAAGCTCCAGAGGCAAGCATTAACACGCATGTTCTCAATCTCCCTACCACCTGTAGTACTCTGCTCTAATCTGCTGCTAATGTCCGCCATACCTGTTGCCTGCGGTCGTATCCGTGGCCCATGCAAAGCCTGCTTAATGGGGCCACAGACTGTGCTACGCAGAACAACAACGTGTTCGGAAATAGACATTCCTGCATGTTTGCTGAGGATTTACACCGGACTTTTCTGTTTCCGTCGACGCGGGCCAGCATCTGTGTCGCGGGCCCGGCATCTGTGTCGCGGGCCCGGCATCTGTGTCGCGGGCCCGGCATCTGTGTCTCAGGCCACTGGTACTTTTCAGCTGGCATTTACATAACAATGGCTAACCGTGAACTTCCAACACCTTCTCACAGAGCAACAATCTAGAACGATAAAGATGTCGTTGATAACACTAGAGCATACATTAACATAAAACCCTGGCGGCCCACTGGTGTGGGGGTAAGTCTTAAGGGAAAAGTAGCACAGCGAGCTAGCTGGCTGAGGCCTGGGATTTCAGATCTGGGCTCTTAGATATGGGGCTTAATCTGATTATGTAATCAGCTCTTGTGAAAACAGGACTCCTGTTGTTGTAGATCCCAGGCGTCGTTTGCATTACTGTTAATTAATTGGGCCAAAAAAAATGAAAGACATGGAACTCTGAGAGGAGGAAGGAGAGGGAAAAAAGAGAGAAGAAGAAGGAATGGGCACAGAGTGGAAACTGTTCCACGGTTCACCGGGAGGAGGAAGCTGTTAATGTCATTACGGTCCTATCCGAAGGGAAGCGCCGGGAGGAGGGCGTGTGTGTGTGCCTGTGTATGCGTATGAGTGTGTGTGTCTGTGCATGCATGCATGCCTGTTTGTGTGGGGGTGGGGGAATCCCTCCCTCATAGCAAGAACTGCTCCTGTGGAAATGGGATGGTGGGAGTGGGGTGTTGGAGGTAGGGGGGCGTCCTCTCGACATGCCTAATTTGTGCCTGATTAGACAGGGTCAGGGGTCGGGTGCTATGTTTGCTCAGAGGGCCTCATGGGCTTGTAGACAAAGACCTGGAGGGAGGGGGGTACTTTTGGGGTGGATGGTTGTTTGTGTATCTGTGTGGGTGGGTGTGGTTGGTGGTGGGGGGGTGGGTGGGTGTAGTTGAGGAATAGAGGTCAGACATGCCGTGAAAAAGGACTGCACCCAGCTCACTGAGAATAACTCCACCATGTGTTCATGACGAGGCGAGCAGCATATGAGAACAGGGTGAGAGAAGGCTAGGTTGAATTCCTCCACCCCTCTTGTCACAGGCAGTATGTGACAAGAGTCATCACTATCCACCAACATCAGTGGAGTTAAAAGACCAGATAGATGGAGGAATACAGGGACAGAGCAAAGTGAGAAGCAGGAAGAGCTGGAGGGCTGAGCACCCTATTGAGTCAAGGAGAGGAGGGCCTGTCTTCTGGTAAAAGACACAGGTTTCAAAGTCAAGTCTCGGGTGCTTTACTTTCAGAATGAGGTGGACAGTGCCAACACCACTGTTCTCACATCAGCCCTGTGAAAGGCCGCCTTTGTCAGACTGAAAGTCGTGAATTAGCTTGTGGGCTCTTCCCCTGCTGAGAGCTATCGAAAAAAAAACAACCAACGAAAAGAAAAAAGGCAGCACCTTGGGATTGACGGGAGGGAACAATTCACGCAATAAAAAGAGAGGTCCTATGATGCCCTCTGCTAGAGCTGAGTCGATCTGC
Source organism: Oncorhynchus tshawytscha (assembly GCF_018296145.1). NCBI lineage: Eukaryota > Metazoa > Chordata > Actinopteri > Salmoniformes > Salmonidae > Oncorhynchus > Oncorhynchus tshawytscha. Next base: position 16,317,499 of record NC_056452.1, on the reverse strand, counting down.
TAAGAGGGGTTCGGCCATTAAAAGATACAATGAGAATGCTCTGCCTGTTAAGAAAACGATCAAAGTATCCTACTGCCAAAGGCACTCGCGGCCTGTAGCTACAGTTACAGTGCATCCGTGTTCTAAGCTGATAAGCTGAAGCTACAGGCTTATAACTCTATCCAACGTAGATAGGAATCTCCCTGCCGGCTGCTGTTTAGACTGACTTGTCAGGGATGAGCAGCTTCCGTATTGGATTGGAACAGTTACCTGCTCCCTCGCCATCTGACATCTGCAGCTGGGCGTATGTGTTTGGCTGTGCCGGGCACCGTGGGGTTCGTTAGTACAGTGACTCGCTCAAGCTGCGGATTCACGACGCCTGCCAAGTGTGCTTTCGCTGCTGCGGACTACTGAACACTGGGTACAGCTTCCTTGCCATACACGGCGATCGGCCCTTCCGTATTGACGCAGAACAACAGAAATACAGAGTATGTGTAGTGTCTGTATGGTGAGTGTGCGATTTGAGAATGTAGGTGCACTTGTGTGCTGGTAAACGCAAGAGCTTGTGTACGTGGAGACGCGTGTTATTCTTTTGATAATGTGGCAAACGATCGTATGCTCATGCAATTTTTGCACTCATATAGCAATATCATGTACATGTCCACGTTGTCCATCTGTAGAGACCTCGGTCTAATTAAGGCTAGGCCTGAGATACAGTGGCTTGCGAAAGTATTCGGCCCCCTTGAACTTTGCGACCTTTTGCCACATTTCAGGCTTCAAACATAAAGATATAAAACTGTATTTTTTTGTGAAGAATCAACAACAAGTGGGACACAATCATGAAGTGGAACGACATTTATTGGATATTTCAAACTTTTTTAACAAATCAAAAACTGAAAAATTGGGCGTGCAAAATTATTCAGCCCCTTTACTTTCAGTGCAGCAAACTCTCTCCAGAAGTTCAGTGAGGATCTCTGAATGATCCAATGTTGACCTAAATGACTAATGATGATAAATACAATCCACCTGTGTGTAATCAAGTCTCCGTGTAAATGCACCTGCACTGTGATAGTCTCAGAGGTCTTTTAAAAGCGCAGAGAGCATCATGAAGAACAAGGAACACACCAGGCAGGTCCGAGATACTGTTGTGAAGAAGTTTAAAGCCGGATTTGGATACAAAAAGATTTCCCAAGCTTTAAACATCCCACGGAGCACTGTGCAAGCGATAATATTGAAATGGAAGGAGTATCAGACCATTGCAAATCTACCAAGACCTGGCCGTCCCTCTAAACTTTCAGCTCATACAAGGAGAAGACTGATCAGAGATGCAGCCAAGAGGCCCATGATCACTCTGGATGAACTGCAGAGATCTACAGCTGAGGTGGGAGACTCTGTCCATAGGACAACAATCAGTCGTATATTGCACAAATCTGGCCTTTATGGAAGTGGCAAGAAGAAAGCCATTTCTTAAAGATATCCATAAAAAGTGTTTTTTAAAGTTTGCCACAAGCCAACTGGGAGACACACCAAACATGTGGAAGAAGGTGCTCTGGTCAGATGAAACCAAAATGGAACTTTTTGGCAACAATGCAAAACGTTATGTTTGGCGTAAAAGCATCACCCTGAACACACCATCCCCACTGTCAAACATGGTGGTGGCAGCATCATGGTTTGGGCCTGCTTTTCTTCAGCAGGGACAAGGAAGATGGTTAAAATTGATGGGAAGATGGATGGAGCCAAATACAGGACCATTCTGGAAGAAAACCTGATGGAGTCTGCAAAAGACCTGAGACTGGGACGGAGATTTGTCTTCCAACAAGACAAAACACAAAAATCCAAAACATAAAGCAAAATCTACAATGGAATGGTTCAAAAATAAACATATCCAGGTGTTAGAATGGCCAAGTCAAAGTCCAGACCTGAATCCAATCGAGAATCTGTGGAAAGAACTGAAAACTGCTGTTCACAAATGCTCTCCATCCAACCTCACTGAGCTCGAGCTGTTTTGCAAGGAGGAATGGGAAAAAATGTCAGTCTCTCGATGTGCAAAACTGATAGAGACATACCCCAAGCGACTTACAGCTGTAATCGCAGCAAAAGGTGGCGCTACAAAGTATTAACTTAAGGGGGCTGAATAATTTTGCACGCCCAATTTTTCAGTTTTTGATTTGTAAAAAAGTTTGAAATATCCAATAAATGTCGTTCCACTTCATGATTGTGTCCCACTTGTTGTTGATTCTTCACAAAAAAATACAGTTTTATATCTTTATGTTTGAAGCCTGAAATGTGGCAAAAGGTCGCAAAGTTCAAGGGGGCCGAATACTTTCGCAAGGCACTGTATACACTGAATAGACAAAACATTGAGAACACCTGCTCTCAACTCAATACTAGTAAGGTGTTCCTAATGTTTGGTAGACTCAGTGTGCAACAAACCTTTTGAAACGTAAACAATAACAACGTCCTCGTACCAAAGCATAAACGGATGCCATGGTAAACAATCAGGTTACACAGTATTGCAAAAAGGAGGTTATGTTTGTGTACCAGACGTTTGCTTCAGAGGTAGACCTGACGGCACTTCTTCAGAACAAACAGAAGAAATCATACTAGTTTCTATAGAGATGTAAATCTACTTTAGCTAATCTCCCTGCAGATGACAAGCAATGGAACATGGGGTGCACCACGGAAAGCTGACACCTGGTTCCTATCCCACTATTATGTGTCATGCATTTTCTTGATCATACTAATTTCCTAAACACAGCAGATGCCTCTGACGCACTGGTTCTATAGGCTGCAAATGGGTCCGTTGAAAAAAGGAGGACAACCATTAACAATGACCTAAGCTATAATGGGGCCAGCACTGACAACAGCATATATCAAACAAGGTCAACTGTACTCTGAGCTTCTTTCTGGCTCGAATCTGTGGTCTAGAAATAGAACTTGGTACTTTAATTTGAAACGGCTCTCGACTCGGCAATAATTCACAACTTCAAAAAAGGGCAAGACGACAAGATAAAGAGGGAGTTCAGGTCTCTCCGCGATAAGACATGTGGATGTGGAATCCTCCCAAGGCTACTCGTCAACACACATGAGAGTGGAGCCCAGGACAGGGGAGGAGTTGTGGGAGAGTACAGTAGGCCTCGGGATAAAAGCTAAGTACTCGACGACCTCGGCGTCATCGGAATCCAACCTCAATCGGTTCTGAGAAAAAGAACGTGGAGGGGGATGTCATCAGGGCGACTTCAAAAGGTTTGTGTCCTGTTCACCCTGACAGATCCTTACGATGACAATCTAGCTGACCTCAGACAAGCCTAGGGGCACGAGGTCGCGCCCTGCAACCTTTAGACTCATCATACTCTACACTGTAGGAAGCTGTTAAACGCTCCCTATGAAAACAGCGTACTTCTTTCAAAGTGATCTGTGGCCGCCCTCTCAATCGATTTCATTGAAGTCTAACACAAAGCAGACCTTTCGAAAATAGTAGGCCTTGATGCATAGTCTGTGCACGACATGATCTCGAATCTGAGGAAAGAGGCCCTCCCTGCTCGCGTGAACGCGATAGCAACAGTAACTCTGCTTCCTTTCCAAGCAGCTCACTCTCCACGCATAGCAATCAATCACAAGTGCAACCCAAGCTGCAGTTTAACAGACAGTCTTTACCTTTTAACATTTCCAAGAGAGTGCCTCTGCAGGTTACGAGATTCCTGGTTACAAGACGGCTATACTTTTTGTGGGGATTCGTTTCCCCCCTCGCTACTGACTAAGGAAGGTGTTGGGTTGTGGGGAAAAACATCACACCCCTGCCAAGAGGATAACATCGTATCGCATGAGCATAAGGTACAAGGTGTGTCTGTTTCAACTGAAAACACCTTGGGGCTAGACTCGGTGGGCCCCAAGTTCTCCCCGCCTGAAAAGGCCCCTTCTCTGGTGGCAAGGCTTTGATGTTGTGAAGGTAATTCACTGGCCTGTCACATGGTTCAGTGACTGATGGTTGGGATTGAGGAGATCAGATCCTGCCTCGAGGGATATGCCCCTTGCATGCAGGGCTTGAGACGGAGCTGTACAGGGCCAAACATATTAAGATATCTAGCAGCAGGGTGACTGGAAATTGCATATGCTGCGATGGACCAATTATGGCGAGTGACCAATGTTCCCTAAAAAAAAATTCTGGCACTGAGCAAATTTCAGGTCTGCTGAGCGGCAACTTGAACATGGTGAAAATTCTGTGCAACTTCCGGCGCATGTTTACTGTGAACACTGAGGCTGTACCCGCTTGAAGTTACAGTTTTAACACAGTGGCCAAGTAGGCTACGGTGGCTTTTTTGATCATAACGTAGGCCTGCCAGAGTGGCCTACTATAAAAACAATGGAGAAAATGCATCCCATAACATTTTAATAACATGGAAATAGCTGTTCTATCATTCAGCCTACCGTAGCAGCCAATGTGTTTAATGTTCTGTAGCCCTACATTCCATGAGACTTTTGAAAGAAAAAAAACATGTAGGACTTGACATTAACCTGTTTATCCACTTGTCCTTCAGACAAGGAGGTGACTGAAAATGTTGTTCTTTGATGAAAAAAAAAAGTTCAAAATATATATATATATATATATTATTCCTATACCATTATTACAGAGAATCAGACAAATTAGGCTACCCTCTGCCTATAGGCTACTTGGTTTATTCAAGACCGTCTCAAAATACAACACTGCCCCTTTAAGAGATAAAAAAAGCTATTTACCTGACTTGCTTTTCAAAGATGGCTAGAAATGTACACATTCTGTGCTCTTGTTGGAATCAAATCACTCCACCATTGTTTACTAGAAATGAGCTATAACTGGGCTAATAACTCACTAACTAGCAAACAATATGAACAAATGTGCACAGGTGGCTACATGCAGCTCTCGCTTTGACCTCAAAACAAGCATCTACTCACGACCGCTCAGGCAATCCAGTTCAAAGTGAATGGCACAGATCGATATATGGCAATGGCCATTTGCATTTGGGCCTACAGCAGCTCTGATTGGTTATGACGCACCGTTCTGTCTAGAGTACGGGCCTGAGTCATACATGTCAATGCAATAGAATCCTACTCCAATATGTGCTGCCAACAAGAAAATCTGTTGCAGTTAGTTTTCCATATACTGTATGTTAGATTGAAAGTGGTTAATATTGCATTGATTCGAGCACAATTCCCACAACAGATCAAAACGTAGTGTTGACTAAAGGGGAAATCTCTAGAAAGTTTAGTAAAGTTCAATCTCGTGCTTCTCTGCGCGGGCTGATACTTAATCTGCACGGCAGTCCGAGGGGAGCTGTGCGCACCTTAGAGGGAACATTGCTAGTGACTACTTGTGCAAGTGCGGTAACCAGGAATCATAAGCAGACATCAAGGGTTGTTGATCAATTTCAAGCAGTTAACTTTAACTACCTTTTTCCTGAACTCATAAGTGAAGTACTGATCAGCAGAGATACCATTTTTTAAATGGGCGGCACTTGTTTTGATCCAGCTCATGGGTCCAGGAAGCACGTATTTGATCCAGCTCATGGGTCCAGGAAGCACGTATTTGATCCAGCTCATGGGTCCAGGAAGCACGTATTTGATCCAGCTCATGGGTCCAGGAAGCACGTATTTGATCCAGCTCATGGGTCCAGGAAGCACGTATTTGATCCAGCTCATGGGTCCAGGAAGCACATATTTGATCCAGCTCATGGGTCCAGGAAGCACGTATTTGATCCAGCTCATGGGTCCAGGAAGCACGTATTTGATCCAGCTCATGGGTCCAGGAAGCACGTATTTGATCCAGTTCATGGGTCCAGGAAGCATATATTTGATCCAGCTCATGGGTCAAGGGAGCTTGTATATGATACAGCTCATGGGTCAAGGGAGCTTGTATTTGATCCAGCTCATGGGTCCAGGAAGCACGTATTTGATCCAGCTCATGGGTCCAGGAAGCACGTATTTGATCCAGTTCATGGGTCCAGGAAGCACGTATTTGATCCAGTTCATGGGTCCAGGAAGCACATATTTGATCCAGCTCATGGGTCAAGGGAGCTTGTATATGATACAGCTCATGGGTCCAGGGAGCTTGTATTTGATACAGCTCATGGGTCCAGGAAGCACGTATTTGATCCAGCTCATGGGTCCAGGAAGCACGTATTTGATCCAGCTCATGGGTCAAGGGAGCTTGTATATGATACAGCTCATGGGTCAAGGGAGCTTGTATTTGATACAGCTCATGGGTCCAGGAAGCACGTATTTGATCCAGCTCATGGGTCAAGGGAGCTTGTATTTGATCCAGCTCATGGGTCAAGGGAGCTTGTATTTGATACAGCTCATGGGTCAAGGGAGCTTGTATATGATACAGCTCATGGGTCAAGGGAGCTTGTATTTGATACAGCTCATGGGTCAAGGGAGCTTGTATATGATACAGCTCATGGGTCAAGGGAGCACGTATTTGATACAGCTCATGGGTCAAGGGAGCTTGTATTTGATACAGCTCATGGGTCAAGGGAGCTTGTATATGATACAGCTCATGGGTCAAGGGAGCTTGTATTTGATACAGCTCATGGGTCAAGGGAGCTTGTATTTGATACAGCTCATGGGTCAAGGGAGCTTGTATTTGATACAGCTCATGGGTCAAGGGAGCTTGTATATGATACAGCTCATGGGTCAAGGGAGCTTGTATTTGATACAGCTCATGGGTCAAGGGAGCTTGTATATGATACAGCTCATGGGTCAAGGGAGCTTGTATTTGATACAGCTCATGGGTCCAGGGAGCTTGTATTTGATCCAGCTCATGGGTCAAGGGAGCTTGTATTTGATCCAGCTCATGGGTCAAGGGAGCTTGTATATGATACAGCTCATGGGTCCAGGGAGCTTGTATTTGATACAGCTCATGGGTCCAGGAAGCACGTATTTGATCCAGCTCATGGGTCAAGGGAGCATGTATATGATACAGCTCATGAGTCAAGGGAGCTTGTATTTGATCCAGCTCATGGGTCCAGGAAGCACGTATTTGATCCAGCTCATGGGTCAAGGGAGCTTGTATATGATACAGCTCATGAGTCAAGGGAGCTTGTATTTGATACAGCTCATGGGTCAAGGGAGCTTGTATTGTTTGATTAGATATGCACTTTGAAGCTCTTGGGAGCTTTGGCAGTTCCGGAATCCTTGGGACGTCCCTAGGCTAAACCCTAACCCTTAATCCCTAGCCTTACCCTAACCATTTTAAAGTTCGACTTCAATTGGGTAGGGAGGAGGGACATTCCAAGGACCCTGGATAGTAAGGACCAATCAGCTAAGGAGAATGACATGTGCATCCTTAATAGAGCCTGTGGCATTGGCCTTGGAGTGTTATCATGGTCACTGGACTGGTTATGTGGAGCCCCCCCTGTTCCCATGTTGTTGAACTCTGACCTCCATTATCACGTAAAAACTAACACACTAACCATTCACTAACTTCATACTTCCCTTGAGACAATTGAGAAGGCAAAATGGCAAAGAAAGTTGCTTTTTGTCTAATCCCAGTCAAACAGTGAGTAGGTTAGGTTATGAATGGGATATGTTATCAGGAAACAATGACAATGCTCTGTTTTCATACCAGCAGTCTGGGGGGCGAATGGCTCCCCTGCAAGAGTAGGCAGGGCAGCGATGGCGGGTAAGCATCCATCGTCAGTAAGACACTAAGTGCCTCTGTAAATGAATAAAAATAGGGGGTCTCTGTTTTTTGTTTCTGTGTGCAGCTTCAGGGGGTTGAGAGGGGACTGGGGAGCCAGGCCATCTTTCAGTATTATGAAATGTAATGTATTGTATTGATCTTTGTTATATATCCCAAAAACCAGCGAAGTATAAAACTAAATAAATAATAATAGGCCTAATGAAACAAATATAGATGTATAGTCCAATGAATATAAAATAAAGATATTAATGCCACAAAACAAGATATGATGCAAACAAGTGTATCTCATGAAAGAGAAACAAAACCAGTTGTATGGTTTTAAAGCTAATCTAAAGAAAGTATCGTGGCATCTGTACATCTGGCATCAATAGAGATTCAGGCTATTAACACACATTGATGCAATTCTAGCAGTTATCTGATCTAATACATGCCTTAAAAGGAACTGTTTCAAAATGAAGCCATGGCGTTACGATCACCATGTCCGGCATATCAGATGGTCACTCTTACGCTTGCATGACTAACACGTGCAAAACTCTCTATATTCCATCATCTACAGCTACAAGCCATTGTGGCTAGAGGACAAAAGCACACACACGTGCCCATCTGTGACCTACAGCCCATCTGTGACCTACAGCCCATCTGTGACCTACAGCCCATCTGTGTGTCCAAACTAGACAGAGAAAGAATTAAAAAACACAACATGCTCATGGTGTCATTCCAAGGGCGGCCGTTTAGAGCCACTGAAAGACTCCATTCACATTGTATAACACACAGCACTCAGAGGGAGAGAGAAACGAGAGACAGACAGAGAGAGAAACGACAGACAGACAGAGACAGAAAGAGAGAGAAACGAGAGACAGACAGAGAGAGAAACGAGAGACAGAGAGAGAAACGAGAGACAGAGAGAGAGAAACGAGAGACAGACAGAGAGAGAAACGACAGACAGACAGAGACAGAGACAGAAAGAGAGAGAAACGAGAGACAGACAGAGAGAGAAACGAGAGACAGAGAGAGAAACGAGACAGACAGAGAGAGAAACGAGAGACAGACAGAGAGAGAAACGAGAGACAGAGAGAGAGAAATGAGACAGAGAACGAGAAACGAGAGAGACAGACAGACAGAGAGAGAGAGAAACGAGACAGACAAACAGAGAGAGAGAGAAACGAGAGACAGACATACAGAGACAGACAGACAGAGAGAGAGAAACGAGAGACAGACAGAGAGAGAGAAATGAGAGACAGACAGACAGAGAGAGAAACGAGAGAGACAGAGAAAGAGAAACGAGAGACAGACAGAGAGAAACGACAGACAGACAGACAGATAAAGACAAGGCCAAGTTGATGAGCAGCTGCACAACTGTGCAGCTCGCAGAGAGAGGCAGATGAAAGGGAGGAGGGAAAGACAATTCAGACGGCTTGTCAAAACTCAAATGTATTGCCGGTCAAGCAGCGAACAGCAGTGGCCTGGAGTTAATTTGCATGGAAGATGGGTCGGGAAGGAGGGAAAGAGCGAGGGAGCGGCTATTGGGCCGGTGTGTTTAAATGCAGTAATTGTGAGCATGACAGAGGGAGGGGGGAAATATCTGGGCTGGGAATAACAGGTTCTTAGCACACTGAACACATTATGCTTAAGCTCATAGAAGAGCGAATGTGATGGAGAGAAACACATCCCTTGAATGAAAATGATATGGAATCGCTTTCCTTTATAAGGGTTCGGGCCTAACTCACACTCATGACTGGATGGACCCTGGGTGTTGTTGGTCCATGTCAAATCATCGGTGAAGTTCAACTTCGACGCACACTTATTACTGTTGGATAAATAAACCAATGAGATCATCTGAACTGGACACATGTCAAAGGAACCCTCTGGTTTCTAGTAACATCATGTCCCATCTAAGCCGCTCTTACCAGTAAGGTCAGGTCCCATACATGGGACAATGCTGTAGGCCCTACTATCCCTGTGCTGTCTTGTTAGGACCCTTGTATTGGGGTAGGCAGACTGCCTCCATGACTACCTCTGTGTCTTCCCTAGTATTCACCACTGTGCCCCCTACGTCCAATCACAGCTTGGTGTGAGGCGTACTGTATGGTAAGCCCCCTGTAACATTCCTGTTGTGGCTACAGTAGAACACGCATATGAAGGCCCACACACTACCCTGTCCCGTGTCCATCCCGCGTCTCTCTTTCAACATGGTGCGGTAGTCGCTACTGACGTCCCCTGTCCATCCCGCGTGTCTCTTTCAACATGGTGCGGTAGTCGCTACTGACGTCCCCTGTCCATCCCGCGTGTCTCTTTCAACATGGTGCGGTAGTCGCTACTGACGTCCCCTGTCCATCCCGCGTGTCTCTTTCAACATGGTGCGGTAGTCGCTACTGACGTCCCCTGTCCATCCCGCGTGTCTCTTTCAACATGGTGCGGTAGTCGCTACTGACGTCCCCTGTCCATCCCGCGTGTCTCTTTCAACATGGTGCGGTAGTCGCTACTGACGTCCCCTGTCCATCCCGCGTGTCTCTTTCAACATGGTGCGGTAGTCGCTACTGACGTCCCCTGTCCATCCCGCGTGTCTCTTTCAAAATGGTGCGGTAGTCGCTACTGACGTCCCCTGTCCATCCCGCGTGTCTCTTTCAACATGGTGCGGTAGTCGCTACTGACGTCCCCTGTCCATCCCACGTGTCTCTTTCAACATGGTTCTGTTACCAACACCTCAGTTACATTTGTAGTAAGATTTAAATCTTAAATCAAATTTGCAAGGTTGATATTTAGTCAGTGGATCCCCAAATTTGCAAGCTAAGGCAGAGAGTGTTTCTTTACCTAATTTAGAGCTCATCAGATGAAGGCCCGTGCATTCTGGAAGAGGAGCAACGGGTGCCTGGCAACAACTTGTGGTGTGACACAGCATCCATTCACACTGTTAAAGACCAGAGAACAGGGCCAAGGAGCTAGCGTCGGGTGCTGAGCGCCATTAGCACCCATCCTGACACATTCATCGGCTGCTTAGCGGAGGTGACTCATGCGATTCGGGGATTACTCCGTGCAGGACAGGAAAATCAAAGGGGCCGTATGAAGTCGGTGTTGGAAAGAAGAGAGGAAAGGAGGGCTATCAAAGGGGGAAAGAAGGGAACGAAAAGGGGAGCGAGCCGTGGAGGCAGAGCTAATAACACTCTTCCATAATTAAAGAAGACAGCTCCTTTGTGCTTCCATGTCATTAAAACAAGCTCCCACACTGCAGGTAAGATGGGCCTTCCGAGTTCACAGTCGAAGCGTAAAAGCTGGGAGACAAGTCAGAATACCACAACTTTGATTCCGCTGCATATGAATATTTCAAGGCTCAAAGTCCCATTCATTCCACTGAAGGACTTAGTTTGAAACGAGATGAAAATGAGCTCATGCATCAAAGTTCTGTCGTTCATTTACTGTACATGCAAGGTCATATCAATACACAGGTATCAACAGCCCAAACAGGCCATAATATGTCAAAGTACTATTAATAGAGTTAGCATCAGAAACAGCACAACAGCTTTGTTGGAATCGATTTGTCGTCTATTTATACGATAGGGCTGGGAATTGACAGGGACCTCATATTATCATGATACTTAAGTGCCGATACGATATGTATTGCGATTCTCACGATTCTATACGTTTCGAGATTCGATACTGCGATTTTATTCTGATTTGATGTTCCAAACATATTGCCGACTAGATGTCTGCCGAAGAGAGACAAGAGAGAGCATGAGAAAATGTGTTTCATCAGTCGTGAAAATAAAAGAGATGAAAACATGTTGGCTCACTATTTCAAAAGAAGATGGAGTACAAGCAAAAGGATCAAAATCAAATCAAATGTTATTTGTCAGATGCGCGGAATACAACAGTTGTAGAATTCACCGGGAAATGCTTAGTACTGAGCCCTTTCCCAACAACGGGGTTAAAAAGTATGAATATTTCCCCCCAAAATGTTAATAACATTAACACAATAAATAACAATAACAAGGCTATAAACCAGGAGTACCGGTACCGAGTCAATGTGCAGGGGGGAGGAGGTAGTTGGGGGGTATATACAGAGCCTTCAGAAAGTATTCCTACCCCTTGACTTATTTCACATTTTGTTGTGTCCAGTGAGTGTACATAGTCAGTGAAAAAGTCTCAATACAATAGTCCGGGGAACCGTTTGATTAACTGTTCAGCAGTCTTATAGTTTGGGGGTAGAAGCTGTTCAGGTGCCTTTTGGTCCGTGACTTGGCGCTCCGGTACTGCTTGCCGTGCGGTAGCAGAGTGAACGGTCTATGGCTTGGGTGGCTGGGGTCTCTGACAATTTTCCAGGCCTTCCTCAGACACCGCCTGGTATAGAGTGGCGCAGTGGTCTAAGCCACTGCATCTCAGTGCTAGAGGCGTCACTACAGACCCTGGCTGTATCATAAACGGGCCGTGATTGGGAGACTCATAGGGCGGCGCACAATTGGCCCAACGTCATCCGGGTCGGGTTAAGGTTTGGCCGGGGTAGGCCGTCATTGTCAATAAGAATTTGTTCTTAACTGAGTTGCCTAGTTAAATAAAGGTTAAATAAAATACATTAAAAAATTGAATAAATAGAGGTCCTGGATGGCAGGGAGCTGGGCCCAGGTGATTTACTGGGCCATCCGCTCCACCCTCTGTAGCGCCATGTGATCAAGGGCGTTGCAGTTGCCATACCAAGCGGTGTTGCAGCCAGTTGAGATGCTCTCAATGGTGCAGCTCTATAACTTTTTGAGGATCTGAGAGCAATGCCAAATCTTTTCAACCTCGTGATGGGGAAGAGGTGCTGTCGCCCCTTCTTCACGACTGTGTTGGTGTGAGAGGACCAAGGCATAAAATTAACACCCACCACTCGCCAAATGTAAGTATTTAAGTGTTGGCCAGTAAGAATGTATATTTCACCAGACACGTTGACGGATGGTCAATTTGCCGGGCTCTACAGCGCAAGCATTACATTCACAAATAAAAATAGTCAAAAGTCAAGTATGACCACAAAATGCTGCTGTAGCTGTATCAAAGTATTTCTGCTGTTTTGTTTCATAGATGCTATTCGCACAAAGAAATCCAAATCCTATATCCCACCTCAAGCAGCAACACTGCCTGACAGGAGAGCTGTGCGCTCCAAGTGAAGTGCTGAAAGATTCATTTTTGGAGGCTCTGCGCACAGACATAAAAGTTGGTGTAATTTACTCAAAAGTCTTGTCCTCGTGTTTGTTGGCTATTTACATAGTTTTGTTCAGAAGCTCAGTTGTTTTTCAACGTTAGTTTGAGTTTGCTGCTTTAACTGATAGCAAAGAGACGCCCTAGTTAGATCCCAAATCTCACACAGACACAGTGACACAACTTGAGTGGCCCCATTACCATGGTAACCCCTGCCCTTAAAGGGCCAGCTGAACATTCTGCCTCATCTGATATTTTGGTAAAAAGACTCGGGTCACAAAATGTTTTATTAAATTGAACAATATACCACATTACTTCTTACTAATACATGTATTGTTTTAGAAACATTACAAAGCATGGTCATCAGTATGTTTTTTTTTTTTTTTTTTAACGTAAGTATGGCCAAAAATATTTTGGCTGATAAAAAAAATTGTGGACCAAAAATACAATTTTAGGCCCTGGAGAGGACCATGTTCATTCCTTGGTGATGTGGGCACAGAGGAACTTAAATCTCTCGACGCGCCCCACTATATCTCTGTTGATGTGTATGGGGGTGTGCCCTCTGTTTGGGGTGTGTGCCCTCTGTGTGCCCTCGTCCCTCTGTTTCCCGTAGTCCACGATCATCTCCTTTGTCTTTCTGACATTGAGGGAGAGGTTGTTGTCCTGGCACCACACTGTCAGGTCTCTGACCTCCTCCCTTTAAGCTGTATCATCGTCGTCGGTGATCAGGCCTAACACTGTTGTGTCGTCAGCAAACTTGATGATGGTTTTGGAGTTGAGCGTGGCCACACAGTCATGGGTGAACAGAGAGTACGGGAGGGGACTAAGCACACACCCCTGAGGGGCCTCTGTGTTGAGGGTCAGATGGGTTGTTTACCAACCCTCACCACCTTGGGGCAGCCCATCAGAAAGTCCAGGATCCAGTTGCTGAGGGAGGTGTTCAGTTCCAGGGCCCAGAGCTTGGTGATGAGCTTGGAGAGGACTATGGCATTGAATGCTGAGCTGTAGTCAATGAAAAGCATTCTCACATTGGTATTCATCTTGTCCAGGTGGGAGAGAGCATTGTGGAGTGCAAAGTTATTTCTTCATCTGTGGATCTGATGGGGTGGTATGCGAATTGGAGTGTGTCCAGTGTATCTGGGATGATGGTGTTGATGTGTGTCATGACCAGCCAAAGCATTTCGTGGTTTCAGATGTGAGTGCTACAGGATGATAGTTGTTTGGACAGGTTATCTAAGAGTTCTGAGGAACAGGGACAATGATGGTCTGCTTGAAACATGTTGGGATTACAGACTGGGACAAGGAGATGTTGAAAATGTCTGTGAAGACACTTGCCAGCTGGTCTGTGCATGTTCTGAGAACGCGCCCTGGTATTCTGTCTGGCCCGGAGGCATTTCGAGTGTTAACCTGTTTAAAAGTCTTACATCGGCCATGGAGCTGTGAGTAATAACTACAGCCGGCTGACGCTACCTAGTGTATTTTTTTACAAATCGATACTTGGAGTCATAAAAATCATCTAAAATAATATTGCGATATGTAACTGTATCAATTTTTGCCTGCATCACTATTATACTAACACCCACACCCAACACATATGCAACACATTGACAGCCAATGACTCCCTGGAGAGATCACGCTTGTCAAGACCATCAGGTTCTACTGATGTCCCGTTGAAAAACATTGATTGGCCTGGGGCTGGGCGGTATACCATATTTTACGATATACCTGTATTGATGCACTGACCAGTTTGGGTTTTTACTTTACCTTCTATAACGCTATTTGAATGTTTGGGTTGTAAAGTACATTTTTTGAGTTTACATCCTCTCGGTCTCGGTCACACACTCTCTCTCTCTCCATACCGCTTTCCACACAGACCTAGCTATGCCCCCCCACACTCAAGGAGCGCATTTGTTGATCCTCTATGACGAGACACTTGCGTTCAGTCTCTGCATGGTCAATGCAGCACATGAAACAATGTTGATGACAACAATGCCATTTTCACTTTGCTTCTCAATATAAATCCACTAGCGTTCTATAATTACACTATTCGTTTGTGTTTCTTACATCTGCAAACAGCTAGTTTTTACTTTCTTAGTAATTGGGTCTAACTCTTGTTAGCTGTTAATCACTAATGCTAATCACTAGCTAGCTAATGAATGTAATGTATGAGTCAGAGCAAACGTATTTAGCTATACAGCCTGATAATACAAGTGATGTTGTGGACCTACAGTACATCTGCCTGTTTTTTTGTGCAAAAGTATCTTCTAAATCAAAGAGGAATACAAGAAGCAAGAATATGTTAGCTACATGAAAGTATCTAAGAGAAAACATTCAATGAAGCCAAAGTTTAGGAAACACTTGTCAGCATTTTGGTTCCTACCCTTTCACAATACTTAAAAAAAAATGTTTTTACTTGTCGTCATGTCAAACACTGTATTCAAAGTGCCCCCTATTATAGTTTAACTGTAGAATTAGAATAATACATTTTATTTCCATGATTCCAACAGTTCACCAAAGTGTTTTGCTCTAAATCACAAGTCAAATCGCAATTGCAACATTTGGTTAAAAATAAGGGCCAGATTTTGTCCATATCGTGGAGCCCTACGTGGCAATGTGGAAATGATCTCAAATTAGTGGAGGAAATGCAGAAATTGGTGAAAATGTAATTTAAATGTATAAAACAAACAGAATGGAGAAAGACACATTGAAATCACTTAGAATTTGTGTTGCCACCCCAGAATCCCTCACTACTCATAAAGCAAATGTACAACTTTTATTATTATTATTATTATTATTATTAAACATAAAATAACATCATACCATTTAATCATTAAAATACCGTGATGAAATATTTTGGCCATATCGCCCAGCTCTAGATTGGCCCAATTAAAACAACAGTAACGTAAGTAACTGTAACCTCTAGGGACGGGCTTAGGGTCAAGTTATCCACTGGTTGTCATATATACTGTTGCCAATCAAATCAAATCAAATCAAATTTTATTTGTCACATACACATGGTTAGCAGATGTTAATGCGAGTGTAGCGAAATGCTTGTGCTTCTAGTTCCGACAATGCAGTAATAACGAACAAGTAATCTAACTAACAATTCCAAAAAAACTACTGTCTTATACACAGTGTAAGGGGATAAAGAATATGTACATAAGGATATATGAATGAGTGATGGTACAGAGCAGCATAGGCAAGATACAGTAGATGATATCGAGTACAGTATATACATATGAGATAAGTATGTAAACCAAGTGGCATAGTTAAAGTGGCTAGTGATACATGTATTACATAAGGATGCAGTCGATGATATAGAGTACAGTATCAACGTATGCATATGAGATGAACAATGTAGGGTAAGTAACATTATATAAGGTAGCATTGTTTAAAGTGGCTAGTGATATATTTACATCATTTCCCATCAATTCCCATGATTAAAGTGGCTGGAGTAGAGTCAGTGTCATTGACAGTGTGTTGGCAGTAGCCACTCAATGTTAGTGGTGGCTGTTTAACAGTCTGATGGCCTTGAGATAGAAGCTGTTTTTCAGTCTCTCGGTCCCAGCTTTGATGCACCTGTACTGACCTCGCCTTCTGGATGACAGCGGGGTGAACAGGCAGTGGCTCGGGTGGTTGATGTCCTTGATGATCTTTATGGCCTTCCTGTAGCATCGGGTGGTGTAGGTGTCCTGGAGGGCAGGTAGTTTGCCCCCGGTGATGCGTTGTGCAGACCTCACTACCCTCTGAAGAGCCTTACGGTTGAGGGCGGTGCAGTTGCCATACCAGGCGGTGATACAGCCCGCCAGGATGCTCTCGATTGTGCATCTGTAGAAGTTTGTGAGTGCTTTTGGTGACAAGCCGAATTTCTTCAGCCTCCTGAGGTTGAAGAGGCGCTGCTGCGCCTTCCTCACGATGCTGTCTGTGTGAGTGGACCAATTCAGTTTGTCTGTGATGTGTATGCCGAGGAACTTAAAACTTGCTACCCTCTCCACTACTGTTCCATCGATGTGGATGGGGGGGTGTTCCCTCTGCTGTTTCCTGAAGTCCACAATCATCTCCTTAGTTTTGTTGAGTGTGAGGTTATTTTCCTGACACCACACTCCGAGGGCCCTCACCTCCTCCCTGTAGGCCGTCTCGTCGTTGTTGGTAATCAAGCCTACCACTGTTGTGTCGTCCGCAAACTTGATGATTGAGTTGGAGGCGTGCATGGCCACGCAGTCGTGGGTGAACAGGGAGTACAGGAGAGGGCTCATAACGCACCCTTGTGGGGCCCCAGTGTTGAGGATCAGCGGGGAGGAGATGTTGTTGCCTACCCTCACCACCTGGGGCGGCCCGTCAGGAAGTCCAGTACCCAGTTGCACAGGGCGGGGTCGAGACCCAGGGTCTCGAGCTTGATGACGAGCTTGGAGGGTACTATGGTGTTGAATGCCGAGCTGTAGTCGATGAACAGCATTCTCACATAGGTATTCCTCTTGTCCAGATGGGTTAGGGCAGTGTGCAGTGTGGTTGAGATTGCATCGTCTGTGGACCTATTTGGGCGGTAAGCAAATTGGAGTGGGTCAAGGGTGTCAGGTAGGGTGGAGGTGATATGGTCCTTGACTAGTCTCTCAAAGCACTTCATGATGACGGATGTGAGTGCTACGGGGCGGTAGTCGTTTAGCTCAGTTACCTTAGCTTTCTTGGGAACAGGAACAATGGTGGCCCTCTTGAAGCATGTGGGAACAGCAGACTGGTATAGGGATTGATTGAATATGTCCGTAAACACACCGGCCAGCTGGTCTGCGCATGCTCTGAGGGCGCGGCTGGGGATGCCGTCTGGGCCTGCAGCCTTGCGAGGGTTAACACGTTTAAATGTCTTACTCACTTCGGCTGCAGTGAAGGAGAGACCGCATGTTTCCGTTGCAGGCCGTGTCAGTGGCACTGTATTGTCCTCAAAGCGGGCAAAAAAGTTATTTAGTCTGCCTGGGAGCAAGACATCCTGGTCCGTGACTGGGCTGGGTTTCTTCCTGTAGTCCGTGATTGACTGTAGACCCTGCCACATGCCTCTTGTGTCTGAGCCGTTGAATTGAGATTCTACTTTGTCTCTGTACTGGCGCTTAGCTTGTTTGATAGCCTTGCGGAGGGAATAGCTGCACTGTTTGTATTCAGTCATGTTACCAGACACCTTGCCCTGATTAAAAGCAGTGGTTCGTGCCTTCAGTTTCACACGAATGCTGCCATCAATCCACGGTTTCTGGTTAGGGAATGTTTTAATCGTTGCTATGGGAACGACATCTTCAACGCACGTTCTAATGAACTCGCACACCGTATCAGCGTATTCGTCAATGTTGTTGTCTGACGCAATACGAAACATCTCCCAGTCCACGTGATGGAAGCAGTCTTGGAGTGTGGAGTCAGCTTGGTCGGACCAGCGTTGGACAGACCTCAGCGTGGGAGCTTCTTGTTTTAGTTTCTGTCTGTAGGCAGGGATCAACAAAATGGAGTCGTGGTCAGCTTTTCCGAAAGGGGGCGGGGCAGGGCCTTATATGCGTCGCGGAAGTTAGAGTAACAATGATCCAGGGTCTTTCCACCCCTGGTTGCGCAATCGATATGCTGATAAAATTTAGGGAGTCTTGTTTTCAGATTAGCCTTGTTAAAATCCCCAGCTACAATGAATGCAGCCTCCGGATAAATCGTTTCCAGTTTGCAGAGAGTTAAATAAAGTTCGTTCAGAGCCATCGATGTGTCTGCTTGGGGGATATATACGGCTGTGATTATAATCGAAGAGAATTCTCTTGGTAGATAATGCGGTCTACATTTGATTGTGAGGAATTCTAAATCAGGTGAACAGAAGGATTTGAGTTCCTGTATGTTTCTTTCATCACACCATGTCACGTTGGCCATAAGGCATACGCCCCCGCCCGTCTTCTTACCAGAAAGATGTTTGTTTCTGTCGGCGCGATGCGTGGAGAAACCCGCTGGCTGCACCGCTTCGGATTGTGTCTCTCCAGTTAGCCATGTTTCCGTGAAGCAGAGAACGTTACAGTCTCTGATGTCCCTCTGGAATGCTACCCTTGCTCGGATTTCATCAACCTTGTTGTCAAGAGACTGGACATTGGCAAGAAGAATGCTAGGGAGTGGTGCACGATGTGCCCGTCTCCGGAGTCTGACCAGAAGACCGCTTCGTTTCCCTCTTTTTCTGAGTCGTTTTTTTTTTGGTCGCTGCATGTGATCCACTCGGTTACACTGGTTGTAAGGCAGAACACAGGATCCGCATCGCGAAAAACATATTCTTGGTCGTACTGATGGTGAGTTGACGCTGATCTTATATTCAGTAGTTCTTCTCGGCTGTATGTAATGAAACCTAAGATGACCTGGGGTACTAGTGTAAGAAATAACACGTAAAAAAACAAAAAACTGCATAGTTTCCTAGGAACGCGAAGCGAGGCGGCCATCTCTGTCGGCGCCGGAAGTCTTATAATCCAGGTTCAGTGTATAGGCCAACAGCAGGCTGTATGAATTCCTGTGCACATTGACACTTGAACTTTTTCTCCCCTTCTTCAATGTGCAGACACTCTCTTTGTGCATTTTGTTTTCCCTTCGTCTTTCTGTTTAGGCTATTTCTTTCCTCCACCCCTTCTCTTCCTCTCCTTCAGGGAATAAATTGTGAGTGGTCATATTACTCATTCAAGCGGAACGGCACAGTCATCACACACCTGGGTTCACAGAACGGGTACACACACAAACACAACTCACACTCACTTTTGTGGATAAATAAAACATATTTGAAATAAAGCCAGGCATTTGAGTGAACAGCACAGTGTGGGTACTAGTTTGTACTCTGAGAGGACCATGGCTAGAAAGTATACAGCTTTTGTGAGATTAACATCAAAATAATATTTTATTTTGCATTTTAGCTAACCCTTTACCTAACATTAACCTAATTATCCTAACCTGCTTTGTGAATTATCCTAACATGCTGCGTAAGTTCTCCTAACCTGCAACGAAAAGTCAAATCTGACAAAAGCTGTATCCCATCTAGTCAAAAACCCTCTGACAGTGTGTCTGGTGGGGCAAGAGAGAGCACGCCCCCTAGAGAGGAGAGAAAGCACCTCCCCATATTCCCAGCTCACCCTCCTCTTCACACAATCACATCTGATTCCCACTGACAGGCCCAGGCAGATGGGCGCAAACACACACAAATCCACGGAGGCGCAAAGAGGCTTTGGGAGAGGTAATAGAAAAGAGAGTATGTGGTGGTGTCAGTGCATGTCTGCTCAATGTGCTCCTCTCCATTTGTCAATGTGTGTCTTTCTGTATATGTAAGTATGCAGCAGTGCTATGCTCTCTCTCTCTCTCTCTCTCCTTCATGTGAAAGCTCACTCACATGGCCCCTGCAGACACAATGAGAGGGAGAGGATGAGAGAGGGAGCACTGTTTGTGACGCATGGCCCCGCCTGCAGAAATCAGAAAGAGAGAGGGAGAAAAACTCTGACCCAAACTTAAGGAAAGCTTTGACTATGTACAGCCTCGGTGAGCATAGCCTTGCTATTGAGAAAGGTCGCCGTAGGCAGACGTGGCTCTCAAGAGAAGACAGGCTATGTGCTCACTGCCCACAAAATGAGGTGGAAACTGAGCTGCACTTCCTAACCTCCTGCCCAATGTATGACCATATTAGAGACACATATTTCCCTCAGATTACACAGATCAACAAAGAATTCGAAAACAAACCCAATTTGGATAAACTCCCATATCTCCTGGGTGAAATTCCACAGTGTGCCATCACAGCAGCAAGATTTGTGACCTGTTGCCACAAGAAAAGGGCAACCAGTGAAGAACAAACACCACTGTAAATACAACCCATATTTATGCTTATTTATTTTCCCTTGTGTACTTTAACCATTTGTACATTGTTACAACACTGTATAGATATATATATGACATTTGTAATGTCTTTATTGTTTTGAAACTTCTGTATGTGTAATGTTTACTGTAAATTTGTATTATTTATTTAACTTTTGTATATTATCTACCTCACTTGCTTTGGCAATATGAACCCTATGCCAATAAAGGCCCTTGAATTGAATTGAGAAAACTAGGGGAAATGGGGAAAGGGAAAATAAGGTAGAGGTATGTTTTGGAGGGTGTTGAGTCCATACCCTATAGAGAAAACACAGACATTCTGTTCTGCAAACTTATGGTGGAGGGTCTGTCACTGCTGAGATATATTCTCGGTCTGTGTTATATTAAGGCCACATGCCCTATTAGCTGATTTGCTTGATGATTAATGCTCCCATTAAGCTGTCATGTAATAATAGCATACTTTCCTTCCAGAACCATTGGAGAAAATACATAGACACACCCTTATTTGTGTTAGCTCAGCTCCAGTACACCCGCTGTGTGTGTGTGTGTGTGTGTGTGTCTTGTGTTGTGTAGTGTAAGAGCATCTGTGAGTGTGTGTAAGCGTATGTGCTAATCTGAGCGTGTGTGTGTGTGTGTGTGTGTAATGTACACGATGTACTTACCATGACATGATACAATGCCAGGCCCTTGCGTAATCTGTCTCTCTATTCCCTGCCTGCCCTGCTGCCTACCAGGCTGGTTGTTTGTCTGGTTCAGACCCGGGACAATAGAAGGGAGAATGGCCTCTGCCTATTTGTCTATGTGCTCTGATGTTTAAAGGCATTGTCCTTGTGGAGAGGCGACACCAATGGATCTATACCATGAACAGAGGGGGCTTTATCGGGTGAAGTCACAAGCCTGCCTTTGTCTTTTAGCTCATTGGCGGGGTAAAGGCCTCCCTTAGCCTTTAGCATGTGTGATGGAGAGAAAGAGTGGAGGCATGGAGGGAGTGAGGGGTGTTGAAGGAGAGCCAAAATCGAATTGTTCGTAGCAGACGGCCATGAGATTGAAACATTGTCAGTTTACAGCCTCCCCAGAGCCAATAACATCTCATGTATGAGGAGTTCAAGGCCAATCCAGTCCCGAGGGCTAAAAACATGCTAAGCTAATGACAACTCTCAACAATAAAAGGTACATCATAAAGAAAAGCTTTAGGTGGCTAAAGGGTCACTGCTGAACCCTAAAGGGTAAAGGTCAATGCGGTATTTCCTAGAAACCACAAAACTCTGCTTGCTACGATTACAAGAAATCCTTGCTACGATGGCTAACGCTACAGTACAGAGCTAGGCCTAGCATAGGCTAACCTAGCCTCCTGTCTTTCTCAATTTTTAATAAATATTTAGCCTGAAGGCCTAGCTGAATGGAGTCAGACCTATAAAAACAAGAATATGCAGGCCTGACATATGCAGCAGCCCAGCTCCGAAGCTTCCACTGTTTTCACAAGACCTGATTACTTTCTGCTCACCAGGCCGCGGTTAATGGCAGAGGGAGAGAGCTACACTACTGCGCAATACTGTACCTGGCCTGTCCTCACGTGAACCTGCCGTTCAGTAGCCATTTTGTTCTTAAAAGGCAATGCTGTTCCACCCATAAAAGCAGAGTTATAAATTATAGCATGTGAGAGCTGGTACTTGAGCCGGAGCCTAATCAACTAAGAGGGATATTATCAAATGAATAGGGTCGGGTTGTGACTGAGTCAGGTGAAGTTTTAGGAATTGGTACATTTATTAGGTACTTCATTCTTGGCAATGGCCAGGTGACCGTTGGTAAAAGATAGGCCTAGTTCCAATCCATATCAAATGAGCAATCTTTCTAAAGAAAAAATTTGACTAGAGACAACAATGACGTAGATGTATAGGTACATTAGCATGGATATTGATTGCGATAGATATTCATAACTGGAGAAGCAGCGACTCGATGAATCATTTCTGGCTCGCTGTAGGAGAGTTGAGGTAAGTTGAGCCACCCGTGTTTCTAGGAAACCATACACAAAATTAATAATTTGACCAAATATTTAGGAAGAGGTGACCATTTCCTGGAGTCTGTGAAGGAAGAATCCACATGGAAAAAGTGGTAAGCAAGTTGGTAAAAAAAATATATATTTTTTTTACCAAGTCAAATAAATGTATTGTGTTAGAAGCTTCATGAGGTTTGTATCTAAACCGAAGTAGATTATTTTAAGATTTTTCTATACATCAGTGGCTATAAGCTTCAATATGAGGTCCTAAACCTAGCATGAAAGTGCAGCCTTTTAGCTTTGTGGGCTTATATAGTCAAAATGTTTGCCTTGTGGTAAGTTGAGCCAATGGTTGAGCCAATGCCAAGTTGAGCATATTGAAGTGTTTTCTTCCCAGGCGACATTAAGACATTAACGCTGGGATATGAGGTAAGAACACGGTCTGGCCTCTGTTAATAGTGTTAAACCTGTGTTAAAAGATGATGAAAAGGAAAGACAAAAAAGTGATAGTGTTGAATTGTGTTTGGGAAATAAAGATAGACATGGTTTTTAAAAGGTAGTGGTAATATTTCATTAAGTACAGAAATGTGTAAGCGGCTTAACTTATCCTGTCCCGCAATTCAACTTACCCCATACTCCATTGGTAAGTTGCGCCAAGAGATCACATTTTTTGGACAAGCTACAGTATGTTTTCAAAGCTGTAATGTTTACAAGAATTCAGATTATTTCCAGGGATACACAACATCCTGAAATATATGTAGATATCTTTGTTAGAAATAATACTATATTTCCCTTGACGGAGTGACACTGAATGTAAAAAAATGGCTCACCTCTCCCCTACTGCCCAGCTGATCGTGCCTAAATTCATCATTAAGTCAAATCCATTTCCTCTCTCCCACACCCTGCCTCAACCTTTCTCTCTCCCTCCCCCCTTACCGGATCACCGCAACAACAGTCAACTAGGGCTGGCAGGGGAACAAACACGCGGCCGACAGCACAGCATCAACATTGTTCAGTTTCCCCGACCTCAATTCCCCACGCCAGATTCTCTAATTGCGTACATGTGCTCTGCTGCAGTGGTTTCCTCAAGTCTAAAACACAGCCACACACAGCAACACCGCTGTGGGGACACCGCTGTGGGGACACCGCTGTGGGGACACCGCTGTGGGGACACCGCTGTGGGGACACCGCTGTGGGGACACCGCTGTGGGGACACCGCTGTGGGGACACCGCTATGGGGACACCGCTGTGGGGACACCGCAGTGGGGACACCGCAGTGGGGACACCGCAGTGGGGACTTGGGACACAGAGGGAAATAGCAAAAATACAGTTCTGTTCCTGTGGCCTTGAGATTCTCAGTCATCGATGTGCTTGAGAAATCAGAGCGATTCGACATCCTGGATGGGGATCTTGTCCCCATCGGTACATGTTATGGGAAATCTAGCCTGATGGTTCCCTTGGTAACTGGGTTAGGAGAGTGAGGGGAGGTGGGAGTGGGGGCCGAGGGCGAGTGCCTCACACCGTTTTACAGCTGTGGGGCTAATGGATCCTGTGACAGGTGCTGTTAAACTCACGCAGCTGGCAGACCACCAACGTAGCCCATCGCACATACCAAACACACCTAAGAAGGAAGCCAATCCAGAGGCTGAGTGGCCTTTTACAGTCAACTCCATGTGACTTCAGAGCCGCAAGAGACACTATGGTCGCCGACACTCAGAGCAGCCCCATAGGAACCAAACCACTGTATCTCCCACAACCAAAACAACACTTGACGCTATAAACTGTACATTATTGATGGTGAAACACATGAACTACAGTGTAGCAGCAGATCAGGTCAATCTGTGAGTCCGGTATTTAGAAGGCACTCCAAGGACAGTAATGGTATGCAACCTTTTGTGCAACTTCGAATCAGAGGTAGATGGTTTACAAGAGCTGCGATGAAATCATTGATAAAGTGGTTACACTTTCCGTGACCTATCACTCAAGCCTTCTCGATGAAGCCTGCTTTCTTCAGGGGTAGTGCACGGCCTGAGGCTATGAGTTATAGCCTAAAAAGTATGTCCTACTGTAACAACAAAATAGTGATACCAGTTTATGCCAAACTGATATGAGACACTAGCACTTTACAACTCGTCAAGTTTGTTGGTTTGAAAACATTTGATAGTTATCCATTAATCAAGGAGGCGAACTGTGTTAAGATACAGTGCTTTCAGAAAGTATTCACACCCCTTGACTTTGTTGTGTTACAGCCTGAAATGTAAAAAAACAATTAAAAAAATAAATAAAAAATGGAGGTTTTGTGTCACTGGCATAGATACAATACCTCATAATGTAAGTACGTCTTTCGATATTTTTTACAATGGTCTTGAGTCAATAGGTATTCAGCCACTTTGTTACGGCAAGCCTCAGTAAGTTCAGGAGTAAAAATGTGCTTGACATGTCACACAATAAGATGCATGGACTCATGGACTAGTGTTTAATATGATGCTGGAATGACTACCTCATCTCTGTACCCCACACAAATAAGTATCTGTAAGGTCCCTCAGTCGAGCAGTGAATTTCAAACACATATTCAACCACAAAGACCAGGGAGGTTTTCCAATGCCTCTCAAAGAAGGGCACCAATTGGTAGATGGGTAAAAAATAAATAAAAAAGCAGACATTGAATATCCCTTTGAGCATGGTGAAGTTATTAATTACACTTTGGATGGTGTATCAATATACCCAGTCACTACAAAGATACAGGCGTCCTTCCTAACTCAGTTACTGGAGAGGAAGGATTTCCCCATGAGGCCAATGGTGACTCAAATAATGACAGAGTTTAATGGCTATGATCGGAGAAAACGGAGGATGGATCAACAACATTGTAGTTACTCCACAATACGAACCTAAATGATATAGTGAAAAAAAGGAAGCCTGTACAGTTTTGGAATATACATGTATTTTGGAATCCTGTTTGCAATAAGGCACTGAAGTAAAACAAAAAAAATGATTGGCAATGAAAGAAATATAATGTCCTGAACACAAAGTAGAGGTCGACCGATTAATCGGAATGGCCGATTAATTAGGGCCGATTTCAAGTTTTCATAACAATCGGAAATCGTTTTTTTTTTTAAATTTACAACTTTATTTATCCTTTATTTAACTTGGCAAGTCGGTTAAGAACACATTCTTATTTTCAATGACGACCTTGGAACGGTGGGTTAACTGCCTTGTTCAGGGGCAGAATGACAGATTTTTACCTTGGTCAGCTTGGGGATTCAATCTTGCAACCTTACAGTTAACCACCTGATTACATTGCACTCCATGAGGAGACTGCCTGTTATGCGAATGCAGTAAGAAGCCAAGGTAAGGTTGCTAGCTAGCATTAAACTTATCTTATAAAAAACAATCAATCAATCATAATCACTAGTTAACTACACATGGTTGATGATATTACTAGTTTATCTAGCGTGTCCTGCTTTGCATATAATCGATGTGGTGCGTATTCATGAAAAAGGACTGTCTTGCTCCAATGTGTACCTAACCATAAACATCAATGCCTTTCTTAAAATCAATACACAAGTATATATTTTTTAAACCTGCATATTTAGTTAATATTGCCTGCTAACCTGGCTCATTGCGAACTCTGAGCTTTGAGCTGTTTATGACTTCAAGCCTATCAACTCCCGAGATTAGGCTGGTGTAACCGATGTGAAATGGCTAGCTAGTTAGCGGGGTGCACGCTAATAGCGTTTCAAACGTCACTCGCTCTGAGACTTGGAGTAGTTATTACCCTTGCTCTGCATGGGTAACGCTGCTTCGAGGGTGGCTGTTGTCGGTGTTCCTGGTTCGAGGCCATGTATGGGCGAGGAGAGGGTTGGAAGCTATACTGTTACACTGGCAATACTAAAGTGCCTATAAGAACATCCAATAGTCAAAGGTATATGAAATACAAATCGTATAGAGAGAAATTGTCCTATAATTCCTATAATAATTACAACCTAAAACTTCTTACCTTGGAATATTGAAGACTCCTGTTAAAAGGAACCACCAGCTTTCATATGTTCTGAGCAAGGAATGTTAGCTTTCTTACATGGCACATATTGCACTTTTACTTTCTTCTCCAACACTTTGTTTTTGCATTATTTAAACCAAATTGAACATGTTCATTATTTATTTGAGGCTAAATTGATTTTATTGATGTATTATATTAAGTTAAAATAAGTGTTCATTCAGCATTGTTCTAATTGTCATTATTACAAATAAAATAAAACATTTAAAATCGGCCGTTTAATCGGTATCAGGGTTTTTTGGTACTCCAATAATCGGTATCGGCGTTGAAAAATCATAAATCGGTCGACCTGTTTGGGGTAAACCCAACACAGTAAAAGGAAAGCCTGGTTCAGTCTGCTTTCCAACAAACACTGGGAGACAGTGATTGTGGCATAGGTACAGTTTTGACTTAAATCGGCTTGAAAATCTATGGCAAGAACTGATAACGGCAGTCTGGCAATGATCAACCACCAACTTGACAGACTTTGAAGAATTTTAAAATATTGTACAATCCAGGTGTGCAAAGCTCTTACAGACTTACCCTGAACGACTCACAGCTTCTAAAATGTATTGACTCAGGGGTGTGAATAGTTATAGAAATAAGATATTTCTGTATTTAATTTTCAATACATTTGCAAAAATGTCTAAAAACATGTTTTCACTTTATCATTGAGGTTTTGTGTGTAGATGGTCCAAAACATATATTAAGTCCATTTTGAATTCAGGCTGTAACACAACAAAATGTGTAATAAGTCAAGGGGTATGACTATTTCTGTATTTTATGCTATTAGCTATTAGCTTACACAATAAGTACTTGTGTACAGAGCATTCGGTAGAGATGGAAAGATTTGCTTCCCGAAGACATATGTTAACACCAAAAAGCAGGTCCAAAAGAACACACAAGCAATAAAAACACTGTTTAAATCCTTGTGTTAAACAACTGTGATACATAAAAATACCTGATGCTATTTCATAAAGACATAAAAAGACCATCTGATGCAATTTCATTCAAGGCAGTGTCATTTAATGATAGAATGTACATTCAATGCCAGGTCAAAAAGCATTTGACTGCACTACAACACACGCTTCTATTGGTACTGGTATGGTCAAAGACGATTGGCCAAGACCTAGGAAGTGACGACAACGTTTTCAGAGATGATGTCACGTTCTGACCTTTATTTCCTTTGTTTTGTATTTATTTAGTATGGTCAGGGCGTGAGTTGGGTGGGCAGTCTGTGTTTGTTTTTCTATGATTTGGGTATTTCTATGATTCTGCCTAGTATGGTTCTCAATCAGAGGCAGGTGTCATTAGTTGTCTCTGATTGAGAATCATACTTAGGTAGCCTGGGTTTCACTGTGTGTTTGTGGGTGATTGTTCCTGTCTCTGTGTTTTGCACCAGATAGGGCTGTTTAGGTTTTCACACGGTTCTTGTTTATTTGTAATCAGTTGTTCATGTGTACGTTTACGTATTAAAAGAACCATGGACACTTACCACGCCGCATATTGGTCCTCTGATCCTTTTCGCCTCCCCTCTTCGGAAGAAGAGGAGGAAATCCCTGACAGAATCACCCACCCAACTCAGACCAAGCGGCGTGGTAAACAGCAGCTGCAGCGAAAGCAGCAGCAGGAGAAGGAACAGCAACAGCGAGGTCAGGATTTCGGGACATGGGAGCAGAATCTGGACTACACAACTTGGGAGGAGATAGACAGGTGGGTGGTCGACCCAGGGAGAGTGCCGGAGCCCGCCTGGGATTCGATGGAGCAATGCAAGGAAGGTTACAGGAGAATGAGGTTGGTGAAGCCAGCACGGCAGTGCAACAGGTACGAGAGGCAGCCCCCCCAAAAAATGTTTTGGGGGGGGCAGACGAGGTGTGGTACTAAGCCAGGTAGCAGACCTGAGCTCACTCCTCGTGCTTATGATAAGCAGCACATTACTGGTCAGGCACCGTGTTATGCGGTTAAGCGCACGGTGTCGCCAGTGCGTGCCCATAGCCCGGTGCGCTATAGGGCAGCCCCCCGAAAGTGCCATGCGAGTGTGGGCATCGAGCCAGGGCGTATGGTGCCTGCTCAGCGGGTCTGGTCGCCGGTACGCAGTTTTGGTCCAGGGTATCCTGTGCCGGCTCTGCGTGCTGTGTCTCCGGGGCGCTGGGATGGTGCAGTGCGTCCTCTGCCTGCGCTCCGCTCGTGCCGGGCAAATGTGGGAATGGAGCCTAAGGGAGAGGTGCGTGTAGTGAGCACTAGATCTCCCGTGCTTACCCACAGCCCGGTTCAACCTGTGCCTGCACTCTGGAGGGTCCGGGCTAGAGTAGTTGTCCAGCCTGGGGAAGTGGTGCCAAGGTTGAGCACCAGAGCTCCAGAGCTCCCCCACAGCCTGGTCCTTCAGGTGCCTCCTAACATCAAGCCTCCTGAAGGTCCCCCCAGCCTGGTGGTTCCTGTGGCAGACCCACGCACCAGGCTGTCTCTCTGTCTCCTCCCTGCAGGTGGTCCCGCCTGTCCGGCGCTGCTGCCGGAGTCTCCCGCCTGTCCGGCGCTGCTGCCGGAGCCTCCCGCCTCTCCGGCGCTGCTGCCGGAGTCTCCCGCCTGTCCGGCGCTGCTGCCGGAGTCTCCCGCCTGTCCGGCGCTGCTGCCGGAGTCTCCCGCCTGTCCGGCGCTGCTGCCGGAGTCTGAGGCGCCAGAGCCCCTCAGCCCAGAGGCGCCAAAGCCCCTCAGCCCCTCTGTCCAGAGCTTCTGCCCCTCTGTCCAGGGCTTCTGCACCTCTGTTCAGAGCTTCTGCACCTCTGTCCAGAGCTTCTGCACCTCTGTCCAGAGCTGCCCCTCTGTCCAGTGGGGTCATTGAGAAGGGTGGCCATGGTGAGAAAGCCACGGAGGCGGACAATAAGGCGGACTAAGACAATGGTGAAGTGGGGTCTGCGTCCCGCGCCAGAGCCGCCACCGCGGACAGACGCCCACCCAGACCCTCCCCTATAGGTCAAGGTTTTGCGGCCGGAGTCCGCACCTTTGGGGGGGGGTACTGTCACGTTCTGACCTTTATTTCCTTTGTTTTGTATTTAGTAAGTATGGTCAGGGCGTGAGTTGGGTGGGCAGTCTATGTTGGTTTTTCTATGATTTGGGTATTTCTATGTTTCGGCCTAGTATGGTTCTCAATCAGAGGCAGGTGTCATTAGTTGTCTCTGATTGAGAATCATACTTAGGTAGCCTGGGTTTCACTGTGTGTTTGTGGGTGATTGTTCCCGTCTCTGTGTTTTGCACCAAATAGGACTGTTTAGGTTTTTACACGTTTCTTGTTTGGACACTTACCACGCCGCATATTGGTCCTCTAATCCTTTTCGCCTCCCCTCTTTGGAAGAAGAGGAGGAAATCCCTGACAGATGATAAAAACATTACACTAAAAAACAGATATGCCTATACAGAAAGGCCTATACAGAAAGTGCAATTAACAGAAAGTGCAAATAATAACAAAAGAAAATCTAGCTACAGAAAATAAAGCAACAATACTGCATTTTACAATACAGCATTTGTTAGCTTCTAAATTCCATTCTGTTTTGGTTAGACATGCTACTTTGAACCAAGTACTGCTCCATATTTTCTGCATTTAAATTTGAGGGTTAAGACCAGCAACTGCCACTTTCAGTAGTCTCAATGTTGATGTGTAATGTCCAAACCCCTTCAATCCACATACTCCTCCTCAAAAATGCAGAATTTCCAATCTGTCTTCGCCACCAGATTATTTTGATTTTCATACCTGTGCGGCTGAATGTACGTATGCTCGTAAAACCCATGTGCAACACCAGGACCAACATGGCCCTTTGGAATGATGGTAATCAGAACCTTAGATTGGTCTTGATTTTTGTTTTGGGGATTTTCTTTGTGTCCCAGTTATTCAAGTAAAAAAAAAAAAGAACCACATTCAGTAAGCGCTACCAAAAGGAGAAACGGTGATGTTGCACAATGAAAACCGTTGGGGATGAAAGATGTGTATTTCCACAGCAAGCAAAACATCAAAGATCTGTCTGTTACAAAACCCACATGCCTTGATTCCACTAAATCCCTGGTGCTTCGTGTGAGAATAAGTACAGTGAACGACATTACAGTTTGACTGGATGTTACAAGGAAACTAAAGGCTTTCTTCTTCCCAGCAAGCCCACAACAAGCACATCCGGTCTGCACGTCTCCCTTAAAAAAGAGCCACAAGGCTGAGAATCCAGCCCAGACCCAAAACAATGGACAAAAGCTCAATGGTGACATTTGCAGTGCAGGGATGAAGGAGTGTGGGGGGGAGCAGTGCTACGGCCAAAGTCAGTAAATCATTACGGTAATGTGCAGCAGGCCTGCCATCTGAGCATCATACACAGCTGGGAGCCCCAGAGGCTGCCTGGCTAACGAACACTGGGCCCACAGAAGAGCTACAATCACACAAAACGTTGTGGACATGCATAAACACAAACACACACATTCACAGCGGTACTCACAAATGCACGCACACACATAAAACATCCAGGCACACACAGATACACACTGATACACACATACACAAAAGCACTCAAAGTGCATGTCAACAGATAATAATGAATCAATTAGGGTTTTGTTAATTGACATGCATGTATAATGGCTGGTGGTGCCACTAAGAAAGGTATCAAATGCAATCCTCCTTAATTCAAAAGAACAATTTAGTGGTAGCAGACACAGAGAGAGAGAACAGAGAGAGAGGGAGAGGGAGAACAAGGGAGAGATAAAGGGGGGAGAGAGAGACAGAGAGGAACGACAAGGGTGATCAGACGGAAGGGTCATATGAAGGTATAGGATAAAAAGAGAAGCAGACATGCCAGAGGGAGGGGGAGGAGTGTGATCCTCTGTCCAACCAAAGCACTGATCCACAGACATCTGTATAACACATTTTTCCAGCCTGAGTTGTCTTTTTTCTCCCTCTCATCTCCAATGGTAGACAGAGCAGGATCCAGGGACAAGACCAGAGGCAGGGCAGCCAGAGAGGGGTGGAGAAGAGAGGGGGTACTGTATTAGAGGAAGCCTCCAAAACACACTCACAGCCATAGCCACGCACAGAAACACAACGTCATTCTGTTCGTATGACGCAGCCTATGACAATCTGGACCCTCTATTTCTGAAACTATCCGCCGCCATTGTCGCAACCCCTATTACCAGCCTGTCCAACCTCTCTTTCATATCGTCTGAGATCCCCAGGGATTGGAAAGCAGCTGCAGTCATCCCCCTCTTCAAAGGGGGAGACACCCTGGACCCAAACTGTTAAAGACCTATATCCATCCTGCCCTGCCTATCTAAGGTCTTCGAAAGCCAAGTCAACAAACAGATCACTGACCATCTCGAATCCCACCGTACCTTCTCCGCTGTGCAATCTGGTTTCAGAGCCGGTCACGGGTGCACCTCAGCCACGCTCAAGGTACTAAACGATATCATAACCGCCATCGATAAAAGACAGTACTGTGCAGCCGTCTTCATCGACCTGGCCAAGGCTTTCGACTCTGTCAATCGCCATATTATTATCGGCAGACTCAGTAGCCTCGGTTTTTCTAATGACTGCCTTGCCTGGTTCACCAACTACTTTGCAGACAGAGTTCAGTGTGTCAAATCGGAGGGCATGTTGTCCGGTCCTCTGGCAGTCTCTATGGGGGTGCCACAGGGTTCAATTCTCGGGCCGACTCTTTTCTCTGTATATATCAATGATGTTGCTCTTGCTGCGGGCCATTCCCCGATCCACCTCTACGCAGACGACACCATTCTGTATACTTCTGGCCCTTCCTTGGACACTGTGCTATCTAACCTCCAAACGAGCTTCAATGCCATACAACACTCCTTCCTTGGCCTCCAACTGCTCTTAAACGCTAGTAAAACCAAATGCATGCTTTTCAACCGTTCGCTGCCTGCACCCGCACGCCCGACTAACATCACCACCCTGGGTGGTTCCGACCTAGAATATGTGGACATCTATAAGTACCTAGGTGTCTGGCTAGACTGTAAACTCTCCTTCCAGACTCATATCAAACATCTCCAATCTAAAATCAAATCTAGAGTCGGCTTTCTATTCCGCAACAAAGCCTCGTTCACTCACGCCGCCAAACTTACCCTAGTAAAACTGACTATCCTACCGATCCTCGACTTCGGCGCTGTCATCTACAAAATAGCTTCCAATACTCTACTCAGTAAACTGGATGCAGTTTATCACAGTGCCATCCGTTTTGTTACTAAAGCACCTTATACCACCCACCACTGCGACCTGTATGCTCTAGTCGGCTGGCCCTCACTACATATTCATCGCCAGACCCACTGGCTCCAGGTCATCTACAAGTCCATGCTAGGTAAAGCTCCGCCTTATCTCAGTTCACTGGTCATGATGGCAACACCCACCCGTAGCACGCGCTTCGGCAGGTGTATCTCACTGATCATCCCTAAAGCCAACACCTCATTTGGCCGCCTTTCCTTCCAGTTCTCTGCTGCCTGTGACTGGAACGAATTGCAAAAATCGCTGAAGTTGGAGGCTTTTATCTCCCTCACCAACTTTAAACATCTGCTATCTGAGCAGCTAACCGATCGCTGCAGCTGTACATAGTCCATCGGTAAATAGCCCACCCAATTTACCTACCTCATCCCCATACTGTTTTTATTTATTTACTTTTCTGCTCTTTTGCACACCAGTATCTCTACCTGTACATGACCATCTGATCATTTATCACTCGTGTTAATCTGCAAAATTGTAATTATTCACCTACCTCCTCATGCCTTTTGCACACAATGTATATAGACTATTTTTTCCCCCTTTTTTTCTACTGTGTTATTGACTTGTTTATTGTTTACTCCATGTGTAACTCTGTGTTGTTGTCTGTTCACACTGCTATGCTTTATCTTGGCCAGGTCGCAGTTGTAAATGAGAACTTGTTTTCAACTAGCCTACCTGGTTAAATAAAGGTGAAATAAAAACAAAATAAAAAAATAAGCACATCTGTCATACAGTCAGTGTATCATTTCAGTAAGCTTTTTATGCCATGTAGTAGACATATATATTTTTGTGTTTGTCTTTTCATTTCCATCTTGTATCCGAGGGGGGTTGATACCGAAATGTTGATATTGATTGTTGTTTGACTGTTGTAAAACTTAATTGATCCTCCTTTATTTCAAAATAAAAAAGTGTAACATCACACTTGGTGTAAATCTTTTTTAGTACGCATTCACCATCACATGTACTTGAAATGATCTCGTGAAATACATTTGAATTGTTAATGAAAAATGATTCCACTGTCTCAAGTACCATTTACCTTTTTATGAAATTGAGCACATTGAACGGATATTAAGTCAACTTTGAATATGACCGTAATTGAAACTGTACAGCCTACGGACTTTGATGTTAGTCTTCATTGGAGAATACATGTGCTGGAGGACATCTGCAAGATGATGCTGGCTGTAAGGTTCTGCTTTTCTTTTCTTAGTCAACCTTGTGTGCTTTTTCTTTGTGTTCTGGAACGTAGCCCTGTTTCTTTGTGTTCTGGAACGTAGCCCTGTTTCTTTGTGTTCTGGAACGTAGCCCTGTTTCTTTGTGTTCTGGAACGTAGCCCTGTTTCTTTGTGTTCTGGAACGTAGCCCTGTTTCTTTGTGTTCTGGAACGTAGCCCTGTTTCTTTGTGTTCTGGAACGTAGCCCTGTTTCTTTGTGTTCTGGAACGTAGCCCTGTTTCTTTGTGTTCTGGAACGTAGCCCTGTTTCTTTGTGTTCTGGAACGTAGCCCTGTTTCTTTGTGTTCTGGAACATAGCCCTGTTTCTTTGTGTTCTGGAACGTAGCCCTGTTTCTTTGTGTTCTGGAACGTAGCCCTGTTTCTTTGTGTTCTGGAACGTAGCCCTGTTTCTTTGTGTTCTGGAACGTAGCCCTGTTTCTTTGTGTTCTGGAACGTAGCCCTGTTTCTTTGTGTTCTGGAACGTAGCCCTGTTTCTTTGTGTTCTGGAACGTAGCCCTGTCTTTCATTTTTGTTCATTGATTTCACCTGTGTTTGTTTCTCACCTGGTCTCATCAGCTCCCTATTTAGTTCAGTTCTTTCTGTTTGTACAGTTGTTAGGTATTGTTTGTTTTTGTCTACCTGTTTTTGACCATTGCCTGCGACCACGATTCCTGCCTTCTGCGAAGGCTTAATAAACATCTGCCGCACTCTGCACGTGAATCTACACCTTGTTCTCCCTGAGTATACATTACAGAATACCTCAACTAAATACAGAATAGATTCAGCGGAGCTACAGCGGTGCCTAACCCAGCAAGAGGAGCTTGTGGAGGAAATTTGTCATGTTCTCCGCCAGCCTATCCCTACTCCT
The DNA here is from genome assembly GCF_018296145.1 of Oncorhynchus tshawytscha. NCBI lineage: Eukaryota > Metazoa > Chordata > Actinopteri > Salmoniformes > Salmonidae > Oncorhynchus > Oncorhynchus tshawytscha. The sequence goes on along the minus strand of NC_056452.1, from coordinate 16,282,470 downwards.
CCGATACCAGGTATCGTAACCCATAGCCCTCCTTCGTTCATACCCACGGCTGGTAAGTATGACGGTTCACCTGGGAAATGTCAGGGATTTCTGATGCAATTCAGCAAATATACTGAGCACGACCCCATTAACTTTGCCACCGACAAGAGCAGGGTGGATTTAGTTGTGTCTCTACTCACAGGCAAAGCCCTGGATTGGGCCACCGCCACATGGACTGCCAACAGCACAGAACTTGGTTCCGAGACCCATTTCCACACCCTCTTCAAAGAGGTATTCGATCACTCTGCCTCTGGTCGTCCTATAGGAGACCTCCTCATAGAACTTCAACAAGGACGCAATTCAGCTGCCTAGTATGCCCTCGAGTTCTGCATCATGGCTGCAGGGAGTGGATGGAGTGAGGCTGCTCTACTTACCTTCTACTGAAGAGGGCTCAATAGGGAACTTCAGGCGGAGCTGGCCTGTGGAGGTGACCTTCAGGATTCAAATCAATACCATCGTATGTCCATCTCCTCCGGCGGTCGGCGAGGAGGTGGTCGATGAACTCTGCCACCCAGGAACCCGAAACCTTCTCTTTCCGTGATTCTTAAGGATAGGCCTTAAATCCAAATGGTTTGGGATAGGCTTAAAACAAAAATATCCAAAACAACTTTCAATCGCTGGATTCAAAATTGCAACCTTTGGAATCAGGAGGCAGATGCTTACATCCGTCCACATCCACAGCACCCTAGCAAAACCAAAACCTACTTGAAGGTAACAGCACTCACTGTTGCCCCTAGTGGCCGGTTTCCACACTCCAGACGTCCTCAGACATGGACGGATGTCGAATACTGACTCGTATCACGGGTAACCTAGCTGTCCTCTCTGCTTTCGTCGTGTGTGTGTGTGTGTGGCGCACAGTACATGGCATGACTGTTGGTGTGGAGTGGTGGATTTTAAGTACTGTATGTTGAAGAAGCCTATTGGATACACAATATGTCAAGGCAAGAGAGAGCCAGGGAGAGGGAAGGAGAGAGAAAGTGAGTGAAAGGGAAAGCGAATGGGGGAGAGAGAGAGAAAAAAAAATAAGATCATAAAAGGGGATTACAGTGCAGTTAAAGGAGGCTGGATGTCAGCCAAGGGTCGGGCCCCTTTCCAGCTGCAAATGTACAGGGGTGGAAAGAGCTACACAAACTGCACTGGGTAACCAAGGAGGTATGAGGCCCACAGGAAAAGGAGAATGAGACTCAACACCTAAGGATGGATGAGATCAGATACAGAGGGATGAGATCTCATTCCACCCAGTTTACCACCATTGCATGTTAATGCTAAGCTTTAAAAAGGTTCAATGCAGCTGTTTTTTTTTTATCTCAATATCAAATCATTTCTGGGTAACAATTAAGTACCTTACTGTGACTGTTTTCCATTTAAAATGATCAAAAAGAAACAAAAATAACATCTTAAACAAAGAGCAAATTCTCAAGCGAGAATTTAGATAGGACTGTCTGGGAGTGGTTTGAGAGGAAAAACAAAAAATGTGCTGTTTTTAGGAGAGGTTTGGAACTCTTTTTCTTATTGGTCTATTAACTATGGTGATGTCACCATGGAATGCCAAAACTCCCTCCCAGCAAAACAGGCTGAAAATTCAAGCGGTCTTTTCAAACAGCTCTTAAACTAAAAGGGCATTATCATAAATTTAGACAATTTCACAGTATTATTCCAACCAAACATATATAAAACTGCAATGGGCCATTTAATAGCTGGTCGATCTATCCACATGCTCTTTATAAGCTGAGGCAATTAGTCTGGCTATAGATGTATCCCCTATTCAAAGAAAGCCACCTCGCCCCTCCTGCTCTCCCCACTCAAAGTGCACCTTCCTGGTGTTTCCCCCCCGCCCTCTCCCCAATCCCTGTGTAACAACTGAATTAATGTTTGCAGACCGGGTAAGCCCTGTTCAGGCTGACATTTGACTTGCGCTAGCTACATAGCCTAGCCTTACTAGCCTAGAGCACACTCAATAGGCTACAGCCTGGTTAGGCTAAATTTCATCACCTTGACTGACCTATTTAGTGTAGCCTACCTAGCCTAAGCGCTAGTGGACTCTTACCTAACAGCCCGGGCTACATCATCAACTTGACTGACATGTCCTATTTAGCCTAGCATACCTAGCGAATAACAGCTTCAAACAGCACCGGTGTGGCGGGATGAACCAAGATCCTTTTCTTCCCCTTTATCAGCACCTTCTATTAATAGTACCGTTGCTGTGATGTTTGAGTCCAGTATGTTCCACCAAACACAAGCCGGACCACATCCCAGAGGCATGTCTGGCAGCTAGCGTGCTCACTGAAACACTAATGTATGGACGTGTATGTTGTACATATGCAGGGCAGAGGCAGATACCAGGGGGAGGAAAGGGGGCAAGCTGAGAAGGTATTTCAGAAACATAGCTAGCTGTTCAAAGGGTCTGGAGGTGAGGGGCCAATCCAAATAGAAGAGTTTACAGACAGGCCAAGGGGTTATTCTCAGACGTTTGCTGAGAGGGTTGGATACTGTAACACAGGGTTCCCCAACTGGCGGCCCGTGATTTTATTTGGCCCCTAAGTTTTCTGAGCAAACAACAAAATTATAAAAGATCCCAGAATGGTTCCACGCGCACAAAAAGCTTATTTCTCTTACATTTTGCACACAAATGTGTTTGTTTAGGACAACATTCCACAATCAACAGCCTTATCCACTCTATGCGAAGGAGATGTGTCGTGCTGCATGAAGCAAATGGTGGTCACACCAGATACTGACTGGTTTTACTTATTTTGCACCATAATTTGCAAATAAATTCATCAAAAATCCTACAATGTGATTTTCTGGAATTTTTTTCTCATTTTGTCTGTCATAGTTGAAGTGTACCTATGATGAAAATTACAGGCCTCTCTCATCTTTTTAAGTGGGAGAACTTGCACAATTGGTGGCTGACTAAATACTTTTTTGCCCCACTGTATATACAGTATATACACTGTATATACAGTATATACATACATATACACATACATACACACACACCCGTTCAAAAGTTTGGGGTCACTTAGAAATGTCCTAGTTTTTGAAAGAAAAGCAAATCAGCTCCAAGTGATTTTAAAGTAAGATATGTGATTGTATACGAATGTAAGGAAGGGTTGAATTTATGATGTTTTAGTCAAATATTATATCTGTTTGGGCTCCTTGCGGTCAACTTGCAGTCTACAAATCATTTGTGATGATCTTCTGGCCTCCTGACCATCTGCTCAAGAAAAGAATTGGCCTGCGTCTAGTTGATGATCCCTGCTGTAGCAGGACAAACACACACACACACACACACACACACACACGCACACACACACACACACACACACACTGAATCAGCAGCAAGGGACACACACTCACTCTCAGGGGTGTGGCACCGACAGTGGCACACTTTGCACCCGGCTAACCTTGGCAGGGATTAAATGAAGTGCTTTGCCAAAAGGCACGTGGGGCACTTTATTGGCTGAAGGGTTATGCAATGATAACACACCGGAGCTGGCAGGCAGAGCGCAAAAAGAGAGGGCGGAAGAGCGAGTGAGGGGGGGTCCAGAAATTACAGGAACACCATTAACCATGGGCCTGTCCTCCTTTATAGCGGGCTCTGGCAGGAAGGTGGAATGGATAAAGGATCATGAATAAAGGATATTATACCACCAGACCCACGGTGACAAAGGTCTAAGTTTAATGAGAAGGTGCAGAACATGGCTGACTGATCTGGAACACTTCCAAATACCAAAGTTAGGTTATCCATTCATCTCTCCCCTACCAGTGTGTGGGGAAAACAAATACGGATGTGTGATTTTGGTTTTTACTATCCTCGTAGGGACCAGAAGTCCTTACAAGGATAGTGAAACAAGGAAAATATGCCGGTCCCCACAAGCAAAAATGCTATTTTAGGCTTAGGGGTTAGATTTGGGGTTAGAGTTACAATGGGATAGGGTTAGAAGATAGGTTTAGGAGTTAGGGTTAAGGGTTAAAGTTAGGGTTAGGTTAAGTATTAGGAACAGAGCTCCGAGTGCTAGATGCACCTTACAATGACAATGCAAGAACCCCTGGGAGAATGCACTCTGCTTTGTGACAGGCAGGATGAGGAACCCGGACCCACACGCACAAGCCTCAGGGAACACAGGTCACCATAGAAGATTAGGGTTAAGCACCACCTCAAAAGGTTAAGGTGAGGCACCCCACCCCAAAGGTTAAGGTGAGACACCCCACCCCAAAGGTTAACGTGAGGCACCCCACCCCAAAGGTTAAGGCTAGAGTTCAGGCCAAGAAGAACAGGAGACATGCGAGGGTGCCGACAGTAACAGGGAGAGAACCCTCAGAGGCCGTTATGTCCTTCCTTCCAAAAGGTCAGCTACGGTTGCAAAGAAGGGTCATCGGGCGAAAGCAGCAGTTGGCCGCGCAACCGCCACCTCTGACAGGTGACTTCAGTGTCTGGCTTTCTTTTTTTCCCCCGACTGTTAGATGCATCCCTGCAATGATCCATGCATGAATCAGTGGCACTCTGCTTGACCGTCAACACACCGGAGAATGAGAGCCCAAGTGTGGACTATTCGGCCCCCCATTGTTCCAGTCTAGATGTATATACCCACCCAGAAAGGTCAGATGGAGAGCCGCACCATTGTTATGCCCCCAGCCTGCTTTGAGAGCAAGCCACTGAGCCCGCAAGCCCTTGTGTGCATGTCTGTCTGTCTAGCTATCCGTCGGGTGGCCCCTCCCTCGCCGCAACCTAAGTCCGAGCTCCTTGAAACAGCCCGCAGCTACGTTCCTCTGCATCACCACGTTGACCCTCACCGAGGGAGACTGGGGCGACGAGGAGCAAGACTGACCACGCAGCGCGCCCACACACACACACAATGTGGCCCCTTAGGTCCAAAACACTGCCTTTCCTGTGTCTGCACATGTCTGTACATGTCTGTACATGTCTGCACATGTCTGTTGTGTGGCTGAGTGGAGCAAGTGGGAAGGAAGGTGAGTAAGTAGAGGAGAAGAGAAAAAGAAGGGAAATGGAAAAACACAACAAGCAAAAAAGAAAAAAACTCAGGGCAAGCACCCTTATGGCTATCACCTCGGCGGAGGAGTCGAGCTGCAACGCGTTTCGTCCTTCTCCTACTCCTCAGGTAGCAAAGACAGGGGGGGGGGGGAATACATCTATCTACAAAAAAACTCAAACTAAATAAAGGTGACGGTAAAAAAAAGTTGCCAAATTGGCCCAAAGTGCAGAAGGTCCACTGTGAAGAAACAGAAGAAGTGGTGCTAATCCCATCCAGTAAGAAAACAATTAGAGGTTGGAGAAAGCAGCTCTTCTCTCCTTGATGGTTGGGGAAAATAGGTTTTTGTTTGGTCCCCTCAAGGATTGTGTGTGTGTGTGTGTGTGTGTACAAATGTCCACAAATAGATAGTAAAACAAGGAAGACAAGGAAGTGGGGGACATTTCCCAGGTCTCCATGAGAAAAAAAGGGTTAGGGTTGTAACCCTATTTTAGGGTTAGGGTTACAATTAGTATTGGAGTTAAGGGTTAGGTTTAGGGGTTAATGTTTGGGTTTAGGGCAAGGGTTAGGCTTACGGTTAGGGAAAATAGGATGCTGTGTCTTGTGTGTGCTTTTACGTGTTCATCTGCCTGTGTTATCCACTGTGCCAAATGAGTCGTTCCCTCCCATGGCTTTGCCTGGATATACAGAAAACCTATCCCACATGCTCGTAACAACTCCAAACAGAAACTATTAACCCCTGTGTACATACCATACGGGTTACTGGATGTGTGAGTGACCCTGTGTGTTAGCGTGGCCTCTCTCTCTCCTTCCTCCCTCTGTGTGTGAATTAAAGCGCTTCCCTCTATTCTTCTTGCGGCGCTGTGAACTACAGCAACCCTGTTTACTGGAGGGTTCCACAGCTCATTTGTGTGGTGAGCGTGTTGGAGGGAGGCTGAGGAAGCGGAATACTTGTGGCTGTCAACAAAAGACACGGAATGCCCTCTCTAAACTAGCTAGCTAACGATGCCCACCGCTAGCCTCCAGTTGCCACATACGTCCCCTTATCTCTGCCCTCTCCCTCCCACTTTTCCTTTATCCCCCCCCCCTGCCTTCTCTTTAACTTGGGTTACTAGTCTGGTCTTGATTACAGCGGTGTACACTGTATACAAAGCATTGTGACTCTGTTTATTGCAGTTTGGACGCAACAAACACGCTAATTACGGATATCCTAGCTGTACAAAATAGCCCAAAGTGACCCTGACCACAATGTGTCTTTTCTTGGTGGGATCAAGCGTTTGAAATCAAGACCAGCTCTTTGCACCATCACTGCACTTTTCATTATTACTCAAGTAAGGAACAAAGTGTTTCGCCGAGCCCTCAATCCCTTACACACACACACACACACACAGAGAGAGAGTGAGCCAGCATGTTCTTACGTCTCAGGGTTAAATTACCCAGTTCTTCCACGATTATTTCTAGACTTACTGTATTACTTATCTACAGAGGGTGTTACTTATAAAGATTCACTGTTAAACAGCAACGGACCCTCTTTTGTCCTCAGCTACACACAATACGTACTTATCCATGCTATGATATCCTTATCTCTAATCCTATAAGGCTGAGCCCACACAAAGTCAAAAGGAAAACACACATCGCAATCGGGAGTAGGGACACTGAAAGCAGAGTGGTCCAACCAGGTCCCACTCTCCAAACAGTTCCTTTTATTCTGTTCAAAGACAAGACTAGACTGATTGTATAGCGTGGTCGCCCGACTGTTTAAGCAGGGTCTCAAGTTCATATCACTCCCTCCCGGCTGCACCTGTTTTTTTTGGGTTGTTTTTTTTTACTTCAACGGACACCGCCGGAGGGGAATGAAAGAGAGAGAGAGAGAAAACGTTCCCATACATCCATCCAGAGTGAGACGTGTTTTTATGCAGAGCAACTTTGTTGGCGTGGGTTCTTATTGAACAGGCAGAATTGTTGGATTGTGAAAAATATGACAAATTCAATGTATGCAATTGTGCAACAAAAATGTGATTTATGGATACTAAGTAATGTTAAAAAATAAATAAATAAATATAAACTCACGAACAACCACGAGACAAGATCATAGTCTTGATTAGCATAACAAAGCAGGTTAAAGTTTCCGCCAGCATTTCTTTGAGGTACACTACATTATTTTGTAAAGCGGCAGAAGGCAAATTATTTTATTTTTTTACTTTGTCAGCCGAACAAAATAGCGCTATTGTTTATGTTATATGACTGGAACTATTCATCTTTCAAAGATATATTAATAATGACCTTTTGGAAATGCTCCACATTGTCAGGAATTACCGTTGGATGATGGATGGGGAGGAAGGTAGACTAATGTTTAGGAGCGTTGGGACAGTAACCATAAGGCTGACGGTTCAAATCCCGAGATGTCTAGGTATAAAAATCTGCTGATGTGCCCTTGAGCAAGGCACTTAACCCTAATTACTCTGGATAAGATCATCTGAGTAGAACACTTGGAAAAGAAAAGGAGAGCTGCACACTCTAGGAGCTCATTTAGACAGACAGACAGACAGACAGACAGACAGACAGACAGACAGACAGACAGACAGACAGACAGACAGACAGACAGACAGACAGACAGACAGACAGACAGACAGACAGACAGACAGACAGACAGACAGACAGACAGACAGACAGACAGACAGACAGACAGACAGACGTGGTCTTCATCCTCTGTGGAGATGGAGGAACCTTCCTGAAGGACAACCATCTCTAGAGCACTCCAACAATCAGGCCTTTATGGTAGAGTGGCCAGACGGAAGCCACTGCTCAGTTAAAGGCACATGACAACCAACTTGGAGTTTGCCAAAAGGCACCTAAAGGACTCTCAGACCATGAGAAACAAGATTCTCTGGTCTGATGAAAGCAAGATTGAACTTTATGGCCTGAATGCCAAGTGTCACATCTGGAGGAAACCTGGTAACATCCCTACGGTGAAGTATGGTGGTGGCAGCATCATGCTGTGGGGATGTTTTTCAGCGGCAGGGACTGGGAGACTAGTCAGGATCGAAAGAAAGATGAACGGAGAGATCCTTGATGTAAACCTGCTCCAGAGCGCTCAGGACCTCAAACTGGGGTGAAGGTTCACCTTCCAACAGGACAAAGACCCTAAGCACACAGCCAAGCCAACGCAGGAGTGGCTTCATGACAAGTCTCTGAATGTTCTTGAGTGGCCAAGCCAGAGCCCGGACTTGAACCCGATCGAACATATCCGGAGAGACCTGAAAATAGCTCTGCAGCGATGCTCCCCATCCAACCTGACAGAGCATCTACAGAGAAGAATGGGAGAAACTCCCCAAATACAGGTGTGCCAAGCTTGTATCGTCATACCCAAGAAGACTCAATGCTGTAATCGCTGCCAAAGGTGCATCAACAAAGTAGTGAGTAAAGGGTCTGAATACTTATGTAAATGTGATATTTTCATAAATGTTTTTATACATTTGCTAAAACTTCTAAAAACCTGTTTTTGCTTTGTCATTATGTGTGTAGATTGATGAGGGGAAAAAAACAATTTAATACATTTTAGAATAAGGTTGTACCGTAACAAAATGTGGAAAAAGTCAAGGGGTCTGAATACTTTCTGAATGCACTGTACATGCCTGTATGCCTATTTAAAATGCCTATAAATGCCTATTCAACCCCGGTTGCTTGTAGGGCTACAGCCTATCTGAAAGCAGTCAGGATATAATGCAGTTGGAAATTGACAGCAGAAGACCTTTATTCGATAATTTGGGAGCGTATTCATTAAACAAAAATAAAAAGATAGGCCTATTTTAACAATGACAAGTTTTTATGAGTGCGCCCCATAAAAAAATATGCACCGGTAGCCTATGTAACAGTGTTGCTTTCGTCCCTCTCCTCACCCCAACCTGGGCTCGAACCAGGGACTCTGTGAACACAACTGCCTCCCATGAAGCATCGTTACCTATCGCTCCACAAAAAAACGTGGCTTTTGCAGAGCAAGGGAAACAACTACTTCAAGGTCTCAGAGCGAGTGACGTCACCGATTGACACGCTTTTAGCGAGCACCGCTAACTAGCTAGGCATTTCACACCAGTTGTTATTGTCGGTCAGTCATAGCTGCACTACAGTCAGAGGCTCCATGTGTAGCAAGTAAAGTGGGATATTTCTAATCAATACAAAATATAGTTACAATTATGGAATTAAGTTGGCGAAATGAGAAGGAGTAGGCTACAATGATCAACCAACAGGTAGGCTGTTGTCCGCTTTGTGGTTCTAATGGCTGTCAATCTCGTGAGCTAGCATGGACGTTTCTACCTTGAGAGACAGAGCGGTATAGTGTCAGCAATGAGTGGTTGAAGGCCCCTCAAAATAAATGAGGTGTGGGGGCATGAGTGGTGAGGGCCTGGCTCCAAAAATCATTCTGACCCCAGAGCTTTTAAGTATTTGCAATTCAAGAAAAACATGCTATTGTAGCAGAAATTCTCATGTAATTGTTAGCCTATATAAGGCGGTAGGTAGCCTAGAGGTTAGAGCATTGGGCCAGTAACCAAAAGGTTGGTGGATCGAATCCCCGAGCTGACAAGGTAAAAATCTGTCATTCAGCCCCTGAACAAGGCAGTTAACCCACTGTTCCTAGAATTTGTTCTTAACTGACTTGCCTAAAAAAAAAATATATTACAAAAAAATAGCTGTAGCTTCAGTTTAACTTATGGATGTTCACAAAGAGGGGGAAAGGGCTGAATGGAAGTGAACAACTTCCTTTTGATGTGGAAAAACAAACAACTACCCCGCCGGAAAGGATACCAGGCTCTGGGGGAGGGCACTCGCCATGACAACCAGGCACCAGCAGCTGTTCCAGAGCTCATAAGCCCCTTATGAAGAGGGCCTCAAAGGACGGGTGATGTGGTGTCAGGGCAACCCCAGCTAGTCCCATGGTAGGGTGGGTATTGCTTGCCCATTATGCCCCACTTCCATAATGTAATGAGTTTCACACATTGACTTTAACATTGACACTTAAGTCCAATCAAAAAGATACCATTTCAGCCTGAGACCATATGAGATTAACAGAATAGAAGATCATATTTGCATTATACTATGTAGTCTGCATGACATTGTACATAGAATGAAAGAGACTTGATAATGGCTCCATGGCACAACCCATTTAATAAAACAACTGTTTCTGATATTTCCCATAGCAGACACAAGCTTTCATTTCACTTAAAAGGCTGCCGTTGTTGGTCTTTTTCTGGGCTAGTCTAGTGGCAACAGGAAGTTGCAGCGGTAACAAAAGTTACGTTTGAACTCGACGACTGCAGTGTCTTAGCAAACCGTGGGTTCACGGACTCAACCAACTTCTTTATGACCCATGTCACACGGCCTACTCCGCAACCAAAAGAAAGTGAAAACATGTAAATTGGTTGTAGGCAGAGGAGAAGCATAGTGTCATCTGTCATTGTGCTTTATGTTAAAGCACAGTGTGTACTGTGTCAATATGACATAGCAGATTAGGTGCAATTAATGCCATACCTCCCATGGGTTTGTAGACTAAACAAAGTAGTCATTGTCCTTCCATCACCACTTTGTGGCTTACTAGGCCCCATCTCCAGACGTTAACCTCAACAAAATGATCTTGAACTAACCGTGACCCCGGACCATCCCAGCCAATCAGCTCAGGTTACAATAAAAATAGAGCCGTGAAAGTGAAGCTATCATAACAAAGAATAAAATGACTCAACGCTACACCGTAAGCACTCCATCTACCAACCAACAGTTTACTCTTCATCTGGTGCTCTCTGGTTGACCCATCTTTCTTTACTGCTCTAATACTTTTGTTGAGGTATTTCCTGGACTGCTGACTGTGGGGAGAGGCAGACAAGCCAACCACTTCCCTCTGTTCAATGACGGAGCTGACAAATAAAACCACAATACTAGTCAACAGCACCCACTGCCTTGCCTCACTCCAACCTAACATTATAGCATTATAGCATTGCACTATTGAGCCTGCTCTGCAACCTAACATTATAGCGTCGCACTATTGATCCTGCTCTGCAACCTAACATTATAGCATTGCACTGTTGATCTGACACTGCAACCTAACATTATAGCATTGCACTGTTGATCCTGCTCTGCAACCTAACATTATAGCATTGCACTGTTGATCCTGCTCTGCAACCTAACATTATAGCATTGCACTGTTGATCCTGCTCTGCAACCTAACATTATAGCATTGCACAATTGATCCTGCTCTGCAACCTAACATTATATCATTGCACTGTTGATCCTACACTACTCAGAACCTTCATCATTGTAACCACTTGCTCTGCATGCACAGGTCAACTAAATTCCATATGGCAATAATACTTTCAGTACACTGCAACCAAAATGTATATTACAGGTGTATTACCAATATACAGTGCTTTAGGAAAATATTCAGACCTCTTGACTTTTTCCACATTTTGTTACAATACAGCCTTATTCTAAAATGGATTAAATAAATAAAAATCCTCAGCAATCTATACACAATACACCATGATGAAAAAGCAAAAACAGGTTTTTAGAAATGTTTGCAAATCTATAAAACATAAAAAACAGATACCTTATTTACACAAGTATTCAACCACTTTGCTATGAGACATGAAATTGAGCTCAGGTGCACCCTGTTTCCATTGATCATCCTTGAGATGTTTCTACAACTTGATTGGAGTCCTCCTGTGGTAAATTCAATTGATTAATCATGATTTGAAAGGCACACACCTGTCTATACAATGTCCCACAGTTGACAGTGCATGTTAGATCAAGAACCAAGCCATGAGGTCGAAGGAATTGTCCGTAGAGCTCTGAGACAGGATCGTGACGAGGCAGAGATCTGGGGAAGGGTACAAAAGCATTTCTGCACCATTGAAGGTCCCCAGGAACACAGTGGCCTCCATCATTCTTAAATGGAAGATGTTAGGAACCACCAAGACTCTTCCTAGAGCTGGCCGCCCGGCCAAACTGAGCAATTAGGGGAGAAGAGCCTTGGTCAGGGAGGTGACCAAGAACCTGATGGTCACTCTGACAGAGCTGTAGATTTCCTCTGTAGAGATGGGAGAACCTTCCAGAAGGACAACGATCTCTGCAGCACTCCACCAATTTTATTTGTATTATTTGACCTTTATTTAACCAGGTAGGCCAGTTGAGAACAAGTTATCATTTACAACTGCGACCTGGCCAAGATAAAGCAAAGCAGTGTGACACACACAACACAGAGTTACACATGGAATAAACAAACATACAGTCAATAACACAATAGAAAAATTGATATACAGTGTGTGCAAATGTAGTAAGACTAGGGAGGTAAGGCAATAAATAGGCCATAGTGGTGAAATAATTACAATTTATCATTAACACTGAAGTGATAGATGTGCAGAAGACAATGTGCAAGTAGAGATACTGGGCTACAAAGGAGCAAAAAAAGTTATAATATGGGGATGAGGTAGTTGGGTGGGCTATTTACAGATGGCTGTAGCATGAATGCCAAGAATCATGTCTGGAGGAAACCTGGCACAATCCCTACAGTGAAGCATGGTGGTGGCAGCATTTTGCTGTGGGGATGTTTTTCAGCAGCAGGGACTGAGAGACTAATTAGGATCGAGGCAAAGATGAATGGAGCAAAGTACAGAGAGATCCTTGATGAAAATCTGCTCCAGAGCACTCAGGACCTCAGACTTACCTTCCAACAGGACAACAACACTAAGCACACAGCCAAGACAACGCCGGAGTGGCTTCGGGACTAGTCTCTGAATGTCCTTGAGTGGCCCAGCCAGAGCCTGGGATTGAACCCGATCAAACATCTCTGGAGAAACCTGAAAATAGCTGTGCAGCAACGCTCCCCATCCAACCTGACAGAGCTTGAGAGTATCTGCATAGAAGAATGTGAGAAACTCCCCAAATACGGGTGTGCCAAGTTTGTGGCGTCATACCCAAGAAGACTCGATGCTGTAATCGCTGCCAAAGGTGCTTCAACAAAGGACTGAGTACTTACATAAAGGTGATATTTCATTTTATTTTATACATTTGCACAAATTTCTAAAAACCTGGTTTTGCTTTTTCATTATGGGGTATTGTGTGTAGATTGATGAGTAAAACAATTTAATACATTTTAGAATAAGGCTGTAACGTAACAAAATGTGGAAAAAGTCAATGGGTCTGAATACTTTAGGCACTATATCTCTCTTAAATAAGAGAACCTCTTAAATAATTATTATTTCCTGTCTAGAACAACAACAACAAAAAACTTACCAGAAACAATTGGATCCACTTGATTTCCAGGTGAAATTTCTTGTTAAAATGTCACAACCTGGAATAGAAATGACAATTACATTTAAATGCCACTGAAGTATGTATTTGTGTGGATATATCCCCATAGCTTTGGTTTAAATGTCACAGTCTCTAAGCATTGTAATGCAGCAGGAAAAAAATACATCTGTGTAAGTGTCTTTCCAGTAAAGTATAGACTTAAAATGCCCATCTGAAAAATGAATTTCTCTCAAGTGTAGAGTCAAGGTTCAGAATGCATCCGGTCCAAAAATATCCACTGGGATTACAGTGAGCCATGTGGTGAATCATACAGTTGGAGATTCAGGCAACCCAAAGACTGGCATCACTCCCACTGTATGCTAAATGCATCCTAAGTCAGTTCTACTGAAAAAATACTGTAGCTTGCTTCCTCCATTGTCCCAACTGAGAGAAGAGGTGAGTGTACAGGGAAACAGGTTTTTTTTTCTGGATCAAACAGGGTCTTCAGTGGTGTCCGTGGCAAGGGGCTTGTTTGGCCTGGCTGAATTTTAGAAAACACTTTCTCAAATTTCTCCATGGAGGATTAAAATAAAATTAAGTTTGGACTTAAACGACCTGAAAAAACATAAAACCTTCTTTTTAATCGCTCAGGCGGCCTGCCCAAGGATTTCAATGGAAGCAAAATCCCTGGGAGAGAAAGAGAGAGTAAGTAATGCTAACAGCGCCAATAGTGACAGATGGGCAGGGAGTGGCGATACACTCTGACTCTCCCACCTGAGAGGCACGAGTGAGGGATCTGTGTCACCACTACTCCATCCTCCGGCGCCGGTCCTCTCATTGTCTCTGACAGATGCTCCACTACAGTCCAACAACATTCACTTTGAACTGCACCCTCTCCCACTCTTCTCCCTCTGAAAACACACATCAAGCTGTTTCTCACCAACTACAACCGCTAGCTATTCGCTAACACATTCCTGCACCACGCTACACTGCACATACAACATGCTAACTGTTCCATATAGCCCAGTGACTTCACATTTTGTCACACGATGTTCAAAATATAAAGAATGCTCTTTTTCCATCAAATGAGAAAACTATTCAAGATGAACGCTAGACATTCACCAAACTGCTCACTGTGCCGTAAGGGGGATCCTCGCACATTTTTTCATATGGTTCGATGATAACGTGATAACCTCACGTTGGCAGGCTCCTAATTCCTTAAACAGACAGCAGTGCCTGCTGTCATTCATGGGCAATATTCACATGAAAATATCTGTAGCACGTATGCATGGTGCTAGTGTAGAGCAGACAAGGTGACCCATGGTCATGGCCAAAGATAGCTCCTTGTGCTGTGCATTTGTGTGCTACGCAAACATGTCAATGACCTAATGCCCATACAGGCAGCAAAGCTCCCACTAAACCTATCCCACTCCCTCCTCCCCATTTCCAACCACCAAAACCTGATATCTGCACCTGTGGAGTCATAAACACTGCACTAGAACAGGGGAAAATAAAACCCTCCCTCCCTTCTGCCTTTCATTCTGGTCTACTGTACTAACATATCTCACAGATATTTTATTTTACCTTTATTTAACTAGGCAAGTCAGTTAAGAACAAATTCTTATTTTCAATGACGGCCTAGGAACAGTGGGTTAACTGCCTGTTCAGGGGCAGAATGACAGATTTGTACCTTGTCAGCTCGGGGGTTTGAACTTGCAACCTTCCGGTTACCTTCCGGTTACAAGTAGTTCTCTCTAGCAAAAGGATTAGTGGCCTCAGAGACGCATAGAACGACAACTGTTGAAAAAAAAATCCACACGATTAAACAGCTCAATACGCCTGAGGTATGAAAGGTCAAGTGTCCTCCAGACGCACTATACATTCAATAAGGACAAGAGTTAGCTGAAGAAACTTGATGTCGGTGATCCGTGTGTGTTCTGGCAAGCCAGGGACAGGCACCAAGTAGTTGAAGGTTCAGGAGGGGTGGAAATCAGAGGGAGCTGCAAAGGTTGGGGTTTGAAGGGGGGGTCTGCTGGTCAAAGCAAACCTCTACAGTGAATTTCATGTGGCCAGCTTTCCTCAAAAAGGCTTTCCATCTTAATCCTCCAGCCAAATGGAGGTGTCTAACCTAACACTTAGCCTATTGCTCGTCTTAGGTACATTTGTTCAGTAATGTAAGTGGATGGTGCAGCCTGCAAAGGATTTATACAGGATTTACGTTATATATTATATTCCCCAATCGTCTCTCAGTCCACTGCTCTCTGCTACTATAATAATATATCTTCCCTGCCACTACTGGATCATTGAGAGCAGCAAACTTGTATTATTTTAACAAATTAACTTACATAAGAACAATTACGGTGCTTGTGCAACTCAATAAATACCCTTTCAACTTTGAATAACCCATTTTTTGAAATTCTGAATGTACCTCACATATCAACATGGATACAGTGGCCGTCTATACCATGGCCTGATATCTTCAATAGGTTCAGACTGAGTATGAACGTATATGCAGATATACATTTTATCATCAGTATCTGATTTGGCAAATGTACCAACATAATACAATTTAGTCAGGACAGTAGAGTACACTTATATACTCTCATTATTCAATGGCCCCTTTTTGTTTTTGGCCATTATGGCTTTGCACATCTGATGACATTCATTTATATTCACCGCCAAGAAGGTCACGGGCGCTCTTTGGATGCCACTTGACGTGGCAGCCACAGAAAGTGAGTCCACTCCTACCTATTCAGAAGATAATGGAACAATGTCCAATGTCTACGCTTCATTAAGGTTACACGTGTAACAAACTCTTTTGCCTTTTGATCCTGGCTTTGGCTTTGCCAACTTCGTCACATGATCCAGCTGGCTTCGGATGGATTCTTGGCCAATTAATCAACTGTCCAACAAGACATTGCACAGCAGTAGTGTCAGAAATGTAATGACCTGTAATGACCTGTATGAAAGTTGGAAGGGGCTCTCCCTTACTG
The DNA here is from genome assembly GCF_018296145.1 of Oncorhynchus tshawytscha. Lineage (NCBI taxonomy): Eukaryota > Metazoa > Chordata > Actinopteri > Salmoniformes > Salmonidae > Oncorhynchus > Oncorhynchus tshawytscha. Next base: position 16,266,170 of record NC_056452.1, on the reverse strand, counting down.
TTGAGAGACTATTGATTTTTTTTAAATGCATCTCTTGACCAATGGGTAAAATAACATCTTAAATTGTGTAAAGAATCATGTAAAGAATCATGTAAGAATCATCTAAGAAAATCAATGGTCCAAACCTCATGTCCCTATCATAATCCGTTAGAACTTATTGGAGTTTCTACCCTCATCAAAGGACAAAAACCACACAAGCCACTGCCTGTTCACAACCGCTACCATCCAGAAGGTGAGGGTCAGTACAGCTGGGAACAAGAGGCTGCTAGCACATTAGAGGCTGCTGCCCTATATATATATATATAGACTTGAAATAACTGGCCACTTTAAAAAATTGGAACACTAGTCAATTGAATAATGTTTACATATTTTGCATTACTCAACTCACATGTATATACTGTATTCTTTCCTATTCTGCTGTATCTTAGTCTATGCCACTCTGACATTGCTCATCCAAATATTTATATATTCTTAATTCCATTCCTTTAGATTGTGTGTATTGTTAGATATTACTTGTTAGATATTACTGCACCGCTGGAGCTAGAAACACAAGCATTTCACTACACCCGCAATAACATCTGATAAACACGTGTATGTGACAAATCCAATTTTGATTTGATTTTGTAGGATGGCCAGAAGTAGGGCAACTAAATCAATGGAGGCCAGAGAAAAAAAAAAAGTGGTCATGAAAATGGCATCACGTCAACTAGGCTGGATGCTGGGAAAGAATTAAGGCTACAGGACAGGCTTACCATTGAACTTGTCATCTTTCTCCTCAAATACAGAGGACATAAAACAATAAAGAGGTAGAATAGATATACATTTTGAGACATGACGTGGTATTTTCATATTGTAAGATATGATGTTCATATTAAACGCAAAGTTCCTGTTCTTTTTCATAGTTTTCTCACAAAAAAAAAAACATGTGTATCTCTGTGAAATGTCAATGAGCTTTTTTTATTTTCAAAGCCTTTTACATTTAATTCGGCTCAGTTCATGCTAATTTAACTATTTGCGACCCGCGGAAACAACTTTGAAGACGAATACAAAATGTAACATCCTAAAATGTTTTGGTGATAAAGCTGCACCGCTCTGAACAGAGCTCGGTGGATATTATCGGGTGCATTAGGTTAAGAAATCCTACTTTTTTAAAAATATAATGTTAATGATTTGTTAGAGAAAGAGCCCACTGAACAATTCAGAACATTAAAAATGTCTTGGTAAAATGTATTTAGAAACATAAGGAAGTGAAATGTCATCACCAAAGCATGTTTTCTCCCACTGGGCAGAGTCACCTGAATTCATTGCGGGTGCATTGAAATCAGAAAACACTGTTGGCACTCATGTCTGTTACTCCATTGAGGGGCACTGTTTATATTAGCAAAGGCAACTAACACACTATACATTTAATACCTGGAATAAGCAGTCAATCGCTTGTCAACCCATAAACCTGTACTGCCTCCCATCTTTAGAGGCTCCGAAAGCAGTTTAAAAGGATAGTTCAGGATTTTGGCAATGACGCCATTGGGAAATTATTCCGACCCCTTGAATTTTTCCACATTTTGTTATGTTACAGCCTTAATCTAAAATGGATTTAAAAAAAGTTAAATATCACATTTACATAAGTATTCAGACCCTTTTCTCAGAACTTTGTTGAAGCACCTTTGTCAGCGATTACAACCTTGAGTCTTGAGTTTGACGCTTACAAGCTTGGCACACCTGTATTTGGTGTGCAGATCAGCAGGTCCTCTCAAGCTTTGTCGGGTTGGATGGGGAGCATCGCTGCATAGCTATTTTCAGATCTCTCCAGAGATGTTCAATTGGGTTCAAGTCCAGGCTCTGGCTGGGCCACTCAAGGACATTCAAAAACTTGTCCCGAAGCCACTCCTGCGTTGTCTTGGCTGTGTGCTTAGGGTTGTTGTCCTGCTGGAAGGGGAACATTCACTCCTGTCTGAGGTCCTGAGCGCTCTGGAGCAGGTTTTCATCAAGGATCTCTCTGTACTTTGCTCCAATCATCTTTACCTCGATCCTGACTAGTCTCCCAGTCTCTGCCGCTGAAAAACATCCCCACAGCAAGATTCTGCCACCACCATGCTTCACCGTAGGGATGGTGTCAGGTTTCCTCCATATGTGACACTTGGCATTCAGGCCAACGAGTTCAATCTTGGTTTCATCAGACCAGAAAATCTTGATTCTCATGGTCAGAGTCCTTTAAGTGCCTTTTGGAAAACTCCAAGTGGGCTGTCATTTTCCTTTTATTGAGGAGTGGCTTCAGTCTGGCCACTCTACCATAAAGGCCTGATTGGTGGAGTGCTGCAGAGATGGTTGTCCTTCTGGAAGGTTCTCCCATCTCCACAGACAAACTCTGGAGCTCTGTCAGAGTGACCATCGGGTTCTTGGTCACCTCCCTGACCAAGGCCTTATCCCCCAATTGCTCAGTTTGGCCAGGCTGCCAGTTCTAGGAAGAGTCTTGGTGGTTCCAAACTTCTTCCATTCAAGAATGACAGAGGCCTCTGTGTTCTTGGGGACCTTCAACACTGCAGAAATGTTTTGCTACCCTTCCCCAGATCTGTGCCTCGACACAATCCTGTCTCAGAGCTCTACGGACAATTCCTTCGACCTCATGGTTTGGTTTTTGCTCTGAGAGGCACTGTTAACTGTGGGACATTTTATAGACAAATGTGTGCCTTTCCAAATCATATCCAACCCAAATGTGGGAAAAATAATCAAGGTGTCTGAATACTTCTCTAGTCAGCTGAACTCGTGGATACCATTTTTATGTCTCTGCTTCCAGTGCGAAGGAATTTAGCGGTAGTTTTGCGAGCCATTCGTAACTAGCTTAGCAGCTCCTAATCTCTCGAACTACCACTTTAAGCTTTTCATGGACAAGAGGCAAAAGGGGTTTTCATAACTACGTACCTTTTAAGTGTTTATGATTTGAAACATTCAGTAAGTTAGTGTACATTTGAAGGAATTTCAGAGCCACATTTTACACCCGTAGGGAAATACCTGAAAAGTGTAAACATGAATTCAGCAGCAGCATCTACAGACTTAGACAACAACTCAACCCCTGATCTCTACCCACAGCTCAGGGTCAGGGGTCAGCAGTGCATTGTGAAGCCCTGATAATTCCAACAAACTGTAGTCGCTGTCGTCCAGAGCTGTCGCCGATATCAAATGTTGGTTTCGCACACACTAACGGTACCCTTTTAAAGCAGTGCACAGCGGCTATGGCTGTTTGGTGTTGCCTTGCATAAGATTGTCATGCTATTCCTTACGCTAAGGTAGCAAAGGGCTGTTGACATGCCTCTCAGAGAGGGATAAATATGCACCGGCACAGACTGGCCAGATAAGGTCAGCTGTGGACTGGTAGGGTTCAAACGGTCAGTGGCCCAGGCCTCCCGTGCCCTTCATTTTACACAAACAGGAGGACAGCAGGAAGGATTTAAGAGTTCACTCGGCGGTAAACGGCTAATAACGTTCCAACCTCCCGTTCAGGGTCAGTCAAGCCTCTTATTGCGGTCTGTGGGGGAGGTCGACTAGCAGCGATACTTCAATCCCTGGGTCGTCTGTCACTTCTTTTGCAATCTGTTTCTCCCTGGCGCTTTCCGTAGCATTGTGCGGGCGGTGGGTGTGTATCTGTGTGTGTGAGTTAGGAGAGCAGTGAAAGGAGAGAGCAGCACATCTTATAAGCTAAGTCAACAACATTATATCTGCCTCATTTGTTTAGGCAAAGATGGTAGTTAGCAGGGTTAACAGTGAAAGGGGAGATTGGGAAATGCCTCTCAGTGTGGAAACCCTGACATTCAAGTATACTATAATTTCCTACTTGGATGGTTGCGCACACTGATAATGACAAGCTTAACAATATTTCAGGCTGACACAGATGGCCAGCAATGGACGAATGTATGTATGGCCTAACAGTAGACAGTATAACAATATAAATACAGCAGAGAACAGAACTGTAGTCCTTAAATACCTAACCGGACCAAACTATAACAACAAAACCTTGGCTGGATGGAACTTGAACCACACAGATAATGCAGCATGTGTCTGAAGCAGCTTGACTGTGGTCGTTACGTGTGGGATGACAAGTGGGAGCTAGTCATGCCATCGTAAGGCTGATGGATAAGAAGGCATGGTTTGAAATGTAGGTAGCCTATAACATATCCTCCTTTCCACTCATTCCAGCCAAAACTAAATTTAAAAAAACAAATGGGCCTCTGTCTGGACGCTAACTTAAAGTAACAGTATACCTGGATGTTTCTGGCAAAGCAATTTCGCTCTAATATACAGCTATCAGTTTTCAGACTTTCCCAGAGGAGCCAAAGTCAGTGAGTCAGTTAGCGACGCCTCACCAGAGTAGCCAAGCCAAAACCAACCCCCAGAGAGAGTTTGCCAAACCTCATAGCCTTCTGTTTGCATATTATGGAAATCGGTGGAGCTATATTAATCTATGGGTGTAAATCACAAAAAGCATGCGGTGCAGGGTAAACAAGCGCCATGGGGGGTATGCAAATGACGACTCACTCTGACACAGATAAGGTGCTGGCCTGGAACATTAAATACAATCAGGTCCATAATTACTGACACCCTTACTAAATACTTACAAATACTGAGCTATATTGTACGCTATACAAATTTGGGGAAATTATATTTTATACTAATAAAATTGCCCAAGTAATAGAAAAACTCTCAAAAGATAGGGGTCAAAGTTATTGGCACCCCTGTTGTCAATACTCCGGGACTCTCCCCCTGCGAGGATAACATCACTGAGCCTTTATCAAAACATCTTTATGAGATTGGAGAACATATTGGGATGGATCTTAGACCATACCTCCATACAGCATATTGAGGACATTGAGGTACTTTTCTACATACGCTTCCGATTTTTAAACGCCAAACGCACCACTGGTGTGCGAGGCCAAAGATCTCTATTTTCATGTCATCTGACCAGAGCACCACCTGGAGTTTGATAAACAGCATTGGCACTTGGATTGGAACCGCTGCTACGGTCAGATGACATGAAGAGGCTATTCCATTCGGTTCTAGTCCATTTGTTTTCGAACAATAATACATAAATTATTTGGCGAGTATATATATATATATATATATATATATATATATGTTATTTCATTACCCCTCTTGAACTAAAACCAATATCTTTGTGTTTTAAAGTCACTTTAATCTATGAGTGGCCGGTTGCTGTGCATAGTTTATAGAGCTGCGCGTAGTTTATAAGTGCTAAGCTGTAGCGAACACACACACACACACACACACACACTAACCGAGCCAATGTGGAGATTAATCAGCTGGGGCCTGTCAAAAATGGGGCCCATCCTTCGCAGGCAGGGCAAGCCAAATAACTCTCCTTGTACTTTCTCTGCACTCTCCAATGCCCAGAGAGAGAGAAACGTAGAGAAAGAAGGGAGAGAGAAAGAAAGAAATACTTTTTTTGTCTGGTTTCTGTATAAGCACTTGTGTGACATCTGCTGACGTAAAAAGTGGTTTATAAATACATTTGATTTGATCAAAAAAGGGGCTTAAGTGGTGGGCGTGACAGGGGTGTGGCAGGAAGCACGTTCGGCCCATCAGCGTGGCAGAATTTTCTAGTCGATTTTAGAGGACCCATCTTGGAGGTGTAGAGACATTTTTAAGCCGATTTCCTACACTTCTATACATTTCTCCATGGAGCTGAGAGACAATGTTGCAGTTTTAAAAGCACATTTCCTGCAATTCTACATATTTTGCCATGCAGCTGAGAGAAAGTATTGCCGTTTTAAAGCGAATTTCCTGCGATCATATGCATTTTGCCATGGCTAATACAATGAGCTTTTGCTCAAACATAATAAACAATCAAATCTATTGTTAAATTCATCATTTCTTTAAAAAAAAATATTATCCCTGACTGTCTAGCCTTTATTTTGGTGATGGTTAGTTCTGAAAGATATATATATATTTTTTTTAAACTATATATATATGTAGTTTCCTGTGTGTATCAAGTATGGTCCACCAACCAAAGGACATTCAGCCAACTTGACACAACTGTGGGAGGCACTGGAGCCAACATGTGCCAGGAACCCTGTGGAACGCTTTTGACGTCTTGTAAAGTCCATGCCCCGACGAACTGAGGCTGTTCTGAGGGCAAATAGGAGTGCATCTCAATATTAGTACACTCAGTGTATAGGTCCATTATCTTTTCTACATATTATATAGCTGGTTTAAGTCATTTAAGCTTACTCTGAAAGCATTTTTTCATCCCCAGAATGTATTTCAGGATGGACTTAGGCGCAGTGTGGATTTAGGAGAAAAAAAATCCCAGAAATAAAAATAAAGAAAAGAAAGCCAGAGATCCTGGTAAGGTCGGATAGCATTCTGACACCCTTTTCAGAAAAAGGAATGCCTGACCTAATTCTCTGCCTTTCCCATTCCCTCTCGGTTCTGTGTTACAGAGGAAAGAGAGTATCTGGCTGTTATAGGCGGCCATTGCAGAGATGGACAAGTAGATCTTGTGATTTGTGTTTATTGTCCTTTACAAGAAATGCAAACAGCTGATGAGAAGTCTGTTGTGTTGACATCCTCAGAATAGCCCATGCCTGAACTGTGAGCATGCGCGCGTGTGCACATCCTCAAATCCGGTTCAATAATCAATTATTTCATTGGCACATTCACGCACACACACACACGCACGCACACACACACAATCTCTCTGGGGCCACACGGCCAGCCTTGGCCCCATAGCGTACTCCAGATGTGGAATGCAGGGACGCACAGAGGACAGTTGGACACGTCCCAACCTGGACAAGGGTCAAGGACTCATCCGAGGCAAGGTGGAAATGGAGTATCTGTTTGGAACATGTCCCACAAGCCAACTCTACTGTACCGATTTACTCCTCAGTCATAGAGTTCAACTCAATTTACAGGCTCTTAGGGCAAGAACAGCTGTACAGAAGACAGTTATCTATATTAACACTTGTTGTCCAAGTTGTCAAAACATATATGCGTGTGTGTGTGTGTGTGTGTGAGGGTGTAAGAGTGCTGCTTACAAATGCATGGAGGACTATCTGTACTTGTATGTATGCATTGATATGGGTGTGTGTACTCTGTCCCGGTCAGTGAGTCTATTGCTCTAAAGGTCTGGTCACGTGCAGTAATCACAGATCCATTGCATCATGAGGATAATGTTTCCTCACACCAGGGAACTATAGAGATATTCACATGATCCTGAACTCTGCCCTTTCATATGAGTACATAAACACCGACACAGCCAGCTGCACTTAAACATATGTCAAAATCTTAAAGGCGTACTGTACATTGATGCATAACACCGTCCAAAATGCACAAGTACACACCTAATAGACTCCAGAGGGTTTTTAATTACTGTTCACAAAACAATGTCCATACAGGCTAGAACACTTTACAATGGAAGAAGACACCGGTAGCTTTCCTTGCTAGCTAACAACTAAAGCTAATATCAATTAACTACCCTAGTACTTTGTTTGTGTTAATATGCAAACCATCATGCAAAATGTACTTATTTCAAAGCTGTTTGCCACCAAAAACTTTATTCATTCACTTATTCTCTCTCACAAAGACTATCTAGTATTGCCTCAGCGAACTGACTGCCTTGTGAATGACATCATTACTGGTTAAAGAGACAGCGCACATTTTTTATAAAGAAAGCTCCTTCTAGGCTTGGGCAGTATACCGTATATACTGTATCCTGGGGTACTTGGAAAAAGCCACAGGATGGTTTTTCAATATCGTCAATACCATCAAAACTATTTCTTTGAAGATTTTCAATAATTGTGAATATTTGTAGATACTTTTTTAAAGTTATTACCAGCAGTGCAATAACTTAGGAGATAAAGCAGATTGCATTCTTCATTTCACCTGTCACGTAGTTCTCCCAGAACAGGTGAGCCACTCTCACGTGTTGGTTTGTAAATAGCACAACAGGAGAAAGGGAGCTGGTGAGTCCATAGCGTTCTATATCAATCAGTGAGTCTCTGTTGTGCAGCGCACATGAGTTGATGAAGTTACACTTGAGAGCAGTTTACTTCTAAATGTTTGCTATCAGATACATTATTTATACAACAGCCTGGTGAAACCACTTCAAATGAGTGGATTTGGCTATTTCAGCCACACCCGTTGCTGACAAGGTGTATAAAATCAAGCACACAGCCGTGCAATCGCCAAAGACAAACATTGGCAGTAGAATAGCCCTACTGAAGAGCTCAGTGACTTGCAACGTGGCACCGTCATAGGATGCCACCTTTCCAACAAGTCAGTTTGTGAAATTTCGACCCTGCTAGCACTGGGGGGGACCAACTCCATATTAATGCCCATGATTTTGGAATGAGATGTTCAACGAGCAGGTGTCCACATACTTTTGGTCATGCAGTGAATCTTATAATGGATTTCTGCCAGAAATCAAAGAGCTGTACAGCTGCCATTTTTCCTTGTGCTTCCTACAAGCGTTAGTTCCCCTGTGCTTACTACTAGCGTTCTACTCATTTCTGCTCTGTGTACTACACATGCTGCTCTTCCTCGGAAAAGCATGCATCACAACTTCGTTCATTTGTGCAATTTCTCTACTTCACTTTCGCTTGAAAATGTACACACTCACTGAAAATGACATTCGGTAGAGACTAGCTATGCTTATAACTTTATGAGTTGGATTTGCCTGTTTTTGCAATTTGTTTGTTTGTTTTCGCTCGTTAGCATTTAGCTAACATTGTCTATGTGATTTCGCTATTAGTTTGTGCTAATTGTTTTAGCATTCTGGTGTGCTATGCCGGTAATACCATAAATCGCAGTATAAGAGAAGGATGGTATGACAATATGAAAATCTGGATACCGCCCAAGCCTAGCTACTTCTATGCAAATGTTGTTTATCAGTACAATAAAATAAGTCCCAAATAGAAGGGAAACAGATTGTTTGTCATCTGTAGCCCCATGAAATCACCTAAAACAAGCTCAGTAACTCAAAGCATGGATAGGCCTAGGCGACATCTTAATTTACCCTGTTTATCAATAGAGATTTACCATTCAAATAAATGATTACCATTATGTAGTTAGATTTATTCTTTTTTTTACCAAAGTCAAATTGATTGTATGACTGTATAATTGACTCATTAATGCATACATGGCAGTCTGAAAAAATTTTGATGTGTTTTCTGGGTTAGGGTTTTGCATAGTTAAAAAAAGGAAAAATAAAACATTGCTCCAAACTGTTTTTGTGCATTAATTAGGTGGAAAATAACTTGTTGTACAGAGTTCTTCTTCGAAAGTGAGATCAATGACGGTCATGTAATGACACGGCACTCTATAAATATATGAAAGAAGTGTCAACAAATTGTCGGCTAATGGGCATCCTGGTAAATCCAAATCAAATCAAACAGTCATCAGGGGTTGGAACATAATCGTTTCGTTCTGAATAGAACCATATAGTTTTCTTCCCCGTTACACTGGTCTGACAACAAAATAAAGTTCTGAACCGGTTGTAACCCCCAAAAAATGTAGTTTACATTGTCCTTTCTGTTCCTTTTTAAAGCTGCAATATGTAACTTTTTGGGTGACCCAACAAAATTCAGATAGAAATGTGAGTTATAGATCTGTCACTCATTAAAACCCTATGAAGTGGTAGATCTGTTTTATGTGCCCTAGTTCCATGCCTTACATTTTTTTTCTCCATGCCTTACACTTTTTTTGCGTCTTTAGCTTTCGGTTTTGTACACCAGCTTCAAACAGCTGAAAATACAATATTTTTGGTTATGGAAAATATATTTCATAGCAGTTTAGATTAGAGGTCGACCGATTATGATTTTTTTTAAGGCCGATACCGATACAGATTATTGGAGGACAGAAAAGGCCTATACCGATTAATCGGCCGATTTTTAAAAATGTATTTGTAATAATGACAATTAGAACAATACTGAATGAACACTTATTTTAACTTAATTTAATACATCAATAAAATCAATTTAGCCTCAAATAAATTATGAAACATGTTCAATTTGGTTGAAATAATGCAAAAACAAAGTGTTGGAGAAGAAAGTAAAAGTGCAATATGTGCCATGTAAGAAAGCTAACATTTAAGTTCCTTGCTCAGAACATGAGAACATATGAAAGCTGGTGGTTCCTTTTAACATGAGTCTTCAATATTCCCAGGTAAGAAGTTTTAGGTTGTAGTTATTACAGGAATTGTAGGACTATTTCTCTCTATACCATTTGTATTTCATATACCTTTGACTATTGGATGTTCTTATAGGCACTTTAGTATTGCCAGTGTAACAGTTTAGCTTCCGTACCTCTCCTCGCTCCTACCTGGGCTCAAACCAGGAACACAACGACAACGGCCACCCTCAAAAGAGCGTTACCCATGCAGAGCAAGGGGAATAACTACTCCAAGTCTCAGAGCGAGTGACGTTTGAAACGCTAGTAGCGCGCACCCCGCTAACTAGCTAGCCATTTCACATCACATCATTACACCAGCCTAATCTCGGGAGTTGATAAGCTTGAAGTCATCAACAGCAGAGCTGCTGGCAAAACGCACAAAAGTGCTGTTTGAATGAATGCTTATGAGCCTGCTGGTGCCTACCATCGCTCAGTCAGACTGCTCTATCAAATCATAGACTTAATTATAACATAGTAACACACAGAAATGTGAGCCTTAGGTCATTAATATGGTCAAATCCAGAAACTATCATCTCAAAAACAAGACGTTTATCTAACGGGTGGCATCCATCAGTCTAAATTTTCCTGTTACATTGCACAACCTTCAATGTTATGTCATAATTACGTAACATTCTGGCAAATTAGTTCGCAATGAGCCAGGCGGCCCAAACTGTTGCATATACCCTGACTCTGCGTGCAATGAACGCAAGAGAAGTGACACAATTTCACCTGGTTAATATTGCCCTCTAACCTGGATTTCTTTTAGCTAAATATGCGGGTTTAAAAATAAATACTTCTGTGTATTGATTTTAAGAAAGGCATTGGTGTTTATGGTTAGGTACATGTTGGAGCAACGACAGTCCTTTTTCACAAATGCGCACTGCATCGATTATATGCAACGCAGGACATCCTAGATAAACTAGTAATATCATCAACCATGTGTAGTTATAACTAGTGATTATGATTGATTAAGTTTAATGCTAGCTAGCAACTTACCTTCGCTCCTTACTGCATTCGCGTAACAGGCAGGCTCCTCGTGAGGCAGATGGTTAGAGCGTTGGACTAGTCAACCGTAAGGTTGCAAGATTGAATTCCTGAGCTGAAAAGGTACAAATCTGTCGTTCTACCCCTGAACAAGGCAGTTAACCCACCATTCCTAGGCCGTCATTGAAAATAAGAATGTGTTCTTAACTGACTTGCCTAGTTAAATAAAGGGTGTATAAAAAATATATAAATAAATAAAAATATATATATTTTTTTTGTATTATTATTTATTATTATTTATATATATTTTTTTTAAATCGGCAAAATCGGCGTCCAAAATTACCGGTTTCCGATTGTTATGAAAACTTGAAATCAGCCCTAATTAAATCGGACATTCCGATTAATCGGTCGACCTCTAGTTTAGATGGTACAATGATTCTCTACATTATATTTACTTGTTTGGTCAAATAAACTGAAATGAGGAACTATTAAAATTTTAGCAACCAGGAAATGTCAGGGCAATTTCTGCATAGTGCATCTTTAAATCTCTGAAATATCCCCCCAAAAAATGTACATTTAGCTTGACAGTTAATTACTTCAGCAATCAGTGCTGATAGAGCAACTTGCTGTGGATCGGGTACGTGATTTAATCTGTATAGGGAAGTTGTTTAGAGCAAATGCTATTTTAAGGGGGAGGAGAGAGCGAGAGAGGGTGGAGGAAGCCTTGAAGCGCTTGGCTTCTTCTTATGACATGTATTATCTGAATTGGCCCACAGAATTACACCTATGGAGGCGAGCGGCTTCTATTGAGGAACTTTGAATGTCTTTGGTTTAACGTTGGACCAGAGCAAGCGTTAGCTAGCTAGCTAGCTAGCCAGCCAACTAACAAACTTGTGTGTGAAGATAACTAGAATTAATAACACATCTTACTTTTTTGTAGTTAATAATTCCAATGTGAAACAACTTGCAGTGAAAAAGTAAATCCATTCTTCTCTAATTAAACATCTCTTCCTAATTTCTGAATTACACTTGTAATATCGTCGGTAGGCTATAGTAACCTATGTAGGCTATAGTAACCTATGTAGGCTATAGTAACCTATGTAGGCTATAGTAACCTATGTAGCTATAGTAACCTAGGCAAAGATTTCCAGCTGGCAGGCAGAGGCTGGAATAAGATTCTGAGTGACAGAGTGAGGGCTTTGCATAGGCACTTTGCTGCGATTTATGTGGGACTGGAAAAAAATGCCCAGAACATACAATAATGTTATTAACCGGTTCCCATGCTTTTAAAATAACAGTTATGTTCTGGAACAGTATAGATCGCTTTAGTTTTCGGTTCGGGTTCTGTTCCTCCAATAATTGTACTATTTTCCATTCTTTGGGGTTCTGTTCCCTGAACCGGTTCCAACCCTTGACAGTCATGGTGTGTCACAGTCAAAGACACGGAGGGTGACGTTTCTACTTGTTGGTAATAGTATACCTGGCAAACAACAATCTCCATTTCTTGACGGGAAAAATGCTAATTGTTTAAATGCATCCACACCCATGAGGACACAATGGGAATTCACACAAACGCACGTACGGGCATACAAACACACACAAACACACCCAAGTCCCCTTGAGCTATGACTTCATTGTGACATGCACCCAACCACTGCCTCTTCACAGACACACACACTCTCACAAAAGAATATCAAGAGGCCTTCTCATAGCCAAGTCACCTGATGCATGAAATAACAGGTGTGCAGGACGGGAGAGGGAGGGAGTGACGGGGGTTAAGTTGAGAGCTGAGATAACAATCGGGACAAGATGACAAATGGAGGTAGAATCAGCAGCAGCGGGCACGGCAGCGTCAACAAACAGAGGAGTGTTTTGTGTCGTGGAGTTTCCTATTTCCTATGTGCAGGGCCCCCTTCGCCGGTTGGGTTGCTAGCGCGGTTGCTAATCTTCCGGAGGGGAACTCCTGCAAGCCCTCATTACAGGATCTCACCTCGGCTAGCAACCCAGCCCCAGCCCTGCCCTATCCCCAGCTATTCATCCCTCACCTATGTAATCAATCAACACAGTTCACAGAGTACATTGGTTGCCCATTCGCTGCATACTGACTACAATAGATCATTGGAAATAATCTCCATACCGGGGGGATTTTGACGCAGAATTTGAACCAATACTGTATCATGTTCATGTGATGCCTTAATTGGTATCACAATTCGTATGATAATATCAGTGATAGTGATAAATTACTGTGGGTGTTCAATTAATTACTGAGGTTTATGAGATTATTTCACCACAGAAATAAAAACAAAACAAAACCAGTAACTGCCCCAGGCTTGGCTTACTGTTGAATGTACAGAAACTCAGTCAGAGTGTAATCATGTGGAGCTGAACAATATGATTCCGGAAAGTTCATCTTTCAGATGTCTCTCGTCAGACAAACATTGAACCTTGGGACTGGGATTGCGGCTCACTGGGCAAAGGGTCATGTCTTGTCCAAAAAAAATGATGGAGGGACAACATCAACACTTCAGTATTTCAGTGCAAGACACAAACAAATAAACTGTAGTTATTCTCTCTGTCTCTCTCTGTAGCCAAAGGAATATTTTACACACATCTCTCTGTTCATCGCTCCAGGGAAACTGATGTGGGACTATGTGTTAAGGGAGAGAGCCAGAAGTGTGATCCAAAAACTTGGGCGCTCTCCAACTGAAGCAGCTTGCAGTAAATTAATATGTAAGCCTTGTAGTGACAGTCAAAAGGAGGCAGGATGTCATAGCCCAGCACAGTAAAAGCTTAATAAGGCCTACTCTCTCACACACACATTATCCCAAAGTCCATTCACTTCCCCATACTTGGAATTCCACAGCCTGTCTTGGGTGAAGAGCCGGGGCTTTAACGAAAAGCCACGTTTCTATTTTAAGGGCCGACTGTGCAACAAGGAGCTCTTATTTGGCCTTGTATATGTTAGCCAGTTAGCGTTAAAAATAAAATAGGACCCTAGAGTAAGAAGTGGCCTTAAATTTGAAAGGCTCAATGAAGAGGTGGACGGACTGCTGCTTGGGACCTGCCATACCCTCAGCTCCTGGAATAAGTCCATCGAAATTTCCTGAAGCGTGAAAGATTACAAAAACAGGGCAATAAAAGGGCCGTGTTTCTTCACCATAGACACCCATTTATTCTCCCCACCCTGATTGGCAGTTCTGTGGAGACTTCGGGAGGGCAGAGCTAAGATCGTGGCCATCTTATGTAAACTTCCGTGCTCGTTTGTCATTTCCTTCCCATTCTGTTGCAGTTTGATGATTGTTCTGAGGTAGTATGCTGACTCGGCACGCTAACTGAGTAAGTGTTTCTTGACAAAGTAAAAATAATGGGTAAGATAAAAAATATATATATATATATATATATATAAATATATATATATATATTTTTTTTATATAATAATAATTGGATGTTAATAAACAAATTTAGCAGTTCAATTTTCATTTAAGCAATAAAACGATGACCTATTTACAGATGACAAGGTACAATAGCTGAATAGAACTTGGTCCGCTGCCAACATTCTAATCATCCCCTTTAATTCGGTCTAGCTGATATGGCCAAAATGTCATATTTTTTTACAGTAGGACTGTGTTTGACAGGTTCTTAATTTCTACATTTGCTTTATGAGTAGTGCGTGACCCTAGGGTGAGACCACATACATTCTAAGTGACTTCAATGAGTCTTTCTCCATTCTGATTGTTTTATACTGTTCCATCAAACTTCAACCAAAAATGTATCTTATTTGAGATAATTTCCACACCGCCACGTAGGGCTGCACAATATGGGCAAAACATCTAGGCCTTATTTTTAACAAAATATTGCAATTATGATTTGACTTGTGATTTACATCGAAACACTTGGGTAAACTGTCAGAATCATTCTAATCCTATAGTTAGAACATAGTGCTCACCACAGTCTGGTTTGACATGACACCAAATTAAAAAGCTTTTTTCATTAAGGTCAAACAACACTGTATTCAAAGTGCCCACTATTACATTATATCTATACATTTAGAATACTCATAGGGTCTTTATGTGGAGGCGTTATTGGGCGCGTTCGATTGGATAACTTTTGTCAAGTCGGTTTCATCGCCTTTTAAAGTGTGTTGCATCATGGTTATAAAAATTGTTGACTGCAGGAATTTGACAAAACTCCAGTGATCACAGTTTATGCAGTTCTTTATGAAGTCGCCTTCAATTCACTGCAGTTGCTTCTCACCAACTGCAACTTGCAGCCATCGCCTGCATTGTGGGAGGCACTACTTGTCAACCAATCATTAGGGTGGTTTTGTTTGACCCACGTTCACATGGCCAAAGATGTGACTGAAACAGGAACCAACTTTGCCACGATTATAAAGCTACAGGGGGTGAAAATGAAAGTGACATGAGACTTCTCTCTAACTAATTAATTGTACACAAGGTTTGCAGTTTGTGAGTGTGTGATTTAGGGGTATATAAAAGTTTATTTATACAGAAAACCTATATAAAACAATAGCATTTATGTTGACACTGCCATGTTGACCTGAGCCTTGCTGTTTGAAGCATTCATAACTACAAGGAAACAATTATACCTTAGGGACTATTTTGTAAAAAAAAATTTTTTAAAAGAGCCAAGATTAGACTACTACTTGTGGTTTAAATGATGATATTGATATTCTGAGCAGATTAAACTACAGTAGTTGTAGTCCAGATAAGACCGGTGTATATTTATACTGAATCATGCTACGCCATTCAGGGTTGCTACTCTGCTTGCCTGTGACATCTCCGCAAATCCGTCACGACTTCATTTCTCTCCCAGTGTGTAAACACAAACAGAGAGGCTACTAAAATGGGCCCATGCCAGACAGTGTCAGATGGACTCCGACTCGTAAAGCCGTCGCCCTGGCAAAAATAATGCTCCCGCGCCGCGCGCCAAATCTTCCAGCTCATGAAAGAGGTTGTAGAGCTGGAGGGAACAAGCAGTCGTAACCAGGGCTACATGACTGCTTTTGATATGTGTAAAAACAGCCTCCACTCCCCCTGTCCAATAAAGGGACGTTTTATACCTTATCGTGTCCCTGTGAGCTGAAGTCGGCTGCAGATTAAGACAGAAAGAGAGAGGGGCAGAGAGAGAGAGAGGCAGAGAGAGAGAGAGGCAGAGAGAGAGAGAGGCAGAGAGAGAGAGGCAGAGAGAGAGAGAGAGAGAGAGAGAGAGAGAGAGAGAGAGGCAGAGAGAGAGAGAGAGGCAGAGAGAGAGAGAGAGAGAGAGAGAGAGAGAGAGAGAGAGAGAGAGAGAGAGAGAGAGAGAGAGGCTTTTGTATATTATCTACTTCACTTGTTTTGGCAATGTTAACATATGTTTCCCATGCCAATAAAGCCCTTTGAATTGAATTGAGAGAGAGGCCCTGAGGCAGAGAGTGGGCTCATGGAAGTCTCGCAGTCATGATCATACTAGGAGTGGCAAGAGAGGTGGAGGAGGGCGCTGTCTGGCATCCATTTGCATGGAAATCCCAGCCGAGAAGAAAAAGCAAATAAAAAGGAGCAGAGACAGAAAAGTTATGGGGACCCTGCCTGCTAGGAAATGAAGAGAGGAGGCTTGGCTTAGCTTGGCTGGAGCTGAAAGAACAGAGAAGAAAAAAATCTTTGGAAAGCCACACATTTGCCTCTGAAGGCGAGACGCAGACGTTTTGTTGGTAGTGGTCTGTTTGTGTGCGCGCGTTGTCGTCTGTGGTAGTGTGCGTTATCTCAAAGACGCCAGGCAAGCTTATCAGCAGTTAGGGGGCTGCGTTGTCCTCTGAACAGGCTGAAAGCAGCCAGTCAAAGTTCAGCTTCATTAGTAGTGTAAGGAACTCAGCCGCCACTTCACTCAAGTTCACACTGAGAGGTGAACAGGTACCTACGGTTCATGAAGTTCATTGTATGTGGGCTGAAAAAGTTTGGTGCCCAAAATCAATCATTGCATTCAAGAAGAAAAGCAACATAGAACAATTTGTCACTTTTTGGGAGACCTGACCAAATTCACATAGAATGTGTTATAGATCGGTCATTCTACTTGAAAGCAAGTCTAAGAAGTAGTAGATCTGTTCTATGTCTGCTATTTCTATGCTTCTTGTTCTTAAGTTTTGTTTTTGAGTCT
This sequence comes from Oncorhynchus tshawytscha, assembly GCF_018296145.1. NCBI lineage: Eukaryota > Metazoa > Chordata > Actinopteri > Salmoniformes > Salmonidae > Oncorhynchus > Oncorhynchus tshawytscha. The sequence continues at coordinate 16,248,857 of NC_056452.1, read as the reverse complement.
TTTACGTTCAGTTTTGTACACCCGCTTCAAACAGCTGAAACAACAATATTTGTGGTTATGGAAAATATATTTCACAGAGGTTCAGATGGTACAATGATTCTCTACACTACACTATCTTATTTTGTCACAAACTGAAATTAGGTGAACTATTATAGTTTTAACAACCAGGAAATGGTGGAGCGGTTTCTGCATAGTGCAACTTTAAGCTTGGGGTGACGTAGAAGCTCAACTGAAATGGTGCCTGAGGAAAACCATTGGTCACACAGAAATGACAACCCGCACTCAGTAAATAGCCCCTTCTTCACCTCAGCCAATGGCGAGTCACAATGACAACCCTAAACCATTTAAGTCTCATCTGACCTCATGTCGTTTGACCCCTATCTACTGGTTAAACCATAGACGAGTGGTCACCAACCTTTTCTGAGTCAAGATCACTTTTGCAGTCAAAAAGCAAGCCGAGATCTACCATAAAAACATGAACCTAATAAAAACAGTTCTGTAGGAATGAGGTTTGAACAGTAGGTTTAATACATTATCACAGAATATTGGCTATATGTCTGGCCTGACAATTTGTTCTTCTCAGACCGTATTATATTTCAAAACTCGAAGTTTGATTAGAAAATAGATGAGTTTGTGTAGCACCTGCGAGTTCCCAGTTGTCTTGAACACACTGAAGTCGGAGATTTCCGAGTTCCCAGTTGTCTTGAACAAGGTATTAGTCTCAGCAGAGGGAGGGAGAGATTAGCAGAGGGTCCGCCTCTCACGACCCCTGCTCTCTCCTTCCTTTCCTCCGGTGAGACTGACCAGGAGAGGGGACACCGTCTTGTCTTCGACCTGATGGCGAAACTCAAGTCGGTAACACATCTGCCTCAGGCACAAATTCACGTTGTTCCTATGACCAGAGAAAGTGAAATACTCCTCAATATTAAAATAGACACAACGAGCTGCTAATAATAGTACAAACGAAGGGCTATCGATACACTTGGCTACGCATTCATGCAGTTGCAGCGCGAACTGAAGTAGAGAGAAGTGTGTTTTATGTTTTGTAATAGTGTTGAATCATTTTTTGGGGGCAGTGCTGAATAAAAACTTAAACACGAACTCGCTCATTAAAACAGCAGCTCTTTGCTGTAGCTATACTTTGATAGCAATTTCTTTTAAAACAATTACTATACATAGACTATCTATAGTAATTGTTTTTATGAAATAGCTGTGGCCAGGGTCATGGAAGCGTTAGGTAGGCACACAGTTTTTTTAGCGATCCGATTGGCCAGCGCAGTTGGCACACTCAATTTATTTAGCCACAGATCTCCCGGTCCGCCTAGTAAGCGGAGTTTGTCTTTTCAGACAAAGGAAATGGCTAAAAAATGGGAACTTTTGAATCAAGTGCACCTACTGCGCTCAACTGGTTGGTGACCACTGCCATAGACCGTAAAATTAATTGACAAAGCCATCAATGACCTCACCCCATTGTTTCCTATGTGAAGTCTCAGTGGGCATTTGAAGATCAGGAAGTGTCGTTTTAGTGCGTTGCCATCTTGCTTCACGGAGGAGTTTTTGGAAACATTGCACAGATTAAGCTATTCTAGGAAGTGACTTTGCAGGCAAGCTCAGTGCTGTCCTCTCGGAGTATCTCAATTTGAAGACCGACCGGGGTACTGCAGGCTGCAATTTATCCTTAACTTCTGTGTGCAATTTTCAAATAATCGGTTAAAGGAAATACATCTGGTGAAATAGAAACAAGTATTGGTACCATGATTGTGTATGAAAAATGTTTTGTATCCACGAATATTCACCACCATACTCTTTTGACCTATAATGGGGGATACTGCTTTTTGATAACATTGCCTTTGTGTACTCTGGTGCACTTCACACATTGTCCTTGCTAGAGTGGAATAACTAGAGAAGTGTGATTAATCTAGAGTTGAGACTGAAATTTCAGAACATTTTCAGATTTCACAGAAAATAAATGAACAGAAATATAGTTGCTAGACAGGATAAAAAGCTGTTACTATTGACTAGAAATCAATGGTAGTGTGTCAAACACAGAAGTATGGTGAAGAGAGTATAAAGGGATTATAAACTGGCTGGTTCGAGCCCTAAATGCTGATTGACTGACATCCATGGCATATCAGACAGTATACCACGGGGATGACAAAACATGTATTTTTACTGCTCTAATTACACTGATAACCAGTTTATAATAGCAATAAGGCACCTTGGGGGTTTGTGGTATATGGCCAATATTCCACGGCTAAGGGCTGTATCCAGGCACTCCGCACCGTGGTGCATAAGAAAAACCCTTAGCCGTGTTATATTGGCCATATACCACAAACCCCCAGGGGAACCTTGTTGCTTAAAGATAGTCACTTGTTGGTAACTGCACAAAACAACCTCTAATGCATCGGGCCAGGACATGTTTCAACTCTACCTCTGGGAGAAAGATGTTGGCATTGTCACATACTGTTATAACACTCATTTATCAAAAGCGCACATTTAAAGCCTTTGGGAGAAGGTCAGTCCAATTCAATTCAACCCGGCAGATCAACAAATTGGATGCACAATGGTATGTGAGCATATCTCAGGACAGACAACACTGGCTATTGTTTAGCCAGTCAAACCATCTCAATTGTTATCCGCTCACATCTATGGGACCAACTCTACATTACCTTCATCTTAATCATTCAAATGGCCTTTGATATAAAAATGTTCTGAGTTTATCCGACGTAAAGACGATGTGCCCCAAATGCTGTCATTCGCAGAGCGAAAACATACAGATCAGCTGATGGCATTTTGTGCTGGACTGCCTGCACCTTTCTGAACGGAGACCACGAGAGCAACCTGTGAGCGCATGGCATAAATCGGTGACATAATCTAATTAGTCATAAACATGAGCAGGGACAATCACGCGAGAGCACTCCGGGGACATGTGTGGGATGACTAACTCTGCTGCACAGTATTCAGGTCAAGTCGACATGAAAACCATTCACTGTCAAAGCGAAGAACATTGTAACCCCAAAAAATATAATATTTCTCAAAGACAGTACATTGTCCAGTCTTAGTCGATATTGTAGAAGTAAGTAATGGAATCCGGACAAATTCCAGTCTGGCCCCATTGCCCACTCTCACTCTCAACCTAGACTGTTCAGGAAAGGGCTCGACGTGTTTGACTACCCAGCATGTCATGGTCTCTCTGTAGTCTCCTCTTCTCTGCTCTCTCTGACATCATAATAGAGTGGATTCAGATCAGGACATGGCTGCACTGCATAGCCTGCTTATATAACTGAACTCCATCTCACTTTATCTAAGCTTCCAGCACCACTGCCCCATACAGAGAGAGACCGAGGGGCAAATGAGGAGGAAAAGCTGAAATGTCTTGAGTCAATAAGTATTCAATCCCTTTGTTCTGGCAAGCCTAAATACAAATTTGCTTAACAAGTCACATAATGCGTTACGTGGACTCACTCTGTGTGCAATAATAGTGTTTAACATAATTTTTTATGAATACCTCATCTCTGTACCCCACACATACAGTTATCTGTAAGGTTCCTTAGTCAAGCAGTGAATTTCAAACACAGATTCTACCACAAAGACCAGGGAGGTTTTCCAATGACTCGAAAAGAAGGGCACCTATTGGGAGATGGGTAAAAAAATAAATTGAATATCCCTTTGAGCATGGTGAAGTTAGTAATTACAATTTGGATGGTGTGGCTCAGTTGGTAGAGCAAGGAGCTTGCAACACCAGGGTTGTGGGTTCGATTCCCATGGGGGACCAGTACAAAAACTGTATGCACTCACTACTGTAAGCCACTCTGGATAAAAGTGTCTGCTAAATGACTAAAATATCAATGCAAGTGTATCAATACATCCAGTCACTACAAAGATACTGTTGACAGAGAGGAAGGAAACCGCTGAGGGATTTCACCATCCGATCCGGTGTCTTTAAAACAGTTACAGAGTTGAATGGCTGTGAGAGGAGAAAACATTGTAGTTACTCCACAATACTAACCTAAATGACAGAGTGAAAAGAAGAGAGCCTGTATGGAATAAAATTATTCCAAAACATGCATCCTGTTTGTAGTTAGGCACTAAAGTAAAACTGATAAAAATGTGCAAAGAAATTAACTCTATGTCCCGAATACAAAGCGTTATGTTTGGGGATAATCCAGCACATCACCGAGTACCACTCTTCATATTTTCAAGAATGGTGGTGGCTGCATCATGTTATGGCTATGCTTGTCATCGGCAAGGACTAAGGAGATATTTAGGATAAAAAGAAACAGAATAGAGCTAAGCACAGGCAAAATCCTAGAGGAAAACCTGGTTTAGTATCCTTTCCAACAGACACTCGGAAACAAATCCACCTTTCAGCAGAATAATAAACAAGGCCAAATATACACTTGAGTTGCTTACAAAGATGACATTGAATGTTGCAGAGTGGCCCAGTTACAGTTATGACTTAAATCAGCTAGAACATCTACGGCAAGACTTGAAAATGGCTTTCTAACTTGGCAGAGCTATAAAAAAAAATATGCTAATATTGTAAAATCCAGGTGTGGAAAGCTCTTAGAGACTTACCCAGAAAGACTCACAGCTGTAATCACTGCTAAAAGTGATTCTAACATGTATTGACTCAAGGGTGTGAATACAGTACTAGTCAAAAGTTTGGACACACCTACTCATTCAAGGGTTTTTCTTTATTTTACACATTGTAGAATAATAGTGAAGACACCAACACTATGAAATAACACATACGGAATCATGTAGTAACCAAAAAAGTGTGAAAAAAATTCAAATACATTTTATATTTCAGATTCTTCCAAGTAGCCACCCATTGACTTGATGAAAGCTTTGCACACTCTTGGCATTCTCTCAACCAGCTTCATGAAGTAGTCAGGTTCGTGCAATGGGGGAGATCTTCATAAGCTATACTCAGCCCTGTCTCAGGGTAGTAAGTTGGTGTTTTGCGGATATCCCTCTAGTGGTGTGGGGCTGTGCTCTGGCAAAGTGGGTGGGGTTATATCCTGCCTGGTTGGCACTGTCCGGGGGTATCGTCATACGGGGCCACAGTGTCTCCCAACCCCTCCTGTCTCAGCCTCCAGTATCTATGCTGCAATAGTGTATGTGTCGGGGGGCTAGGGTCAGTCTGTTATATCTGATGTAATTCTCTTGTCTTATACAGCGTCCTGTTTGAATGTAGGTACACTCCCTCTAATTCTCTCTCTCACTCCCAGAGGACCTGAGCCCTAGGACCATGCCTCAGAACTACCTGGCCTGATGACTCCTTGCTGTCCCCAGTCCACCTGGTCGTGCTGCTGCTCCAGCTTCAACTGTTCTGCCTGCAGCTATGGAACCCTTACCTGTTCACCGGACGTGCTACCTTGTCCCGGACCTGCTGTTTTCGACTCTCTCTCTCTACAGCACCTGCTGTCTCGACCGCTGAATGCTCGGCTATGTAAAGCCAACTGACATTTACTCCTGAGGTGCTGACCTTTTGCACCTTCTTCAACCACTGTGATTATTATTATTTGACCTGCTGGTCATCTATTAACGTTTGAACATCTTGGCCATGTACGGTTATAATCTCCATCCGGCACTGCCAGAAGAGGACTGGCCACCCCTCAGAGTCTGGTTCCTCTCTAGGTTTCTTCCTAGGTTCCTGCCTTTCTAGGGAGTTACTGATACACCCCCCGTACTAAACATAAACAGTATGCACTAATACACACATAATAAACCATGTAAACCTGTACACATTAGTGCATTTTTGTTGTTGTTGTTGTATCTTTAACTCTTATTTTACCAGGTAAATTGAGTGATAACTAGATTCTCATTTACAGCAACGACCTGGGGAATAGTTACAGGAGAGAGTAGGGGGGGATGAATGAGCCAAATAGAAGCCTGGGATGATTAGGTGGCCATGATGGTATGAGGGCCAGATTGTGAATTTAGCCAGGACACCCTGGTGAACACCCTTACTTTTACGATAAGTGGCATGGGATCTTTGGTGACCGCAGACAGTCAGGACACCCCTTTATCATCCCATCTGAAAGTGACGGAACCCAAGATGTAGGAGGCTGAGTTACTGTACACAAATGAAATCTTTGGCATACAGAAACTTTCCAAAGCCCACACGGGGTTTATTTGCTTTCAGAAACATGTTTATGGTGTAATGTCTGATTTGGCCAAGGGCCAAGGCTAATCAACAGAGGCAAAGAAGACAGAGTTTTAAACACCTAGGTAATGATTCATGTGTAGGTGGAAATCTGGATGAAAGTCAAAGGACTCGATGTATTAGGTTTTATCATAGAGCTGGGAAATATCTCCCTCCCAAATGTAAACAGCTATCAGTATCCCTGATATTTGCCCTACCACTTGTATGGCGTTGTTCTGAACTCACTGCCCCCAAGTCATTGTGACATCGTCAAGTTCGCCACCCCCACCCCGTCCATTGGTCTGCCCTTAATGGAGATTGCTACTCGCGCTCGACCGGGCGCGCACAAACTAATTAATTTAAATATCAACAGTACTGCCACAGCAGCATAACATTTGATTAACACTTGATAACACTTGATTTACATCACCATCAATATTCGGCCTGGTTGGCTGATAGCACTTAATAATTTCCTTAGCTGCGGGAAAGTTGCTGGAGGTGCTGCAGCACCCCTGATAAATGTAAATACATGTGCCAAAGTTATAGAATTACTGCTGTCTGTTCAGAAAGAAATTACATTTTCAGAATAGCCTACTGTACCCGAGTAGTCCTATAATTTAGCCACAGAGGATCAATAGCTTTTTATTTTTTATTGCCTAGATGTGGTTGGAAAGCAAAATGGCTCCTGCTGAAGAGAGAAGACTCTAATCTGTCTGCTTTAAGCTACCTTAATATTTAATCAACTTCCAAATAGGCCTATTGAGCGAACATTGTTTTAAGTAAAACAAGAGAGAAGTAGGCTTTGGCACGAGTGCATAGCGAGCTGTGCATTATTGGGCGAGTCAGTGAAACTGAAAAGCTTTTTTAGGACTATAATTTTCTTGTCATATTGTACAATATGTGTGTCTCCACACACACCTAGGCCCAGGCTATTGATGGATTCAAGACAAGGTTGTTTTTATTGATCTCAGATTCTCAGTTGGTCAGTGTCAAAGTAGCCTGTCATTTCCATCAGTTGTGCCGTATTACAAAAGTATCCAGTCCTGCACAATGATGTATAATTGTATGAAATGCGCTTATAAAAGGCCACATTTTTCCTGGACCCTAGGCTACTAAAAATGGTCCCCATGTGTGCAAAAACAAAGCCATCAGTGATTGGATCATTTCGAACCAATCAGAGTATCAAAGTCAATGACACATTTTCAAAACGCTGCTTTACCCATGTGTGTTCTGGGTCTGGCCGAACCCATCCGTTTCTGGGACTAATCAGACGGTCTAGAATGGATTTGCTCAAGGGGGGGGGGGCATTCCTGCAGAGCCAGGAATGACCACATGCAGGAACGCCCCGAATTGCAGCGCCCCGAATTGCGGGCTGCAGTTGTACACTATTGACTGATTGAGGAGAAGAAACTTTAATGTCCATGGGCGTGGTGTCGCGTTTGGCCAGAGCATAGAGTTTGGATAGCCAGGCAACATTTAAATGGACATTACTGTATGACAGCGCTAAGAAAACAGACACATTTATTATAATAGAATAGTAAGTAACGTTGTACCGAGCTATTGACATTACACAGGAATTTCCCAAACGAGATTAAATGATATGGCTGTGCGTAACTGTCATGTGTTCCATGATATTTCCCAGGCCCATATTGTTGGTATGCCCTATGACTGTCAGAAATCAATATTCATGGAGCTATAGGCCTAGAATTATCCGTTTCATTCTGCGTATCATTGCAAATGTGATGTGTAGTTTGTACTGTAACCCTTAGAAGTTGGCAGTAAGCCAAAGTATTTGCTACAACTGTGCTACAAACATACCTGCACCAGATTTGAACAATATGACACTTACTTGCTAAAATAATATTTGAACCTCCTACACACAAAGCCACACAACCTGCACAATAATAGACAGACGCGTGCGTGTGTGCATGTGTGTGTGTGTGTAGTATCATAAATTAATAAATACAAGTTAGGCCCCTCAGTTGATTACGTGAACACATTGCACACGGACTATCTGCATCGACAACTACATCAGACAATAAATTAAATAAACACTACAACAGTACAACAGTAATTGCGGCGAATTATATTTTAGCACGCAAACTGTAGGAGGCCAAGGTGAAGCTATACTGTAGCCTACATAACGCTGCTGATCTGTCAAACCATGCAGCTACTGGGGCTAGCTTGGACAGAAAAATACGCACAAATGCGACATGCAAGGTGGGTAGAACACGTTTGAAAGTAAATATGTGCCAATGAGACTCACCGTCAGGTTCTTCTACCGTTTTGGACGGGAATACGGTTGTTTTGAGACTGAAACGAGGATGAAAAAGTCAAAGCCTCTCCGTATAAAGCGCAAGTGGAGTGGTAGGGTATGCAACTGCACAGTACCGGGCTTTTCTATTTTAAAAAATTCCTCTGCAAAGCGCCGCTTGCCGTCAAAACGTCTCGTGCGGTTCCTAATTTGCACTTAAACAAAGTCACAAGGTGCTCGTTATTTGGGATTTCCCATGAGGTGTGTGTAAAAAGGTGCTCCAGTAACGTTTCGGTAGGCTGCCACGACAGGGAAATGGAATCAAGAGATATACTATTGCTCCTCCCTCCGCATATGTACAGTATGGGGCGCACACTGCTCTGGGCCAATGCAATGCTCTGGGCCCGCATAAAACAATTTAATAAAACTAGCTATCTACCGCTCTCTACAGGACTACCACTCTCTACAGGACTAACACTGTAAAGTACAAACACATCTACCTCTGATTCTAAAAACGTCTTTAAAAGTAGCAATATTCGCTTTGAATGTGAGACCATGAGAATGAATGTAGCCTAGTGTGGAGATGTTGAGCATCACCTGGCATTCACACTGAGTCTGGCGTGGTGCGTTATTCTCGTCCTCATATAGGCTAGGTTCACCGAGGTCCAGCTCCTCCCTTCACAAAGAAGAATGAAAGACCTCAAGTACCTGACTTGCCTTATCCGATGGGAGATGAGGTTAGGTGAGGACCATGAGCTTTTCTCAATAAGACAAACCCATTTTCAATCAAACTATTAAATACCCTCAAATAAATTACACCTATGAGATGAAAATATGAGGCTATTAATAAAATATAACAATTCTTATCACATGCCATGCTTATTGTCTGCTTATAATGATACACCTTGAAGGTATTCTATAGTCTACAGCAGTTTTGTATGGACCCTGAAAACCTACGCATCTGACTGACAATATTTTGGACCGAACGCTGAGGGAGGACTTGGAGACAGGGCTCAACACTTGGGCAATGTTAAATACTCTACAGATAGCAGATGGGAAATTGTTAGTAATAATGTGAGAAAGCCTGTCTGCAAAGCAGAAGTTTGGGTCGTACCCAAGAGCAATATGGGATTGGATTGCATTTTCTGTCATATTGTATCAGTAGGAAGAGCTCCACATGTTACTGCCTAGAGACAACAAACTGGCTAGCTTATATAAGGATTTGATTTAATAACTTCCAGAATATGTATTTTACCATGACCCCAAATGATGATGATTCCAAAACTGTCCATTGCTTTATATTAAGGTGACGTGCTAAAACATGAGGACTTTTGCTTCCATTCGGCCTAAATAATCCCCCTCTTTTTCCCATTAAACAGAGCGCTAAGATTTATATCATGACTGACAGATATTTCCATCAATAGCATATGGATCCTTTCCTAGGTGGTAAGAGCTCATATATAAGAATTATGCTATTTCTGCTGTTAGAGAGAACTCACACATTAAATGAGAAATCATGAGGCATCATGAGGCATGATGATATATGCTTCCAAGGCATCAACGATGATTCAGAAAAATTCCGTCTATTTCACCCATTTCCATCTCATCGAAGAGCTGCATGGACATGGATGAGCAGAATGTATGCTTACTGGCTCGGTTCAGTCAAACATCAGTCACATCATCTAATCTTCCAGACAAATATGTTTAGAGAAAAGCATACTATAAAGTGTATTATGATATGTTTTCAGAACATTTAATGCTAGCACTTGTGACATGTACATTGGATGGAATCAACTATCGATTGAAATCACCTGTGTGAGGGAATAAAGATGGATCCTTCGTTGCTAAACCCTTGTCAACTTGGTGTGTGCCTGACTGATGCACAGCAGATGGGATCTGGGAGGTTTGATATGGGGAGTTGCTGTCTTTGATGGCAGCACCCTACACATTTCCTTTTGATCACACTGAGCAACAGTGTTTTCCCCCGGAACAAAGCAGCTAGTCCGTCATAGGCTCATCTGACAGTCTGATCAAATTTATGTGTGTGTGTGTGCGTGTGCGTGTGTGTGTGTGTGCGCGTGTGTGTGTGTGTGTGTGTGTGTGTGTGTGTGTGTGTGTGTGTGTGTGTGTGCGTGCGTGTGCGTTGTGTGTAGGGGATTGAAGGGGCAGAGTGGAGGACTAGAGTGCCGAAAGGGCAATAGTAATTATTTTAGCTTCCATTGTGTGTTCAAATGACATGTAAACAAAGCAGTCAGTCCAATCACTGACTAGAGCACCCAACTGTTGTTCAATCCCTCTTGATATTCAATTGGAGATCTTTTCAGTCTGAGTTATTTATATTTTGACACCAGCCACTGCGCAATGTCATCCATAACCTTTATGTGTTACTATATTAAGGATGTCCGTAGCTTATGCCTGCCCATAGCATAATCGTACTGCCACCAATGGGTACTCTGTTTACAACGCCATACACGTGGTCTGCGGTTGTGAGGCCGGTTGGACGTATTGTCAAATTCTCTAAAACATAGTTGGAGGTGGCTTATGGTAGAGAGATTAACATTCAATTTTCTTGAAACAGCTGTGTGCAAAGTTTTCATCAAGGCAAAGGGTGGCTACTTTGAAGAATCTCAAATATAAAATATGTTACACTTTTTTAGTTACTAGATGATTCAATATGTGTTATTTCATCGTTTGGATGTCTTCACTGTTATTCTACAGTGTAGAAAATAGTAAACATTTTTTAAAACCTGGAATGAGTAGGTGTGTCCAAACTTTTGACTGGTACCGTATATACAATTTTATAGACAGTATAAGTAGCCTGCGTCAGTCTTCGGAGGTGGAACCTCAACAAGCAATTCCGCTCTAGAACAGGAATTATATAGAAATAGGGGCGGGCATTGCCCTCAGGTGGGGTCCTTTTAATACTTTTTGTACTGAATTACAACAAAAAATGGACTCTGAATATCTCATTGTGGAATGATACATGTTTGATGTGATCTGCAAAAGTGGGAATACTACCAGGGAGTGGAATTACTATTATTTACCTTTATTTAAATAGGCAAGTCAGTTAAGAACAAATTCTTATTTTCAATGACAGCCTAGGAACAGTTGGTTAACTGTCTGTTCAGGGGCAGAATGACAGATTTGTACCTTGTCTGGGATTTGAACTTGCAACTCCTCCAGTTGCTAGTCCCCCCCCTTTAACCACTAGGCTACCCTGCCTAGGATTGACAAAGCAAGCTACGGTACTGTATGTGAATACAGGGCCTTTGATGGCGAATGTTCTCCAGCCTTTAGCATTTTAAACTAAAAGGCATTGCTTCCAATGTATCTCACAGATTGCTGTGTGCAACAACAGTGGAACAGGAGGTTTGTTCCAGTTTGATCCCACAATCAGCTTTTTCACGTTGAAAGGCAGCATTGAACGAAACCATCAGCATTCCAATTTCATCTCTTCTTTGTCACAAAGAGGTTGACAGCTACTGGAGATGGTCTACGGTTGTCTACGTTTGGCTAACTGCCAGTAACTCTCAAAACATGGGGTTGATCATTTCACGCTCATCTGCAGAGAACTGATTTCCACGTTTGCACAACAAACAAGAAAAGAAAGTGCCAAAGATATAGAAACATCACTAGAATACCAAATCTTGGCACCCAGAACCAATTTTAAATGTGCACGCTGACCAGCTACTCGATCTAACAGTAACAAGAGACTACTGGAATATTACCATTTGAAGCCATCCTCCCAAATCATCCAGGGATGATGGTTTAGGCGGGATACAGTAGGTCAAGACTATAATTGGATCATGTGAGACATGCAAAGAAAGGAATGCCCACTTCCCGCCATCAAACCACACGCTACACAAGCATTTCGCTACACCCGCGATAACATCTGCTAAATATGTGTATGTGTAACAGTATAACTTTAGTCCGTCCCCTCGCCCATACCCGGGCTCGAACCAGGGACCCTCTGCACACATCAACAACTGACACCCACGATGCATCGTCACCCATCGCTCCACAAAAGCCACGGCCCTTGCAGAGCAAGGGGAACCACTACTTCAAGGTCTCAGAGCAAGTGATGTCACCGGTTGAAACGCTATTAGCGCGCACCACCGCTAACTAGCTAGCCATTTCACATCCGTTACATATGCAACCAATAAAATGTGATTTGTGTTAACCGTGACAAGCGCTATGTAAATACTTGACCTTAATGACAAGTCTACAGCTTGTAAACTCTAATCCAATAAATGAATGGGATAGTAAAACCCCTCTTAAAAGGAATCCAAAACACTCACGTGCGCACGAACGTACAGTGCACACACTCACAGTCAGCTTTCAATTCCTATAATCCAATTACAAATGTGCACTTTTAGATTATTTTTAATTATGTCACACGCACGCACGCACGCACACACGCGCACACACACACACACGCACACATGCACGCGCACATCCACACACAGACACACACACACACACACACACAAAGCCCCTTGACATAGATGCAGTGGGGAGAAAAAACATGTCTCAGTTCAAACCATTACCTTCTTATCTGTTATTGTCCTATTGCTTTTAATTGTTACTTTACTGTCCTTAAACAACACTCAATTTCAGGTTATGTGCACTGAACCTTGATCAAACGTGTTCAAGCATATTTGCAGTGGTGTAAAGTAACTAAGTAAAAATACTTTGAAGTACCACTTACATTTTTTGGGGTATCTATACTTTACTATACTATTTGTATTTTTGGCAACCTCTACTTTTACTCTACTACAATCCTAAAGAAAATAATGTGCTTTTTACTCGTCTCCATTTTCCCTGACATCCACAAGTACTTGTTACATTTCTAATGCTTAGGCAGGATAGCAAAATGGTCAAATTCACACAGCTGTCAATATAACGCAATTTCATCCTACTGCCTCTGATCTGGTGGACTCACTTAACACAAATACTGCGTTTGTAAATGGTCCCTGAGTGTTGGAGTGTGCCCCTGGCTGTCCATTTTTTTTTAAACACAAGAAATTGTGCCGTCTGTTTGGTTAATGTAAGGATTTTGATGTATAGCATTTACTTGAACTTTTAATCAAGTATGACAATTTAGTACTTTTTCACCCACTGTACTAAAGTACATTTAAAACCAGATACTTTTAGACTTTTAATCATGACTTAAGTTATTTTCTATTAAGGTACCTTTACTTTTACTCAAGTATGGCAATTTAGTACTTTTTCCACCACTGCATATTTTGTGGTGAACCATGTTAACCCCTCGGGTTCCTGTCATGTTGATTGTATCACGCAGAGCGCCAGTTCCTCGGATCACTGATAGGCTAGTCACTGGGAACATTTTTGCTTAATGGTCCACAATGATTTACATATGCCAATGGATGGAAAGAAAAAATGTATGCAGTCACTACTGTAAGTCGCTAGAATAAGAGCTTCTGCTAAATGACTAAAATATCAATGTAAAATGGATTTCAGGAATTTTGTTCCTATCAGCCTTTACATACAGTACATCAGAGTTCTAAATCAACATCATTACATTAGATTGATTGTGCTAATTTACTTTTGTAAATATTCATGGGACTGCTCTCTTACCCAAGTGTAGGCAGGAGGAGGGAGGTTAGCCCACTATTTATGTTGATGCGTAATATGAGCCATTGTTATTCATCATTTAGAAAGGCTTTTTAGTAATTACAACTGCTTCCAGGTCAATGAGTGTCCTCCTCAGGTGAAAGCCAAAGGGTTAATTAGGCTAAGATTCTCACTGAGGATTCACCCTTTCTCAATAATAGACAGAAAGAATTTGGCCTCAATCAATCAATCAATCGACACTCACTTTAATTCAGGACCTCAATCAACATAACTCACCATGCATAGGTTGGAGAATGGTTCATTGTTTTCAATGCAGATTTTGTTCAATTCCCTGAAATGAATGAGCTGATCTTGCAGGGGATGCTTAGCAAAGAGGATGTTGTTCGTTGTCCAGTAGCTCCGAATTCGTAACACTTAAACATATACCTGTCTTTGCAGTGATCTGTGAAATATAGAAATATAACTGTATAGAAATGTAACTGTATATTTACCAAGAAATATACTGTATATCATACATAAGGTGCCCTGCCAAATGTGTCTCAAATTTCCACATCTTTCCTTTCTCTTCTTTCTGTGACCATGTAGATTTTGGGGGAGATTGGGATTGTATGGTTTAAGAGAGGTCCTGCAGTGGCCAGTGTTTGTGACATTTTCTTTGGGAAACCCTATTGAGGAAGTGGAAATTGCAACAAATTGAGTGAAGAAAGACCATTTTGTTGTGTTACAGCCTGAATTTCAAATGGATTCATTTGAGATTTGTGTCACTGGCAATGATGTCAAAGTGGAATTATGTTTTTAGAATGAATTACAAATTAATACAAAATGAAAAGCTGGAAAGTCTTGAGTCCATAAGTATTCAAGCCCTTTGTTAGGGCAAGCCTAAATAAGTTCAGGAGTAAACATGGTCTTAACAAGTCACATAAGAAGTTGCATGGACTCACTGTGTGCAATAATAGTGTTTAATATGATTTTTTATGTACCCCACACATACAACTATCTGTAAGGTCCCTCAGTCGAACAGTGAATTTCAAACCCAGATTCAACCACATCACAAAGACGGGCACCTATTGGTAGATGGGTAAAAAAAACAAACACAAAAAACAGACATTGAATATACCTTTGAGCATGGGCTTTTCACAGTCCCCAGGTCCAGAACCAATTCAAGGAAATGTATAGTATTATACAAAGCCATGAGTGCATAGAACTCCCTTCCACCTTAGTGAACAGCAAACTTGGTTTAAAAAAACAAATAAAGCAACACCTCACGGCACAACGCCTCTCCCCCATGTGACCTACTTGTTGTGTATATGAATTGACAGGTAAACTATTTCTACCAAAAGTATGTGGACACCTGCTCATCGAATATCTCATTCCAAAATCATGGACATTAATATGGAGTGGTTCCTCTCTTTGCTGCTATAACAGCCTCCACTCTTCTGGGAAGGTTTTCCACTAGATGTTGGAACATTGCTCGGGGACCTGATTCCATTCAGCCACAAGAGCATTAGTGAGGTCGGGCACTGATGTTGGGCGATTAGGCCTGGCTCGCAGTCGGCGTTCCAATTCATCCCAAAGGTGTTTGATGGGGTTTTTGATGCAGTACGGTCAGGTTCTTCTACACCGATCTCGACAAACCATTTCTGCATGGACCTCGCTTTGTGCACGGGGGCATTGTCATGCTGAAACAGGAAAGTCCTTCTCCAAACTTTTGCCACAAAGTTGGAAGCACAGAATCGTCTAGAATGTCATTGTATGCTGTATCATTAAGATTTCCCTTCACTGAAACTAAAGGGCCTAGCCCGAACCATGAAAAACAACCCCAGACCATTATTCCTTATCGACCAAACTTTACAGTTAGTCCTATACATTCGGGCAGGTAGCGTTCTCCTGGCGTCCGCCAAACCCAGATTTGTCCGTCGGGGTGCCAGATGGTGAAGCATAATTCATCACTCCAGAGAAGGCGTTTCCACTGCTCCAGAGTCCAATGGTGCCAGGCTTTACACCACTCCAGCCAACACTTGGCATTGCGCATGGTGATCTTAGGCATGTGTGTGGCTGCTTGGGCATGGAAACCCATTTCATGAAGCTCCCGACAAACAGTTCTTGTGCTGACGTTGCTTCCAGAGGCCGTTTGGAACTCGGTAGTGAGTGTTGCAACCGAGGACAGATGACGCGCTTATGTGATTTAACCTAAAACACAAGGTCAAATATACTGTACACTGGAGTTGCTTACCAAGACAACATTGAATGTTCCTGAGTGACCTAGTTACAGTTTTGACGTAAATCGGCTTGAAAATCTATGGCAAGACATGAAAATGGCTGTCTAGCGATGATCAACAACCAACTTGAGTTTGACATTTTTTAACAAGAATAATGTGCAAATATTGTACAATCCAGGTGTGCAAAGCTCTTAGAGACTTACCCAGAAAGAGCCACAGCTGTAATCCCTGCCACAGGTGATTCTAACATGTGTTGACTCAGTGGTGTGAATATTTATTTCTAAAATTATGTTTTCACTTTCTCATTATTGTCTATTGTGTGTAGATGGGTGAGAGACAAAAATATATATTGAATTCAGGCTGTAACACAACAAAATGTGGAGTAAGTCAAGGGGTGTGAATACTTTCTGGAGGCACCGTAGATGTCCTCAGCCACCTTAGCTTTTCTGTGGGTGTGTGTGTGTGCGCGTAAGGCTTACGCGCATGTATCCACAATAATCCATGTGCGTGTGTGTGTGTGTGTGTGTGTGTATTGCTGTGCGTATGCGTGCGTGTGAGTGCGCATTTGTGGTTCAAACGAGGGTAGCTTATACGGCAACAAATTAGCCTTTACAATGTACTATTCTCCCTTTGTACTCTCAGAGAGGAATGCTAACAAATGAGAGTTCATGTAGTAAATGCATATTAGGGGCTGATATTACAGAGGTTTGTCTGCTCTGCTCAGAATAATGGATTGGGTCGTCTACAGCTGTCCACTCCCTAAACGGCGCCAGCGCGTAATCTGCCTCATGATGAATTTCCCCCCTGATTTAAGTTAGCATGTTTTCCTCTGGGGCAACACAGACCCTCCAAATTAAACACTAATGTGATAATGATACACTGTAAAAGCAGCTGTAACACAGCGCAGGCAATAGTTTCACAAAATGAAAGACCCTTTCTATAAGATGCTGTTTTTAGTGTGTGGTTTAAGTGAGTGGTGACAAGCCAAGGCAGAGAGGGTGTGAAGTGTAAAGCAATATGTAGCCAAGATGTCTGTGGCCACTGAGAACCGTGCAACCACAAAAACTGATCCAAGCTGTAGCCTGAGAAATGATATTCCCCTGTGGGTTTTCATTCTGTCACAGTATGAACACGAGGGGCTAATCCAATGTTAATTAAGAAGGCAGATGAACCCAAGTTGCTGCTGGTACACAGTATATCACGTGCCCTTGTTGACATGGAAGCCCCATTCATTGTCATGGCAACCGATAAACTTGTCATGACTAGGAAAACCTCCAACAGGTTAAACTGTGAATAGTCTCTGTGCTAAGACAATACCTAAAGGGTGATGTTGATGAGAGATTTCACACCAAATTATGCTACATTTGTTCTACTTGGTTCTTCAAATGAGGCATACAGATGTAGGATCTTAATTAGAGCCAGTTTGCTACAGCAGGAAAATAATCCTGCAGCTAGAGTAATGTGAATTATTATATGGATTATAATTCATGGACATTTTTGTAGGGGCTGATACATTTTTCATAAGGGGAAATCATGTCTGAAATTCCTAAGTGGAACTTACAAACTTCAGAAGCCTTTTCAAACCTTAAATACACTACAAGATTTGAATTTCCTACAATGCAGGAAAGTTCTGTAACAGAGAAATCCGATTAAGAGCCTACTGTACATATGTAAGAGTATGCTTTAGGACTCAAATTTGTTAATGCTGATTTTGCAGTTTCGTAAGTAACTCATATGGCTGTTGTATATTGTTGGCTTATGGTCTTGTTATTGTTTTTGTTCACTTTCCTGCATTGCGTTTTTATTTTTTTATTTAAGCATCCATATCTGAAATGTGCTAAATAAATCAAGTTTGATTGGATAATTAATCGCTTTTTTCATGCTTACACATGCATGAAAACCCTGCGGGTTCGACAGTCATGTTTAACTGAGTCACTTACATACTGCTTACCAGGCCCAGCCGGTGTGTAGCTGAAAAACACTCACTGAGGACTGAATTCTATGTACAACTCTATGGGGGCTGTATTCTAATTCTAATGGTTAAACAAACATGTGATGTGCCATGTTGAAGACACGACATCAGCCTCAGCTTTCGAAGGAATATTTATGAGGCATTCTCAGTATTACCTTTGACTTGTATTACCCAGGTCGCCATGGGAACCTATGTTGCAACTAGAAACTAATGGGTACCTGGCTCTCGAAAGGAAGGAAATCGGTGAATGAAGGCAGGCATTATGGGTTAAGGCACTTACGGTGTAACTAATAACACATAGACATGTTGCTAGCTGTAATGAGCAAAGATTGATATTTCCCCCCCCCCCCAAGCACTATTACATGGCTCTGCTAAACCCATTAACCCCATTACCGAAAAGTTTCTTTCACACAGTCAGTCCCAAGCAAAATCATAAAATCTCCTGACTCTATGAGACAAGCAGATGTTTCGAGGAAGTCATTACTCTTCAGAAGAGGACACAATGGGAGATTCTCAATTGGTCAAAATGCCTGTCCTCTCTTTGGCTCCTCCGTCCTCCTCTCCTCCGTGACCCAGAAACCATTAAGTAGTCGCCGTATGAAGGAGAGTGTCAATTTGTTAATAGGCGAATGGAGGAGTTTGCTCCAATCCTCGATTGCCTCATCCGACAGAGAATATATTATAATATATATATATAATAATATTCTACCGCAGAAGAGTTTGAAGTCCACCCCACCCCTTAGAAGCAGCTTGTTGAGAAAAGCATGCACACATTTATTAAAAACAACATGCTTCTAATTCTTTCATTTATACAATGCACAAGAAGATACATTTGTTTTCATACACATACCCCCTCTGTTAACATAATTTGCCTGATGATGCGCTAGTGGAGAAGGAGAGTCTTATTTCAAACAAGCACATTTGTTTCCTTGCCACCTCTCTTTGATTAACTTTGACCTTTTTCAAAAGGTGGCAAGGAGAGGGCAGAGGAGAGGAGGCGAGGAATGGAGGAAATCTCATTGTAATTCTCCCAATGTCTTTAAATCCTAATCCTTAATGGCGCCCAAATTATCTCTCATGTCCTCCTGGTAATACGAGAATGGCTGTGCTCGACCCACTGTCCGGTTAATACTTGGTAAATCCCCCTAAATCCCCTTTCTCTCCGGCATAATCTGATGAGAGAATCTGTTCTCAACCCAGCGTCACATCTCTGGCATCTGACGCTGATGGAGTTCATGAGCTGGGCCTCTCTGAACTGGATCTGTCTGAGCTGACGTGTGTGTGTGTGTGTGCGCGCGTGCGTGTAAAATACGTAAAAAATTGTGTTTATTTTCAGCAAATTTAACGTCTTTCTGAAAAAGGGACAATTCTTGTTTTTGCTGAGTTTATACAGTATACCTATGGTGTATGTAGGCACCTGAGCTGAGCAGTAAGAGAAACTGGGCATCTACCACCCCACTATCAGTTAGGGGGGGTAATGTCCAACCTCCCCACACACACACACTCTTTTGATATGAAATCACCAACACCCACTAATTAATTAGTACTTTTGCAGAATAAAAGTGTTAGAGCTAGTAATGCAATATTTATTTATTTTAATTAGCTGACATAGCCAACTAATACTGTATACAGTGGAAGTCGAAAGTTTACATACACTTTAGTCAAATACATTTAAACTCAGTTTTTCCACAATTCCTGACATTTAATCCCAGCAAAAATTCCCTGTTTTAGGTCAGTTAGGATCACCACTTTATTTTAAGAATGTGAAATGTCAGAATAATAGCAGAGAGAATGATTTATTTAAGCTTAAATTTATTGAATCACATCCCCAGTGAGTCAGCAGCTTAAATACAATCAATTAGTATTTGGTAGCATTGCCTTTAAAGTGTTTAACTTAGATCAAACGTTTCGGGTAGCCTTCCACAAGCTTCCCACAATAAGTTGGGTGAATTTTGGCCCATTCCTCCTGACAGAGCTGGTGTAACTAAGTCAGGTTTGTAGGCCTCCTTGCTCGCACACGTTTTACAGTTCTGTCCACAAATTTTCTATAGGATTGAGATCAGGTCTTTGTGATGTCCACTCCAATAACTTGACTTTGTTGTCCTTAAGCCATTTTGCCACAACTTTGGAAATATGCTTGGGGTCATTGTCCATTTGGAAGACCCATTTGCAACCAAGCTTTAACTTCCTGACTGATGTCTTGAGATGTTGCTTCAATATAGCTACATAATTTTCCTACCTCATGATGCCATCTATTTTGTGAAATGCACCAGTCCCTCCTGCAGCAAAGCACCCCCACACCATGATGCTGCCACCCCCGTGCTTCACAGTTGGGATGGTGTTCTTCGGCTTGCAAGCCTCCACCTTTTTCCTCCAAACATAACGATGGCCATTATGACCAAACAGTTCTATGTTTGTTTCATCAGACCAGAGGACGTTTCTCCAAAAAGTATGATCTTTGTCCCCATGTGCAGTTGCAAACCGTAGTCTGGCTTTTTATTGTGGTTTTGCAGCAGTGGCTTCTTCCATGCTGAGCGGCCTTTCAGGTTATGTCGATATAGGACTCGTTTTACTGTGAATACAGATACTTTTGTACCTGTTTCTTCTAGCATCTTCACAAGGTCCTTTGCTGTTGTTCTGGGATTGATTTGCACTTTTCACTCCAAAATACGTTCATCTCTAGGGGACAGAACGCGTCTCCTTCCTGAGCGGTATGATTGCTGCGTGGTCCCATGGTGTTTATACTTGCGTACTACTGTTTGTACAGATGAACGTGGTACCTTCAGGCGTTTGGAAATTGCTCCCAAGGATGAACCAGACTTGTGGAGGTTTACACATTTTTTTCTGAGGTCTTGGCTGATTTCTTTTGATTGGCCCATGATGTCAAGCAAAGAGGCACTGAGATTAAAGGTAGGCCTTGAAATACATCCACAGGTGCACCTCCAATTGACTCAAATGATGTCAATTAGCCTATCACAAGCTTCTAAAGCCATGACATAATTTTCTGGAATTTTCCAAGCTGTTTAAAGGCACAGTCAACTGAGTGTATGTAAACTTCTGACCCACTGGCATTGTGATACAGTGAATTATAAGTGAAATAATCTGTCTGTAAACAATTGTTGGAAAAATGACTTGTGTCATGCACAAAGTAGATGTCCTTACCGACTTGCCAAAACTATAGTTTGTTAAGAAATGTGTGGAGTGGTTGAAAAACGAGTTTTAAAACGAGTCCAACCTAAGGGTATGTAAATGTTCGACTTCAACTGTATATAGCACAACTTTGGATTTCACCCCCATCTAATTTTCAAATGGTTTAGACCGTTTGGAAGTTTTGACTAGGGGTGAGCTTCTCTTCTTCTCCTGCTTGGACCATGCAGTGCAGGTAGCAAAAATGATTGCTGTCCTCATTATAAAACTATTAACTAACTATGTAAGCTCAGCAAAAAAAGAAACGTCCTCTTACTGTCAACTGCTTTTATTTTCAGCAAACTTGTGTAAATATATGTATGAAAATAACAAGATTCAACAACTGAGGCATAAACTGAAGCATAAACAGACATGTGACTAACAGAAATTGAAAAATGTGTCCCTGAACAAAGGGGGGAGGGAGTCAAAATCAAAAGTAACAGTCAGTATCTGGTGTGGCCACCAGCTGCATTAAGTACTGCAGTGCATCTCTTCCTCATGAACTACACCAGATTTGCCAGTTCTTGCTGTGAGATGTTACCCCACTCTTCCACCAAGGCACCTGCAAGTTCCCGGACATTTCTGGGGGGAATGGCCCGTTTCCCTAGCCCTCACCCTCCGATCCAACAGGTCCCAGACGTGCTCAATGGGATTGCGATCCGGGCTCTTCGCTGGAAATGGCAGAACACTGACATTCCTGTCTTGCAGGAAATCACGGACAGAACGAGCAGTATGGCTGGTGGCATTGTCATGCTAGAGGGTCATGTCAGGATGAGCCTGCAGGAAGGGTACCACATGAGGGAGGAGAATGGCTTCCCTGTAACGCACAGCGTTGAGATTGCCTGCAATGACAACAAGCTCAGTCCGATGATGCTGTGACACACCGCCACAGACCATGATGGACCCTCCACCTCCAAATCGATCCCGCTCCAGAGTACAGGCCTCGGTGTAACGCTCATTCCTTCGACGATAAACACGAATCCGACCATCACTTTTTGCCAGTCCTGTCTGGTCCAGCGATGGTAGGTTTGTGCCCATAGGCGACGTTGTTGCCGGTGATGTCTAGTGAGGACCTGCCTTACAACAGGCCTGCAAGCCCTCAGTCCAGCCTCTCTCAGCCTATTGCGGACATTCTGAGCACTGATGGAGGAATTTGCATTCCTGGTGTAACTGGGCAGTTATTGTTGACATCCTGTACCTGTCCCGCAGGTGTGATGTTCGGATGTACCGATCCTGTGCAGGTGTTGTTACACGTGGTCGGCCACTGCGAGGATGATCAGCTGTCTGTCCTATCTCCCTGTAGCGCCCGCTGTCTTAGGCGTCTCACAGTACAGAAATGGCAATTTATTGCCCTGGCCACATCTGTAGTCCTCAAGCCTCCTTGCAGCATGCCTAAGGCACATTCACGCAGATGAGCAGGGACCCTGGGCATCTTTCTTTTGGTGTTTTTCAGAGTCAGTAGAAAGGCTTCTTTAGTGTCCTAAGTTTTCAAAACTGTAACCTTAATTGTCTACCATCTGTAAGCTGTTAGTGTTTTAACGACCGTTCCACAGGTGCATGTTGATTAATTGTTTATGGTGCATTGAGCAAGCATGGGAAACAGTGTTTAAACCCTTTACAGTGAAGATCTGTGAAGTTATTTGGATTTTTGCGAATTATCTTTGAAAGACAGGGTCCTGAAAAAGGGACATTTCAGTTTATATCTAAAAATGACTATATAGCCTAGTTGTCACACCCTGCTCTGTTTCACCTGTCTTTGTGATTGTCTCCACCCCGCAAGTGTCGCCCATCTTCCCCATTATCCCTTTTGTATTTATACCTGTGTTTTTGTTTGTCTGTTGCCAGTTCGTCTTGTTTGTCAAGCCAACCAGCGTTTTTGTGTCAGCTCCTGTTTTTCCCCAGTCTCTCGTTTCTCATCCTCCTCATTTTTGACCCTTGCCTGTCCTGACACTGTACCCACCCGCCTGACCACTCTGTCTGCTCCTGACCTTGAGCCTGCTTGCCGTCCTGTACCTTTGCCCCACCTCTGGATTACCGACCACTGCCTGGCCTGACCCTGAGCCTGCTTGCCGTCCTGTACCTTTGCTCCACCTCTGGATTACCGACCTCTGCCTGGCCTGACCCTGAGCCTGCCTGCCGTCCTGTATCTTTCCCCCTGTTGCTATAATAAACATTGATACTTCAACACGGTCTACATCTGGGTCTTACCTTGATACCTGATACTAATTGTTTAAAGCAAAACTATCAAAACTATTGCTGATGGTGAACTTGAAAAATCCAAATCAAATCTAATGTAATCCCCAATCAGAATGTAGTCTACCTATAGCCAGATGAGAGTTGTCTCTGATGGTAGTTTAGGCTACTTTTATGCAGGTAAAACACCATTTTCAATAGCCACATTTGATCAAAATAACCTAGCAAATTACATGGGTTGTCACTCAACTAATGGCCTAATATTGTGCAAGTCATTTTACAAACATTTGGATGCTGAAGGTGAAACACAGATGTGACAGATGAGGAATAGGCCTACCTCTCGTTAGTCAGCATGCAAAGCTGCGTTCAGCCCGCAATTTGACTATGTTATTAATATTGCCTGGGTTTGTTCGGCATGCAAAATAACTTGTAGATCAATGACTGCCAACCTAATTACATGCTTAGTTTGAGAGGACGCAGTTGTCACAAAAGATGAGAGGTATTTTTGGAAGGTAGAAAGAAAGTAATTTGAGCAACCAAAAAAAAGTGTGAACCGGCGATTCTTTACTTTTGAGTAGATTTGCTGGCCGATTCGCTGCTACAATTTGAATGGTTTGGGTTCCTGCTGACAGATGCACTCATATCTTAAACATTTTAACCTGGAACCGATGCGTATCGGTGAATTGTTACCTCTCTAAATTAATACCCATTGATGGTGCGTCACAGACACTGCGTACTTTTTGGAGACAGCACTATGGTAGCTTGAAAAAGATTGGTAGGTGTGGTTGCTAACTATCTGTAAACAACCTTAGCTAGCTAACTAACCATCTTAGCTAACGGTGTGTCACGACTTCTACCGAAGGTAACTCCTCTCCCTGTTCGGGCGGCGCTCGGCGCTCGGCTACTAGCCGTTGCCAATCCCTTTTTCTTTTTCTGGTTGTTTTGTCTGTGTTCCTTTTCACACCTGGTTTCAGTTGCTTTGATTTCTGTGGGTATATAGGGCACCTGTTACCTGCCGTAATTCGTGCAGGATTAGACTTGTGTGCATTGCGCTCGATTGTATTTGATGTTTGTTGTTTTTTCGCTATTACGCACGTGTATGTAAAGTGTCGGAACTGTATTTGTTCCTCCGTGCGTTTGCACGAGTTTCTGATTATTCGAGAGCGTAGTTTTGGGGTTTTGGTCTGTGCCGTTTTTGTATTGCTGGACTATATTATTAAACACGCTTCTCAGACATCCCTGCTCTCTCCTGCGCCTGACTCCTACACCTCTCACCAAGACGCATGTTATCACACGGTGTGGTGAAACAATTCACTTGTTTACCATTAGTTAGCGGTGCTTCACTCTTTACTAGCAAATGAAGGCTGTCTCGAAAACGGACAAATCCAATTCTGTTTATACTGTTGCAGTTTGATGTCTCCACTTTCCAAGAGTATTACTAGCCATCATTACTTGAGAGTTGGTTATTGTTGAAGCATCATTGCTATTTCCACCAGATCTCAACCAAACCTAAGATGTGTTTATTTCTGGTGTGTATGTTACGTGTGCAGAAGACACAATCATCATGGTCAATGAAAATGTAACAGAGTACAAGGGAACAGCAATGAGAAGCCTGGACATCCTGAATGCATCCCGATTGACATACTGAATACTGAATGACAGCCATCCCTGAACAGTCACCACTCCAGATTCGAGAGCAGGTAATTCAATGCCCCATGACTACTCCAGATATTTTCACAGTCTTGCACTCACCATAAGCTTTCAAACACACACTTCATTTAACTATCTGCTCCTTCAAACGAAGCATTAGCATATTCCAGCTGCCGGGTGTCACATTCATTTGCACATTTTATGGCCCTTATTAAGGGCTGAGTTTAGTGTCTCTGCATTAGCCTGCTGCATCACATGATTTGGGCGACACAGAAGGCACATTTTCATTAGGCCCTCAAAGACAAGGCAAGACAAGGTGCTAATCACAAGCATCAAAAATGGTGTCTTCTTTTTATGTTACTAAAGCAAGACTACCTCAAAAGGGCAATTTCTGTAAAAAGAAATTGACTGGTTTAATCATAAGACTAAAGCAATTGATTACTGTCGCTAATAAAATGGCTGCCGCTCACTCATGACTTTACAATTCAATGGGGGTTGTATCATAAAGTGTAAACAATTCTGAACCTGGTTGGTATATATACATTTTGACATTATGTGTTAGACAGACGTTCTTATCCAGAATAACTTACATGACCGATTAGGGATAAGTGCCTTGTTCAAGGGCACATTAACAGATTTTTCACCTAATTGGCTATGGGATTACGAACCAACAACTTTCGGTTGTTACTGACCTAACACGTCCACAACATGCAACCCTCAGCCTTCCGTGTGAGGCTATTTACGTGGTATTACGCAGTGGCTGGGACATATTCTCACCTCCTGCATTTCCATAGCTCTTCACACAAACACTCATGGAGTGTGGAAATGACAAGGTGACATTGTAAAACAACAGATGAGAGTGCATAATTTTTTTTATAAAGGGAGATGTATTATTCATAGGCAACCTATATTTGACTTTGTGTATACATCAAATGTTATCACAATAAATATTCTCTCCGAAGTTAATTTCATTCTAGTTTTGACAGCATTTGCATACAAATATCGCAGGTTGACGTTTATTGTCATGAATCTTGCCCTGGAGGCAGAACTGAGTGATTTCTGCTAGATGGGCCAACTGAAAAGTAGAAATTGTCTATATTGTAAGAATGATAGAAAACAAAAATTAGATTTTTGGTCTTACTTTAAGGTTAGGGTTAGTGTTTTATTACTTTGTGGCTGTCTCCAGGCCAAGATTCATGACAATAAATGCCAACCTTCAAAAATGTGGGTTTTACTGAAGAGTGGTCAGAAAAAAAGCCATTTCTTAAAGAAAGAAATAAGCAAACACTTTTGGTGTTCCCCAAAAGGCATGTGGGAGACTCCCCAAACATATGGAGGAAGTTACTCTGGTCAGATGAGACAAAAATGTTGCTTTTTGGCCATCAAGGAAAGCTCTATGCCTGATCCAAACCCAACACCTCCATCACCCAGAGAACACCACCCCCACAATGAAGCATGGTGTTGGCAGCATCATACTGTGGGGATGTTTTTCATCGGCAGCGACTGGGAAACTGGTCAGAATTGAAGGAATGATGGATGGCGCTAAATACAGGGAAATTCTTGAGGGAAACCTGATTCTCCCATGTCTTCTTCAGGTTGATGTACACACCATCACTCTTTTCTCTTGTATAATGTATATTATTAAAGGTGAAGATTTTAAACATCACATTTGAGTCAGTTAGCAGACACTCTTATCCATAGCAACCTACAAGTGCAATAAGAGTTAAAAGAGATTTGAGACTGGGATGGAGGTTCACCTTCCAGCAGGACAATGATCCTAAGCATACTGCTGAAGTAACACTCGAGTGGTTTAAGGGGAAACATTTAAATGTCTTGGAATAGCCTAGTCAAAACCCAGACCTCAATCCAATTGAGAATCTGTGGTATGACTTAAAGATTGCTGTACACCAGCAGAACACATCCAACTTGAAGGAGCTGGAGCTGTTTTGCCTTGAAGAATGGGCAAAAATCCCAGTGGCTAGACGTGCCAAGCTTATAGAGACATACCCCAAGAGACTTGCAGCTGTAATTGCTGCAAAAGGTGGCTCTACAAAGTATTGACTTTGGAGGGGTGAATAGTTATACACGCTCAAGTTTTCTGTTTTTTTGTCTTATTTCTTGTTTGTTTCACAATAAAAAATATTTTGCATCTTCAAAGTGGTAGGCATGTTAGGCAAATCAAATGATACAAAGCCCTCAAAAATCAATTTTAATTTGAGGTTGTAGGGCAACAAAATAGGATAAATGTCAAGGGGGTGAATACTTTCGCAACCTACCTAATTCTGTTCTCCCCATTGACGACCGTTGGTGAGCAGGCAAGAGGTGAGGCTGGGGTTGAGGTCTTGCCAGAGTCACATTGATGTGTATATCAGCGGAGATCAGCTCCTGACCTCTCATCAAAAATACTGGTCGATCTCACACACACACACACACACACACACACACAGTGATTACATTGTCAATGGTGGTTATGATTAGCCTGGTGGACCCAACCTGATCGTTGAGTTCACCTTACAATTTAATTTCAGATATCATAAAATGTGAAGTGAAATAGAATGGTGAACACAGCGATCAGGCTGGTTCCACCAGGCTACGTTATTCCCTGGACATTATATGCATCTAATAAGTAGAAAATAAGCAACAAAGAGACAGCCAAGTGGTAAATTCCATTATGTTCCAAAGAAAGGACAAAGCTTTTTGCTAATGCACTTCTTAACCAAAATGACACTACTCGTTGTATCTGCTTGGCTGGGGAATTAGCTTACTATTTTGTCAAGCTGGGTATTTTTTAATACAACTTTTCACATAACACACATTACCTGTCTTTGCTGATGAAGCTGTTTGTGTCATCAGGGCAGTAACTCGGGCCACTATCAGAGGCCTCATGATGGCATGTCCTTTCTATAGGAGTCGAAGGAGACTGGCAACAACAGAAGAGGCGTCACAAGTGTATTTGTGTTTGCATGGCAAGAGGTCTTGCCTGACAAGCTGTAAAAATAGTAAGTGAACAGTGAATTAATTTTTGGAGGTCTCTAAACCATTGCGATCACATTGCTGGACATAATCAAACCAACCTTTGCTCCTTTTGGTAGGTCCCGGCATCTATTCATGACCAGGGGATCAGTCTGTGCACTTTGTCTAACAGAAAAACAGGGTCAACAATTGTCGTCATCCCTTATTTATTTTTTTAACCTTTATTTTACTAGGCAAGTCAGTTAAGAACAAATTCTTATTTACAATGATGGCCTAGGAACAGTGGGTTAACTGCCTGTTCAGGTGCAGAACGACAGATTTGTACCTTGTCAGCTCGGGGATTTGAACTTGCAACCTTTCGGTTACTAGTCCAACGCTCTAACCACTTGGCTACCCTGCCACCCTTATAAACATAACTTGAGAAATAACGTAATCTCATTTGGAAGCTAATTCTATGTTTTACAGATGTATACTGACTGGCTCCAGATTGGATTATATTCTGGCCGGTGACACCATTACGCTATGCAATCCAATGTGATATGTTTTACTATGGCCCTAGGTTGGTTTGAATTTGTTGCTGCTAGATAGTACACTGTTGTAGTCAGACATGAGTTAGCTAATACCACCATAGCTGCATCCGTTTAAGACTGAGGGAAGTTTATCGAGCATGGTCTTATTTTTATTTGTGCCCTAGAGACATGGATTGCACACATGGACTCGGAGACTGTTTAGCTGATATAGGGTGTCAAGTTTGTCAAAAATTGACATATTTACATTACTTTTGTTGAAGAAACATTTTTCAATAGAGTGGCATGGAGCCACGTTTATACGCATCTACATTGCTAAAGTCAGGGAAATAATTAGTAGGAAACAGCTTTGTCATGTTATGATGTCATCAAATTTACTTTAGAGAGATGGCAATGTTGCCATTACTGTTCCTAGCAAAGAAAGACAATCTCTCTCTATTTCTCTCTTGCTTCTCCTTAATTTTGTAAGAAATTAATTTGTTCAGAACTGTTCAACTACTGTATTTCTCTCTCTTTGAGTCAACTACTCACCAGATTTTATTCAGTGCTAGCTGTAGCTTATGCTTTCAGTACTAGATTAATTCTCTGATACTTTGATTTTGTAGACAACATGTCAGTTCATGCTGATAGGTTGGAGGACGTCCTCTGGAAGATGTCATAATTACTGAGTAAGACTATGGAAGAGGGTGAGAACCATGAGCCTCCTTGTATTGAAGTCAATGTACCCAGAGGAGGACAGAGGCTAGCTGTCCTCCAGCTACACCATGGTGCTACCCTAGAGAGTGCTGTTGAGGCTACTGTAGACCTTCTTTGCAAAATAGGGTGTTTTAATCAATTATTTGGTGTTTTTATTATATTTAGTATAGTTTTGTCTAAAAAGGATGACTTTTTAAATGTTTAGATTTTTTTTTTTTAAATAAGAAATTCCCTGAGGAGGATGATCCTCCCCTTCCTCCTCTGAGGAGCCTTCATTGGGAGCTAGCTAGCTAACGTCAGCTATTCTAGCCATGTTAGTGATAATGATTATTAAAATATACATAACCAGCAGTCTATGGTCTAGCTACTGGTATACTCACCACCATTGGGGACCAATGAACTCCAACCACCTACAGTATTCTGCATGATAGGGTCCTTCTGCATGGCATGCAAACCATATTGTTGGCTGTGCATCCTGCTGGAAGCATGCATTGCATGGTCAATCCCTATAGGGCTTTTTTGTCTCAAACGGCAGTGATCCTTTGAACGTGTTGGTTGATGGCGATGAAACAACGGAGCCCCATTCAATGAAGGGAAGCAAAGTGGGCAGAGAGGCGATTTGCACATGGAGCTCAGCAAAAGGGGTTATGATTTGTTGACATAATTGTAAAACCAATCTTCATTTACTTGTTGTGACGCACTGAGGTTTCAAACTCTATTTAGACAAGACTGACTTTGACCAAAATGATCCTATTTACACTTTGTAGTCAATTATGACACTAGAATATATATTTCTGACTCATATCGATGCTACACAGGTTGTTTTCAAAAAAGAGTTGTTGATTTCTAGGGGCCGTCGCTCCTGAACCTGATTTTCATCCAGTCGGCCTCAGCTGATTAATCAATAAGGCCAATCCATCATTAAAATATGAAACACTTGGAACATGGCTTGCATTCACTAGATGTACGAGGGACACAGCTGTAAACACTCAATGTCAGATACTGTGTTATGTGTGTAAGAACTGTATGTAATATTCCTAAGAAAAACTGTTTTGAAATGCTGGGCGCCAGAAAAGGTCATTTGATGGGTAGGAGTGTTTATGTGAGCAAAGCTTTTGCTGGCGAACTAGACAGCTACACCAAACAACTCTTGATATACATCAGGCTCTTCTCTTTAGCAAAGGAGGCTGAGGAGAGGAGGAGGTACTGGGAGAGATTCAATAGACCACGTTGAGACAGTTGACCATATGCTGCTGTAGCAGGGGGCTGGGGTTGAACTAACAGCATCATCTGTATAAACCCTTCCTTAATGATGCTGGGTTGATACATACCTACATACTGTATGTATAGTACACACTCAATGACACACACATACACAGACCACCCCCTCCACACACACAACATCCACACATCATCAAATCAATGGCCAGTGTCGACGTTATCAGCCACAGTACTTACACATTCATATCGAATCCCCTTGACTTCACACACACGCTAACATACGACCCCCTGCTGAAAGCATAGGTTATCAAACCATCAGGGTGCTTTGGTGTAAGACCTTGGTGTGTCCCTGCAGGCTGACCGTGAGGCCCCCCTAGGTAGTATGGCCATGTGGCGTGGAGTGTGTTGAGATCAATTAGATCTGGCCCAGCTGTTGATTTATTCATCAATAAGCAGTGTAGTGGGAGGTCTGCAGTGGTGGCAGGAAACTGAAGCCTCCTGCAGGGTTAATATTTAAAGGGGCCCTTTGACTCTCAGACTCTCTGGTCAAGTGAGGGCCACACTGGGCTCTTACAGTATGTTCACCCTGCTGAAGTTGGACAATATGCCCATTTTGTTCCTTGAATTGTTAAAATGACATGTGTTTAAAGTCTAACTTAACAGTTACTTTATATCGGTAAGTTAATGACATTTCAGTATCTTTGGTAATAACAATTCAGATGTTTCCCATAAACAGATGTTTTACTCACTCAGAATAATAAAATAATAATCTACATCCACTTCATAATGTTGAGTAATTATGTTGTAGTTACCACAGTAATTAAAGAGTATTAAGTATTCTGTCCCCAATCACCTCACATTCTGAAGCATAAATTAGATTTTGATGTTTCCAGCCTATTAAAATTGAATGAAATAAAAAAGCTGCAAAAAGCTATTATGTCCCTGGACGCTACTTTGGTTAAGAATGACTTTGTGTGCATTGAGCTTCATTTTTGTTTTCAAAGACAATACGTCCTCCTGTGAGCATCATTTCACAATTCCGTAAAGCTTTAAGACCTCATTTACTCTTTCTTGGCTTCTGTAACAACACAACTTGTATCTGGGTTTAGAAACAAACCCAAAGGTCTTTGAAGAAACTGATTTCCTAACTTCTTGGGCTGTCTAAATGTATCTATTCCTTTTGTGCAATGTTCTTGAGGTAGATAGGCTAGAACTCACGTTGTATGTCAGCACACTGGGAGATTTTCATTTCCTATTTTTCTGATGTATTTTTCCCTTCAAAGGAGAGGCGCTTTGATGTCCCTCAAATCTCATTAGTGTTGGGGAACGGTGGCGGCAGAGGCCGATTTCCACCGGTTGGCCAGCTCCCCGAGAATGAGATGAGAGACAAATCCCTGCAGAGCAGAATCAAAAAGGACGTGGCCCGCCGAGAGGGGGTGCACGTTGCCGACCTCCTTGCTCTGTGGCGGAGGCGTAGCTTGTTTAGCGGTGATTAGCAACACCCAGCGTGGCGGAGTGCGTCACTCCCGCTACCACTCACAGCACACAAACGGAAACATCAACTGGTAAACATATTCGCTCTCTCACACTCTCCCACAACAGACCCAGGCACAATGACAAACAATTTTGTTTTGGTAATGACAGACTTTCTGAGGATGTTTTCTGATTAGTTCTCTACCTGTCTGGTCCTTCTTCCTAGAATTGGTGGGTAATGGTTTCAGTACTGACTTCATGCTGAGAGAAAATCCTGTTCAAAGCTGGTAGAGTTGCCAGATTAGACGATGCTGTTCCTTGTGGCGCTACAAAGCAGACCTGTATGAGAAAGTCTCAAGACCTCATCTTCCATCAGCGGGCAACCTGCCGAGAAGCCCATATCAGCCATCCAACAACAGAACCACAGCTGAAGCACCATGGTCATTTGATATCTTCCCTCCACTTTATCCATCCCTAATGAGGATACGGCTGAGATCAGCCTCAAATGACGTTCAATATTCTCACTAAGTACAAGGACATATATCCTCGTTACACTGATGAATCAATCCTTGTGCCCTCAAACCATGTGGGGCCGAAGTGAGGCTGCGGTGTCTGATTGGACTAATGTGTTACGGTTATGACTGGGTTATGCTTATGATTTATGAAGAGTGGGGGAGTGTCCGAGTCAGTGCCAAATGCGGGCTCTCTGTACAGGGGGGCGTCTGTTTGCATTACAGTGTTTGTGATGGTATGGACTGTTTATGGGTGCTGTACTGTGAACGCCCGCTCTGCTCTCGCTCTCTCTCTGTTTACGTTAGTGCGTAATGTTGAGATTTCCATGCTGCGTGGATGTCAGTATCTACCAATGGGCAGCATATGGAAGTATGGAAGTCCATGGCCAGTGCGGTCGGACCACAAGGTTCAAGGCTTCTTGAGATGCTCTTAGACCGCTAGCTCAGATACTTACAGAAAACAAACATTTATTCAACCGTTCCTCACCAGAGTGCGTTTAAGAGAGCAGAGCCATTTAGACACTGATGAAAGCAGGCTGCTCTTTACAGCTCCATGTCTCACCAACAAACTATATAGCTGTGGTGTAATGGCTGGAAAATGTCTCTCTCTCTATTTCTATCTCGCTATAAACACACTCACAGTATGCTTCCTTTATGTCTCCTTACCCTCTCACACTAAATATGTTCCTCCCGCCTCTACATCAACTAACCTGACAGGCAGTCACACACACACACACACACACACACACACACTCTCTAACACATGACAGAATCCTGCCTGGACACACTCTCAGCATGCTGCCCTATTCATAACAAATTAGGGTGTTTAGTATTTATTAGGATCCCGGCAGCAGCTATTCTTCCTGGGGGTCCAAACAGGATTAAAACAATTCCATAACACATCATAAATAAAACCATACTGTATACAAGACATGATTACATTATTATTGTGTTGTTACAAATGTACAATATAAAATGTACAATACAGGGCCTCCCGAGTGGCGCAGCGGTCTAAGGCACTGCATCGCATTGCTTGAGGCTTCGCTTTTGCACAGTTGGCCCAGCGTCGTCCGGGTTAGGGGAGGGTTTGGCCAAGGGGGCTTTACTTGGCTCACTGCACTCTAGCGACTTCTTGTGGCAGGCCAGCCGCCTGCCGGCTGACTTTGGGCGTCAGTTGAACAGTGTTTCCTCCGACACATTCCGGATTGAGTGGGCAGGTGTTAAGTAGCGCAGTTTGGCGGGTCATGTTTCGGACGACATATGACTCGACCTTCGTCTCTCCCGAGCCCGTTGGGGAGTTGCAGCAATGAGACAAGATCGTAATTGGATATCATGAAATTTAGGAGAGAAAGGGAGTAGAATACAAAAAAAAGATGTATACAAATAAAATGTACAATACTACAATATCACAGTAATACAATGTGTGTGCAGAGTGTTAGTGTGTGTGCGTAAGCGTGTGTGTGTCTCTTCACAGTCTGCGTTCTACCGTGAGTTGTTGTTTTATCTGGGGGGAGATTTTAGATCTGATTTTACTCCTCGCTTTAGTTACTTGATGTGGAAGAGTTCCATGTAGTCATGGCTCTATGTAGTACTGTGCATTTCAGTCTCTTCTGGATTTGGGGACTGTAAAAGAGACCCCTGGTGGCATGTCTTGTGGGGTATGTATGGGTGTCTGAACTGTGTGCTAGTCGTTTGAACAGATCAATGCCTCTCACAAAGACAAGTATGATGCAGTCAATCTCTCCCCTATTTGAGCGAGGAGAGATTGACATGCATGTTATTGATATTAGTCCTCCGTGTACATTTAAGGGCCGGTCTGTTCTGTCCTGGGCCACCTGAAATTTGCCTATGTCCTTCTTTGTGGCACTTGGCAATATAACTGGGAAGTAGTCCAGGTGTGAAAAGATTAGGGCCTGTAGGACTGGTCTGTTGATTGTGTATGTTTGCGTATGATTTGCATGGAGGCCCTGATCACCGGCTGATCTAGGAGCTGTGAAAGCAGTGGAGCTCTGAGTCTAGAGCACACGTGTTGTAAGGTCTCATGGACACAGAACTGCTGTCACTGGTACTGTTATACAGGAAGACCCGAGGAGACACCAGGTGTAGGAAAAAAAGGAACTGAGACTAAAGACTGTTGTTCAGAGAGAGACAGGGCGAGAAGAAGTAGGGAGTGAGGGTTATATGAGGAATGAAGGGAGCAGAGGGTAGAGATGGTAGCATAAGTGAAGAAATTCTCCAAAATAAAGCAATTCATTCCGAATGGAGAAGATCAAGCAATCTGACATAGTCTTGATATTTCGTAAACAACTGGTACGTTTTTAAAAATCTCACCATCCTATTTCCACTCAAAGTTTCATTGATAGATTTTGATAAAAGAGGAAGTCACATATCATTGAGCTTGAAACAGATAACATGCTGACTACACCGGTCATGGGGGTTCATCCACGTGCGCCATCGTGCACATGTTGATTTGTTTATTCCCACCAGACGTGATCATGACACGCAGGTTAAAACACCAAAATCAACTGTCAATCAATTATGTTACTTCCGGGGCAGGTAGAAACACACAACATCTTCATGGACATTTAGCTAGCTAGCTGATGATAATTCATTATTTTACCTGACATGGATATGGTCCTCGTCTTTGTAGAATTTTGAACTGGGTGTCATACAAAATCCTCTGTTTCTCTACTCCAACGATCGATCCACAGATAAAAAGGGAAACCTAGTTCATTTTTACTTAGCTGTCTTTAATTATTCTCTCCTCGTTTGTATCTTCCTGAGGGCACTTCAAATCAAATCGAAGTTTATTGGTCCCGTGCACAGTTTAGCAGGTGTTATATCGATACAGCGAAATGGTTACTTCGCTAGCTCAAACACCTAAAATGTAAAGAATAAATACAAAAAAAGAAAGGCAAGAAATCAAGAACAAATCAATCCAATTAACAACCCAAATAGCACTGTAGCAGTATCAAAATGCAATCTATACATACGTACACCGAGGGAATTCACACAAGCTAAACAAAAAAATGATACACTACATATACACAAACGTATGTGGACATCCCTTAAAATTAGTGGTTTCGGCTATTTCAGCCACACCCATTGCTGACAGGTGTATAAAATCGAGCTCACAGCAATGCAATCTCCATAGACAAACAATGACAGGAGAATGGCCTTACCGAAGAGCTCGTGACTTTCATCATGGCACCGTCATAGGATGCCACCTATCCAACAAGTCAGTTCATCAAATGTCTGCCCTGCTAGAGCTGCCCCGGTCAACTGTAAATGCTGCTATTCTGAAGTGGAAACGTTGAGGAGCAACAACAGCTCAGCTGTCAAGTGGTAGGCCACCCAAGCTCACAGAACTTCACCGCCAAGTACTGAAGTGCATAGCGCGTAAAAATGGTCTGTCCTCGGTTTCAACACTCACCACCTATTTCCAAACTGCCTCTGGATGTAATGTCAGCACAATAACTGTTCATCGGGAGCTTCAAGAAATGAGTTTCCATGGCCGAGCAGCTGCACACAAGCCTAAGATCACCATGCGCAATGACAAGCGTCGGCTGGAGTGGTGTAAAGTGTGCCTCCATTGGACTCTGGAGCAGTGGAAACGCTTTCTCTGGAGTTATGAATCACACTTCACCCTCTGGCAGTCCGACGGACGAATCTGAGTTTTGCGGATGCCAGGAGAATGCTACCTGCACGAATGCACAGTACCCACTGTAAAGTTTGGTGGAGGAGGAATAATGGTCTGAGGCTATTTTTCATGGTTCGGGCTATGCCCCTTAGTTCCAGTGAAGGGAAATCTTAACACTACAGCATACAATGACATTCTAGACGATTCTGTGCCTTCAACTTAATGGCAAAAGTTTGGGGAGGGCCCTTTCCTGTTTCAGCATAACAATGCCCTCGTGCACAAAGTGAGGTCCATACAGAAATTGTTTGTTGAGATTGGTGTGGAAGAACTTGATTGGCATGCACACAGCCCTGACCTCAACTCCAACTCCAACACCTTTGGGATGAATTTGGAACGCCGACTGCGAGCCAGGCTTAATCGGCCAACATCAGTGCACAACCTCACTAATGCTCTTGTGGCTGAATGGAAGCAAGTCCCCGCAGCAATGTACCAACATCTAGTGGAAAGCCTTCCCAGAAGAGTGGAGGCTGTTATAGTAGCAAAGGGGTACCAACTCCATAGTAATGTGCATGATTTTGGAATGAGATGTCAGATGAGCAGGTGTCCACATACTTTTCATCATGTAGTGCATGTACAGCAGTAAACGTAATTAGAGTGAGTTATGTCAATAATACAGTATATAAATAAACATGTGGTTTGTATACCATGTATGTGTACATTTATTAATGTGTGCACACGCAATGTTTGCACGGTTTGCATGTAAGACTGGAGTGGGGATGAGATGATCAGCCTCAATACTTACTACAATGGCAGGGCTGATCCTTAAGGTGAAATGATCAAAGCATTAGTTGATATACAGCTGAGTCGTGAAGGATGCACTTTTGCTAAGTGCAAACTAATTGATGTGTGTTGTCGTGATGTTGTGCTAAACTTCCATGGCTTCTTTACGCTTTATGGGATCCCTTCAGTTGATAACATCCTCATACAGTATATAGAGAATGAAACAGGAATACCGCTATGCTATCTTGTATCGAGTGTATGGAAAGTAGGCCTATATATCGCACAAATGACTTCAATGTCTTGCTGGATTTTGTGAAGGTGAAATGTCACTGTTAAATCTTTTTTAACCATCGCCTGAGCTTGGGATCCTCCTTTCTTTTCCTTTAGTTTTAGACACATCAAGTGAAGTCTTGCTTACCCAAACCGCTGAGGCAGTTCACAGCATTCTGCTGTTCCATATCGCTTCCATTACCTGCGGTGCGTCAACATTAGCATTACCACAATTATCCACTTGTGACAATGTGACGATTTCCTCTGAATTATAACGTGGCCAATTTCGGGTTTGTGTTCTTCACTTTCTGAAATAGCTTTTTCAATCACAATTCCAAATGGATACTGTAACGAGTGGTCAGATTTATTTCCATCCACTTTGAATAAAAACTGAAAGCCAATGAGGTGGATACCATCAGATATGGAACTAAACTGAACAAAAATATAAACGCAACATGTAAAGTGTTGGTCCCATGTTTCATGAGCTGAAAAAAAAGATCCCTGAATTTTTCCATACTCACAAAAAGCTTATGTCTTTCTTATTTTATGCACAAATTTGTTTACATCCCTGTTAGTGAGCCAAGAAAATCTATCCACATGACCGGTGTGGCATATCAAGAAGCTGATTAAACAGCATGATCATTACACAGGTGCACCTTGTGCTGGGGACAATAAAAGGCCACTCTTAAATGTGCAGTTTGGTCACACAACATAATGCCACAGATGTCTCAGTTTTGAGGGAGCGTGCAATTGGCATGCTGACTTGCAGGAATGTCCACCAGAGCTGTTTCCATAGAATGTAATTTTAGTTTCTCTACCATAAGCCATCTACAACGTCGTTTTAGAGAATTTGGTAGTACTTAGAACCAGCCTCACAACCGCAGACCACGTGTAACCACGCCAGCCCAGGACCTCCACATCCGGCTTCACTTGCAAACGGACACCTGATGAAACTGAGGAAGAGTATGCCTGTAATAAGCCCTTGTGGGTGAAAACTCATTCTGATTGGCTGGGCATGTCTCCCCAGTCGGTAAGCCTATGCACTCCCAGGCCCACCCATGGCTGGGTCCCTGCCCAGTCATTTGAAATCCATAGATTAGGGCCTATTGAATTTATTTCAATTGACTGATTTCCTTACATGAACTGTAACTCAGTAAAATTGTTGCAAGCTCTTTCTTTCTGCGTTCGGTACCTATTCAACCCCAGTGCCCCAAATCCGGATGGGGTAACAACATATTGAAACTTTCTCTTTGAAGGCCTCTTTCAGGTGAAGCATCAAATCAAAAGCTCAAGTGACCTGACAATGGTCCGCTCAGCTCAGGGTGCAACAGTGATACCCAGTGATCTCCCTGCAGCACATTTCACAGTCTGCAGCCCACCCTAATCACACACTCAATGGGCCACCAGGAGCCAGCCTGGGTTATACAGTAGGGTACGTACAACAACACACAGAGCACAGACCAGCAGGGAGCAGCGTTTCATTTGACCTATTTAGAGACAATTAATGAGTGTGTGTGTGTGTGTGTGTGTGTGTGTGTGTGTGTGTGTGTGTGTGTTTGAGAGAGAGAGAAAGTGAGAGAGAAAGCGAGAGAGCAAGAGAGCGAGAGAGAATGTGCTGACAATGTAACAGGTAGCATGTCATAACACAAGGCTCTCAATATTGATGACAACCATCCTGTAAAGAGCATAATGCATTGCTGACTGCGAGATCTTCCACATAGGTTGAACATGTAGGCAGGTTTTCTTTACTTTATATTTGTGTGTGTGTCTGTACAGTATGTTAAATGTAGATATTCTTATTGTTCCATAAACCATGTCAACTGGATTTGCTGAGAATCTTCACAACATCCGAAGAGAACCCACATCGAAACCCCCGTTGTGGAACGAATATAGCTGTTCCACTGTTCTAAATTCTTAGGAAAAAAGGTGCTATCTAGAACCTAAAAGGTTTCTTTGGCTGTCCCCATAGGAGAACCCTTTGAAGAACCCTTTTGGTTCTAAGTAGAACCCTTTCCACAGGGAGTTCTACACGGAACTCAAAATAGTTCTACCTGGAATCAAAAAGGGTTCTCCTTTGGGAACAGCCGAAGAACCCTTTTGGACCGCTTTTTTCTAACAGTGTATACTGTAGTGTCCATGCCACATGTATCCCAGTCTCTCTTGGAACACTGCATAACCACATGTATATGATGTACTAGGCCAGCGGTGACTGGATCTGGAGGTTGTGATGTACAAGCTTTCTGCCTCAATAAAATACATAGGGATGTGTGTGTGTGTGTGTGTGCATGTGTTTGTGTGCCGGAGTGATCCCGAATGTTCTGAAGCACATGTGCCCACTCAGGCATCACATCCAAGCCCATTACCTCTGCAAGGTTCCCTTACTCTTGATCAGTGGCTATTTTAGCATGTAAATCTTGGTGGGGCAAACCAGCAAAAAAGAAATGCATGAATGCCAGCAAAGCATCTACACAACACATCACAGTACATTCATTGCACTATAACAGTGACAAGCGGTGCCCACAAAACTGCTAGGGCCCACATAAAGGTTTCTCAACAGCAGAGTCCCGACACGTTACCACTGCTACACCTGGATACCTTGTCTGGCAGTGAAACAGTTCATTCAGCCTCATTTACTACCTTTAAAAAAAACATAGCTGATATGGCTGACTTGCTTAAACAAATGTGGTTTCTACTGACAATTGATATGTACAAACTATGACATAAGAGGACAACGAGCGGATAAGAGGCAATCCGACGAGCGGATAAGAGGCAATCCGAAATTTTAATTAAGACTTTAATGAGTGAGCTAGGACAGACATAGTCAATATAACCATTTTTTCAGCACTTTTGAAATGTACAGTGACAGAATTCAGAACATGCTCCATACTTACAGTATTCTCCCTGTACAATAAGTCAGAACCGTAGGATAAATAAAGTGGGCATATAAGCAGACGATGAAAACTTACAATATTGGATGATGACATTTCTCTAAAACAGGCTATAGGCTACATGTGCTCCACCAACAGCTAACAACATACACTTAGTATTACTTTCTTAGCTACAGTATACATATCTCCCTGGCATATGACATAATTTATGCAGCAGCATACAATAGATTTTTGGACTCATATAGATTGTTGTGCTGTGCTCACTTGAACAGGAAGGTAGCGCGGTGGTCCTTTGTTGGCAAATTTTGTCTACTTTGTCATCAAAGTCTGGCATTCTCTGGATTTATGGTGCTCTCACAAAAACTGGGAACTACGGATATAAGATGGAATCATGATGACGTCAGTGATCTTCATGTCGGAGCTCTAGAAAGAGGCCTGAGTTCCCAACTTGCAATTCCGAGTTGGATGACCGTTCAAAGCGTATGTTCCCAGTCGGAGCTCGTTTTTTTTCAGAGTTCCCAGTTGTCTTGAACACACTATAGTCAGATTTCCCAGTTCCAAGTTTCCAGTTGTTTTGAGCGTGGCAGAAGTCATGTTGGATTGACAGCAAGGCCAATGTTGAATGTTTATCCTTTTAAGCTTGGAAAATAGACCCTTAAACAAAGACTTAGGACCACACACCAACTACACTGAATAGCAGGCTAGTGATTGCTTTGCAATGCTTGCAGATAGCCACTGATTCCTTCCATACCACTCATTGTTGAATTTGCAATTTCCAACTTGTTGTGTAATGTTTATGTCCAATGGCCGATGAGCACCAATACGTTATATCTTTAATTTCTCTTCATTATTTATCTTCATAGGACAAGGATTGAAAAGGGCCTGCCAGTAGATTGCCAACTTGATTCATGATGATCACTGCTTGTCTAGCTTGCTACAGTAGCTAAGATTTTGAAAGTATGATGTTGCCATGATGTTAGTTTTTTTGCGTTGTTTGTAACTTTTTTTTAAACTTATGTTGTACATAATGTTGCTGCTACCATCTCTTACGATCGAAAATAACTTCTGTACATCAGAACAAGTCAGATGCAAAGGATATACTGCTTTCTCGGGAACGGGCCCAAATCCCTGTCATTTGTGTGAAGAAAAGACAGAGAAAAAGGGGGCAGAGGTCGGGCTGCTCTCTGAGAATCTGTTTGTGAATAAACTTCCACTACCATCCGTTCTATTGGCCAATGTGCAATCATTGGAAAACAAAATGGATGATATATGATCAAGACTATCCTACCAACGGGACATTAAAAACGGCAATATCTTATGTTTCCCGTGTCGTGGCAGAATGATGACACAGATAATATAGAGCTGGCGGGATTTTCCATGCATCGGCAGGACAGAGAAGCTCCGTCTGGTAAGACGAGGGGCGTGGGTGTGTGTCTATTTGTTTACAATGACGGCCTACCCCGACCAAACCCGGACAACTGTGTGCCATAACCTGCCTAAACGATTACCGCCCCGTAGCACTCACGTCGGTAACCATGAAGTGCTTTGAAAGGCTGGTCATGGCTTCAATTCGCATACTACCCCAACAGATCCACAGATGATGCAATCTCAATCTCACTCCACACTGCCCTTTCCTACCTGGACAAAGGGAACACCTATGTGAGAATGCTGTTCATTGACTACAGCTCAGAGTTCAACACCACAGTGCCCACCAAGCTCATCACTAAGCTAAGGACCCTGGGAGTTAACACCTCCCTCTGCAACTGGATCCTGGACTTCCTGACGGGCCGCCCCCAGGTGGTAAGGGTAGGCAACAACATGTCTGCCATGCTGACCCTCAACACTGCGGCCCCTCAAGGAGGTGCTTAGTCCCCTCCTGTACTCCCTGTTCACCCACGACTGCATGGCCAAACACGACTCCAACACCATCATTAAGTTTCCTGACGACACAACAGTGGTGGGCCTGATTACCGACAATGATAAGACAGACTATTGGGAGGAGGTCAGAGACCTGGGAGTGTGGTGCCAGGACAACAACCTCTCCCTAAATGTGAGCAAGACAAAGGAGCTGATCGTGGACTACAGGAAAATGAAATGCGGGCCATAGTGGATCGGGTCGAGAGTTTCAAGATCATTGTTGTCCACATCACCAACAAACTATCATGGTCCAAACACACCAAAACAGTCATGACAAGGGCACGACAACACCCTTTCCCCCTCAGGAGACTAAAAAGACTTGGCATGGGTCCTCAGATCCTCAAAATAGTCCTAAGGCTGCACCATCGAGAGCATTCTGACCGGTGGCATCACCGCCTGGTATAGCAACTGCTCGGCATCTGACCGTAAGGAGCTACAGAGGGTAGTGCGTACGGCCCAGTACATCACTGGGGCCAGGCTTCCTTCCATTAACTATTGGCTTGTAAGTAAGCATTTCACGTTAAGGTCTTCACCTGCTGTATTCGGCGCATGTGACAAATAAAGTTTGATTCGATTTAATTAGATCAGTCCAATCTAAGCTACTGTAGATATAACGTGATTTGACGTCATTTTATTTTGTGGCCAACAACATTGAGCCTTCTTGGATGAGCATTCTTGGATGGGCACTTCTAATGTAACGCTATGGCAGCACCCAAGGGGCTTGCCTTTCGAGCTCTACCCTTAGATTTTGTGGTGACGTAGTGTCCCCATGAGTGACAGAACACTGAGACAATCACGGTGCAACTAGAAAACAATACCAACCCCTACGCACCAAATTTTCCGTTGGCTGCCCCACCACCACAGAAAACACTGAGCTAGGCTGGAACACCTGCATTTTGGAGCTGCCTTACTCAAGAAAGCAAATAAGAGACTAAGTTTGTATGCGGCTTTATTAACTCAATTGTGGGGTTTTTTAGGTTTTATTATTGTTTACAAACTGATATGTGACAAAAATAATATGCAAAACAGGCGGGGCTCCACGGCAAACACAAAAGAGTGTATGGCAAACGACCTCAAGTTCAGATTAAGATCCATTGAGAATTTTAGTATCTTTGTGATTGCTGAAAGACACCTTCTGTGTGCTTACAGCTGTGCTGGCACACAAGTACTCACACATGCACAAGCATACGCAGGCACAGGCACACACACACACACTCCACCACTCCCATCCAAAAGTTTGTGAAAACAGTTTGTGGAAACACAAGGCATATTTCAACAAATGACCCAGCTATACAATGTTTATGCATTGGTAGCATGCACTTCACAAAGAGTAAAATATGCCCGCTCATACACTGATGTACAAGATAAACACTGCATTCACAACACCCCACCTGCAACAAAGTCCTCGCCATAGTTGCTGCTAGGATTCGACAGTGCGGAGGATCAAAGTGTCAGGCTCTCGCTGCAGGCGCAAGCGATTTAACATGGCGAGGTAGCCCTGATAAGTCCCGTTCAATATTCATAAGAGAAGAACAAAAACAAATGTTTCTCCAAAAGCTTGCTTCGCTGCCTAACTTAGAAGCTGTCTAAAATGACTGGGAAACTTCTCCTAATTCGCAATTTGGGCTCCTAAACCCTCCTGTTGCACAGTTCCCCATCATGCCTCTATGCACTCAGCTTGAATGACAAACCTGCTGGCTCAACACCAAATTGAAAGGTACAGATGTGTCTGCAGGTGCTGCGGTGCTGAGTAATCCAACTGTTACGAATGAAAACCGCCGGCAGCACTCCCAAATATAGCCGTTTCTTCAGCTTTTATTGTGTAATTCTAGTTGCAATAATCTGGTAGCATTTTATAATACCTTCTCGTAATAAAGCATTTATAATGGATTAGTAAATAGTTTATTCATCATTTATGAATTGTAAACGTTGGTAACCTAGTTATTCACACCTTTATAAACTATTTTTTAAGTGTTTAATAATGATTCCTTGTAAATCACTTACTAATCATTAGTTGAGTATTTTTGCGTGGTCTCATCTAAAGTGTGGGCTATTTTTACTTTATAAATGTTT
Source organism: Oncorhynchus tshawytscha (assembly GCF_018296145.1). Lineage (NCBI taxonomy): Eukaryota > Metazoa > Chordata > Actinopteri > Salmoniformes > Salmonidae > Oncorhynchus > Oncorhynchus tshawytscha. The sequence goes on along the minus strand of NC_056452.1, from coordinate 16,204,667 downwards.
TGAGTTTCGAATGTAATTTCTCACAAATATATGGATATGCCATTAGCAGACATTCCAGCAGTAGGGGAGAGTGGGGTAAGTCATGCCAAAGGGTTAGTTGAGCCACCCCTTGTTTCTAGGACACCATACACAAAATGAATCATGTGACCAAATATTTAGGAAGAGATCTTCATTTCATGTCTGTAAAGGAAGAAACCACTTGGGAAAAGTGTTAAGCAAGTTAGGTAAAAAAATAAAATAAAAAGATTTTCACAAAGGCAGAAGTGTTAGTTTTAGTTTAGTTTAGTTAGTTTAGTTCATGATGCTTCTATCTGACTGTTTTATACATCAGTTGGGGTCTACATAAGGTACAATATCAGGCCTTAAACATGAAAGTGCATCCTTGTAGCTGTGTGGGCTAATATAGTTAGAATAGTTGCTTTGGGGTCAATTGTGCCATTTGGCTAAGGGCAAGTCGAGCCAATGGATAATCAATATACCCCATACAAATGATGATTACATTTGGTCAGTTCTATGAGTAATATGCATAGTATTTTAATGACACCTCACATTTGTGTGATTAGTTGAGTTCAAATGATGAAAAATGCCTTCCTCAGTTGGGTTCGGCCTCTTGGCCACAATTGAATTGTTTTCTTCATCAGCGTAATTATTGTTGGGATATGAGGTTACACCAAGGCCTGAGTCTATGTTAAAAGTGTTTTAAAAGTATAGTGTTAGACGTGTGTTGTGCCAAGAGACCCGTTTTTTTTTTGGGACAAGCTATGTTTTCATGAATTCTGGTTACTTCCAGTGATAAACAAAATCTTGAAATATATTTAGATATTTATATTTCCCTTGACGTTATGATGCCGAATGTAAAAAATGGCTCAGCATACCCAGTTCTCCCCTACCGATGCTCCTAAAGGTCTCAAAATGGCCCCTAGAACATAATGGTTAAGATGGTCTAAGTTACCCCGGGAAGGGGCACATTTCTAACACTTTGTACTTTTAAAAACACTTTAAACATAAGCACACAATACAGAGGATGTAAGAAAATGTATTGAACGTTTATTACTCCAAAACAGTCCCACTGTTGTGATGTGTAACTTGAGAGATTATGACCGCTTACAAGGTAAAGAAACACATATCTGAATACCTTATTTCGCTGAACTATCCCATGAAATGGAAAGAGTTACGACCTTCAAAGGCCCAGTTTGAGGTGCTGCCAAACAAAGCCACGTGTGAAAATAGTCTGCGGCTAAAAGACTGAAGCACTGGGAGCATTTAAAGGTTATACATGCCAAATTTATACCTGCAAATTATACATGCGACATTTCTACCTCAATCACATGACCCTAAGCATAATGGGATGTTAATTGCTTAATTAACTCAGGAACCACAGCTGTGTGTAAGCACCTGCTTTCAATATACTTCGTATCCCTCGTTTACTTTTCTGTTTCTGTTATTTTGGCAGTTACCTGTATATAGCATTTCTACCTAAATCACTTTTCAGTAGTAATGAAGGAGTAAACATCCACGAGAGAAAAACTTAGAGGTCCAGTCAGCTGTTGTGTAAAGGCTACATGAGGGATCATCAAGTAGATTCTGCCGCGGGTCTGTTTTTTCTGGAACGAATGGTCAGGGGGCCGGAACATAATTACTAATAATTTGTAGACTGCAAATTGACCGCAAGAAGCCCAAACAGATATAATGTTTTACTAAATTATAATCGTTGGTACCTTGCTTACATTTGTATACGATCACATGTCTCTCTATTATGCGTGGGAAGACTTGGGAACAGATTTCTTGAATTATTATCATTTGGAGCTGATTTCCTGGTGATTTGACAGTCTTTAATGTCCAACAATGAAAATTCTTCACAAATTCCAGAAAACTTGGGTGGCCAAATAAAAGCAGTTAGGGAACCCTGGGTTACATCTTTCTGTGTTATGATTTGTTTGTATTCGCGAGGTTATTAGCAAAACATTCACATTACAACTCCTCCTCAAGTCCTTACAACAGTTTTTGTGAAGAAAATGTTCAATATATTTCCTGTGTTTCATCCATTTTGAGACCCTAAGGAACACCAGGTACTGCTTGAATGTCTACCAATGGCATGCATGTGCGTCTTTTTGTGTGAACTTACACTGGTCACTCAAATAAAAGTATTTATAAATTATAAATATCCCACACTTTAGATGAATCCACACAAAAAAACTTAATTCATGACTAGTAAATGGTTCATAAGGACCTACATTAAACATTTTATGAATGGAATAATGATTAATACACAATGAATAAACTATTTACTAATCCTTTATAAATGCTTTATGTCAATAGAGTTACTATAAAGTGCCACCCATAATCCATTTAGCAATGATCGTCTTCATGAGCTTTTCTCCTAATTAAAAAAAACAAGTATAATGGGAAGATAAGGAGAAAGTTTTATTAGTCTTCTTTCGAGGTTTCTTAGATTTGATGACTTTGACTACTTCTATACTACTTAAAGCACCTGTGCAGACCAACTCACTCGCTATCTCTCTCAGAGCGATCTTCTTGACCCTAACCAGTCAGGCTTCAAGACAGGTCACTGAACCGAGACTGTTCTCCTCTGTGTCATGAAGGCTCTCCACACTGCCAAAGCTGACTCTCTCTCCTCTGTTCTCATCCTCCTAGATCTATCTGCTGCCTTCGACACCGTGAACCATCACATCCTCCTCTCTACCCTCTCATGGCTGGTTGTCTCAGGCTCTGCACACTCTTGGCTTGCATCCTACCTGGCAGGCCGCTCCTACCAGGTGACGTGGAGAGGATCTGTGTCTGCGCCACATACTATCACTACTGGTATCCCTCAGGGCTCTCCTCTTCTCTCTATTAGAGGTCGACCGATTATGATTTTTCAACGCCGATACCGATTATTGGGGGGCAAAAAAGGCGATACCGATTAATCGGACGATTTTTAAAAAATGTATATATATACACACATTTTTGTAATAATGACAATTGCAACAATACTGAATGAACAATGAACACTTTTATTTTAACTTAATATAATACATATTATGGGCTTTTGGGTGGGTGTTCTTAAGGTGATTCCACAGGTTGGTGGTATTTTTTGATTTAGCCGTTGCTGACCCCATGCTTACATCTTTATCACAAATAAGACACCTTGCTTTCCCTGGTGCCAATTCCATGTAACAGTCCCACACTGGTGCTCTGCTTTTCTCTGCCATCTGTAAAACACAACCACAGCTCTGAAGTGACAATGATACTGAAGAGTCTGCTTAGGAGACAAATACTCTCAACTGTTTGAATAAAAATAGAGTTTAAGTTACCTGTGATGAATGTTGAAAACAAACACTGTCATTTCTACATGCAGGAAATCCTATTTTAATAATGGACATGGTAAGAATTGACTACCTAAGTGCGAGTCATAATTCCCAGGACACCTTCAAGCAAAATCTGAAAAGCGGTTCCTTCATTCATTTATTCCATAGGATATTTTTAGATTAACTTAAAATAAGGTTTGTGTTTCATGTAGGCTTACACCACCTTGACAATTTTATAACGGTGTAGATATCCATAGGACAAGGTAATTCTGATCAATATTGGCTAAATATAAGCGAAGATCTTTTTTTTTTGTAGAGTGGATTTACGAAAATATTTTGACAAACGTTACCTTATCCTAGTGAGATTTACACGGGTATCAAAACGCAGAGGCGGTTTAAGCCTGAAAAAAACAGACCTTATTTTAAGTAGATCAAGACCTTCTCTATGGAAGACATGAACGGTAAAATAACAAAGGAACCCCTTTCAAGTTCAGCCGCAAGTTATTACAGGAATTATAACGCGTTGGCTATTTCTCTCTAAACCATATATACCTTTGACTATTACGAGCCTGCTGCTGCCTACCACCCCTCAGTCAGACTGCTCTATCAACTATCAAATCATAGACTTAACTATAATAAACACACAGAAATACGAGCCTTAGGTCAAATTGGGAAACTATCACCTCAAAAACAAAACGTTTATTCCGTTCCGTATTTTATCTAAGGGGTGGCATCCATCAGTTTAAATATTCCTGTTACATTGCACAACCTTCAATGTTATGTCATAATTAAGTAAAATTCTGGCAAATTATTTCACCAAGAGCCAGGCGGCCCAAACTGTTGCATATACCCTGACTCTGTGTGCAATGAACGCAAGAGAAGTGACACCATTTCACCTGGTTAATATTGCCTGCTAGCCTGGATTTCTATTGGCTAAATATGCAGGTTTAAAAATATATACTTGTGTATTGATTTTAAGAAAGGCATTGATATTTATGGTTAAGTACACATTGGTGCAACGACTGTCGTTGATTGATTGTTTTTTATAAGATAAGTTTAATGCTAGCTAGCAACTTACCTTGGCTTACTGCATTCGCGTAACAGGCGGGCTAATCGTGAAGCAGGTGGTTAGAGCGTTGAACTTGTTAACTGTAAGGTTGCAAGATTGGATCCCCCGAGCTGACAAGGTAAAAATCTTAATACAATAACGGCCTTCACTCCTTTTGGGTAACACTTGTTGTTTTTGACTAATTCTCTATCTATAGGTTTTCATTTTATTGAAAGACCCATGTGGCAATGATGCAACCCAATTGGTGTTGAGCTCAATATAGTGCCTGTGAGCAATAGCCTCCTCTTCATCTTTCAATCTCCATGATGTTTAGTAGTAGGGAACATGATGTACCTATCTGTTGACAGTTGACACTGCATGACAAGTCTTCAGGGGTACTTCCATCTTGGTTAGAGTTAGAGAGAGGGTGAGAGGGTGAGGGGGTGGGGTGAGGGGGTGAGGGTGAGGGGGTGAGGGTGAGAGGGTGAGAAGGTGAGGGTGAGAGGGTGAGAGGGTGAGGGTGTGAGGGGTGAGGGTGAGAGGGTGAGGGTGTGAGGGTGAGAGGGTGTGAGGGTGAGAGGGTGAGGGCCAGGTGATGTTTCATCATATTTGAACGCAGCAAAGAACGCTTTATCAAAAGTGCTGCATCTTACTATGTAGAGTCTCAGAGGAATATTTGTTTCCTGGGAATTCAGTGTGTTTTCTCTCACTCTATGTCTCTAGTTTTCTGGTTCAAAAACATGGGTGTCAAGCCTTCTTTAACCTGTCTCCCCCCCTTCATCTACACTGATTTGAAGTGGATTTAACATCAAGTGACATCAGTAAGGGATCATAGCTTTCACCTGGATTCACCTGGTCAGTCTATGTCATAATACTTTGTACACTCAGTGTATATCAGTAGGATTTATTATTGATTTGTTGTTGATTTATTGTCACTTGTTATGACCTATGACTTGTTATGACCTAAACATTTGTGTGATGTACAAGTCAAAACGAACTCAGACTCCTCACTGTACTGTGGGTTATTTAACAGGGCTCGTAATGTCTGCGTCCCAAACAACACCTTATTCCTTATGTAGTGCACTACTTTTAAACAGGACCCATAGTGTAGTGCACTAAGGGAATATGGCATCTGGGACGTGTATTATTCTACGCAGGCCTGAGAAAACAGAGCTTGAAGGGCCAAGGAGGAAAGCACAGCGCTATCAGAGTTATGCGAGGGAGATGTGAGTCGCGCTTATTTCTCATGTATTGTGCCAAACCAAATGTCTTTGTAAAGCTTTTGTCTTCACTCGTTTAAACTGGGCTCACTTGTTAGCGGCGGGCCCATTGTATTGTCAAGATATCAATCATATTGAGCAGAAACAAACACTAGATTGTAGTATGTTCCCGGAAATGTAATTACAGCATAACCATTATTTGATGATGTGAAATACTTGTTATCAAATAGATTGTATATTCACTGCAATGCCTGACTACACGTATAAGAAATACAAAAGCAATCATACGGGGGATCAAAGCGGGTCAACGGGGGGTCAACGGGGGGTCAACATAGCAGCGCTGTCGTCATGTCATATTTGTTTACTGCTAATCAAACTCTTCTACTCATTCTTTTTCCAACAGCCATCCAAGTTAACATTATATTGGTTATGCATGGATTGAGGATTTATTCCCATGCCTGCCTACATAATCATGGTATGAGCCAAACAAAGTCAAATGATGGGTCAAAGAGGGTCAGGATAGTTTCTAATGAATGTGTTCAACTCTTTCTGATTCTACCGACCAAACAGTGACACGGTGCTACTTTCTGTTCTAATTAGTGGTTAGTAATTAGCTGACGGGGGGTTAATTAGTAGTCAACGGCTCATTGCTGCAGTGATTGACTAAATGTAAAAGTTAATGCAATTCACTGTGTGGATAGGGTTTTTGTAGGTATTAACTGTAGCATTGCTACAGTTAATACTTGTACTATGTTGCTAGTGATGAGGATACAGCGCAAGCTGATATTGAATCCTTTCCATGAATCCTTTTCCCTGCTTCTATTCTAGCGATGGAGCATCTGAGGGGAGCACCTGAGATTCAGGTCACATTGCAAACCCAGAGTGTTCGCAGACGTGCCTTTGAACCATGCTACTGTACAGGATCTCTCACTCTCTCTTTCTCTCGCTCTCTCTTTCTCTCGCTCTCTCTTTCTCTCACTCTTTCTCTCACTCTCTTGCTCTCTCTCTCATTCTCGCTCTCTCTCTCATACTCCTTTTCTCTAAATCTCTCTTGCCTTTTCTCTCGTCCACCTGGCCAAGTTTTTTCACTCATCCATTCACTGTCTTTACATATTAATCTCTTTATATTGGTCCCGCGCTCTCTCTATCCCTCTGCCTCTCTCTATCCCTCTGCCTCTCTCTATCCCTCTGCCTCTCTCTATCCCTCTGCCTCTCTCTATCCCTCTGCCTCTCTCTATCCCTCTGCCTCTCTCTATCCCTCTGCCTCTCTCTATCCCTCTGCCTCACTCTGTCCCTTCATCTTTGTTGCCAGGACAGCGCAATATATACTGTGATATGCGGTGCTGTGTTGTGTCTTCATCGACATTGACGCAGGACTCTTGGCACTGCTGAACTCCCCACATTGCAAACTCTCCCGATGCTTGGCATGTTCCCTGACCCAAGCCGGACATCCCTGTATTGCACTCTCAAACTCCAAATGGAATCTCACCCAGTATAGGAATACACCTATGAATGTCTCTCTCCCTCTTTCTTTCTCTCTCTCTGTCTCTCTTCTACCTCCCTCTCTCACACAACCTCTCTCTCTCACCGCCCCATCTCTCTCTCTCTCTCCTCTCCCTCTCTTTTGCATTGCAGGGGTTTAAGCCTTTCTCTTCCAGGGCCCTGGTCCTAGAGCATGTCCAGTTAGTGATTAGAGCACTCAGCGCATTCCTGCGCCTGGCTAATGTCAGAGTGTTAATCAGAGAGAGAGAGATAGAGAGAGAGAGATCTGGGTGTACTGGGCAGTGCTATGGTTTCCTGTCTGTGTGTGTGAGAGGACTGTGTGTGGGGGGAGGGGTGTGAATGTACCATAATATCAGTAACTGGCAGCTTCACACATTGTGCCGAGCGCATCGTGGAGAGGACATACAACCATAAAGGAGGAGTAATGAGTGATGCATGATTGTGGGAAATGCCAACCCAAACCCACACCCAAATGACATATCACGTCCAAACCACTCTGGTCCACCCTCAAGGAGGAATCTGACAATTCATTAAATGCAACTTTTTCTGCTCCATGGTTTTTAATTCTCCAATATTGGTTTTGTATTTCAGAGTAAATCTACCAGATTTGCAAATCCCTCTGGTATTTTCCACCATCATTTATGGGGCCGTTATTGTGTAGGGGAGTGCACACTATATATTGAGGTAGCCAGAAAGACAAATCAAAGCTCATATGATCCCAGCTCCCACGTAAACCCCCAGATTTTATTGCCAAGTATTAGAAACTGAATATGTGGGTCAGTATATGGGGGTCAGTATATGGGGGTCAGTCACAGGAGGTTAGTGGCACCTTAATTGGGGAGGATGGGCTCCTGGTAATGGCTGGAGCAGAATGAGTTGAATGGTATCAAATACTTTAAACACATGGTGTGATGCCATTCCATTCGCTCTGCTCCAGCCATTGTTATAAGCCATCCTCCCCTCAGCAGCATCCACTGGTGTCAGTGTGTGTGTTTGTGTGCAAATGCGAGTGTGTATGTTTGCATGTGCAGTGCAACTCAGTAAGCGTGTGTGCCTGCGTGTGTGTGTGTGTGTGCGTGCACGTGCTCATGTGCGCAACCTGGTGTGTGCGCACATGTGTGGTACATGCATGCGCACATGTCTGTTAAAGTGTTTTATGGGACGAAAAGAGTGGATAGCTCATTCTGAGTTGGCAGCAGTAATCGACTGGCTAAATGGCTGAAGACTTGCCAACTCAGCACAAGCCTGAATAAGGGAATGTGACAAGAAGGAGAAGGGCAGGGCAGGGAGGGGGGAGGGGGGCAGTGCAACATTACCCTTCATGGTCTTTATACATTAATACATTAAATATTCATCCACTTTATTATAGACAGGGGACCAAAAGGAGAGATACAGGCATAGAAACAGATTGCATAGCTACTCTAGCTTCAAGCTACTCTAGCTTCATTTATCAAATTGTCAAGTCTTCATGCACCGTGACAACCCATCTATGACATTTTAGTCATTTAGCAGTTGCTCTTATCCAGAGCGATCTACAATTAGTGCATTCGTCTTCAGATAGCTAGGTGGGACAACACATCACAATCGTATCATGCACATTTTTGCGAGAGTTATTTAAGAGGTAAGGTTTCAAGACAGGGACTCCACTGTCTTGACTTTAGGGGAAAGCTTGTTCCACCATTTGGGTGCCAGGACAAAGAAGAGCCTGGACTGGGCTGAGTGGGAGCTGCCCTCCCGTACTGGTGGGAGGGCCAAGAGACTAGAGGTGGCGGAACGGAGTGCTTGGGTTGGGACGTAGGATTTGAGCATAGCCTGAAGGTAAGGAGGTGCAGTTCGTCTTGCTGCTCCATAGGCAAGCACCAGGGTCTTGAAGATGATGCGAGCTTCGACTGGAAGCCAGTGGAGTGTGTGGAGGAGCGGGGTGACATGGGAGGACTTAGGAAGGGGAGCCCAGCCAACAGAGAGTTGCAGTAGTATAGACGTAAGATGACAAGTGCCTGGAATAAGACCTATGCAATCTCCTGTGTGAGGAAAGGTCAAACTCTACGGATGTTTTAGACATGACCCTGCAGGAGCGAGTCACTGCTTTAATGTTTGCAGAGAACGACAAGGTATTGTCCAGGGTCATGCCAAGGTTCTTTGCACTCTGGGAGGGGGACTCTGTGGAGTCATCAACTGTTATGGAGAGGTCTTGGAGTGGGCAGGCCTTTCCAAGGAAGAAGAACAGCTCCCTTTTGTCAAGGTTGAGCTTGAGGTGAACTTGAGGGAGGTGGGACAACATCGAAGCTGAGATGTCGACCACACATGCAGATGCATGTCGCCACCTGGGTGTCAGCAGGGGGGAAGGAGAAGAGTAGTTGAGTGTCATCCACATAGCAATGATAGCTGAGAGGATATGAGAGAGCCGAATGACTTGGTGTATGATCGAGCCCTGGGGGACACCAGTAGTGAGAGCAAGTGGTACAGACACAGATCCTCTCCACGCCACTTGTTAGGAGAGACCTGTCAGATAGGATGCAAGCCAAGAGTGTGCAGAGCCTGAGAGGCTCAACGCTGAGAGGGTGGAGAGGAAGATCTGATGGTTCACGGTATCAAAGGTAGGGGATAGGTCTAGGAGGACGAGAAGAAAGGAGAGAGTCAGCTTTAGCAGAGCAGAGAGCCTCTGACAGAGGAGAGCGTTCTCAGTTAAGTGAGCCACCTTGAAGTCTGACTCGTTAGGGTCAAAAATATTGTTCTGAGAGATAACGAGAGAGTTGGTTAGAGACAGCACACTCAAGTGTTTTTTTTTTTTTAAAGAAAGAAGAGATAGCGTTCTGTAGTTTCTGATGTCAGAAGGGTCGAGCGTTGGTTTCTTGAGGAGGGGAGCCACTTTGGCCTTCTTGAAGTCCGAGGGGGTGCAGCCAGTGGTCAGGGATGAGTTGATGAGTGAAGTGCGGAATGGGAGAAGCTCTCCAGAGATGGTCTGGCAAAGGGGATGGAGCAGGAGGAAGATTAAGGAGGGAGGATAAAGTTGAGAACCGTTTCCCAGGGTTGGAGACAGACGCTTGACATTTAGAGTGATATAAAGTGGCTTTTGCAGCAGATACAGAGGAAGAGGAAAAGAGAATAGGTTAGAATAGATGAGCGTAGCAGGAGAGAGCTAAGATTGCGGCAGCACATGATCATCTGGGTCGGGGCTGAGTGGGAAGGGTTGGAGTAGAGATGGAGAGAGAAGGAAACAAAGACGGGATCAGAGACATAGAGGGTTACAGTGAGATTAGTAGGTGAATAGGCTCTAGTGAAGATGTGGTCAAGCGTTTTGCCTGCCTTGTGAGTGGGAGGTGACTGGGAAAGGGTGAGGGCAAAAGAGGAAAGGAATGGAAAGAAAAAAGGTAGAAAGAAAGAAATTGAAGTCAGGCGTCGGGATGTTAAAGTCACCCAGTATGATTAGAGGTGAGCCATCGTCGGGAAATTAGCTTATCAAAGGGTCAAGCAAATTGAGGAACTCTCCCAGGGTACCTGGTGGGCGATAGATGACAACAGTGTTAAGCTTGGTGTAGAATCGAGCCCTGGGGGACACCAGTAGTGAGAGCAAGTGGTGCAGACACAGAGCCTCTTCACACCACTTGGTAGGAACGACCTGCCAGGAAGGATACAATCCAGGAGTGTGCAGAGACTGAGACCGTGTTAAGCTTGAGTAGACAAGTGACAGTGACAGCATGGAATTCAAATGAGGAGCTAGACAGGTGAGAGAGGGGGAAAACAGAAAATCTCCACTTAGGAGAAATGACTAGCCCTGTGCCACCACCGTGACACACAGCTGCTCTCGGACTATGAGAGAACAGATGGAGTAGCAGTGTTCTCTGGGGAAATCTATGTCTCCGAAAACTGTAGGGACTGAAGGGCAACATAGGCTGACATGAACCCAGCCTTATTGAGCGCAGATCGGCAGATCAAAATGCGCACAGGGTTCACCAAATTAGAAGGGTTGCAGCCACGGAGTGGTGCGTGTCTGTAAAGCCTACAGGGAGAGGAGCAAACTGGGATGGAAAACACACACATGCCAAAGCTACAAAAGAGCTAGGTAAGATACTAAAGTGGTGTGGAGCCTTCCTCTCGTTCCTTCCTCGAACAACTCGGCAGAACGTCTTTGTTTTGCTGACTATCAGAACTCAGTGTAAGACCCAGATGCAGACAACTAGAGTTACAGATGTTTAGTGACCCAAACAGGGGGCAGGCAAAAGACAGGTCAAAGGCAGGCAGAGGTCCGTAATCCAGGGCAGAGTCAATAAGGAACAGAACAGCAGGCATGCTCGTGGTGAGGACAGGCAGAGGTTTGTAAACAGGTCAGAGTCAGGCAGGTACAGAACAGCAGGCAGGCTCGGGGTCAGGGCAGGCAGAATGGTCAGAAACAGGGAAACTAGGAAACAGAACTTTAGAAAGCAGGGAGACTGGAAAACACGCTGGTAAGACCTGACAAGACGAACTGGTAACAGACAAACGGAGAACACAGGTATAAATACACTGGGGATAATGAGGAAGATGGGTGACATCTCGAGGGGGGTGGAGACAAGCACAAAGACAGGTGAAACAGATCAGGGTGTGATAGTGACAATACCTCCGCTTGAGAATACCACCACTTACAGCTGCCGCTGAAAAAACAGGGGAGACTGAAGTACTACTGTAGCACTAAATGCCCAGCAGAGTTGAAAGACACACCTGTCAGTACTGATTCCAGATTTCCTGGCAGAGGATAAGAAAACATCTCCCTACAATACAACACGCCCACAAATTAGCAGGACTGTTACACATATAGGCTTGAAACTAATCTAAATCCACAACGCCAATCACAAGGACTGAGCAATCAGACAGTTCGAACAGCAATGATTAAATAGGCTACTAGGTAAAAGACAGCACTTAAATTCAATTTCCCTAGCAAGACAATACCAACAGCTACTTATTGATTCAAAAAATATACTTGCTGCTCTTGTAAGAATTGATCCCCTTTCCAAACTATAAATTGAGACGGGGAAGCAAACAGAATTGCCTGAGGTGGTGCTAGAAACCTATTACGACTGTCTAACAGTCAGGCGTAGCTTTCAATAAGGGTGTCTGATCTTGATTGAATGTCTGTATAGAAACAAGTACTGTTTGCCAGTGAGAATAGGGAACACAGTAAGACATGTTTTGCATCCTGTGTTACTGACTGGCTGTTGGACATTTGTGAATTCCTACAATAGTTCCTATTTCTTTGCTGTTCCACACATACATAGCTTTAATCAAATCAAATCTAGTTGGCTCCCTCTCACCAATACAGTCTTTCCTTCTAACCATTGGAAATGTATGGTTAATACATTATGCTCACATTGATGTTTTCAAGCATTCCCATAGGGAAAAGATGTATACGGAACCCATACATATGTATTATCCGAGCTGTCTCATGAGTGTTAGATTCAACATACAAAGGTCAAGTGTAACAGGATGGGCCGTCTTTGAGCCAAACATGGAATCAATTACTCTTGATTAGCCAGGAATGAACCCAGAGGTTTAAAATGCAGGGAGATATAATACTCCTCCTGGGAAACCAGGAAATATGGTCCGACTGTATTCCCAATGTACAGTTGGAGATAAAAGATGCCAATCAAGACATTTCAACATCCATATGTTGTGCATTTCTTCAGGAGCAATGTATGGATGTTGTGAATTATGGTGGGTTGCCAGCTATAGGACAGCTGCTGGTATGTTTAGTGCTAATAGGGCAGTATGTCAAGGTTGGAGGAGTGAGTTAGAATAATTTACCTCATTGGAGCTAAATCAGAAAACTACTAAGGATATCAATGCTGTCAATCTGTATGCTCTATGATGAGTTGGAAAATAGAAAGAGCAGAACCTTTCTGTGGGAAAAAACGAAATACTAATGATTGGTAGGCTTACTGAAATAACATTCATTCATAATATTAGCAAGAATTTACCATTTTTCAAGTGCTGTCTCTTACCAAATCATGATATACTTTTAAAAACAAAACACTTGTTTTTTTCTCAGATAAATTAACATTGAGGGAGAAAGACACAGGAAATTAAATCAGTGCTTATTTTTCCATTCTTGGTAACATTACAGAGATTATCTATGCTTCATATTGCCATTACATTCTTACCAACAAAAACAGCAGATTTTGTTTTTCTAAATTCCTTTTAGTGCTGGTGTTACTGTATCAAAGTGGTTGGTTTGATGTCAGCGACTCAAATTCTAGCAGAGCTGTGTCTGTATTTGAAACTATGTCCCCCTCATTGATGCAACTACACATTAAATCAGAACAATGATAGATGGAGCCAAACCACAGGCGGCCAGTGGCACCTTAATTGGGGAGGACGGGCTCATAGTAATGGCTGGAAAGGAATACATGGAATGGTATTGAACACATCAAACACATTAATTGAATGGTTTCCATTCAATTAACTCCATTACAGCCATTACTATTAGCTGTCCTCCTGTCAGCAGCCTCATGTGGCCACCAAACACAGGTGAACCTATGACATCGGCCAGAGCCATGAATTTTCTAAATATACAGTCCATTCGGAAAGCATTCAGACACTTTGACTTTTTCCACATTTTATTACGTTTACAGCTTTGTTCTAAAATGGATTAAATCATTTCCCCCCCTCAATCTACGCACAATACCCCAAAATGACAAAGCAAAAAACAGTTTTTATACATTTTTTGCCAATTTTCTTTTACATTTAAATATCACATTTACATAAGTATTCAGACCCTTTACTCAGTACTTTGTTGAAGCACCTTTGGCAGCATTACAGCATTGAGTCTGTTGGTGTATGACGCTACAAGCTTGGCACAGCTGTATTTGGCTAGTATCTCCCATCCTTCCCTGCAGATCCTCTCAAGCTCTGTCAGGTTGGATGGGGAGCGTTGCTGCACAGCTATTTTCAGGTCTCTCCAGAGATTTTCAATAGGGTTCAAGTCCGGGCTCTGGCTGGGCGACTCAAGGACATTCAGAGACGGGTCCCTAAAGATGCTCCTGCATTGTCTTGGCAGTGTGTTTAGGGTTGTTGTCATGTTGGAAGGTGAATCTTCACGCCAGTCTGAGGTCCTGAGTGCTCTGGAGCAGGTTTTGATCAAGGATCTCTCTGTACTTTGCTCCGTTCATCTTTCCCTCGATCCTGACTAGTCTCTCAGTCCCTGCCACTGAAAAACATCCCCACAGCATGATGCTGCCACCACCATGCTTCACCGTAGGGATTGTGCCAGGTTTCCTCCAGACATGATTCTTGGCATTCAGGTCAAAGAGTTCAGTCTTCACCTCATCAGACCAGAGAATATTGTTTCTCATGGTCTGAGAGTCCTTTAGGTGCCTTTTAGAAAACTCCAAGCGGGCTGCCATGTGCCATTTACTGAGGAATAGCTTCCGCCTCGCCATTCTACCATAACGTACTGATTGGTGGAGTGCTGCAGAGATGGTTGTCCTTCTAGAAGTTTCTCCAATCTCTACAGAGGAACTCTGGAGCTCTGTCAGAGTGACCATCGGGTTCTTAGTCACCTCCCTGACCAAGGGCCTTCTCCCCTGATTGCTCAGTTTGGCCGGGCAGCCAGCTCTAGGAAGAGTCTTGGTTGTTCCAAACTTCTTCCATATAAGAATGATGGAGGCCATTGTGCTCTCGGGGACCTTCAATGCTGCAGAAATGTTTTGCTACCCTTCCCCAGACGTGTGCCTCGACACAATCCTGTCTCAGAGCTTTACCTCATGGCTTGGTTTTTGATCTGACATGCACTGTCAACTGTGGGACCTTATATAGACAGGTGTGTGTGTGCCTTTCCAAATCAATTGAATGTCCAATCAATTGAAATGACCACAGTTGGACTCCAATCAAGTTGTAGAAACATCTCAAGGATGATCAATGGAAACAGGATGCACCTGAGCTCAATTTCAAGTCTCATAGCAAAGGGTCTGAATGCTCAATTACTGTAAATAAGGTATTTCTGTTTTTTTTCATTTTTAATACATTTGCAAAAATGTCTAAAACCTGTTTTTTCTTTGTCATTATGTGGTATTGTGTGTAGATTGACATTTTTTAAAAATTTCATCCATTTTCGAATCAGGCTGTAAGGTAACAAAGTGTGGAAAAAGTTAATACTTTCCGAATGCCCTGTATGTCTCTGGTCTCAGCTGGTGTGAATGAACTCATGTTATGTAAGGTAGTCAAGGGAAATTTCTTATAAGCATCCGGTTAGTGTCCCGCTCCTTGAAAGCGGCAGCTCTAGCCTTTAGCTCGATACGGATGTTGCCTGTAATCCATGGCTTCTGGTTGGGATATGTACATACAGTCACTGTGGGGACGACGTTGTCAATGCACTTATTGATGAAGCTGATAACTGAGGTATACTGAGGTATACTCCTCAATGTCATTGGATGAATCCCGGAACATATGCCAGTCTGTGCTAGCAAAACATTTCTGTAGCGTAGCATACGCGTCATCTGACCACTTCCGCATCTGACCACTTCCTTTTTGCTTGTAAGCCGGAATCAGGATATCAGGATATAATTATGGTCAGATTTGCCAAATGGAGCGTGGGGGAGATCTTTGTATGCATCTCTGTGTGTGGAGTAAAGGTGGTCTAGAGTTTTTTTTGTGCTGGTAAAGATTTTGTAAAACTGATATAAGTTTTCCTGCATTAAAATCTGCGGTCAGTAGGAGCGTCGCTTCTGGGTGTGCATTTTCTTGTTTGCTTATGGCCTTATAGAGTTGGTTGAGTGCGGTCTTAGTGCCAGCATCGTTCTGTGGTGGTAAAGAGATAATATACAAATAATATAGATGAGAACTCCCTTGGTAGATAGTGTGGTCTACAGCTTATCATAAGGTACTCTACCTCAGGTGAGCAATACCTGAAGAATTCTTTAATATTAGACATTGCACACTGTAATGATGTGGCGGTGAGTCGGGAGCAGGTGCAGGTGAAACATTTTAATAAAACAACAAAACCAAGAACACAACACTAAACATAAGGCAGAAAGCTGATACACAAGAACAATACCAACTGGTGAGTGAACCTGGGAGATTGACATATAAAGGGGAGGAAATGATTAAGGTCATGGAGTCCAGGTGTGAATCATAATGATGAATCCCAGGACCGGTGGTTAGTACTCTGGCGACATTGTACACCGGAGGGGAGGAGCCGGAGCAGACATGACACGCACCAGTTGTTATTGACAAATAGACACACACCCCCACCCCTCAAAATCAGAAAAACCTGGTTGCCCCATGCTAGGAGACTGAAACTTTGCTGCAAGTGGATCTTCCAGCAAGACAATAGCCCCAAGCACACATCAAAATCCACAAAGAAATGTTTAATTGGCCACAAAATCTACATTTTGCATTGGCCATCTCAGTCCCTGTGAAACCATTTGAAAATAGGACTTGAAACCAATTGAAAACATGTCGTTTTGTAATTGAAGAGGGCAGTCCATAAGCGCAGAGGAAGGATATAAAGGATCTGGAAGGATTGGAATAACAACAGCATTGTACGGGTCTACAGGAGAACAACCAGGTAAAGGGAGGCAGCCTTATTATTGCCAAAAGTGTTGATGTGCCCTTTGGTGACGTGGTGGTATAGGAAAAGCTTAGGTCACATGATTCGAGGCACACTGAAAATTAGAGTATATATACAGTGGGGTCCGAAATGATTGACACCCTTGGAGAAATAATATTATTTTATACTCATACAATTGCTCAGAGAAATAGATTTTGGTTTACAAGTAATACTTTTTTTCTCAAAAAGGTAAGGGGTCAATTATTGAAACCCCTGTTTTCAGTGCCTTACAATACCTCACCTTGCGAGGATGACGGCACTGAGCCTTTTTCTAAAATGTTTATGAGTTGGAGAACACATTGGGAGGGATCTTTCTCCTGTAGACCCTTACAATGTTGTTGCTTAACCCCAGTTTAAACTAAGTTCAGCTGACCCAAAAGTCAACTGGGTCAAATGTTGTGCTACCTGTCAGACACATATGGTACCTGATTGCATTTTCACATGAAGTGCAGTGATGCTTACTGTAATACTACAGGGATGTCTCCAGTTCCATTGGAGCGTAATGGGGGATGTGAGGGGGGGGAGTGAAGGATTCCACACTGGACAGATTCCCCTTCAATAATACAATGTGTGTGTGCCTACCAGTATGTGTATCAGAGATGAAGCAGGCATGCGTGCCGCCAGCCCGCCTGTCCACAGTGCTACGAGGCACCAAGACCTACTTGAGCCCTGTCCAACCTCATTTATAACACTCAGATATAAGACTTGTGCATTCTCAGGTTGATAATATACAGTACTACCTGCTGTGTTGTCTGGGAAATGATCGTCTGGTGGTTGTTCGTGTGTATCGTACCGCACACCATAGGAGGCCGGGGGGAGGAGCTGTAGGAGGACGGGCTTATTGTAATGACCGGAATGGAATTAATGGAAGGGAGTCAAACATATGGTTTCTAGACATTACAATGAGCCAGTCCTCCTATGGCTCCTCCCACCAGCCTCACACCAGTCAGTCATTTTTTCTGGGCTCTATGTAAACGCCTTGACGTGGGGGTGCATTCATGTACGAAAGGATGATTCTTTGTGAAGAATGAATAACGCATACTGATGAGGTGAGGTGTCAGGGCAAGATCATTTTACATTGAAGGTGAAAAGCCAATGAAAAGAGAGTAAGTCATTTTGAGGTATTGTCTAACATGGCCACACTGACTGCAGGGGCCTCAAGAAGAAAATGTTTTATTGTAGAGCACTGTGAGAGAAAAAGAAGATGGCTGAGAATGGAACAGATGGGGAGAGGAGAAGCAGGAAGTGGAAGAAAGAGAGAGAAAACAAGGTAAAACGTGTAGATTCATGTACAAGGTCATGTTTAAAGGGATAATGCAAGATTTTTGCGATCAAACCCTACATACCCATAGTGAGATGAACTCATGGATAAAAATGTTATGTCTCCGTGTACAGTTTGAAGGTAGTTAGCAAGGGATTTGTGCTAACTAGTGTTAGCACAATGACTGGAAGTCTACTGAAACAGCTAGCTAGACTCTGGGTAAGTAGAAAAGGGACTTAATTGCCAAAATCTTGCACTATTCCTTTAAGAGGAGGGGTGGTGAGTATATTGATGTGTTCATAACCAAGTGGGAAGGTGGTATTTACCACATATCAAAATCTGTTGACCGGCCATCCAACTGGTAATCATCCCTGAGCTCCCACATGCTGAACTCCGAGGTCACCTACTAAGGAAATGACATCTATAACAGCATTTTAGGCAACAACAATACACTGTTTATTAAAAGCAACCTATTAATATGGTTTTTGAACACTAGAATTTGTTTACAAGCATGATAGCTGTACTTTTAGTTTATGGTTGATGCAGCTTGTTTGCCATCAGCCAGAGTTCGTGAATGCATCCAACACGTGAATGTAATTACCACCTTCCCACTTGGTTACGAATGCAGCATAAAGCATCTGTGGGGTTTGGAGACAATGGCTAAGAGGTGGTCAAGATATAGATGTCTTCCACCAGGGAAAATGAGAGAGCTGTTAGATATGCCCTGATTATGTCACATGATAGCCCCTAGCTTAGACATGACATGAGTGAGGATGTGATAGTTGTAGAATTCCCTCAAATGAATGGTTGTTGAAGATGCTATAGGACCATTAGTGGATGTGAGGAGTGATAGGAGACAGGGCCACTCTGAAGTTAAGTGCTTCCTATAATGTGATACAGTGGAACAGTGGAGGCTCCTCAGAGGAGGAAGGGGAGGACCATTAAAATGGTAAAACATTAAAAATGTTATACTTTTTAGATAAAACTATACTCAATATAATCACATCTCACCAAACAACTGATTAAAACACACTATTTTGACTGTTATGAGAGTGAAATCTATGCGTGATCAGGGGTTTATTCATTCCGCCGATTCTGTTGAGAAATATTTCTTAAACGGAAGCAAATGGAACAAAATGATGGTAAACCTACCTGAAACTGTCCAATAGAAACTCTTGTTTGCAACTGTTGGATTAATGATTACACCCTATATCAGCTAGATGCAAGCAAGAGTGTGCAAGATAGTATTGAATGTCACTGTCTGTAACCTCAAATTTGTCTTTCAACCTGTGTACATTAACGTTGTAAACTTTCACTCATAGGCTAAGATGTAGCAACCTCATGATGGGAATAGGCAGTGGTGTAAAGTACTTTGTAAGTATTTGGGGGGGGGTATCTGTACTTTACTTTACTATTTATATTTTTGACAACTTTTACTTATACACCACTACACTCCAAAATAAAATAATGTACTTTTTACTCCTTACATTTTCCCCGACACCCAAAAGAATTCGTCACATTTTGAAAGCTTAGCAGGATAGAAAAATTCTCTATTTCATGCACTTATCAAGAGAACATCCCTGGTCATCCTACTGCCTCTGATCTGGCAGACTCACAAATGCTTTGTTTGTAAATTATGTCTGTTTTGAACTCTGCCCCTGGCTATCCGTAAATTAAAAGAACTTGGCCCAGCGTCAGTTCTTAACGGACTTCCCTAGTTAAATAAAGGTTAAATAAATAAATAAAAAATGATCTGATTAGGGGGTGTGCTGTACCAAATTGAACAAATTGCAGTGAACAAGTACAATTGAGCATTAGATGACACCTTCTCAGTATGGATAAGTAAAATGCTAATATTTATTGATTACTACACAAGTTCTTGCTAAACAGTATGTTTTAAATAACATGTAGCATGATTAGTACACTGTATGCTGTTTTAGTAAGTAGTAGGCAAGACATACTGTACAGTATTTCTCCCAAAATCGTTATAGCCTACTGTGGACTAAATGCACTAACCATACTCCTACTCTCACACCAATGCATGCAGTAGACTAGAGTGTGAACAGCTGGGCAGCATCCTCATCAAGCATACTGAATAAAAAGTAACCTCATGGTGTACTAATCTGCACTCCCATTCACTTCAATGGTCCAACAATAGAGGGTGTTATATAAGTGTAGTGACATCAATCATCTCCTGATAAATTCAAGGTACATATGTTGTATGTCATCCTAATCCACCAGTGGTTTAATACATCTGATATCCCTGGGCTTGAAACGCATTTGCCCAAATTAAAGCCAGCCAATATATATACACTGCTCAAAAAAATAAAGGGAATACTAAAATAACACATCCTACATCTGAATGAATGAAATATTCTTATTAAATACTTTTTGCTTTACATAGTTGAATGTGCTGACAACAAAATCACACAAAAATTATCAATGGAAATCAAATTTATCAACCCATGGAGGTCTGGATTTGGAGTCACACTCAAAATTAAAGTGGAAAACCACACTACAGGCTGATCCAACTTTGATGTAATGTCCTTAAAACAAGTCAAAATGAGGCTCGGTAGTGTGTGTGGCCTCCACGTGCCTGTATGACCTCCCTACAACGCCTGGGCATGCACCTGATGAGGTGGCGGATGGTCTCCTGAGGGATCTCCTCCCAGACCTGGACTAAAGCATCCGCCAACTCCTGGACAGTCTGTGGTGCAGCGAGACATGATGTCTCAGATTTGCTCAATTGGATTCACGTCTGGTTAACGGGCGGGCCAGTCCATAACAACAATGCCTTCCTCTTGCAGGAACTGCTGACACACTCCAGCCACATGAGGTCTAGCATTGTCTTGCATTAGGAGGAACCCAGGGCCAACCGCACCAGCATATGGTCTCACAAGGGGTCTGAGGATCTCATCTCGGTACCTAATGGCAGTCAGGCTACCTCTGGCGAGCACATGGAAGGCTGTGCGGCCCCCCAAAGAAATGCCACCCCACACCATGACTGACCCACCGCCAAACCGGTCATGCTGGAGGATGTTGCAGGCAGCAGAACGTTCTCCACGGCGTCTCCAGACTCTGTCACGTCTGTCACATGTGCTCAGTGTGAACCTGCTTTCATCTGTGAAGAGCACAGGGCGCCAGTGGCGAATTTGCCAATCTTGGTGTTCTCTGGCAAATGCCAAACGTCCTGCACGGTGTTGGGCTGTAAGCACAACCCCCACCTGTGGACGTCGGGCCCTCATACCACCCTCAAGGAGTCTGTTTCTGACCGTTTGAGCAGACACATGCACATTTGTGGCCTGCTGGAGGTAATTTTGCAGGGCTCTGGCAGTGCTCCTCCTGCTCCTCCTTGCACAAAGGCGGAGGTAGCGGTCCTCCTGCTGGGTTGTTGCCCTCCTACGGCCTCCTCCACGTCTCCTGATGTACTGGCCTGTCTCCTGGCAGCGCCTCCATGCTCTGGACACTACGCTGACAGACACAGCAAACCTTCTTGCCACAGCTCGCCTTGATGTGCCATCCTGGATGAGCTGCACTACCTGAGCCACTTGTGTGGGTTGTAGACTCCGTCTCATGCTACCACTAGAGTGAAAGCACTGCCTGCATTCAAAAGTGACCAAAACATCAGCCAGGAAGCATAGGAACTGAGAAGTGGTTATCACCTGCAGAACCACTCTTTTATTGGAGGTGTCTTGCTAAATGCCTATAATTTCCACCTGTTGTCTATTCCATTTGCACAACAGCATGTGACATTTATTGTCAATCAGTGTTGCTTCCTAAGTGGACAGTTTGATTTCACAGAAGTGTGATTGACTTGGAGTTACATTGTGTTGTTTAAGTGTTCCCTTTATTTTTTGGAGCAGTGTATATATATCTCTCACTCTCTCTCTCTCTCTCTCTCTCATCCCTCTTCCCCAAATCAAGACCATTCAGCAAAATATGTATTCCCTGTCTGATTAGGGATGGTAGTAGTTAGTCCACTACTATTTCTGCCACCAAATAGACCCCCACCAACAGAGGCTTTCCAGTTTTCAGAATAAAAAGTGTGTCCGAATGCAGTATACTTCTTGAAGAAAAGGTGCTATTTAGAACCTAAAAGGGTTCTTCGGCTGTCCCCATAGGAACCCTTTGAAGAACCCTTTTTGGTTACAGGTAGAACCTTTCTGGGTGCCATGTAAAACCCTTCCACAGAGGGTTCTACACTGAACCCAAAAAGGGTCTACCTGGAACCAAAAGGTGTGCTGCTATTGGGACAGCCAAAGAAACCTTTTGGAACCCTTTTTTATAAGAGTGTAGTTTAAAAAATGCCTGCGTAAACACATTGCAGGTTTGATTTTATTCCAGGCTCCTTCTTTTACCACATCTCACTGTACAGTACGTGCTGAACCACCCTGACACATACTCCTTCACACTACCACCCCCCTCTCCTCTCTCCTTTTCATTTAGTCATCTTCTACTCAATCTAGCCTGTCTTCCTGTTTGATGCTCTAGCTAGCTGCTCTGTGCCACCATCTATTTTCTCTGACTGAGACTTGTTGATGTCAGATGGATATAGGAAGTCATTATTCGACATCTTTAGAAAGTTCTACAGTTGGCCCAGCGTCGTCCGGGTTAGGGGAGGATTTGGCCAGGGTGGGGCAGTACTTGGCTCATTGCGCTCTAGTGACTCCTTGTGGTGGGCCAGGCGCCTGTAGGCTGACTTAGGTCATCAGTTGAATAGTGTTTCCTCCGACACATTGGTGTGGCGGGTGTTAAGGAGCGTGGTTTGGCCGGTCATGTTGCGGAGGACTTTCCCGAGCCCGTTGGGGAGTTGCAGTGATGAGACATAATTGGATCGCAAATTAAATCACAAAATTGGGGAGAAAAAGCTTCTAAAAGGGTTCTTTGGCTGTCCCCATAGCAAAAACCTTTCTGGTTCCAGATAGAACCCTTTTCACAGAGGGTTCCACGTGAAACCCAAAAGGGTTCTACCTGGAAGAAAAAAGGGTTCTCCTATGGAAAGGAAGAACCCTTTTAGAATCCTTTTTTCTAAAAGTGCAGTATCATAGTTGGCCAGGAAATTTCTATTAGCTAAAGCGACCCTGGAGGGCTCCATTAATTCTGAATGAGATAAAATGACCCACACAGCATTTCCTGGTTCACTGCCATTGCAATGACTCCCCAGTGACTCCCCAGTGACTCCCCAATGACATACACTACTAGATTGGAGCTAAAAGTTGGATCTAACAGCATTGGTTCAATGCCTGTATAATAGGCAGAGGGATGAGGCGGTGCAACCTCCTATCTTCATTTAGATGGACATTTCCTCAAGACACTGTCCTTCCATACCTGGATCAGCACCAAATACATAAAGCATCTACGCCTACTCCCTCATTACCCTGGCAACAGGATCACAACAGAAGAAACAGGGAGTTGTAAAGCGTCCAAGAGCTACCTCTCCTTAATGTGTCTCTCTGTCTTTTGCTCTCTCTGCCAAGCTGAAGACATTTCAACAACCCTTTCAGAACGCGCGGGCGAGACAAAAGGCTCTTGAGAATGCAGGGCTAGTAGGGTAGAGTGGTTCATGTTTATTTTAGAAGCCACTTGCCCCTGACTTCCAGATTCATTCTCATTGCTTGAGAGGAGCGGGGAGACTTCCAAGGGCAGATGGGGACTGACAGCATGCTGCCACAGTGCAGACAGGGGAAGGTCATGATGATGTAAAATAATAATAATACTTAATGTGCCAATGCCTGAGGTGGAGTTGGGCGTACATATTGTATAGACCATGGAGGTGTGTTGGAAGGCACACATGCACAATGGGTGTAAATAGGGCAGGAGAAGCCGGAAAGGGGATGAGTGTGTCAATGGAATATTTGGTGCAAAAGTCCATCTTGGTGTAATTTAGACTGGTGAATAGAATGTTGGAAGGATTGTGAAGGAACATTTATTTCAATTTCACTGTCATTTTGATAGGTTCATAAACCTGATATGGAACAAAAAGCCATGTTTGTATTTCACATTTCTACAATACAACAAAACAATGACGACAACTCCGAATCCGCTGTCAGTGATAAGATATCAAAGGAAAATGAGAATATGAGAATTAATATTGGAGTCCTTATAGCGTTTTTAAACTGCAGGGTTTTTAAACTGTATCTACAAGTCAAGCTATCTCGAGAGTTGTCCTCATACTGTATTCATACTTATGTAAATACAAATTCATATATACTGTATGCTACAGTAAGTGTGTTTGGCATCCCCCATTGCACTGGGTAAATCCATAGATTTCCCTGGAAATGTAAATATAGATTTTACACACCGTGACAAATGTATGATTTTTAATTCATTTAAGTATGAATACAGTATGAAGACAACTCCAAAGACAGCTTGGCTTGTAAATATGTTTGGTGAACCATCCGACCCACAGTCTCTCTGAGTACTGCCTGACTGCCTCCATTCACTCTTATGGTCAAAGTGTGTCAGTACTATTATAGCCCAACATGTCAATTGATTACCTCCAATGCTGTCTTACGCCTGCAGACTCTGTTAACTTACACTACATGTGTTTCTGTTCTTATCCCCACCAAGGTGTACAGGGACATTCATACACACATGTCAATGCAACATCATTCATTAAACAAGGTAAACACTCACGCACACATGCACAAACACACACACACAAGCATCATTAAACTGTTTAAAAGTAACATATTTATCCCATTAGATCAATAATACTCAATGCCGTGTGCATGGCCTGAGAAAACATCTTAATTAATTAACATCTTAACAGAATGGTTGAGGGACAGCTATTGGGGAACTGTGGGGGGATCTTGGAGAGTTCGGGTTCACGTTTTTTGGCCTGGTGGTAGATCTGCCAACATGCCCTTGAGCAGGGCATTGACCCTGGATACTTCTGTGTGTCGCTCTGAATGGGAATCTGTTGGATGACTGGTATGATGTAGTTGTTGAGCGGCTTCACTGCAACTATATTTTATGTTTCGGACATTCAATAAATAAATAAAAAATAAAATAAAACATTTAATTCTCTGGCAACAGCTCTGGCGGACATTCCTGCAGTCAGCATGCCAAAAACTTGAGACATCTGTGGCATTGTGTAACAAAACGGTACATTTTAGAGTGGCCTTTTATTGTCCTCCGCACAAGGTGCACCTGTGTAATAATCATGCTGTTTAGTCATCTTCTTGATATGCCACACCTGTTATTTTGGCAAAGCAGAAATGCTCACTAACAGGGATGTAAAAAAAATTGTGCACAAATTTTGAGAGAAATAAGCTTTTTGTGCATATGGAACATTTCTGGGATCTTTTATTTAAGCTCATGAATCACAGGAATCATGTTGCGTTTATATTGTTGTTCAGTGTACAATGAGGGGAAACAGTTCTAATAAACCACATGGTGATCTACGATGATAACTCCTCGTATAAATTAAAAAACAAAACATTGTAACAATGGTGATTTCTGACAACTGTAACCGCTTGGGACTGATGTGACAGCGTGCACTAAACCAGAAAATGCAGTTATCAAGAGAAATGATAAAGACGGTTGTTGAATTGGGACTAGAGTTCACTTAAAACAGAGTTTGTAGTTACATAAAGTGTACTCATCAGGAGTCAAGTGTATATCCTTACTCAAAAAATTAGAACATGAATGAGCAGCGTTAAGACAAAATGGATGAGAAATACTCTTAGAAAGACTGAAGGAGATTCAGGAAAGTATATATTTTTTTTAATGTATCAATAACCACTACCTCATGGCAAAACATTTCAGTGCTTTTAACACGATATGTGATATCAAATGTAATTGTACTTCTTTAACATACATTCAGTCTATAATCAGGAGGGCATTTAGTAAATACTGATTCTAACATACAATAGGCATAACAATAGATAAAAATCCATCTCAATTTAACCTTGCGCAATACCCTAGATGAGGTTGCACCCCTAAAAACTAAAAACATTTCTCATAAGAAACTAGCTCCCTGGTATACAGAAAATACCCGAGCTCTGAAGCAAGCTTCCAGAAAATTGGAATGGAAATGGCGCCATACCAAACTGGAAGTCTTCCGACTAGCTTGGAAAGACAGTACCGTGCAGTATCGGAGAGCCCTTACTGCTGCTCGATCATCCTATTTTTCCAACTTAATTGAGGAAAATAATAACAATCCGAAATTCCTTTTTGATACTGTCGCAAAGCTAACTAAAAAGCAGCATTCCCCAAGAGAGGATGGCTTTCACTTCAGCAGTAATAAATTCATGAACTTCTTTGAGGAAAATATCATGATTATTAGAAAGCAAATTACAGACTCCTCTTTAAATCTGCGTATTCCTTCAAAGCTCAGTTGTCCCGAGTCTGCACCACTCTGCCAGGACCTAGGATCAAGAGAGACACTCAAGTGTTTTAGTACTATATCTCTTGACACAATGGTGAAAATAATCATGGCCTCTAAACCTTCAAGCTGCATACTGTACCCAATTCCAACTAAACTACTGAAAGAGCTGCTTCCTGTGCTTGGCCCTCCTATGTTGAACATAATAAACGGCTCTCTATCCATCGGAGGTGTACCAAACTCACTAAAAGTGGCAGTAACAAAGCCTCTCTTGAAAAAGCCAAACCTTGACCCAGAAAATATAAATAACTATCGGCTTATATCGAAACTTCCATTCCTCTCAATTTTTTTTTAGAAAAGGCTGTTGGCGAGCAACTCACTGCCTTCCTGAAGACAAACAATGTATACGAAATGCTTCAGTCTGGTTTTAGACCCCATCATAGCACTGAGACTGCACTTGTGAAGGTGGTAAATTACCTTTTAATGGCATCAGACCGAGGCTCTGCATCTGTCATCGTGCTCCTAAACCTTAATGCTGTTTTGATACCATCGATCACCACATTGGAGAGATTGGAAACCCAAATTGGTCTACAAGGACAAGTTCTGGCCTGGTTTAGATCTTATCTGTGGGAAAGATATCAGTTTGTCTCTGTGAATGGTTTATCAACTGTAAATTTCGGTGTTCCTCAAGGTTCCGTTTTAGGACCACTATTGTTTTCACTATATATTTTACCTCTTGGGGATGTCATTCGAAAACATAATGTTAACATTCACTGCTATGCGGATGACACACAGCTGTACATTTCAATGAAACATGGTGAAGCCCCAAAATTGCCCTCGCTAGAAGCATGTGTGGATGGCTGCAAATTTTCTACTTTTAAAATCGGACAAAACAGAGATGCTTGTTCTAGGTCCCAAGAAACAAAGAGATCTTCTGTTGAATCTAACAATTAATCTTAATGGTTGTACAGTCGTCTCAAATAAAACTGTGAAGGACCTCGGCGTTACTCTGGACCCTGATCTCTCTTTTGACAAAACATATCAAGACTGTTTCAAGGACAGCTTTTTTCCATCTACGTAACATTGCAAAAATCAGAAACTTTTTGTCCAAAAATGATGCAGAAAAATGTATCCATGCTTTTGTCACTTCTAGGTTAGACTACTGCAATGCTCTACTTTCCGGCTACCCGGATAAAGCACTAAATAAACTTCAGTTAGTGCTAAATACGGCTGCTAGAATCCTGACTAGAACCAAAAAATGTGATCATATTACTCCTGTGCTAGCCTCACTACACTGGCTTCCTGTCAAGGCAAGGGCTGATTTCAAGGTTTTACTGCTAACCTACAAAACATTACATGGGCTTGCTCCTACCTATCTTTCTGATTTGGTCCTGCCGTACATACCTACACGTACGCTACGGTCACAAGACGCAGGCCTCCTAATTGTCCCTAGAATTTCTAAGCAAACAGCTGGAGGCAGGGCTTTCTCCTATAGAGCTACATTTTTATGGAATGGTCTGCCTACCCATGTGAGAGACGCAAACTCGGTCTCAACCGTTAAGTCTTTACTGAAGACTCATCTCTTCAGTGGGTCATATGATTGAGTGTAGTCTGGCCCAGGAGTGTGAAGGTGAACGGAAAGGCTCTGGAGCAACGAACCGCCCTTGCTGTCTCTGCCTGGCCGGTTCCCCTCTTTCCACTGGGATTCTCTGCCTCTAACCCTATTACAGGGGCTGAGTCACTGGCTTACTAGGGCTCTTTCATACAGTCCCTAGGAGGGGTGTGTCACTTGAGTGGGTTGAGTCACTGATGTGATCTTCCTGTCTGGGTTGGCGCCCCCCCTTGGGTTGTGCCGTGTCAGAGATCTTTGTGGGCTATACTCGGCCTTGTCTCAGGATGGTAAGTTGGTGGTTGAAGATATCCCTCTAGTGGTGTGGGGGCTGTGCTTTGGCAAAGTGGGTGGGGTTATATCCTTCCTGTTTGGCCCTGTCCAGGGGTGTCATCTGATGGGGCCACAGTGTCTCCTGACCCCTCCTGTCTCAGCCTCCAGTATTTATGCTGCAGTAGTTTATGTGTCGGGGGGCTAGGGTCAGTTTGTTATATCTGGAGTACTTCTCCTGTCCTATTCGGTGTCCTGTGGGAATTTAAGTATGCCCTCTATAATTCTCTCTTTCTCTCTTTCTTTCTCTCTCTCGGAGGACCTGAGCCCTAGGACCATGCCTCAGGACTACCTGACATGATGACTCCTTGCTGTCCCCAGTCCACCTGGCCGTGCTGCTGCTCCAGTTTCAACTGTTCTGCCTGTGATTATTATTATTTGACCATGCTGGTCATTTATGAATATTTGAACATCTTGGCCATGTTCTGTTATAATCTCCATCCGGCACAGCCAGAAGAGGACTGGCCACCCCACATAGCCTGGTTCCTCTCTAGGTTTCTTCCTAGGTTTTGGCCTTTCTAGGGAGTTTTTCCAAGCCACTGTGCTTCTACACCTGCATTGCTTGCTGTTTTGGGTTTTAGGCTGGGTTTCTGTACAGTACTTTGAGATATCAGCTGATGTATGAAGGGCTATATAAATACATTTGATTTGATTTGATCTTCATATTTGAATCCTTTTTCCATTACATTATAAAGGTTGCTGTCATTTAACTTCCTAACTTAAAACCTTCAGGGGGAAAAAAGAAAAAAACATCTTCACAGCTAAGACAAACAATAATTTACAACAATTAATGATGACACATGCTCTCTATGACTCCAATTGATTTAAGAACACTCCATAGACACTCAGTATTGACTGAAAAGTATATGCAAGAGCCTTATATGATTGATTGATTTTATTATAGTGTCATGCATCTTCAAGCCCACACGGGCTTATAAAAAACTATATCTGTTATATCCAAATACAATTATCAAACTTATACATTGGGGCAAAAAAGTATTTAGTCAGCCACCAATTGTGCAAGTTCTCCCACTTAAAAAGATGAGGCCTGTAATGTTCATCATAGGTACACTTCAGCTATGACAGACAAAATGGGAAAAAAATCCAGAAAATCACATTGTAGGATTTTTAATGAATTTATTTGCAAATTATGGTGGAAAATAAGTATTTGGTCAATAACAACAGTTTCTCAATACTTTGTAATGTACCCTTTGTTGGCAAAGACAGAGGTCAAACGTTTTCTGTAAGTCTTCACAAGGTTTTCACACACTGTTGCTGGTATTTTGGCCCATTCCTCCATGCAGATCTCCTCTAGAGCAGTGATGTTTTGGGGCTGTTGCTGGGCAACACGGACTTTCAACTCCCTCCAAAGATTTTCTATGGGGTTGAGATCTGGAGACTGGCTAGGCCACTCCAGGACCTTGAAATGCTTCTTACGAAGCCACTCCTCCGTTGCCCGGGCGGTGTATTTGGGATCATTGTCATGCTGAAAGACCCAGCCACGTTTCATCTTCAATGCCCTTGCTGATGGAAGGAGGTTTTCACTCAAAATCTCACGATACATGGCCCCATTCATTCTTTCCTTTACACGGATCAGTCATCCTGGTCCCTCTGCAGAAAAACAGCCCCAAAGCATGATGTTTCCACCCCCATGCTTCACAGTAGGTATGGTGTTCTTTGGATGCAACTGAGTTTTTACCAAAAAGTTATATTTTGGTTTCATCTGACCATATGACATTCTCCCAATCTTCTTCTGGATCATCCAAATGCTCTCTAGCAAACTTCAGACGGGCCTGGACATGTACTGGCTTAAGCAGGGGGACACGTCTGGCACTGCAGGATTTGAGTCCCTGGCGGAGTAGTGTGTTACTGATGGTAGGCTTTGTTACTTTGGTCCCAGCTCTCTGCAGGTCATTCACTAGGTCCCCCCGTGTGGTTCTGGGATTTTTGCTCACCGCTCTTGTGATCATTTTGACCCCACAGGGTGAGATCTTGCGTGGAGCCCCAGATCGAGGGAGATTATCAGTGGTCTTGTATGTCTTCCATTTCCTAATAATTGCTCCCACAGTTGATTTCTTCAAACCAGGCTGCTTACCTATTGCAGATTCAGTCTTCCCAGCCTGGTGCAAGTATACCATTTTGTTTCTGGTGTCCTTTGACAGCTCTTTGTTCTTGGCCATAGTGGAGTTTGGAGTGTGACTGTTTGAGGTTGTGGACAGGTGTCTTTTATACTGATAACAAGTTCAAACAGGTGCCATTAATACAGGCAACGAGTGG
Organism: Oncorhynchus tshawytscha; assembly: GCF_018296145.1. Lineage (NCBI taxonomy): Eukaryota > Metazoa > Chordata > Actinopteri > Salmoniformes > Salmonidae > Oncorhynchus > Oncorhynchus tshawytscha. The sequence goes on along the minus strand of NC_056452.1, from coordinate 16,174,202 downwards.
AGGACAGAGGAGCCTCTTAAAGAAGAAGTTACAGGTCTGTGAGAGCCAGAAATCTTGCTTGTTTGTAGGTGACCAAAAACTTATTTTCCACCATAATTTGCAAATAAATTCATTAAAAATCCTACAATGTGATTTTCTGGATTTTTTTTCTCATTTTGTCTGCCATAGTTGAAGTGTACCTATGATGAAAATTACAGGCCTCTCTCATCTTTTTAAGTGGGAGATCTTGCACAATTGGTGGCTGACCAAATACTTTTTTGCCCCACTGTAAATGCAGACATGTAAGTATATTCACACACATTTGCATTCCTACTGAAATTGTAAACAATTGAAACACAAAACAAAAGCCTTATACAACTTATCTTGTCGCATATTCCAAGCTTTGGATATACATTTTGCAACCGGCATCACTCATTTTCTGGATAGCCATTCAAGTTTCTCTTCATCACTACTCCAGCATAGTCATTTTAAGGGTATTTTCTGAAGTTCCCAGTAAAGTCAATACTTAGACAAAGACCCCTGCTAGTTTAGCTGAGTTAAAGCCTGGTGAGGAGGGGACATACAGCTCAGTCCAGTCAGGACACCTAGAGGAAATGTAATCAGACTAACACAGGGACACATCTCACACCCAATGGAACAGAAGAAAAACAGGATCATCACCTCACTCGCTCCCGTTATGAGAAAAATAAATATAAGCAAAATGAGAAAGGAAGAAAGAAAGAAAGAAAGAAAGAAAGAAAGAAAGAGAAAAAGGGATAACGGATTCATGTGGGGGGGTTAAAGCCTGAGAAGACGAGATGAGATGAGAAAGAGGGCAATACAGGGAGAGAGAGAGAGTGAAAGAGAGGGGGGGAGAGAGAGGGAGCATAGTAAAGGAAGCGCTTGCAGCAGTCAGATTAGTGAGGGAAGCTGCAGTATATGTCATTCAGGCAGATTTCAAAATCAAAGCAACAGCTGGAGGAAAAGGCCATGGAGAGACAGGAACATGAGACAGGAACATGTCAGAACACGGAGAGACGGGAACATGAGACAGGAACATGAGACAGGAACATGAGACAGGAACATGTCAGAACACGGAGAGACAGGAACATGAGACAGGAACATGTCAGAACACGGAGAGACAGGAACATGAGACAGAACATGAGACAGGAACATGAGACAGGAACATGTCAGAACACGGAGAGACAGGAACATGTCAGAACACGGAACATGACAGGAACATGAGACAGGAACATGAGACTGGAACATGAGACAGGAACATGTCAGAACACGGAGAGACAGGAACATGTCAGAACACGGGGACACAGGAACATGTCAGAACACGGAGAGACAGGAACATGAGACAGGAACATGTCAGAACACGGATGAGACAGGAACATGTCAGAACACGGAGAGACAGGAACATGTCAGAACACGGGAGACAGGAACATGAGACAGGAACATGAGAGACAGGAACATGAGACAGGAACATGTCAGAACACGGAGAGACAGGAACATGAGACAGGAACATGTCAGAACACAGAGAGACAGGAACATGAGACAGGAACATGTCAGAACACGGAGAGACAGGAACATGTCAGAACACGGAGAGACAAGAACATGAGACAAGAACATGAGACAGGAACATGAGACAGGAACATGTCAGAACACGGAGAGACAGGAACATGTCAGAACACGGAGAGACAGGAACATGTCAGAACACGGAGAGACGGGAACATGAGACAGGAACATGTCAGAACACGGAGAGACAGGAACATGAGACAGGAATATGTCAGAACACGGAGAGACAGGAACATGTCAGAACACGGAGAGACGGGAACATGAGACAGGAACATGAGACAGGAACATGAGAAAGGAACATGAGAAAGGAACATGTCAGAACACTTAGAGACAGGAACATGAGACAGGAACATGTAAGAACACAGAGAGACAGGAACATGAGACAGGAACATGAGACAGGAACATGTCAGAACACGGAGAGACAGGAACATGTCAGAACACGGAGAGACAGGAACATGTCAGAACACGGAGAGACAGGAACATGTCAGAACACGGAGAGACAGTAACATGTCAGAATACAGAGAGACAGGAACATGTCAGAACAAGGAGAGACAGGAATATGAGACAGGAACATGAGACAGGAACATGTCAGAACACGGAGAGACAGGAACATGTCAGAACACGGAGAGACAAGAACATGAGACAGGAACATGAGACAGGAACATGTCAGAACAGGGAGAGACAGGAACATGTCAGAACACGGAGAGACAGGAACATGTCAGAACACGGAGAGACAGGAACATGTCAGAACACGGAGAGACAGGAACATGTCAGAACACGGGGAGACAGGAACATGTCAGAACACGGAGAGACAGGAACATGAGACAGGAACATGTCAGAACACGGAGAGACGGGAACATGAGACAGGAACATGAGACAGGAACATGAGACAGGAACATGTCAGAACACGGAGAGACAGGAACATGTCAGAACACGGAGAGACAGGAACATGAGACAGGAACATGTCAGAACACGGAGAGACAGGAACATGTCAGAACACGGAGAGGCAGGAACATGAGACAGGAACATGTCAGAACACGGAGAGACAGGAACATGAGACAGGAACATGTCAGAACACGGAGAGACAGGAACATGAGACTGGAACATGAGACAGGAACATGTCAGAACACGGAGAGACAGGAACATGTCAGAACACGGGGACACAGGAACATGTCAGAACACGGAGAGACAGGAACATGAGACAGGAACATGTCAGAACACGGAGAGACAGGAACATGAGACAGGAACATGTCAGAACACGGAGAGACAGGAACATGTCAGAACACGGGAGACAGGAACATGTCAGAACACGGAGAGACGGGAACATGAGACAGGAACATGAGACAGGAACATGAGACAGGAACATGTCAGAACACGGAGAGACAGGAACATGAGACAGGAACATGTCAGAACACAGAGAGACAGGAACATGAGACAGGAACATGTCAGAACACGGAGAGACAGGAACATGTCAGAACACGGAGAAACAAAAACATTAGACAAGAACATGAGACAGGAACATGAGACAGGAACATGTCAGAACACGGAGAGACAGGAACATGTCAGAAAACGGAGAGACAGGAACATGTCAGAACACGGAGAGACGGGAACATGAGACAGGAACATGTCAGAACACGGAGAGACAGGAACATGAGACAGGAATATGTCAGAACACGGAGAGACAGGAACATGTCAGAACACGGAGAGACGGGAACATGAGACAGGAACATGAGACAGGAACATGAGAAAGGAACATGAGAAAGGAACATGTCAGAACACTTAGAGACAGGAACATGAGACAGGAACATGTAAGAACACAGAGAGACAGGAACATGAGACAGGAAAATGAGACAGGAACATGTCAGAACACGGAGAGACAGGAACATGTCAGAACACGGAGAGACAGGAACATGTCAGAACAGGGAGAGACAGGATCATGTCAGAACACGGAGAGACAGTAACATGAGACAGGAACATGTCAGAACACAGAGAGACAGGAACATGAGACAGGAACATGTCAGAACACGGAGAGACAGGAACATGTCAGAACACGGAGAGACAAGAACATGAGACAGGAACATGTCAGAACAGGGAGCGACAGGAACATGAGACAGGAATATGTCAGAACACGGAGAGACAGGAACATGTCAGAACACGGAGAGACGGGAACATGAGACAGGAACATGAGACAGGAAAATGAGAAAGGAACATGAGAAAGGAACATGTCAGAACACTTAGAGACAGGAACATGAGACAGGAACATGTAAGAACACAGAGAGACAGGAACATGAGACAGGAAAATGAGACAGGAACATGTCAGAACACGGAGAGACAGGAACATGTCAGAACACGGAGAGACAGGAACATGTCAGAACACGGAGAGACAGAACATGTCAGAGACAGGAACATGAGACAGGAACATGTCAGAACACGGAGAGACAGGAACATGAGACAGGAACATGTCAGAACACGGAGAGACAGGAACATGAGACAGGAACATGTCAGAACACGGAGAGACAGGAACATGTCAGAACACGGAGAGACAGGAACATGAGACAGGAACATGTCAGAACACGGAGAGACAGGAACATGAGACAGGAACATGTCAGAACACAGAGAGACAGGAACATGAGACAGGAACATGTCAGAACACGGAGAGACAGGAACATGTCAGAACACGGAGAGACAAGAACATGAGACAGGAACATGAGACAGGAACATGTCAGAACAGGGAGAGACAGGAACATGTCAGAACAGGGGAGACAGGAACATGTCAGAACACGGAGAGACAGGAACATGTCAGAACACGGAGAGACAGGAACATGTCAGAACACGGGAGAACAGGAACATGTCAGAACACGGAGAGACAGGAACATGAGACAGGAACATGTCAGAACACGGAGAGACGGGAACATGAGACAGGAACATGAGACAGGAACATGAGACAGGAACATGTCAGAACACGGAGAGACAGGAACATGTCAGAACACGGAGAGACAGGAACATGAGACAGGAACATGTCAGAACACGGAGAGACAGGAACATGTCAGAACACGGAGAGGCAGGAACATGAGACAGGAACATGTCAGAACACGGAGAGACAGGAACATGAGACAGGAACATGTCAGAACACGGAGAGACAGGAACATGAGACTGGAACATGAGACAGGAACATGTCAGAACACGGAGAGACAGGAACATGTCAGAACACGGGGACACAGGAACATGTCAGAACACGGAGAGACAGGAACATGAGACAGGAACATGTCAGAACACGGAGAGACAGGAACATGTCAGAACACGGAGAGACAGGAACATGTCAGAACACGGAGAGACGGGAACATGAGACAGGAACATGAGACAGGAACATGAGACAGGAACATGTCAGAACACGGAGAGACAGGAACATGAGACAGGAACATGTCAGAACACAGAGAGACAGGAACATGAGACAGGAACATGTCAGAACACGGAGAGACAGGAACATGTCAGAACACGGAGAAACAAAAACATTAGACAAGAACATGAGACAGGAACATGAGACAGGAACATGTCAGAACACGGAGAGACAGGAACATGTCAGAAAACGGAGAGACAGGAACATGTCAGAACACGGAGAGACGGGAACATGAGACAGGAACATGTCAGAACACGGAGAGACAGGAACATGAGACAGGAATATGTCAGAACACGGAGAGACAGGAACATGTCAGAACACGGAGAGACGGGAACATGAGACAGGAACATGAGACAGGAACATGAGAAAGGAACATGAGAAAGGAACATGTCAGAACACTTAGAGACAGGAACATGAGACAGGAACATGTAAGAACACAGAGAGACAGGAACATGAGACAGGAAAATGAGACAGGAACATGTCAGAACACGGAGAGACAGGAACATGTCAGAACACGGAGAGACAGGAACATGTCAGAACAGGGAGAGACAGGATCATGTCAGAACACGGAGAGACAGAACATGAGACAGGAACATGTCAGAACACAGAGAGACAGGAACATGAGACAGGAACATGTCAGAACACGGAGAGACAGGAACATGTCAGAACACGGAGAGACAAGAACATGAGACAGGAACATGAGACAGGAACATGTCAGAACAGGGAGCGACAGGAACATGAGACAGGAATATGTCAGAACACGGAGAGACAGGAACATGTCAGAACACGGAGAGACGGGAACATGAGACAGGAACATGAGACAGGAAAATGAGAAAGGAACATGAGAAAGGAACATGTCAGAACACTTAGAGACAGGAACATGAGACAGGAACATGTAAGAACACAGAGAGACAGGAACATGAGACAGGAAAATGAGACAGGAACATGTCAGAACACGGAGAGACAGGAACATGTCAGAACACGGAGAGACAGGAACATGTCAGAACACGGAGAGACAGGAACATGTCAGAACAAGGAGAGACAGGAACATGAGACAGGAACATGTCAGAACACGGAGAGACAGGAACATGAGACAGGAACATGTCAGAACACGGAGAGACAGGAACATGAGACAGGAACATGAGACAGGAACATGTCAGAACAGGGAGAGACAGGAACTTGAGACAGGAACATGTCAGAACACGGAGAGACAGGAACATGTCAGAACACAGAGAGACAGGAACATGAGACAGGAACATGTCAGAACACGGAGAGACAGGAACATGAGACAGGAACATGTCAGAACACGGAGAACAGGAACATGAGACAGGAACATGAGACAGGAAACAGAACAGGGAGAGACAGGACATGAGACAGGAACATGTCAGAACACGGAGAGACAGGAACATGAGACAGGAACATGTCAGAACACAGAGAGACAGGAACATGAGACAGGAACATGTCAGAACACGGAGAGACAGGAACATGTCAGAACACGGAGAGACAAGAACATGAGACAGGAACATGAGACAGGAACATGTCAGAACAGGGAGACAGGAACATGAGACAGGAATATGTCAGAACACGGAGAGACAGGAACATGTCAGAACACGGAGAGACGGGAACATGAGACAGGAACATGAGACAGGAACATGAGAAAGGAACATGTCAGAACACTTAGAGACAGGAACATGAGACAGGAACATGTAAGAACACAGAGAGACAGGAACATGAGACAGGAAAATGAGACAGGAACATGTCAGAACACGGAGAGACAGGAACATGTCAGAACACGGAGAGACAGGAACATGTCAGAACACGGAGAGACAGGAACATGTCAGAACAAGGAGAGACAGGAACATGTCAGAACACGGAGAGACAAGAACATGAGACAAGAACATGAGACAAGAACATGAGACAGGAACATGAGACAGGAACATGTCAGAACACGGAGAGACAGGAACATGTCAGAAAACGGAGAGACAGGAACATGTCAGAACACGGAGAGACAGGAACATGAGACAAATGTCAGAACACGGAGAGACAGGAACATGAGACAGGAACATGTCAGAACACGGAGAGACAGGAACATGTCAGAACACGGAGAGACAGGAACATGAGACAGGAACATGAGACAGGAACATGTCAGAACACGGAGAGACAGGAACATGAGACAGGAACATGTCAGAACACGGAGAGACAGGAACATGAGACTGGAACATGACACAGGAACATGTCAGAACACGGAGAGACAGGAACATGTCAGAACACGGGGAGACAGGAACATGTCAGAACACGGCGAGACGGGAACATGAGACAGGAACATGAGACAGGAACATGAGACAGGAACATGTCAGAACACGGAGAGACAGGAACATGAGACAGGAACATGTCAGAACACAGAGAGACAGGAACATGAGACAGGAACATGTCAGAACACGGAGAGACAGGAACATGTCAGAACACGGAGAGACAAGAACATGAGACAAGAACATGAGACAGGAACATGAGACAGGAACATGTCAGAACACGGAGAGACAGGAACATGTCAGAAAAGGGAGAGACAGGAACATGTCAGAACACGGAGAGACGGGAACATGAGACAGGAACATGTCAGAACACGGAGAGACAGGAACATGAGACAGGAATATGTCAGAACACGGAGAGACAGGAACATGTCAGAACACGGAGAGACAGGAACATGAGACAGGAACATGTAAGAACACAGAGAGACAGGAACATGAGACAGGAAAATGAGACAGGAACATGTCAGAACACGGAGAGACAGGAACATGTCAGAACACGGAGAGACAGGAACATGTCAGAACAGGGAGAGACAGGAACATGTCAGAACACGGGAGACAGGAACATGAGACAGGAACATGTCAGAACACAGAGAGACAGGAACATGAGACAGGAACATGTCAGAACACGGAGAGACAGGAACATGTCAGAACACGGAGAGACAAGAACATGAGACAGGAACATGAGACAGGAACATGTCAGAACACGGAGAGACAGGAACATGAGACAGGAACATGTCAGAACACGGAGAGACAGGAACATGAGACAGGAACATGTCAGAACACGGAGAGACAGGAACATGAGAGAACGGAGAGACAGGAACATGTCAGAACACGGAGAGACAGGAACATGTCAGAACACGAGACGGGAACATGAGACAGGAACATGAGACAGGAACATGAGACAGGAACATGTCAGAACACGGAGAGACAGGAACATGAGACAGGAACATGTCAGAACACAGAGAGACAGGAACATGAGACAGGAACATGTCAGAACACGGAGAGACAGGAACATGTCAGAACACGGAGAGACAAGGAACATGAGACAAGAACATGAGACAGGAACATGAGACAGGAACATGTCAGAACACGGAGAGACAGGAACATGTCAGAAAACGGAGAGACAGGAACATGTCAGAACACGGAGAGACGGGAACATGAGACAGGAACATGTCAGAACACGGAGAGACAGGAACATGAGACAGGAATATGTCAGAACACGGAGAGACAGGAACATGTCAGAACACGGAGAGACGGGAACATGAGACAGGAACATGAGACAGGAACATGAGAAAGGAACATGAGAAAGGAACATGTCAGAACACTTAGAGACAGGAACATGAGACAGGAACATGTAAGAACACAGAGAGACAGGAACATGAGACAGGAAAATGAGACAGGAACATGTCAGAACACGGAGAGACAGGAACATGTCAGAACACGGAGAGACAGGAACATGTCAGAACAGGGAGAGACAGGATCATGTCAGAACACGGAGAGACAGGAACATGAGACAGGAACATGTCAGAACACAGAGAGACAGGAACATGAGACAGGAACATGTCAGAACACGGAGAGACAGGAACATGTCAGAACACGGAGAGACAAGAACATGAGACAGGAACATGAGACAGGAACATGTCAGAACAGGGAGCGACAGGAACATGAGACAGGAATATGTCAGAACACGGAGAGACAGGAACATGTCAGAACACGGAGAGACGGGAACATGAGACAGGAACATGAGACAGGAAAATGAGAAAGGAACATGAGAAAGGAACATGTCAGAACACTTAGAGACAGGAACATGAGACAGGAACATGTAAGAACACAGAGAGACAGGAACATGAGACAGGAAAATGAGACAGGAACATGTCAGAACACGGAGAGACAGGAACATGTCAGAACACGGAGAGACAGGAACATGTCAGAACACGGAGAGACAGGAACATGTCAGAACAAGGAGAGACAGGAACATGAGACAGGAACATGTCAGAACACGGAGAGACAGGAACATGAGACAGGAACATGTCAGAACACGGAGAGACAGGAACATGAGACAGGAACATGAGACAGGAACATGTCAGAACAGGGAGAGACAGGAACTTGAGACAGGAACATGTCAGAACACGGAGAGACAGGAACATGTCAGAACACAGAGAGACAGGAACATGAGACAGGAACATGAGACAGGAACATGTCAGAACACGGAGAGACAGGAACATGAGACAGGAACATGTCAGAACACGGAGAAACAGGAACATGAGACAGGAACATGAGACAGGAACATGTCAGAACAGGGAGAGACAGGATCATGAGACAGGAACATGTCAGAACACGGAGAGACAGGAACATGAGACAGGAACATGTCAGAACACAGAGAGACAGGAACATGAGACATGAACATGTCAGAACACGGAGAGACAGGAACATGTCAGAACACGGAGAGACAAGAACATGAGACAGGAACATGAGACAGGAACATGTCAGAACAGGGAGCGACAGGAACATGAGACAGGAATATGTCAGAACACGGAGAGACAGGAACATGTCAGAACACGGAGAGACGGGAACATGAGACAGGAACATGAGACAGGAACATGAGAAAGGAACATGTCAGAACACTTAGAGACAGGAACATGAGACAGGAACATGTAAGAACACAGAGAGACAGGAACATGAGACAGGAACATGTCAGAACACGGAGAGACAGGAGACATCAGAACACGGAGAGACAGAACATGAGACAGGAACATGTCAGAACACGGAGAGACAGGAACATGTCAGAACACGGAGAGGGAACATGAGACAGGAACATGAGACAGGAACATGTCAGAACATGGAGAGACAGGAACATGAGACAGGAACATGTCAGAACACGGAGAGACAGGAACATGAGACAGGAACAGGAACATGTCAGAACACGGAGAGACAGGAACATGTCAGAACACGGGAGACAGGAACATGTCAGAACACGGAGAGACAGGAACATGAGACAGGAACATGACAGGAACATGAGACAGGAACATGTCAGAACACGGAGAGACAGGAACATGAGACAGGAACATGAGACAGGAACATGTCAGAACATGGAGAGACAGGAACATGAGACAGGAACATGTCAGAACACGGAGAGACAAGAACATGAGACAGGAACATGAGACAGGAACATGTCAGAACACGGAGAGACAGGAACATGTCAGAACACGGGGAGACAGGAACATGTCAGAACACGGAGAGACAGGAACAGGAACATGAGACAGGAACATGAGACAGGAACATGTCAGAACACGGAGAGACAGGAACATGAGACAGGAACATGTCAGAACACAGAGAGACAGGAACATGTCAGAACACGGAGAGACAAGAACATGAGACAAGAACATGAGACAGGAACATGAGACAGGAACATGTCAGAACACGGAGAGACAGGAACATGTCAGAAACGGAGAGACAGGAACATGTCAGAACACGGAGAGACAGGAACATGAGACAGGAACATGTCAGAACACGGAGAGACAGGAACATGAGACAGGAACATGTCAGAACACGGAGAGACAGGAACATGTCAGAACACAGGAACATGAGACAGGAACATGAGACAGGAACATGTCAGAACACGGAGAGAACATGTCAGAACAGGAACATGAGACAAGAACATGTCAGAACACGGAGAGACAGGAACATGTCAGAACACGGGGAGACAGGAACATGTCAGAACACGGAGAGACAGGAACATGAGACAGGAACATGTCAGAACACGGAGAGACAGGAACATGAGACAGGAACATGTCAGAACACGGAGAGACAGGAACATGTCAGAACACGGAGAGACAGGAACATGAGACAGGAACATGTCAGAACACGGAGAGACAGGAACATGTCAGAACACGGAGAGACAGGAACATGAGACAGGAATATGTCAGAACACGGAGAGACAGGAACATGTCAGAACACGGAGAGACGGGAACATGAGACAGGAACATGAGACAGGAACATGAGAAAGGAACATGAGAAAGGAACATGTCAGAACACTTAGAGACAGGAACATGAGACAGGAACATGTAAGAACACAGAGAGACAGGAACATGAGACAGGAAAATGAGACAGGAACATGTCAGAACACGGAGAGACAGGAACATGTCAGAACACGGAGAGACAGGAACATGTCAGAACAGGGAGAGACAGGATCATGTCAGAACACGGAGAGACAGTAACATGAGACAGGAACATGTCAGAACACAGAGAGACAGGAACATGAGACAGGAACATGTCAGAACACGGAGAGACAGGAACATGTCAGAACACGGAGAGACAAGAACATGAGACAGGAACATGTCAGAACAGGGAGCGACAGGAACATGAGACAGGAATATGTCAGAACACGGAGAGACAGGAACATGTCAGAACACGGAGAGACGGGAACATGAGACAGGAACATGAGACAGGAAAATGAGAAAGGAACATGAGAAAGGAACATGTCAGAACACTTAGAGACAGGAACATGAGACAGGAACATGTAAGAACACAGAGAGACAGGAACATGAGACAGGAAAATGAGACAGGAACATGTCAGAACACGGAGAGACAGGAACATGTCAGAACACGGAGAGACAGGAACATGTCAGAACACGGAGAGACAGGAACATGTCAGAACAAGGAGAGACAGGAACATGAGACAGGAACATGTCAGAACACGGAGAGACAGGAACATGAGACAGGAACATGTCAGAACACGGAGAGACAGGAACATGAGACAGGAACATGAGACAGGAACATGTCAGAACAGGGAGAGACAGGAACTTGAGACAGGAACATGTCAGAACACGGAGAGACAGGAACATGTCAGAACACAGAGAGACAGGAACATGAGACAGGAACATGTCAGAACACGGAGAGACAGGAACATGAGACAGGAACATGTCAGAACACGGAGAAACAGGAACATGAGACAGGAACATGAGACAGGAACATGTCAGAACAGGGAGAGACAGGATCATGAGACAGGAACATGTCAGAACACGGAGAGACAGGAACATGAGACAGGAACATGTCAGAACACAGAGAGACAGGAACATGAGACAGGAACATGTCAGAACACGGAGAGACAGGAACATGTCAGAACACGGAGAGACAAGAACATGAGACAGGAACATGAGACAGGAACATGTCAGAACAGGGAGCGACAGGAACATGAGACAGGAATATGTCAGAACACGGAGAGACAGGAACATGTCAGAACACGGAGAGACGGGAACATGAGACAGGAACATGAGACAGGAACATGAGAAAGGAACATGTCAGAACACTTAGAGACAGGAACATGAGACAGGAACATGTAAGAACACAGAGAGACAGGAACATGAGACAGGAAAATGAGACAGGAACATGTCAGAACACGGAGAGACAGGAACATGTCAGAACACGGAGAGACAGGAACATGTCAGAACAACGGAGGAGGAACATGTCAGAACAAGGAGAGACAGGAACATGTCAGAACACGGAGAGACAAGAACATGAGACAAGAACATGAGACAAGAACATGAGACAGGAACATGAGACAGGAACATGTCAGAACACGGAGAGACAGGAACATGTCAGAAAACGGATGAGACAGGAACATGTCAGAACACGGAGAGACAGGAACATGAGACAAATGTCAGAACACGGAGAGACAGGAACATGAGACAGGAACATGTCAGAACACGGAGAGACAGGAACATGTCAGAACACGGAGAGGCAGGAACATGAGACAGGAACATGAGACAGGAACATGTCAGAACACGGAGAGACAGGAACATGAGACAGGAACATGTCAGAACACGGAGAGACAGGAACATGAGACTGGAACATGACACAGGAACATGTCAGAACACGGAGAGACAGGAACATGTCAGAACACGGGGAGACAGGAACATGTCAGAACACGGCGAGACGGGAACATGAGACAGGAACATGAGACAGGAACATGAGACAGGAACATGTCAGAACACGGAGAGACAGGAACATGAGACAGGAACATGTCAGAACACAGAGAGACAGGAACATGAGACAGGAACATGTCAGAACACGGAGAGACAGGAACATGTCAGAACACGGAGAGACAAGAACATGAGACAAGAACATGAGACAGGAACATGAGACAGGAACATGTCAGAACACGGAGAGACAGGAACATGTCAGAAAACGGAGAGACAGGAACATGTCAGAACACGGAGAGACGGGAACATGAGACAGGAACATGTCAGAACACGGAGAGACAGGAACATGAGACAGGAATATGTCAGAACACGGAGAGACAGGAACATGTCAGAACACTTAGAGACAGGAACATGAGACAGGAACATGTAAGAACACAGAGAGACAGGAACATGAGACAGGAAAATGAGACAGGAACATGTCAGAACACGGAGAGACAGGAACATGTCAGAACACGGAGAGACAGGAACATGTCAGAACAGGGAGAGACAGGATCATGTCAGAACACGGACAGACAGGAACATGAGACAGGAACATGTAAGAACACAGAGAGACAGAAACATGAGACAGGAACATGTCAGAACACGGAGAGACAGGAACATGTCAGAACACGGAGAGACAAGAACATGAGACAGGAACATGAGACAGGAACATGTCAGAACAGGGAGCGACAGGAACATGAGACAGGAACATGTCAGAACACGGAGAGACAGGAACATGAGACAGGAACATGTCAGAACACGGAGAGACAGGAACATGAGACTGGAACATGACACAGGAACATGTCAGAACACGGAGAGACAGGAACATGTCAGAACACGGCGAGACGGGAACATGAGACAGGAACATGAGACAGGAACATGAGACAGGAACATGTCAGAACACGGAGAGACAGGAACATGAGACAGGAACATGTCAGAACACAGAGAGACAGGAACATGAGACAGGAACATGTCAGAACACGGAGAGACAGGAACATGTCAGAACACGGAGAGACAAGGACATGAGACAAGAACATGAGACAGGAACATGAGACAGGAACATGTCAGAACACGGAGAGACAGGAACATGTCAGAAAACGGAGAGACAGGAACATGTCAGAACACGGAGAGACGGGAACATGAGACAGGAACATGTCAGAACACGGAGAGACAGGAACATGAGACAGGAATATGTCAGAACACGGAGAGACAGGAACATGTCAGAACACGGAGAGACGGGAACATGAGACAGGAACATGAGACAGGAACATGAGAAAGGAACATGAGAAAGGAACATGTCAGAACACTTAGAGACAGGAACATGAGACAGGAACATGTAAGAACACAGAGAGACAGGAACATGAGACAGGAAAATGAGACAGGAACATGTCAGAACACGGAGAGACAGGAACATGTCAGAACACGGAGAGACAGGAACATGTCAGAACAGGGAGAGACAGGATCATGTCAGAACACGGAGAGACAGGAACATGAGAAAGGAACATGTCAGAACACAGAGAGACAGGAACATGAGACAGGAACATGTCAGAACACGGAGAGACAGGAACATGTCAGAACACGGAGAGACAAGAACATGAGACAGGAACATGAGACAGGAACATGTCAGAACAGGGAGCGACAGGAACATGAGACAGGAATATGTCAGAACACGGAGAGACAGGAACATGTCAGAACACGGAGAGACGGGAACATGAGACAGGAACATGAGACAGGAAAATGAGAAAGGAACATGAGAAAGGAACATGTCAGAACACTTAGAGACAGGAACATGAGACAGGAACATGTAAGAACACAGAGAGACAGGAACATGAGACAGGAAAATGAGACAGGAACATGTCAGAACACGGAGAGACAGGAACATGTCAGAACACGGAGAGACAGGAACATGTCAGAACACGGAGAGACAGGAACATGTCAGAACAAGGAGAGACAGGAACATGAGACAGGAACATGTCAGAACACGGAGAGACAGGAACATGAGACAGGAACATGTCAGAACACGGAGAGACAGGAACATGAGACAGGAACATGAGACAGGAACATGTCAGAACAGGGAGAGACAGGAACTTGAGACAGGAACATGTCAGAACACGGAGAGACAGGAACATGTCAGAACACAGAGAGACAGGAACATGAGACAGGCACATGAGACAGGAACATGTCAGAACACGGAGAGACAGGAACATGAGACAGGAACATGTCAGAACACGGAGAAACAGGAACATGAGACAGGAACATGAGACAGGAACATGTCAGAACAGGGAGAGACAGGATCATGAGACAGGAACATGTCAGAACACGGAGAGACAGGAACATGAGACAGGAACATGTCAGAACACAGAGAGACAGGAACATGAGACATGAACATGTCAGAACACGGAGAGACAGGAACATGTCAGAACACGGAGAGACAAGAACATGAGACAGGAACATGAGACAGGAACATGTCAGAACAGGGACAGACAGGAACATGAGACAGGAATATGTCAGAACACGGAGAGACAGGAACATGTCAGAACACGGAGAGACATGAGACAGGAACATGAGACAGGAACATGAGACAGGAACATGAGAAAGGAACATGTCAGAACACTTAGAGACAGGAACATGAGACAGGAACATGTAAGAACACAGAGAGACAGGAACATGAGACAGGAAAATGAGACAGGAACATGTCAGAACACGGAGAGACAGGAACATGAGACAAATGTCAGAACACGGAGAGACAGGAACATGAGACAGGAACATGTCAGAACACGGAGAGACAGGAACATGTCAGAACACGGAGAGGCAGAAACATGAGACAGGAACATGAGACAGGAACATGTCAGAACACGGAGAGACAGGAACATGAGACAGGAACATGTCAGAACACGGAGAGACAGGAACATGAGACTGGAACATGACAGGAACAGGAACATGTCAGAACACGGAGAGACAGGAACATGTCAGAACACGGGAGACAGGAACATGTCAGAACACGGCGAGACGGGAACATGAGACAGGAACATGAGACAGGAACATGAGACAGGAACATGTCAGAACACGGAGAGACAGGAACATGAGACAGGAACATGAGACAGGAACATGTCAGAACATGGAGAGACAGGAACATGAGACAGGAACATGTCAGAACAGGGAGAGACAAGAACATGAGACAGGAACATGAGACAGGAACATGTCAGAACACGGAGAGACAGGAACATGTCAGAACACGGGGAGACAGGAACATGTCAGAACACGGAGAGACGGGAACATGAGACAGGAACATGAGACAGGAACATGTCAGAACACGGAGAGACAGGAACATGAGACAGGAACATGTCAGAACACAGAGAGACAGGAACATGTCAGAACATGGAGAGACAAGAACATGAGACAAGAACATGAGACAGGAACATGAGACAGGAACATGTCAGAACACGGAGAGACAGGAACATGTCAGAAAACGGAGAGACAGGAACATGTCAGAACACGGAGAGACGGGAACATGAGACAGGAACATGTCAGAACACGGAGAGACAGGAACATGAGACAGGAACATGTCAGAACACGGAGAGACAGGGACATGTCAGAACACGGAGAGGCAGGAACATGAGACAGGAACATGAGACAGGAACATGTCAGAACACGGAGAGACAGGAACATGAGACTGGAACATGACACAAGAACATGTCAGAACATAGAGAGACAGGAACATGTCAGAACACGGGGAGACAGGAACATGTCAGAACACGGAGAGACGGGAACATGAGACAGGAACATGTCAGAACACGGAGAGACAGGAACATGAGACAGGAACATGTCAGAACACGGAGAGACAGGAACATGTCAGAACACGGAGAGACAGGAACATGAGACAGGAACATGTCAGAACACGGAGAGACAGGAACATGTCAGAACACGGGGAGAAAGGAACATGTCAGAACACGGCGAGACGGGAACATGAGACAGGAACATGAGACAGGAACATGAGACAGGAACATGTCAGAACACGGAGAGACAGGAACATTAGACAGCAACATGTCAGAACACAGAGAGACAGGAACATGAGAGAGGAACATGTCAGAACATGGAGAGACAGGAACATGAGACAGGAACATGTCAGAACAGGGAGAGACAAGAACATGAGACAGGAACATGAGACAGGAACATGTCAGAACATGGAGAGACAGGAACATGTCAGAACACGGAGAGACAGGAACATGTCAGAACACGGAGAGACAGGAACATGTCAGAACACGGAGAGACAGGAACATGAGACAGGAACATGAGACAGGAACATGTCAGAACACGGAGAGACAGGAACATGAGACTGGAACATGTCAGAACACGGAGAGACAGGAACATGAGACAGGAACATGAGACAGGAACATGTCAGAACATGGAGAGACAGGAACATGAGACAGGAACATGTCAGAACAGGGAGAGACAAGAACATGAGACAGGAACATGAGACAGGAACATGTCAGAACACGGGGAGACAGGAACATGTCAGAACACGGAGAGACAGTAACATGTCAGAACACGGAGAGACAAGAACATGAGACAGGAACATGAGACAGGAACATGTCAGAACACGGAGAGACAGGAACATGTCAGAACACGGAGAGACAGGAACATGTCAGAACACGGAGAGACAGTAACATGTCAGAATACAGAGAGACAGGAACATGTCAGAAACAGAGACAGAACACAGAAGGAGAGACAGGAATATGAGACAGGAACATGAGACAGGAACATGAGACAGGAACATGTCAGAACACGGAGAGACAGGAACATGTCAGAACACGGAGAGACAAGAACATGAGACAGGAACATGAGACAGGAACATGTCAGAACAGGGAGAGATAGGAACATGTCAGAACACGGAGAGACAGGAACATGTCAGAACACGGAGAGACAGGAACATGTCAGAACACGGAGAGACAGTAACATGTCAGAATACAGAGAGACAGGAACATGTCAGAACAAGGAGAGACAGGAACATGAGACAGGAACATGAGACAGGAACATGAGACAGGAACATGTCAGAACACGGAGAGACAGGAACATGAGACAGGAACATGTCAGAACACGGAGAGACAGGAACATGAGACAGGAACATGAGACAGGAACATGTCAGAACACGGAGAGACAGGAACATGTGAGAATACGGAGAGACAGGATGGCATCTGCAGGAGAATACCAATGAGTGTGGTTTTGTGCGCTTGTGTCTGGCATGTGCTTGTTGGAGGGCCTATCTGTGAGGGTGTATGTGTGTGTGTGTGTGTGTGTGTGTGTGTGTGTGTGTGTGTGTGTGTGTGTGTGTGTGTGTGTGTGTGTGTGTGTGTGTGTGTGTGTGTGTGTGTGTGTGTGTGTGTGTGTGTGTGTGTATGTCAGTCTAAGTAATTCATAAATCATCCTCCCCATTGCCTTGCAAGCTTCAAGGAAATTTCCTGTGAAACTAATGCTGCTATCTTCAGGGGCTAATCTTTTAAACAGTAGCTAACTGAAGCTTCAGAATACATTTTGACGCCTGACTTTTAAAAATATGTTTTAAAAAACGCTAACCCCATCAAAGACTCCATCCACACAAAGAAGAGGGAACTTTTTCCTCAAACATCAACTTTGGCACTGGCCTTGCTTGAAGCACCCTTGGGTGTAGATTATTGAAGCAGTGCCCTTTTCTGGCCTAAAACATTGATAAGCTCTGCTCTCGCTCCATTTTGGACTAGTCTAATACATCCTGTAAAACTCCCTTGCATGTGTAGCGGGGTAATATTTATAATTTATCTATATTATATGTACCTCACATGCGACCCGTAATAAGACTATGTAATTTGTATGTTAACAAAGTCTATTAAATGAATTATCTGACTCCGTGAAGATGATTTAGCAATATGCAAGAAACTATCGTTAAGTTGAAGTAATACAAAGGTCAAGAAAGGTTTAAGAATTGTCTATATCAAAGGCAGATATTTAATTACATCGTAAAATGAACGGATTCACATGCAAAGGGAAGGGGAAGGGGGATACCTAGTCAGTTGTACAACTGAATGCCTTCAACTGAAATGTGTCTTCCACATTTAACCCAACCCCTCTGAATTAAAGAGGTGCGGGGGCTGCCTTAATCGACATCCATGTCTTCGGCACCCGGGGAATAGTGGGTTAACTGCCCTGCTCAGGGGCAGAACGACACAAGGCATAAAGCTTAAGTTACAAAACAATACTAGCATTATAACACATTATTCTAGGCATGATCAGAGAGAGAGAGAGAGAGAGAGAGAGAGAGAGAAAGAGAGAAGAGAGAGAGAGAGAGAGAGAGAGAGCACGCCCCAAGAGTACATGGGGAGGAGAGAGAAAAAAAGAGAGTTTATCTCACCAGAGCAGGTCAGGAGCAAAGAGAAAGAGACAATGAATTTGAGACCACTTTACAAGCATCTCAGTTGTTTGGATTCAAAATATAAGTTGTTGACCAATAGCATTACTGTTGAGTTAAGACAGACCTACATGATGTAAAGGCAACATAACCTCTGCTTCACAGAGATGTGAGACAATGGGGGATGGCAAGAGCAACACGGAGAAGGCTGAATTCCTGAGAAGACCATAAACATCCTTGTATACAGTTGCTGAGTCACTTCGGGGGCTGCCATGTTTGTCTCTTATATGCTCATTTGTTAAACTTCCTCATTACTACTGTACAGTACTGACCTGAACTTTAGAAATGCTATTGTATTGTGTAAAGATGGCTGCTATGTCTTCATCTGTGCATCTTCAGTCAATTTATCACAGCTGCAAAACACATTTCCAGTATGAGATAATGAAGCTAATTCGATGATGGTAATTCTAAACATGCACATGGAGAGAGACTGTGGCCGTCTTTTTGTTGTTGCTGCTGAATTCATTATCCAAACTGAATTAGGCTGTATTAAAACCCCCTAGAGTCGAATGACACACCCAATCAAATTAGCATAATAAGCAAATCCCCATCATTTACGTTTATGAACCAAACGGAAGCAAACAGAGCAAAACGAGAGTTTCAAATGGGACAAATTCAGGGAGGTCCCACCCCCTTTCGTTCCGTTTGCTTCTGTTTAAGAAACGTTTTGCAACAGAATCAGCATAATGAATACACCCCTGTTTTTTTTAGCATGGGCTTTACCTCAATCCACCGCATCGGCAGATGCAGCAGCGGAGTTTGGTGGCAGAGCAGCAGCGGAGTTTGTCACAAAAATGACTGTAACGACCTAACGGTTTGGGCTAGAAACTAATATGACCCCTCTATGGAAAGCTGAGACTCTTTTGCTCTACTTCACAAGTGTCACAGGACTCGTCTGAAGGTAACCTATTATGGGGACACAAAATTAATGGGGGTGAATAGGGCATTGCCACAAAGGTATATGGGCTGTAACGTAACAAAATGTGGAAAAAGTCAAGAGGTCTGAATACTTTTCCGAAGGCGCCGTATATGGGTCATTCCACTGTAAAAAAATAAAGCTAAAAATAGAGCTTTCTTAAATCTCTCAGATATAGGACAGACACTAAAACATATTTCCTTCTTGTACATTCTTTTGGGACGGTTTTTCCATGTATGAATGTGTTATTCAATGTGTGTCTATGGGCTAATAGCAGTAAGGCCTAATTCAATGTATTTTTGATACCTATATGGTTCGTAAAATTCAAAATCAAATAACTAAATGATCCTTGGTATGAGCATCTTAAAACAATTCCATATGATAGCTTAGTAGAAACCCAGCCACAGGCTCTTAGACTCTAGGTGGTTTTAAATTGTAATCTTACTGACATACTGTCAGCCTTAACATATAGTCTGAATAGAAAATGACAGTAGCCTACAAGAAATATAGTTTCATGTCAGACCATATAGCCTACTGTAGAATGTACTAACCTAGTCTAAAGACTATGCAAAGATGACAGACCTGACAGAAACACTTCCTTCTGTCACCATATTTGTACACACTCAACCTCTAGACATGGATGGATATTTAATGAATGTTTTTTTCTTGACATAGATGACATCAATCTGACATCAGCATATGTATGGATGACCCTGTACTATGATCCAGCCTGGGCCAGAAGTCTCTACACTCGACCCCTCAATTGAACTCCCAGTGGTATCTTTGACCTGGCCTTCCCCATCAATGCCCATTCAACCATGACTAGTCTATGCACATGCATGTCCTGTTGAATCCACTCAGCCTCTGATCTGAAGGCAAAGGGTGAAGTGGGATGAACTTTAGAATATCAGCTAGCCTCAGTTTACCAGTAAATGCCCCTATTTACATACACTCACAAACGTACACACAAAGACACATACTTTTCATTACATACACTACCGTTCAAAAGTTTGGGGTCATTTACAAATGTCCTTGTTTTTGAAAGAAAAACGATTTTTTTGGCCATTGAAATAACATTAAATTGATCAGAAATACAGTGTAGACATAGTTAATGTTGTAAATTACTATTGTAGCTGGAAATGGGTGATTTTTAATGGAATATCTACATAGGCGTACAGAGGCCCATTATCAGCAACCATCACTCCTGTGCTCCAATGGCACTTTGTGTTAGCTAATCCAAGTTTATAATTTTAAAAGGCTAATTGATCATTAGAAAACACTTTTGCATTTATGTTAGCACAGCTGAAAACTGTCGTGCTGTTAAATAAGCAATAAAACTGTCCTTTAGACTAGTTGTGTATTTTTTGAGCATCAGCATTTGTGGGTTCGATTACAGGCTAAAAATGGCCAGAAACAAATAACTTTCTTCATCAGTCTATTCTTGTTCTGAGAAATGAAGGTTATTCCATGCGAGAAATTGCCAAGAAACTGAAGATCTCGTACAACGCTGTGTACTACTCCCTTCACTGAACAGCACAAACTGGCCCTAACCAGAATATAAAGAGGAGTGTGAGGCCCCGGTGCACAACTGAGCAAGAGGACAAGTACATTAGAGTGTCTAGTTTGAGAAACAGACGCCTCACAAGTCCTCAACTGTCAGCTTCATTAAATAGTACCCGCAAAACACCAGTCTCAACGGCAACAGTGAAGAGGTGAAGGCCAGCATCCAGGAGTCACCTCTTCACTGTTGATGTTGAGACTGGTGTTTTGCGGGGCCAGTTTGTGCTGTTCAGTGAAGGGAGTAGTACACAGCTTTGTACGAGATCTTCAGTTTCTTGGCAATTTCTCACATGGAATAGCCTTCATTTCTCAGAACAAGAATAGACTGACGAGTTTCAGAAGAAAGTTATTTGTTTCTGGCCATTTTGAGCCTGTAATCGAACCCACAAATGTTGATGCTCCAGATACTCAACTAGTCTGAAGAAGGCCAGTTGTATTGCTTCGTTAATCAGAACAGCAGTTTTCAGCTGTGCTAACATAATTGCAAAAGGGTTTTGTAATGATCAATTTACCTTTTAAAATTATAAACTTGGATTAGCTAACACAACATGCCATTGGAACACAGGAGTGATGATGGCTGATAATGGGCCTCTGTACGCCTATGTAGATATTCCATAAAAAAATCTGCCGTTTCCAGCTATAATAGTCATTTACAACATTAACAATGTCGACACTGTATTTCTGATCAATTTGATGTTATTTTAATGGACGAAAAATGTGCTTTTCTTTTCTTTCAAAAACAAGGATATTTCTAAGTGACCCCAAACTTTTGAACGGTAATATACATGCATGCGTTCACATGCACATTCACCCACAGACACATACACATGCACGCGTGCACACACACACACACACACACACACACACACACACACACACACACACACACACACACACACACACACACACACACACACACACACACACACACACACTGCTCTGAAGATGCTCAAAGGCATGTGGGTCTTCTCTCCACTGAGCTGCCATGCCCCATCTTCATTAGTGTCAGGAGCAGTGTTGGTGCTCTGGGTTAAAAGCTTTAAATATGAATCATGATATTACAGGGTACGCCAACATGTGGCAAGGGGAGAGACAGGGATAGAGAGAGGAATATGAGTAGGCAGTGGAAAGGGCATCTTTTATCAGGAACCACAGCCACGGTTTGTCAAGGACAGGACTGGTGCCACAATCTCAGAGAAGGAGACCATAAAACTGTGTGTGTGTGCGTGTGCTTGTGTGTTTGTGCGTGTTTGTGTGTGTGTGTGTGTGTGTGTGTGTGTGTGTGTGTGTGTGTGTGTGTGTGTGTGTGTTGCTATCAGGGTATGCGTGAAGAGGGGTATATACAGACAGGGCTGATGAGCAAGAAGCTGACATTCGAAGAGAGCAATAGGAAAGTGTCAAAATCAATATATTGATATTGAAACGAGGTGGGGATGAGGATGAGGACAGGAGAGTGGAGAGGTCAGGTGTTGACGGACCAGGCAATCAATACAAATAGAGAAAGGTGGAGATAGAAAGAGGAAGAGATATTTCCCAGATAAAGATAACCCAGGTTGCAACTGGTTCTCTCTCTCCCTCCCTCCCTACATGGGAAACATATGTTTACATTGACAAAGCAAGTCAAATAGATAATAAGCAAAAGTGAAATATACAGTCAGAAATTAACAGTAAACATTACACTCGCAGTTTCAAAAGAATAGAGACATTTCAAATGTTATATTATGGCTATGTACAATGTTGTAACAACGTGCAAATAGTTGAAGTACAAAAAGGGAAAATAAAGAAATATAAATATGGGTTGTGTTTCTTCTTCACTGGTTGCCTTTGTGGCAACACCCCCTTCATCTACAGCCCAAACACTACAGAGCACTCCCTGGATCCTTCATCTACAGCCCAAACACTACAGAGCACTCTCTGGAACCTTAATCTATAGCCCAAACACTACAGAGCACCCCCTGGATCCTCCTCCTGAATCCCCTCACATCCATTACATTTCCTCAAAAAATATTCTACACCTATTTCAAATGTCTGGTCCTCAATTTCTGAATTTAGCAGTCAGAGGTTCCTGAATGTCGCTAACGACATGGCTACAAGTTTGTTTATATTGTTACTCACCGCATCATCAGGGTTGGGTAGGTTACTTTCTAAATGTAATCCATTACAGTTATTAGTTACCTGTTCACAATTGTAATTTGATTACTTTCATCTGCTTTTGGATTACTTTCCCCTTTAGAGGCATTAGAAGAAGACAAAAAGGATCCATCAAACGCATTTGATGTGTCATCATAGTGGTCTCTGACCTGTGGTCAGACTCGCTCAGTTAGAACAAACTTACACCTTTTTTCAATGCTGAATTGAATGTTATTGAGAACACAAACAGGTATCATCTATTTTTTCACAAACATCCTCTCTGAATTTAAAAGTAACCCAAGAAGTATTCATCTAATTTTTCAAACGTATCTGTAATCTGATAACAATATCTTTGTTGGTAAAGTCACTGATTACAATTACAGTTTGAAAAAAAAAATCTGATTATGTGTCACATGTAATCAGTTACTCCCCAACCCTGCGTGTTGTACTAGCTGACCTTATCCAGGCCACTTAGAGAAAAATAAAGCAAGCAGTCTATAGTTTTATCTCATAAGTTTTTGAGCTACAGCCATTCTGAGTTGAAATTAATTGAATTGGATTGAAAAACTACAGCTATTCCAAGGATTATTTTTCTAAGAAAAGGATGGTCCATTCCATGTCACAAGTTGTAACAGTCTAATGTGGAAATAGGCCATAATGTTGCCTTGAGTTCTCCTTAATGGCACTGTGTAAAGACACCAAGGAATTCAACTCTGACTGTGTTCTAAGAGCTCTATGGAGACATTAAAGACCATTAGAAACCATAACATGGAAGCCAGTAGAACTGCTGTGGCCTAATGGTTTGATTGTTCACCAGGGATGGTCTAACAGTAACTAATACAGACTTTTTTTGAAGGGAATAAACCACACACAAAGGACCATTTCCTGGACACAGATTAAGCGTAAAAGAAGGACAAACTGAATTACTTTCATCGAGGACTGGCATGAATTGTGAGGATGACCACACACAAAGTTGCAAAGAATATGTTGTGATCTATTTAATAAACACAAGAGACCAGCACAATGGACAAAAGCGTGTTGTGGTATAGCAGGAACAGTGTTTTCTACAGTAGTGGTCAAAACCTAGCACTTGCACACTACTTTATGGTAAATAATACAAGTGACTTCAATGACTAATTTCTCTGAACAGGGAATACATTACATAGTATGGAGAAGCAATACTCCAAGCCACAGCTTCATACTACTTGTCAAACATAGATAACTGAAACTGTATATTAGTTGTTGGGGTGGGATTGGCATGAGGTGTTTGGGGTTCTGTGGGTAGGAAGATTGTTCCAAATCGGTTGTTGGATACTATATTTATTGAATATTATCTGAATTCTATAAATAAATTAAAATGGCCAATTTGGGTGCAAAATTAAATTATATTTCAACAAAATAATGTTTCTGGAATGCTAATCGTATCTGTTACTAACTACAGAAACGATCTCAGAATAATCTGAGATGGTGGGAGTCAATTGTCAAACAATCACGTCAAAAGGCTCCTCCTGTAAGCCTGGTTACCGGCGCACGTTCCTCCACTCTAAAATAATTCCCTCATCCATACAGTGCACTGTGCACCCGCTATTTGAAGAATGGGAAGAGACAACAGAACACCAAGAAGTGTAAGGAAGGACATTCGGGTGAGTGACATTCATCAGGCCTACACTTGTAACCTGAATTGGGGCGTCCACTTGTCCGCGCACGTCTCAGTCTCGGCAACTCAATATCTGCCACCGCAAAATGTCCCTTATTGTCGAACCACACCACATTTTGAGCTATTCCACACATTTTCAAGTTCATTCACACATTTTTCATGTGTGTTATACGCATTAATGATACTGTAAATAATAGTGTAATACCTTACAGTTTTTGGGGGGCATTTTTGTTTTAATTATTGTGATAGGTCATGTTCAACCGGTAAGGCGTACGCCAACTATTTGCAGCACCAAGCCCACCTCAACCATCATTTCCATGCAAGTGACCATGGAGTCAGACGACCACTTAACGCCGTGAACCGCATCTAGAAGACGATCAATCGATATTAGCCAGCACGTGAAATTAATCATTAGAGGAGCCAAGCGGCTCAATCTTTCCCCTTAAGCAAAGTGCAGGCTCTTCCATAACACCCAGGGAGAGAGGCTGTCCCTCGGTGGTCCATATACAGGGCTAATGGACCTGCAAATGCAACCTGTGCCTGGGCCCATCCTGGTGATATATACCAGGCAAATGGACAGGGCACTTGTCTCTTCGTCCCGGATAATCGTCTTGCAGTCTCTCGGCTGAGCTAATAGTCATGGTAACTGATGTCTTGTCCTGATCAATGCCAAGCTAATAGTGGATGAGCAGAGTGCTTTCGAAAGGCGTTGAGGTAATGGTGATGAAATCAGACGCTGTCTGTCATCGAATGTATTTCCCCTTTAGTAAATGCTGCCTCTGGGGTTGAGTTTGAATTCTGGCACTTCTTCAGTTCTAATCATAGGGTACTTTATTTGACTAGTGCGTGTGGATTAAATTTATTTAATAATCATGGTAATAACAGATTAATAAGTTAAAATATTTAAATTGAGCAAACAGAGCTGAGCTGTCTAATGATGAAATATTACGTCAATATTGAAAATGGGGTGGAAAATATCCGAGCCACCAATCACATCGCTGGGCAATATTCCACCTTCTATATGAAATCATAAGGTCAGCTACACTGAACAAAAATATAAATGCAACATGCAACAATTTCAAAGATTTTACTGAGTTACAGTTCATATAAGGAAATCAATCAATTGAAATAAATTCATTAGGCCCTAGTCTATGGATTTCACATTACTGCAAATGCAGTTGAAGTCAGAAGTTTACATACACTTATGTTGGAGTCATTAACTTGTTTTTCAACCACTACACAAATGTATTGTTAACAAACTATAGTTTTGGCAAGTCAGTTAGGACATCTACTTTGTGCATGACACAAGTAATTTTTGCAACAATTGTTTACAGACAGAATATTTCACTTATAATTCACTGTATCACAATTCCAGTGGGTAAGAAGTTTACATACACTAAGTTGACTGTGCCTTTAAACAGCTTGTAAAATTCCAGAAAATTATGTCATGGCTTTAGAAGCTTCTGATCGGCTAATTGACATCATTTGAGTTAATTGGAGGTGTACCTGTGGATGTATTTCAAGGCCTACCTTCAAACTCAGTGCCATCATGGGAAAATCAAAATAAATATGCCAAGACCTCAGAAAATATATTGTAGACCTCCACAAGTCTGGTTCATCCATGGGAGCAATTTCCAAACGCTTGAAGGTACTACATTCATCTGTACAAACTATAGTACGTAAGTATAAACACCATGGGACCAAGCAGCCGTCATACCACTCAGGAAGGAGACGCATTCTGTCTCCTAGAGATGAACATACTTCGGTGTGAAAAGTGCATTAGATCCCATCAATCCCAGAACAACAGCAACGGACCTTGTGAAGATGCTGGAGGAAACAGGTACAAAAGTATCTATATCCATAGTAAAACGAGTACTATATCGACATAACTTGAAAGGCCGCTCAGCAAGGAAGAAGCCACTGCTCCAAAACCACAATTAAAAAAGCCAGACTACAGTTTGCAACTGCACATGGGGACAAAGATCGCACTTTTTGGAGAAATGTCCTCTGGTCTGATGAAACAAACATAGAACTGTTTGGCCATAATGACCATCGTTATGTTTGGAGGAAAAAGGGGGAGGCCTGCAAGCTGAAGAACACCATCCCAACCGTGAAGCACGGGGGTGGCAGCATCATGTTGTGGGGGTGCTTTGCTGCAGGAGGGACTGTTGCACTTCACAAAATAGATGGCATCATGATGGAAGGAAAATGATGTGGATATATTGAAACAACAACTCAAGACATCATTCAGGAAGTTAAAGCTTGGTCGCAAATGGGTCTTCCAAATGGACAATGACCCCAAGAATACTTCCAAAGTTGTGGCAAAACGGCTTAAGGACAACAAAGTCAAGGTATTGGAGTGGCCATCACAAAGCCCTGACCTCAATCCTATAGAGAATTTGTGGGCAGAACTGAAAAAGCGTGTGCAAGCAAGGAGGCTTACAAACCTGACTCAGTTACACCAGCTCTGTCAGGGGGAATGGGACAAAATTCCCTCAACTTATTGTTGGAAGCTTGTGGAAGGCTACCCGAAACTTTGACCCAAGTTAAACACTTTAAAGGCAATGCTACCAAATACTTAAAAAAGGTAGGGGTGTGGATCAGAAAACCAGTTAGTATCTGGTGTGACCCCCATTTGACTCATGCAGTGCGACACATCTCCTTCGCATAGAGTTGATCAGGCTGTTGATTGTGGCCTGTGGAATGTTGTGCCCCTCCTCTTCAATAGCTGTGCGAAGTTGCTATATATGCATGAACTGGAACACGCTGTCATACACATCGATCCAGACCAACTCAAACATGCTCAATGAGTGACATGTCAGGTGAGTATGCAGGCCATCAAAGAACTGGGACATTTTCATCTTCCTGGAATTGTGTACAGATCCTTGCATCATGGGACTGTGCATTATCATGCTGAAACATGAGGGGATGGGGGTGGATGAATGGCACGTCAATGGGCCTCAGGATCTAGCCACGGTATCTCTGAGCATTCAAATTGACATCGATAAAATACAACTGTGTTCATTGTCCGTAGCATATGTCTTCCCGTTTCAGTATAATCCCACCGCCACCATTGGGCACTCTGTTCACAACGTTGATATCACCAAACCGCTAGCCAACACGACGCCATACACGCTGTCTGTCATCTGCCCAGTACAGTTGAAACCGGGATTAATCTGTGAAGAGCGCACTTCTCAAGTGTGCCAGTAGCCAGTGAAGTGAGCACTTTCCCACGACGCCAAACTGCAGTCAGGTCAAGATCCTGGTGAGGACGATGAGCACACAGATGAGCTTCCCTGAGACGGTTTCTCACAGTTTGTGCAGAAATTCTTCGGTTGTGCAAAACCACAGTTTCATCAGCTGTCCGGGTAGCTGGTCTCAGATGATCCCGCAGGTGAAGAAGCCTGATGTGGAGGTCCTGGGCTGGCGTTGTTACACGTAGTCTGTGGTTGTGAGGCCGGTTGGACCTCCTGACAAATTCTCTAAAATGACGTTGAAGGCGGCTTATGGTAGAGAAATTACCAATTGCCCGCTCCCTAAAAACTTGAGACATCTGTGGCATTGTTGTTCAACAAAACTGCACATTTTAGAGTGGTGCACCTGTGTAATGACCATTCTGGTAAATCAGCTTCTTGATATGCCAGACCTGTCAGGTGGATGGATTATCTTGACAAAGGAGAAATGCTCAATAACAGGTATGTAAACGAATGTGTGCACAACATTTGAGAGAAGTAAGCTTTTTTTTGCATATGGAACATTTCCGTGATCTTTTATTTCAGCTCATGAAACATGGGACCAACACTTTACATCAGGGATCACTATATTCAGCTGCGGGACAATTTTTTTTCTTGAGCGAATTGTCAGGGGGCTGGAACATAATTAAGCAATAAGGCCCGAGGGGCCCGACGGGGTGTGGTATATGGCCAATATAACACGGCTAAGGGCTGTTCTTATGCACGACGCAACACGAAGTGCCTGGATACAGCCCTTAGCTGTGGTATATTGGCCATATACCACAAACCCCCAAGGTGCCTTATTGTTATTATAAACTGGTTACCAAAGTCATTACAGCAGTAATAATACATTTTTTGTCATTCCCATGGTATACGGACTGATATGATTTAACACAGTAAAACAGGCGCTTAGGGTGAGTTAGAGAAAATGCTGAAGTGAAGTAGCCAGCTGTATGTGACCCATGAGAGAATATAAGGTGTGATTGTGTGAGTGTGTGTGTGTGAAACATGACAGTCGACGTGCTGATCTTTCCCATCAAGTTCTGGGAAATGGACAGCGTACTACTGTGTAGACAGGATTGTTTAACAAGGCCCGGACCAATACTTTTCACTTCCAATTCTCTCTCAGTCACTTTCTGGGAGTTATTGATCTAGCATGGCCAGGGGGAACATAGTCAGCTGCAAAACCATACAGATGTAGGCTTTTAATTTGAGCCAGTTTGCTACAGCAGGGAAATAATCCTACAGCAACAGGACATGTGAATTATTATGTGGATTTCTGCAACAACAAAAAAAATCTTAGCGACAGAAGAGTGATCAAATTAAGGTCCTACATCTGTATACAGCTAAAATGCCCCACCTCTGATAGCATTTTCAATCTTTAGTAAAAAGGAGTGGGAGAAGCAGAGAAGCAGAGAGCAGAGCACCCTGTCAGAGTCAGGCTGAACACCACAAAAGAAGAAAAACAACAACATGACAGTATACATCTCTCTCGACCCTCCTTTCACAGAGTACTGTCAACACTACATTACTTTCCAACAAATTGCCATAGCACGGTAATGGGGAGATGGAGAGAAGTAGCAGACCTTGGTGCCTGGCAGATTCATGAAGAGCACCCGACTGTGCCGACAGAGAGAAAACACACTGAATAATTTCAGTTAGCGCTGAGATTTGGAGAGTAGCTGGGTCAGGGGAAGGGCAGGCCTCCGCACCTCTACATTATTCATCCAACTATGCAAGGATACATTCAGGGTGACTTACATCGCTCATCATTTACATGCTATTCCTTTATGAATTATTGAGTCAATGATTTGTGGGGGAGTTGAACCGTGAAGGGGACATGGAGTGGAGGCTGTATGGACACATATAGGGATTGGTCACGTAGCTGTTAACGTGCAGGCTGTGCAGTTAAGTGAAACTTAGCCAAGCTCCTCCTCTGTAGACCAACAGAGGGCTAAATTAATTCTGATTTTGTGATGCTATTCCATAACTAAAACTTTCACATTTTGGAAAATGTAATTGGTAGCATTTGAAATATGTGGGGTTAAAAGACATTGAAATGTATTTGAAAATGTGCATTACATTAGTATCTCCTGCAGTTCAACTCAGGCCTCAGTATTTCTTTATACATTTGTGACATCAATGTTTAAATGATTGGTTTTACATACAGTACGCATCAAAAGTTTGGACACACCTACTCATTCCAAGGTTTTTCTTTATTTTTATTATTTTCTACATTGTAGAATAATAGTGAAGACATAAATAACACGTAGTAACCAAAAAACGGACAAAAACAAAATATAGTTTATATTTGAGATTCATCAAATAGCCACCCCTTGCCTTGATGACAGCTTTGCACACTCTTGGCATTCTCTCAACCAGATTCATGAGGTAACTTGGAATGCATTTAAATTAATAGGTGTGCCTTGTTAAAAGTTAATTTGTGAAATTTCTTTCCTTAATGCGTTTGAGCCAATCAGTTGTGTTGTGACAAGGTAAGGGTGGTATACAGAAGATAGCCCTATTTGGTAAAATACCAAGTCCTTTTTATGGCAAGAACTTTATTACTTTAAGACATGAAGGTCAGTCAATCAGGAAAATTTCAATAACTTTTAAAGTTTCTTCAAGTGCAGTCGCAAAAGACATCAAGAGCTATGATGAAACTGGCTCTCCACAGGAAAGGAAGACCCAGAGTTACTTCTGCTGCAGAGAATAAGTTCATTAGAGTTAACTGTATCTCAGATTGCAGCCCAAATAAATGCTTCACAGAGTTCAAGTAACTGACACCTTTCAACTTTTCAGAGGAGACTGCGTGAATCAGGCCTTTTTGGTCAAATTGCTGCAAAGAAACCACTACTAAATGACAACAATAATAAGAAGAGGCTTGCTTGGGCCAAGAAACATGAGCAATGGACATGAGACTGGTGGAAATCTGTCCTTTGGTCTGATGAGTCCAAATCTGACATTTTTTATTCCAAACGTTGTGTCTTTGTGAGACACAGACTAGGTTAACGGATGATCTCCGCATGTGTGGTTCCCACCGTGAAGCATGGAGGAGGTGGTGTGATGGTGTGGGGGTGCTTTGCTGGTGACACTGTCTGTGATTTATTTAGACCTCAAGGCACACTTAACCAGCATGTCTACCACAGCATTATGCAGCAATATGCCATCCTATCTGGTTTGCGCTTAGTGGGACAATCATTTGTTTTTCAACAGGACAATGACCCAAAACACACAAACCAGGCTGTGTAAGGGCTATTTGACCAAGGAGAGGGATGGAGTGATCGTATCAGATGACCTGGCCTCCACAATCATCCGACCTCAACCCAATTGAGATGGTTTGCTGGTTGACAGAATGCCAAAAGTGTGCAAAGCTGTCAAAGGGTGGCTAGAATCTAAAATCTAAAATATATTTTGATTTGTTTAACACTGTTTTGGTTACTACATGATTCCATATGTGTTATTTCATAGTTTTTATGTCTTCACTATTATTTTACATTGTAGAACATAGAAAAAAATAAAGAAAAACCCTTGAATGAATAGGTGTGTCCAAACGTCTGACTGGTACTGTATATAATAATTAATTAAATTAATTTGAGATCTGCATGTAAAACATTTACATTTGACATTTTAGTCATTTAGCAGATGCTCTTATCCAGAGTGACTTACAGTAGCGCGTTCATCATAAGATATTTAGGTGGGACTACCACATATCACAGGATATGAACATTCCAGCTAAATAATGGACACATTTTAATACACTAATATCTATTAATAAAAAAATCTGAGAACAGTAATATTTTACACACACACATGAAATAAAAAGCACAGCCATTCATGCAGTAAACCCTCTACAGGATCGGTGTCCCCCCATGGGACAGTTGAGCTAATGTGCGCTAATGTGATTAGCATGACGTTGTAAGTAACAAGAACATTTCCCAGGACATAGACATGTTTTATATTGGCAGAAATTATTGTTCATCTAACTACACTGACCAATTTACAGTAGCTATTACAGTGAAAGAATATCATGCTATTGTTTGAGGAGAGTGCACAGTTATGTACTTGAAAATGTATCAATAAACCAATTAGGCACATTTGGGCAGACTTGATACAACATTTTGAACCGTAATGAAATGGTTCATTGGATCAGTCAAAAACTTTGCACATACACTGCTTCCATCTAGTGGCCAAAATGTAAATTGCGCCTCTACTCCTAACTCATAGCGGCCTTTCTCTTGCATTTCAAGGATGATGAAAGAAAGAAAAGATATAATGTTTTTGCTTTGTATTATCTTTTACCAGATTTAATGTGTTATATTCTCCCACCACATTAATGTCACATTTCCACAAACTTCAAAGTGTTTCCTTTCAAATGGTATCATGAATATGCATATCCTTGCTTAAGGTCCTGAGCTACAGGCTTTTAGATTTGGGTATGTCATTTTAGGCGATAATTGTAAAAAAGGGTTCGATCCTCAAGAGGTTTTTAACCACAAAACGAATTACCATTCATTATCATAATATGAAGAGCTGTGCATCAATGGCTGACATTGGTGGAGGTTAACATGTCTCTTTCATGTCAGAGCGCCCTTTAACTGCAATAAAGATCAATATTAATGCCAGTGCAAATGCCTCTTGACATGGCTAAAGATTAGTACAGTAAACAAACATTAGAATGTCACTGAATGAGACCTTTATTTGGCCCTCTAGTTTTTATTTTTTATTTAACCTTTATTTAAATAGGCAAGTCTGTTAAGAACAAATTCTTACTTACAGTTACTGCCAACCAAAAGGCAGGGACAGGGGCCTGGGATTAAAAAGAAATACAATATAAATACAGGACAAAACACACATCACAACAAGAGACAACACAACACTACATAAAGAGAGACCTAAGACAGCAACAAAGCAAGGCAGCAACACATGACAACACAGCATGGTAGCAACACAAAATTACAACAACATGGTAGCAACACAAAATGGTAGCGGCACAAAACATGGTACAAACATGTTTGGGAACAGACAACAGCACAAAGGGCAAGGAGGTAGAGGCCACAATACATCACACAAAGCAGCCACAACTGTCAGTAAGAGTATCCATGATTGAGTCTTTGAATCAAGCGATGGAGATAAAACTGTCCAGTTTGAGTATTTGTTGCAGCTCGTTCCAGCCGCTAGCTGCAGCGAACTGAAAAGAGGAGCGACCCAGGGATGTGTGTGCTTTGGGGACCTTAAACAGAATGTGACTGGCAGAACGGGTGATGTATGTGGAGGATGAGGGCTGCAGTAGATATCTCAGATAGGGGGGAGTGAGGCCTAAGAGGGTTTATAAATAAGCATCAACCAGTGAGTCTTGCGACGGGTATACAGAGATGACCAGTTTACAGAGGAGTACAGAGTGCAGTGATGTGTCCTATAAGGAGCATTGGTGACAAATCTGATGGCCGATAGTAAATCACTGTGCATCACAGATAATACAGTGTTTTAATTGACCCCTGTATAGGCAATGCATCTCATCTCATCCGCTCGATCTGATCAACTCTGTAGGGGGTGTGTGGATCCCCCCTAGAGGTCTCCGGGACTACTGCCAAGATTAAAGAGAAACAGAGGTCAAGCTAACACGCTAACATATGTGTGTGGCTAGCCTAATAGTGAAGCCAATGTAAAATCCATAGGTAGCATGCGCTAACGGATGTTTGGAAACCCTCTGATCTTGCGTGATGCTTTTAGCATTAGCGATCTAAACGCATTGGAGGAAGCCAATGATGTCTTTAGAGTGCGGGATGGTTTGTATCTTCTAGCAGGTGATGAGAGTATAAGAGGAGCTTGAATGACAGCAACCATGGGTCATAGGACACTGTCACTTTCCCCACAATGGAGGACCAGTAGGCCAGTAGGACACATGCAGTCTCCCCACAATGGAGGACCAGTAGGCCAGTAGGACACATGCAGTCTCCCCACAATGGAGGACCAGTAGGTCAGTAGGACACATGCAGTCTCCCCACAATGGAGGAATGGAGGACCAGTCTCCCCACAATGGAGGCCAGTAGGACACATGCAGTCTCCCCACAATGGAGGACCAGTAGGACACATGCAGTCTCCCCACAATGGAGGACCAGTAGGCCAGTAGGACACATGCAGTCTCCCCACAATGGAGGACCAGTAGGCCAGTAGGACACATGCAGTCTCCCCACAATGGAGGACCAGTAGGCCTAAACGGTCCTTGATTACTCAACCACTTGGACCACCTTGAAAGAATGCACTATAACTTGATTAGTGCAAATACCAAAAAATGCTCAATAGTCTATTCATCATTATGATGACTAACTAGTAAAAAGCTCCATGGACGCCTGATTTTTACACACCTAATACCCTCGGAGATGTTTCATCATTTTGAATGGACGGCTAATTAGCTTTTTAGTGCTGATAAGTGTTTTATTTACGTTTTTATTATCCCCCAACCCCCCTTTCTCTCTCTCTCTCCTTTCCAAAATGCTTTGCGTTTTCAGCTGTAACGTCATATAATAATATAATACATCTTAAATCTCATTACTCATGGTCTGATTTAATTTGGAGACTAACTGCACCCAAGACGTTAATAATGTAAAACAGTATATGAATATTCATGACTGTATCAGTTGGCTTGCTTGCATCGCCACGAAACGTCTAATGTAAGAAAATAATAATAAGTGCTTTTGAGTTTTGAGCCACACAAGTTGTGCAAAGTCAGCCATGATGGATAAGTAACAGACGCGATTATGTCTGGCTTTAAAAATATGTTTATTGGATATAACTGACGAAAATGTGAAATGTGTAAACAACATGTAAAAGGGTTATATGTCAAATCAAATAAACATATTTGGGAATATCAGTTTTTTTTGTTGTATGTGAGTTTTGACCTTTGTCTCTTGACATTTGACTCTTGGCTCAGTGCAAAAATAGAACTGAATCTGGCCCTTTCCCTTTGGACTATAGTTTCCCAATAGCTATCATACTGTAGTGCATTGGGAAAGTATTGGGAAATTCTTCCTGAACTCAAAAGCTATATTTTTAACTTTCCACGTCATCATGATGATGTGTTTTGGATATGACAGATTACTCTGTTTGACAGTACACCCATTACATAGCAGCTCCCCCCTGAGCTTGAGACAGCATCCAACTCTTCACTCTCTTCCCTCTCCTCCCAAGCGCTTTCCAATAACAGCTGAACACGTTTTTTTAAGGCTCTGTCCTCTGAACCGTCCTTGGGTTTCTCTGTTCACAGATCCATATTGGATCCAAAGCTCATATTTAATTGAACTAT
Organism: Oncorhynchus tshawytscha; assembly: GCF_018296145.1. Classification (NCBI taxonomy): domain Eukaryota; kingdom Metazoa; phylum Chordata; class Actinopteri; order Salmoniformes; family Salmonidae; genus Oncorhynchus; species Oncorhynchus tshawytscha. Next base: position 16,137,735 of record NC_056452.1, on the reverse strand, counting down.
ATTCTGGAACTCTACTATTTATAGCTAAACTCATCCGTACTGTAAAATGCTTCCCATTTTCCCCCGTACTCCCAGGGCACTCCCACCAGGAACACATGAGATATTCAGCACTGCCGCACTCGTTCAGGTCACTTTGTGTGCGCGTCAGGGAGTAGAAGGGGGAGTACATGGGCACAACCATTCCATTACTAAATGATTTGTTGTGTTTGCAAACGTATCTAATCCCCCACGCGTGCTGTCATGGTCACGTACTCAAAAAGCCCCGGTACACGCAAAGGGAATCCAACAACACAGCACATGTATATTTCAAAGGCGAAACTTGGAATAAGTAGGCAACTAACATCCCATGCGTTTAACTTTTTTTGGGATGGAGTGTTCCTTTATTAAACGGGTATTCATATTGAATGTTGCTCCTCTTGGTAAACGTTGGAGCTGTATGTGTTTACAAACTAGTTTGGCCTTGTCACTCTCCTATACTTGCCAGTAAGACAACATTTTATCTAAGTACAATACACATTTTCCATTGTGAAATAATTGCAAGGTTTACACTATACACTAGGTGAAAATGACACAGGAAACCTTTGAGTATCACCAAACAGTACAGACGAAGGTGCTGGCACTGACTGATCTTGTACAGAATATGTTACATAATATTTATGGGAAGTCCTTACTATAGGGAGGGCTGGGGGAACATAAGGTCCCTGCTCTCAGATAGGGAAAATGAACAAGCTATTGGAGACGTGGGAGTGAAGTCCTTTAACGATGAACAGTGAGACTGGGTGAGACGGGAGGAATTGGGGCTATTTTAGGGCAAACATTTGCAACCTATACTTGTAAAAAAAAAAAATTAAAATTGCATTTTGAGCTAAAAGTTCATAGAAGCCACCAACCAACCACTATTTGTGCACAAAGCAAGCAAGAATCTTAATAGAAATCTTGAAATTAATTTTTAATTAAAGAGTCAAGGGTGAGCTGAGAAGTCCTCACAAAACCCCTGGACATAATTTTTTTTTAAAAAGGCCAATAATTTGTATCTTGAGGCGATTCCTATTTATAATAGGAAAATGACAGTTCAGATTAGGATCAGTGACAGGCATTTGCTGCCCTCTGCTGGAGATAAGTGTTTTAGCGAGACAACGTGACTGGAGAGCATGAGGTCAACAAAAAATGGCAAATTCTTTATAACAATAACAACAATCTAGCATTGTATGAGGTAATGGAGAGGTTAAAATGACTTCTGGGGTGGACTGTCTGTATATTATCATAACCATTTAATAACAAATTTAAAGCCACAGACATGAACACCTTAAAGCGTGTGGCTTCACGCCTATGGATTCTTGTACTATCCTAACTCAGATTCAGCAACATATGGGGCTGGGCTTGGTTAGTGTTCATGGTTAGAGCTGAAATGACCCAGACTGATGTTTTATTGGCTGATAAGTGCTGGCCAGTATCCATGTCAAAGTATTCTACTAGTGTACTTTACTAAAGGATATCCCCTCAGTACAGCTTTGCTGCCATCAAGTGTTGGTTGGTTTACTGAGGTGATAAAACTTTTAAATGTTACGAGAGGTAGCTATAAACAATTACAAAACAATTTGATTAGATGAATATAGAATTTTTATGTTGTGTCATAGTTTACCAAAACAATCAAGTAATCTTGTTAAACACACAAACCTAGACAAACCCGTTCTGAAAACATTCAGATACTATACAGAACAAAAATATAAACGCAACATGTAAAGTTTTGGTCCCATGTTTCATGAGCTGAAATTAAAATTGTGCACAAATCTGTTTACATCACTGTTATTGAGCATTTCTCCTTTGCCAAGATTATCCAGCCACCTGACAGGTGTGGCATATCAAGAAGCTGATTAAACAGCATGATCAATACACAGGTGCTGGGGACAATAAAAGGCCACTAAAAAAATGTGCGGTTTTGTCACACAACACAATGCCACAGATATCTCAAATTTTGAGCGAGCACACAATTGGCATGCTGACTGCAGGAATTTCCACCATTGCTGTTACAAGATAATTGAATGTTAATTTCTCTACCATAAGCCGCCACCAACATCGTTTTAGAGAATTTGGCAGGAGGTCCAACCGGCAACACAACCGCAGACCACGTGTAAGCACGCCAGCCCAGGACCTCCACATCCGGCTTCTTCACCTGCGGAATCATCTGAATCCAGCCACCTGGACAGCTGATGAAACTGAGGAGTGTTCCTGTCTGTAATAAAGCCCTTTTTTCTTCAATTAACTGATTTCCTTATATTAACTGTAACTCAGTAAAATTGTTTAAATTGTTGCAAGTTGCGTTTACATTTTTGTTCAGTGTAGATTCTGAATAAACGCCCCTTAAGCAAATAAAAGTCAGAATTTCCTAAATATTGTACAAATCTAACGAGTTCACCATACTATCTCAAATCTATTATTAATAAACTATCGTATATTCGCTGCCAGAGAGAAAATACGTCTACTTTAAATTACGTAAAGTGAATATCCATTTCTAACTTTTCATACGTGTCATTGTAGGTTATCACTAATTTATATACAAATATTGAGAAAAAGGTCATACAAAGACAAAACTTTTGTAAATGTATAATTAGATCATAAAACACCGCCGCGAACGGTAGACTCTCAACCTGGAAAAGAGTATATAATTCACAATGCTCTACAATGTATTTGTAAACAGACAGCATTATGCTATGAACCGGGCCCAAGTCACTGTCGTACTTATTAATAGATTAGCCAACGACTGCTTTAGTCTACCGGGGGGAACACATGAATTTCACACGGGAACACAGTGTCTAAAAACACATTTTAATGTGATCTTACGTGAAGTTAATGTGATATCGTGACAACATGGAAAGCAACATGTGACTACATGAAACTACACGTGAAGACGTGGTGGTCCAAAAAAAACTTTTCACACGACATTTTATGTGAAATCATGTGGTTTTTCTGTAAGGGTACATCTGTAGGTTCAGTGCCAGTCTGTGGCTAGCGAAGCTGGCCAAGTGACACCTGATGACTCACTTTCAGAACTATCCCTATCACTCTCCCTCAATCAATGTTTAACAAGCTGCTGGCTTTGGCTTCTAATGTTCCAAACACTAATTGGATTCGGGTTGCAATACCCATGGATTACTATCTAAAGTTGTATGACTAGTTTTGTACTAAGTAGGGGTTGAAAGAGAGCACAAGCCTAAGTGTTCAAGATCAACACTAGTGGAAATATTATGCTATTAATAATTAAGGCTCAGCTAATACGGACAGGGTCTAGATTCTAAACCACTTGGCAATGTCCAAGTCTCAGCAGCTTACACAACGCATTTCTGTGGTCCGACTGTTTTGTTGTTTAACCAACCTAAACATTACACTATTCTCATATGTAACAGAAAGACTTGTCTCTACATAAGCTAACATGTTTTCAGCTAAACACTACTTTAAATGACCATTTAGAATAGAGGCAAAAACTCCCACCGAAGGTTTTCATAATGGACGTTTCCTGCTCAACAACTTTAAACATGAGCAGAGTTCTTTGAAGGTAGGATGACTTCGAGGCCTGGGTAAGTTTTTATACACCACGACAAAATACTGCTAAGGGCGTAAGGCCAACATAAGTTATGTTAATATCGCTTGCTACTGTACATTTGTCAGGAATTGACCAACTGTATTCAGGTGTACTATATGTATTTGAATAACATTGGTACACCCACTGATATTACGATCCTCATTCACTGAAACCAAATGCCAGAGATAAGCATGGTATTCTGTGTGGTTGGACTAAACAATGCCTATCGTGTACAGGTATTCACTAGAAATAAAGAACTGTTTGCTTGCCCGTAGAACTATGTGTTTTTTCCATGTAGGCCTACTCTTAACAAAACAAAAACACAAAATCTTTAACCCTCATCGTTATAGGTTTTCATTTGTAAAATATATTTACAATAGTCCATCCTCCTTCTGAACTTAAGTGCCAAAAAAGCCCTAAGCTATATTTTTCCTAATCCACTAGCAAGCGAGTACCTACAATTTCATAGGACTGTAATGTTGTTACACAATCAAACGAATAAAGTCCTGTGCCCTGTACCAGTCAGATCACACATAAACGTCACATTGCTCCTGTGCAACAGACCTCACACACATTGAAAAACACTTGTGTTCTTTGCTACCTACTGTGCTAACAAACTAGAAAGGCGCACATACTTTGGTTTTTACTTCTAATAAAAAACAATATGCAGTATCTAATGGTTGTACATTGAAACCCTGTCAGTCATAAGTGTAATTAATAAATCTTCTCTGCACTTACTAAAATCCACTGAAGCCATTCATATTTGATTATAGTGCATTTTGTGGATATGAAAATGTTCCACTAAGTTCTTTTCTCCCTTTCATTGCCAAAATTTCCGTTGGTGGGTTATCTAAAGCTGTGTGAAAGACTCTGGGAATTCATTTCAAACGAACATTCATCTCAATTATCACAACCTCTCTTCAATCGGAGTAAACTGAGTGTCAGTTCTGAACACAACACTTTGTGCTTGCGTAGTTCTCAGTTTCCGTTTCCCCTTTTTAAATACGCTTGTTGTTGTTTGTTGCCATGTTGTTGCCATGATGACTCTGCTCAAAGAGTGTAAATACATGCTATGTGGCAAACTCCCGGTATCTATCTGTACTTGGTATCTTATTAAAACACCAACATTACAACATGTCATAACACATTTATAGCCTTTGTATCAACTGAAGGGATAGTTTGAGATTTTGTCAATCAAGCCCTATTTTCTACTTACCCAGTCGGATGAAGTCATGGATACAATTTTTATGTCTCTACGTGCAGTTTGAAGGAAGTCTTTAAGCCCATACTCATGCACTACAATCTATTATTGTTGAATATACAATACTTAGAACAGGGATCATCAACTAGACCCAGCCGCGGGTCGATTTTTTTCTTGAGCGGATGGTCCGGGGGCCGGAACATAATTACTAATAATTTGTAGACTGCAAATTGACCGCAAGAAGCCCAAACAGATATGTCTGACTAAAACATAATCTCTCTATTCTGTCTCTCTATTATGCGTGGGAATACTTGGGAACAGATTTGTTAAATTTAAATCACTTGGGAGCTGATTTCCTGGTGTTTCTACAGTCTTTTATGTCCTACAATGAAAATCTCAGAAAACTTGAGGGGACAAATAAAACCACCCAAGGGCCAGTTGGGGAACCCTGACTTAGAGTATGCAATATGTATGCACAAATGTTTTCCATGAACATGAATCGCCTAACCTGCTTTTCATCTTCTGCCCTAAGGGTCCCAACTGAAATGTAAATACAACAGATTCACAAAGCTGGAATTAGCTTTGGGGCCTGAGCATGTCTACTCTGCACTGTAGATTAAAGACTGCAATGTGAACAGACGTTTACTCTGGTTCAAATCAGAGCAAGGCAATCTAAATATGGAAATGATCAGATAAAATAAGTGTTGCTTAAACTTTCCAAACTCAGACTGAGTGGTCAGGGGGGGCTAAATATAAACCCTGTGGTCCCTCCTGTCTGACCACTGCAACAGTCAGAGCAACTCCTGAGCTAACCTTTTCTCTAGCAGTCTGTCCTTTCTTATGAGAGAAAGAGAGGATGAGCCTTGTGAGGACAAGATGCTAAAGAAATGTAGAGTTCTAATTCTAGAGGGCATCCATAACTGAGTGACATAACTTCCAAAATGTCTCCCTGGGTGGAAAATGTCTGAGTCTCACTTTTCTCAGGATCAAACTGCTCCGAGGTTTCTCCTCTCCACATTGTAACTCAATCTCAATACATCTCATACTACTGTATGTCCTCAAAGGCGTCACTTGCAGTGTTCTCTGTGAATTAAATCAAATGGACATAAAAGGAATCACAAATAAACCACAGCACAGCTTCAATAGGACCACATAGGAGCTCGGACCCAGCCGAGCCCTGTAAGTCAATTCTGTGTTGTATATCGCCCATAGGTTTCATTTAGCAGAGTGCTCAATAGCCCTGTGAGCCAGAGAGGGGCCATGGATCCCTATGGGCTGGGGGCCAATGCGACGGGGCCTGATACTCTGTGTTTACAGTCCACAGGGAGATGGAGGAATGGCGGTGTCCTCTTCCGCCCCATCAGTACTTGTTAATGCCAAAGATCCGAACTCCGTGAAGCTGGGGGAGCTTGGGAATGAGCACGGTCATCAGGGAGACCGTGTTGACCACAAAGTGGGCCCGGTCATACTTGGTGTAGAAGCTGGTGAGGATGTAGCTAGGGGGAGAGGGAACAAGTATGAGGAAGAGAAAGAAAGGGTAGGTCAAAGAAAGACTGGAGCTGGGTGAAGGAGGTCATTTAAAAAGGTATTGTCTGGACAACTACAGGTATCTGTTTTTTTGGTCGACAGTTACGTCTTTCCAATTCACAATGCCACATGTGAACATGTCAACTGTTGTGGAGGACTTTTGAAGATCAAAGTGACAAGGACTAAAATAAAAATGTAATGTAAAATGTAAGAGGACGTATCTGCAAATAGATCCATCATGGTTCATTGACCAAGCATTAGTGACAAACCATCTGTCAGCAGTGTCTCTAAATAGAGCCTTCCGCTGACAGCAGGCACCACAGCAGCCCAGACTCCCCACTGCCCAAAGACTGGCTGGACGAGGCTGCTGAAGTCATTAACAAGGACAGCGAGAAAAAAACTGTACTTAAAAAAATAGGCTAATGCTTCACTTCACAGTCCTATCACTACTAAAATACCATTGCAACACATTGCATTAAATTATACTTTATAAAGGACTATAAGTAGTAAACAGACTATTATTTTATAGTCTATAAAGAATAAGGTAGTGTTGATGTCCTTACAGGACGATAGGAGTGATGGTGAGGAACTTGCGTGAGGCAGTGAACTGTACACCATAGTCCATCTGCTCCCAGTATGTGTAGAAGCGAGCCTTGCTCTGGTCCGGAGTTTCAAACGGGGTTCCTTTCACCAAGTGTAACAACAGGTACATGCACTGCAACACACACACACCACAGAATAGTCAGTCAGAAAAGCTGTTATATACATAAAACATTGTACGGGTAAAAGAGAAACTGTGAAATTGTCAGTAGCCTAGAACCGCAAATCAATTTAGTTTGGAAAAGGATGTGGAAGCTGATCTGTTCTGTGACTTTACATAGCAATGAAAATGCCACAAAAAGAGACAAACGTTCCAGACTGCCCCATGGACTATTGCTTTTATTCACTTTCACTCAGCACACTCCTAGTGACTGTGCAGACTGCAGAGTAGTTTGCTTATGGAGACTACCATTGTGTGCAATAACAGTGACTGGACCATCCACCTACAGTACTTATGTTATACAGTGGGTGAGATGCACTGGTGGCCCTAGGCATAGCCTACTAAGGTGCCTACTACCCACCAGGTTGTGTATGAGGTTGGTGAGCGTCCAGACCACGGGCACACTGGCGAAGGGGATGCTGAGCAGGATGACATGCAGCAGGCCGATGCCCAGGAGGTAGGAGAGCCAGATGCCCCGGCTGTTCATTACCCGTGTGTTGGGGTTCACCTCGCTGTGTGCCGTGCCCACGTTCATGATGTCACCTTACCACGCTCCTCGTCTGCTTGGGGTCAATGTTGAGTGGTGGGAACAGAAGGGTGTGTGTAATTCCTTAGGTATGCCAGCAATTACGAATGATGCAAGCAATGCGACTAAGCTACAGCTTGACTATTCCATCCATGCACTGTTCATTATTAGACCCTATTGGGAGGGGGTGGAGTCCCTAGATAGGCTACATTTAGTTGGAATGTGGTGCTGAACTAGGTTTTGTGTAACTTTGAGGAGGGGGAGTCTTGCAGAAATGTAGCAGAAAGTAGATTCGTTTTGGTCATACAGTATACAAAATTGGATACTCTTTAAGCACCAAAAATAGTAATTAAATAGCTATGAGAATTACAACATAGTCATGACCCAGCATGTAGTGCAGGCTGATTCAACTCACATTCTTTCAGTTCTTCCAGAACTTTCCATTATTCAATTGAAACATGACATTATGATCTACGATATTGCATCATGCACTAGGACTACTGTATTTCAATATCAATAATAAGTAAATAAAGTAGCCAAATCAAACAAGATAATACTTACAGGAGAAAATGGCTTCAATCGCACTTTTAGCTTCAGTCCGTTATATCGCTGTTTTCCTCTTATTCACTATCACCTTCTCTGGTTAGGTAATTGGCATCAATAGGTCGGACTGCTATATCGTTTCGATTAGTCATTCATTCAAATACCTTCTTATTGCTTTCTTATGCAATGTTATTCAAGTATTCTTCAGTTTATAGCCCGACATTCAGGCTAAACAGTTCCACTTCCACTACCAGCCAGCAATTCATGTAGAACGTCATCATTTTCAGAGCTCCACATTTGGACGTTGTTTTTCTATTTTTTTGTATCGCTCTTAGCACTGATTGGTGACTTTACATCACATGGGTAAAATTGACCAATTCAAATGGAATGCGTAGAAAACGTCACAGGAACAGGAGGGCGAGGACACTTTTCATGGGTGCAGAAAGGCACATTTTGAAAATAAGTGTTACGTTTCAAGCATTATAAATTACTATTATCAGTAGGTCAACCTTTGATATCAAAACGCTTGATTGAGCTTGATTTTTATTGTACACAAATCATCAAGTATTCACTGATAAATTAGATAGTAATTGGTCATTACACAGTAATAACCATTTAATATATTATTTGTTTCTTAGGAATTAATCAAATAGAGCACCACAGGCACCATTTGCTTCTGCATCTGCATTGCTAGCTCTTTGGTGTTCTGGGTATCTGTATAACACTTTGTGACAACTACTGATCAGAAAAATGGCGCCGACAGAGAGGGCTGCCTCGCTTCTAGTCCTTAGGAAACTCTGCAGTATTTTTTATTTTTTTATGTATTATTTCTTACATTGTTAGCCCAGAAAATCTTAAGTGCTATTACATACAGTCAGGATTTCTTTTACAAGCATTTCGCTACACTACAAGCATTTCGTTACACTCACAATAAGGGGAAAGGGATACCTAGTCAGTTGTACAACTGAATGCATTCAACTGAAATGTGTCTTCCGCATTTAACCCAACCCCTCTGAATTTGAGAGGTGTGGGGGGCTGCCTTAATTAACATCTTTGGCGCCTGGGGAACAGTGGATGAACTGCCTTGCTCAGGGGCAGAACGACAGATTTTTATAAAATTTGATTTGATGTAAAAAGGGCTTAATAAAATAATTTTCATTTGGTAAGCTACCAACATAGTTACCAATTGAGTTAAATTCTTTGATGCAAGAAAAGTAGGCCTACCTAACATGCCATCAAGTACACTACATGACCAATAGTATGTGGACACCCGGTCGGTGAACATCTCATTCCAAAATCATGGGCATTAATATGGAGTTGGTCCCCCCTTCACTATTCTGGGAAGGCTTTCCACTAGATGTTGGAACATTGCTGTGGGGACTTGCTTCAATTCAGCCACAAGATCATTAGTGAGGTCGGGCATCCCAAAGGTGTTCGATGGGGTTGAGGTCAGGGCTCTGTGCAGGACAGTCAAGTTCTTCCACACCAATCTCGACAAACCATTGCTGTATTAACTTCACTTAGTGCAAGGGGGCATTGTCATGCTGAAACAGGAAAGGGCCTTGCCCAAACTGTTGCCACAAAGTTGGAAGCACAGAATCGTCTAGAATGTCATCGTATGCTGTAGCGTTAAGATGTCCCTTCACTGGAACTAAAGGGCCTAGTCTGAACCATAAAAAACAGCCCCAGACCATTATTCCTCCTCCACCGAACTTCACAGTTGGCACTATGCATTGAAGAAGATAGTGTTCTCCTGGCATCCGCCAAACCCAGATTAGTCCGTCGGACTGCGGTGAAGCGTGATTCATCACTCCAGAGAACGCGTATCCACTGCTCCAGATTTCAATGGTGGCGAGCTTTACATCACTCCAGCCGACTCTTGGCATTGTGCATCGTGATCTTAGGCTAGTTTGCAGCTGCTCGGCCATGAAAACCCATTTCATGAAGCGGTCGATGAACAGTTCTTGTGCTGACGTTGCTTCCAGAGGCTGTTTGGAAATAGGTAGTGAGTGTTGCAACCAAGGACAGAAGATTTTTACGCACTATGCGCTTCAGCACTCAGCGGTCCCGCTCTGTGAGCTTGTGTGGCCTACCACTTCACAGCTGAGCCGCTGTTGCTCAGAGACGTTTCAACTTCACAATAACAGCACTTACAGTTGACCGGGGAAGCTCTAGTAGGGGAGAAATTCGACAGACGTGTTGGCATCCTATGATAGATTTTTTAAATAAAATAAAAATAATAGTAATTTTTTTAGAAAAGGCTGTTACACAGCAACTCACTGCCTTCCTGAAGACAAACAATGTATACGAAATGCATCAGTCTGGTTTTAGAACCCATCATAGCACTGAGACGGCACTTGTGAAGGTGGTAAATTACATTTTAATGGCATCAGACAGAGGTTCTGCATCTGTCCTTGTGCTCCTAGACCTTAGTGCTGCTTTTGATACCATCGATCACCACATTCTTTTGGAGAGATTGGAAACCCAAATTGGTCTACACAGACAAGTTCTGGCCTGGTTTAGATCTTATCTGTTGGAAAGATATCAGTTTGTCTCTGTGAATGGTATGTCCTCTGACAAATCAACTGTAAATTTTGGTGTTCCTCAAGGTTCCGTTTTAGGACCACTTTTGTTTTCACTATATATTTTACCTCTTGGGGATGTCATTCGAAAACATAATGTTAACTTTCACTGCTATGCGGATGACACACAGCTGTACATTTCAATGAAACATGGTGAAGCCCCAAAATTGCCCTTGCTAGAAGCCTGTGTTTCAGACATAAGGAAGTGGATGGCTGCAAACTTTCTACTTTTAAACTCGGACAAAACAGAGATAATTGTTCTAGGTGCCAAGAAACAAAGAGAACTTCTGTTGAATCTGACAATTAATCTTAATGGTTGTACAGTCGTCTCAAATAAAACTGTGAAGGACCTCGGCGTTACTCTGGACCCTGATCTCTCTTTTGACGAACATATCAAGACTGTTTCAAGGACAGCTTTTTTTCCATCTACGTAACATTGCAAAAATCAGAAACTTTCTGCCCAGAAATGATGCAGAAAAATGTATCCATGCTTTTGTTAATTATAGGTTAGACTACTGCAATGCTCTACTTTCCGGCTACCCGGATAAAGCACTAAATAAACTTCAGTTAGTGCTAAATACGGCTGCTAGAATCCTGACTAGAACCAAAACATTTTATCATATTACTCCAGTGCCAGCCTCCCTACACTGGCTTCCTGTCAAGGCAAGGGCTGATTTCAAGGTTTTACTGCTAACCTACAAAGCATTACATGGGATTGCTCCTACCTATCTCTCTGATTTGGTCCTGCCGTACATACCTACACGTACGCTACGGTCACAATACGCAGGCCTCCTAATAGTCCCTAGAATTTCTAAGCAAACAGCTGGAGGCAGGGCTTTCTCCTATAGAGCTCCATTTTTATGGAATGGTCTGCCCACCCATGTGAGAGACGCAAACTCTCAACCTTTAAGTCTTTACTCATCTCATCTCTTCAGTGGGTCATATGATTGAGTGTAGTCTGGCCCAGGAGTGTGAAGGTGAACGGAAAGGCTGGCCAGTTCCCCTCTTTCCACTGGGATTCTCTGCCTCTAACCCTATTACAGGGGCTGAGTCACTGGCTTACTGGTGCTCTTTCAAGCCATCCCTTGGAGGGGTGCGTCACTTGAGTGGGTTGAGTAACAGATGTGATCTTCCTGTCTGGGTTGGTCTCCCCCCTTGGGTTGTGCCGTGGCGGAGAACTTTGTGGGCTATACTCGGCCTTGTCTCAGGATGGTAGTTGGTGGTTGAAGATATCCCTCTAGTGGTGTGGGGGCTGTGCTTTGCTTTGCTTTGGCAAAGTGGGTGGGGTTATATCCTTCCTGTTTGGCCCTGTCCGGGGGTGTCATCGGATGGGGCCACAGTGTCTCCTGACCCCTCCTGTCTCAGCCTCCAGTATTTATGCTGCAGTAGTTTATGTGTCGGGGGGCAAGGGTCAGTTTGTTATATCTGGAGTACTTCTCCTGTCCTATCCGGTGTCCTGTGTGAATTTAAGTATGCTCTCTCTAATTCTCTCTTTTTCTCTCTCTCGGAGGACCTGAGCCCTAGGACCATGCCTCAGGACTACCTGGCAAAGATGACTCCTTGCTGTCCCCAGTCCACCTGGCCGTGCTGGTGCTCCAGTTTCAACTGTTCTGCCTGTGATTATTACTATTTGACCATGCTGGTCATTTATGAACATTTGAACATCTTGGCCATGTTCTGTTATAATCTCCACCTGGCAGTAGGCCATTCTACTGCCAATGTTTGTCTATGGAGATTGCATGGCTGTGTGCTCGAGTTTATACACCTGTCAGTAATGGGTATGGCTGAAATAGCCAAATCCACTAATTTGAATGGATGTCCACATGCTTTTGTATATAAAGTGTATAATATGTAGCCTACATGTGTAACTGCCTTTTCATATTGATATTAAATAGATAGATGAATACTAATGGAAAAAGTAGGCCAACGGTAAAATAAAGTGTTACAAAATAGATATTTTTGCCAAATTGCACAATTTGATCAAAACAAATAGTCTAGCTCTTTAGAGAACTCTGACGTCCTTCCAATCATAATTTGATATTTGTGCACAAAAGAAGGCCATTGACTCCTATATCTGGTGGGACAGTGGAGGCTCCTCTAGGCTAGAAGCAGTGAGAATGATTGACGAGGTTGATGCCTGAGACTCCCAAATCAAAGAAGATCAAGAGTGTCATGTTCTAGATCCTCAGATAAGTCCAAACACTAATTTAGGGAACACCGTTCCCTAAAGCTGAAGGGGTCAGCTATGTTCCATGTAACTGGGTGGTTATGTGATACCCACTGTTTTCTAAGGATACCCCAGAATTGAGTGGCATTAAACAGGTTTGGCCAGCTGACAAGGTATTATCTCATGGTCATAGCTCTGGGTGGTGTGTTAGAGATGTAAACTTAGATCTACCGTCACATGCAAATACAGAACAATGCTCTGAGATCCCAGCTGGCATTGGAAATAATGAGAAAAACCATAACAGCGCCGAAGACTCCTATCAAGTCATGGCCATATCATAATAGCTATTCTTTTGTCATGGTTATCAAAGTTAAGTAAATTATCATTTATATATTTTTCGGGGGGTACTTTTTACCCCCTTTTTGTGATATCCAATTGGTAGTTAAAGTCTTGTCCCATTCGCTGCAACTCCCGTACAGACTCGGGAGAGGCGAATGTCAAGGGCCATGCGTCAACTGACACAGTGCTCGCTTAACCGGGAAGCCAGCCGCACAACTGGCAACAGGATTCAGCTTGCAGGTGCCCAGCCCACCACAAGAAGTCATTAGAGCACAATGGGACAAGGACATTATTTACTGGTGCCCTTTAATTATTTGTTATTTTTATCTCTTACTTTTGGGGGGGGGTATTTTCTTAATTAAAACTGCATTGTTGGTTAAGGGCTTGTAAGTAAGCATTTCACTGTAAGGTTGGCCAAACCCTCCCCTAACCCAGTCAACGCTGGGCCAATTGTGCGCCGCCTCATGGGTCTCCCGGTCATGGCCGGCTGTCATACAGCCTGGGATCGAACCCGGGTCTGTAGTGATGCCTCAAGCACTGCGATGCAGTGCCTTAGAGCGCTGCGCCACTCGGGAGGCTCCTAAGTACATTGGTGAGACGTTCTTTTTTGCACGTTTTTAAAGCTCACCCTGAAGTGTTCTGGCAACATCACGAACACAGTCTAGAATTATTTTTCAGAAAGGGCGTATTCGATATATATTTTCAATGCCTGGGGGAGAAGGAGCAAGGTATTGTTTGTTTGTATAAATCAACCTTATCGTTATAATTTGATAATGTGTTTGTTGTACATGCTACGATTCTGACTTATGCATCTAATTTGTCAAATATAATATCCATAATAATTCTCAGAGGTGACAACGTTCTCGTCATGAAACATTTCTAACCTTGCTGCCATAAGGAATCCTTAATGTATAATGTAATGTGTAGGCTGAAGCATGGGCCTAGATCTTCAGCCCACTGTGGATATCTTCCATGTTTTATTGTAAAGCTACAGTACGATAAACACTCAGTCTGACGTGGGTGGAAATGTGATCCCTGGCTTATAACAACTCTGGCTACCTTGGTGGATGATCAAATTGAAGCTTCAAAGTCCTTGTGGTCCTTTTTCCTCTTCCATCTCTTTTTCTAACACACGTTTAATAGTTGTTCAGATGTGTTCTGGAGCAGATTACATTTCTATACTCTCTGGTCCCTCGAGGCTCTCCCAGTGAGGCTTTACAATGTAACATGTTAATAGGACAGCTTTTAATGACGAGATACCGTTCATGCTTAGATTCACTTTTGGCATTATTGTCTCTCTTACTCTCTAGGGCCTTCGTTTCTGTAACATAAACACAATTTTGCCCACTCCGATTCAAGGCTAGAACTACTTTGTTTTTTTCCTAGTGGTTCTAATGCGTCTGACCTGATGTGTATTTTGATAGTGTTTCTATTTCCCTTTTGAATGTATTGTGTTGTTTACTAGGTGTTTTCCAATGAATTTTGACTATTGGCTGTTCTGTGACTACTCCCTCTTCAATCAGGGTTGATTGGAAAATGCTTTGATCAAAAGAAAATACATTGTACAGCAGGGGTGCAACTTTGGTTTTAGAAGTGGAGGGGACCTCTTTTTTTACATCCAGTCGGATAAACACTCCAAATAGCCTACCCGACCACTTGGAGGCGTCTGCATGGTCCTAAAGCAAACCGTTGCCTCATTTGTATCACATTCCAATGATAAATCTGGGGGTCGTCAAAAATGCAATTTCAGAATGTGGGCAGCAGTGAAAGTTGCGCCCCTGTTGTACAGTATCATTCTAATTTTGTGCTACCTTATGTAGGCCATGCAGATGAAACGCATCAAATTTTTAAATCTTTGTTCCATAGAACATACCATACAAATGAAGGCATTTCAATTAATTATATGAAGAGTGCCTTGGTTCACCTTCTTCTTTTTTACCAAAGAGCACCTTCTATTTACAAAGACATACTATTGTGGACCCTAGCAGCGCTTCCCTTCCTTCCATTTTCTACATGGCCAATTTTGACTTTGCAGCTGGCCTATCTAAGGAGATATCGCTCAGTTCTGCCTTCAGGACAAGAATCATGACAATAAACATTAACTAGCCCCTAAGAATCCCATGTGACCAGTAGATGTCACCATCCTCACATTTCTAACTGGTCGCTTCCTCCCTCTGGGATTATTCTGACTGAGAGTGAATGGTACACCTGCAGTGAGAACCAATTGAACATGTAGTCAAGTTAAATGTGAAAGTGGACAGGACAGGTATGTTGGACATTCGTCATAAGACGTATGATAATGTAACAGAAAGGCGTGATGTTGGGTAGTATGCTCATTGTTCATGCAGTCCATTATACAACCCCATGTCTCTGCCCAACTCTGCATTCTGTCACCCTCTGCCAAAATACAACTTAAATCAATCCCTTGTTATTTGAATTGTAAAACTAGCCATACATAGACATTTTTAGTTAAAGCAAACTAAGGTTGGTCACTACAAAAGGAAAGGACACATTTGCTATTGGCTCTGAGATGTAGCATCACCTTGAAATACAACACGACACTGTTACTGGAGTACTATAACTTCCAACACTGACTTCCCATCAACCTTTGAATTCAGCAGCACATTTGTATTGATTCAAGATAACATTGCATTTCACTAACAAATGCTACAGTGCTAGCTATAGTTTCTTTTCACTGACTGGGAAGGCATATAGTGCTGACATTGGAGAAGGAGAAGACTTGTGACCCGGGCTGGGAGAATGCTGCTAGCTATCGGTGCTGGAAAAGTCTGTCGCAGGGAGTCCATTATTGGCCCTGGAGGAAGCTGGGGATTAGAACACCAGAGAATTTCAATAAAATAAGTGTCTGCTTGGGGGGGGGGGTGGCTCCCTCATTGTCCCATCAGTGACTGAGAGCGAGAAGAGGGGAGTGGGAGAAGCATTGTGTTTGCAGAGCCCTCTGAAGAAGGTGGTTATTAGGGGGGATGGCAAGAGGGCTGGCTGTTGACTTTGTCTTGAAGAGTGTGAACAAAGTCGCTGGTACATAGCCCCTCTTCTCTCTCGGTCTCTGTTCTCTCTCTCTGTTCTCAGACCACCTTGTTTACGAGTGCCATGAATACTGCCCCTCCACTCTGAGACCCCCGCCACCCCAAAACCTGCACGGCGGCTCATTGTGGGGCTTAAGTGCCCTTTAATTAGGCTTGGGCTCAATGTCCGACTGAAGACCGCCAGCCGAGGGTTTAAGGCTCTTCCCTCCCTGTGTGACAGTGGCTTGGCTTTCTACACCAACAGGGGATCCTGCTGCATAGCTAAAGGATGAAGTGTTTGCTGCTCTAATGAAAAAGGTTTGTTTGGGGGAGAGTTCTTGTCGCTCTTTGTCCCCAGCTTACAAAAATCCTTGACAAAGGCTGCAGCGATATTATCCAAATGCTCCCATTTCCAGGACACGTTAGCATTATAGCGTTCGGGAGATCCAGAGCAGATGGATGAGGATGCAGTCTCTGGATACAGAGAGGCCTACTGGTAGAGTGCGCCAGACATTCATGACAGCACACAACACAAGATGCGTTTCCGTTGCAGATGGGACACATCTGCAACATCGTTGCATTGTCCTGGAGTGAAACAAAAAAAACTGTGAGACATTGAATTGTATCTCTGTCAAACACATGTAGAGGCACAGGTGCATGCACACGAACACAAGCAACACACACAAACACACACCATTGTTATTGTGATGGAGCGCATTTCATTATCATATCAGGGCAAGACACAGGACTCCAAGTATGACAGGGGGAGACGGGCATTGAGAACTGACTGACCTGCGCTGGCTAAATGAGTCATTTCTGGAAACCCCATTGTGTCAGGAGCTTACAGAGTTAGGGATTTGAAAGAAAGAGACAGAGGAAGGAGAGAAAATGGGAGCGAATGAAATAAACAAAGACAGAAAGATGGTCTAAGAAAGAACTAATGAAAGAAAAGAAGTGTGTGAGGGGAGGGCGGAGTTGGGCGTGTTCAGAAACTTTTTCGCTACAGCCCAGTGTGTGTAGACACCCTCCTAATCCTGGTTTTATTGGCTGCCTGTGTCCGGCCACATTGGTCGGATTGAGTGGGAGTGGGCGGGAGGCGGGGGGCTGAACACATGTCCTCCTTTGTAGTAATACGCTGATCAGGCCTGAGAAAGAGCCGGACTTGGTTACAGCCTTTCTCAGGTCACCGTAGAAACCAGCACAGCAGGGGTCCTCTATGTGTGCCACCCCCTCCTGGGCATGTACTGATACAAGTACATAGTCTCTCTCTCACTTACACACAAATGCTTGCGGACGAGCACACGCATGCACAAGAATAGACACACACACATGCTTTATGTCACTATTGAGTTTTTGACATACATCCATACAGTACGTATTTAACAAACAAAGATTAAACAGGTTCTGATGTTTCACAGAATAGCCTACTTCTCAGGCTGTCATGAGTCATCTTCAGAGAGAGATATAGATACGTATGGTATCAGGCAGACTACAGACGTAGCATCTTAATTTGATCACCCTGTTGCTGGATAACTTTTTTAACTTGTCGTGTATTTATGGTTTAAAAAGGCTTCGGAAGTTTGTAATTTTCCCTTATGAAAAATGTCTCAATCCCTACAAAAATTACAATTAATTATAATCCACATGATAATGAGCATTTTCTGTTGCTGCAGGAGTATCTACCTGCTGTAATAAACTGGCTCAAATTAAGATCCTACATCTGCACAATGGAAACTCTCCATGGGTCACAGTTCAGGACCAGGTTTCATAGAGTTGTAGATTCTAACTGTAAATTTCCAGACAGTTTATCACATTGTGGCTTTGACCTGCAGGGAAACGTGGTTTCAATGTTATTCAGATGCAGACCGCAGACCATTCCATCGCCTCCGATCGTAAATTGCGCACTTGTCACATTCCCCATCCATCCATCGTTGGCCCCGCAAAGCGTCGATCACTCCTCAAGAATGCTGAGCTCGGCACATTTTCCAAACTCGTTCACTGTAGCACAGGACAATGTCTGTGATCGAAAGCAGACCTTAGTTCCTTGTCGTGAGCCTCACAGATACATACCCCATCTTGACGGGTACGTATACAAGGCCGTATGTCATTAATGTCAATATGACTCTCACATTTTTTTGTGGATAGTGACTGATGTTTTCTTTTCTCAAGCCAGGCGATATTTGGTCCCAAAGTGCATCGGTCACAGCTTCTTTGTTGTGGGGGAAGAAAACAGGAGAGCGAGGAGTGTATTCTGTGACTGACCTCTAGGCTGGGGTCACTGGGCTCTGTCCCTGTGGTAGGTAGGCAGCTCTCCCCTCCAGAGGGCACACTCCCAGCCCCTACTGTGAAGCCTTTCAGCCCCTTCCTTCAGCCCCTCCGGCACTCACTCCCTCCTGCCCTGGGGTAAAGCATGACCACCACCACCCCCAGGCAGCACATCAGTTGTCACCAGACAAACCTTACCCTGGGGTACATTTCATAGCCACACCAGAGAAGACGAGAGAGCTTTGATTGGTGGTAACCAATAGGGTTTATTTTAGGGATGTTGAGAGGTAGTAGTATAAATGAGGTTTGGATGAAGGGCCAACATGATCCTCATGGGTACTGCATGCAGAGGCACCTGTGCTACTATGTCTACATCAGTCCAAAAGCTACAACAGATCATCAAGGAAATAATTTAGACAAGTTTAGTCAATTAATAATGTTTCTCAAAAGGATGATGACTTCAGTGAATAGCTGTGTGTCTCGTAAGAAATATAACGGTTGAATAAATCTCACGGTAAATCACTTTTAAATAACTCAGATTGATCTTGTTTTGACTCAGGCGTGATGTCACGGCATTGTGCAGTGTTTCTGTTAAAAAGAAAACACCATCTGAACACACAGAATCATAAGAACATAGAGGAACCACTAAGAGCATTAGACATCATTCTCTAAACACACGATGCAAGACACTGGCAAAACTCTAATAACAAGCTGTTCAACCGAGAATAGATTTTCTCT
The DNA here is from genome assembly GCF_018296145.1 of Oncorhynchus tshawytscha. Taxonomy (NCBI): domain Eukaryota; kingdom Metazoa; phylum Chordata; class Actinopteri; order Salmoniformes; family Salmonidae; genus Oncorhynchus; species Oncorhynchus tshawytscha. Next base: position 16,118,481 of record NC_056452.1, on the reverse strand, counting down.
CTATAGGGGAAACATAAGAAATGTATCAATTTCCGCTAACGTACTGCAGTCTTTTCATTGGTTAATTTATGTGTTTGCTGTTGTGGTACAGTACATCAATATGCCTTTGTTGAAAATAAAACTTTTCCCTAAGTCTTGATATAAATAAAAGAGCATTTAACCCCGTGACTCAACAAAAGTGTGAAGTTTGTAATGGTCACAAATCAGTTTCACAACATCTAAATGGACTTTGGGTTAGTTCTAGAAATAGTGCCCCCTTCTCCCTCCTCTCTCTCCGACTACCGCCTGCCCCACAGTCCATCAAAATGACAATGGTATTGATGTAAAATGTGTCACCTTTGGCCCGCTACAGCATATAAACTTGCGTGACTGGCTCGACCACCACGTTTTATGGCTTTATTGTGTCTCCTTTTATGTCCTCTTGTCGGTGTGGGAGGACAACAATTTAGAAAATCCACTGTAAATTCTCCCTGTGTGCGTGACAGAGAAAGGGTGTGTGGGTGCACTGTATGCACATATATCCGGATCAATTAGTCAGGGCACAACCCCTTAAAAATGGAGTCAACACTTCCTCCCCCTGTATGCCCTCCTCTCCGTTGTCAATCCCAAAGCCTCCATGAAGAGGCAGGCCTTACATCCTTTCACCTATCCTCAGCCACTTTAGGGAGTGCTTGCTTTGAATTATCATGGATGAAATAGATTGAATGAGAACTCTACCTTTTTCCTCTGTCCCTCCCTATACCTCCCCTCTCATTTTCCCTCCCTCTCGCCCTCCCCCTTTCTCTCTCCTTTTTTTTCACATTACCAGGGGGTGGTGTGTGATTGACAGATGGGAACAAATATTTTTTTTCGTAACCTAAGGCCATCCTCTGTGATTGGCTTGCCAGCTGACATCTCCAAACCTCTCACTCGTCCCCCCTAATATTGGGCCTGTGGATGAGGCATCCTGAGGGAGAAAAAAAAGTGGAGAGGAAAAGATATCTACCTTAGGAAAGAACCTCAGAGAGGGAGGGAAGGAGAGGACGGGTAGGAGCGTGTGTGTGCGTTTGTGTATGTGTGAGAGAGAGAGAGACTTACTCTCTTAACTACAAGGAGCCAGACACACTTCCCTGGCCCGACTCAAAGAAGGGGGAAAACAGGAGTTTTTTTTTGTTGCTTCAATTTCATTTAAATTCCCCTCCCTCAACAATCAAGCTTTTGCTAAAGCTTCTCCTCCAGGAAGCCTGTTCTTCATTCCCCATTGGACATTCTATGTATTGATCCATTTCCACTCCTATCACCACAAGGCATACCTCATGGATTTGTACCTGATTGGATATATGATGTGTGTGTGGTTGTCCAGCTGGCGGGTGCTTGGAGGTTATCCCATCTGGTGGTGAGTACAATCTAGAGTTTCAGCATCAAATCCTAGAGCTGCTAGACTTTTGGTCAATGATCATTTTTAGAGGGCAGAATACAGTGCACTTTCAGTTGACTGCGTGGAAAAATGTTCTCCAGCCCAGTCCAAAAGAATCTTAACCTCAAACACTGGTGTAACGGAAAAGGCTGGCCGTTCTTTTCCTCTTCACTAAGGTCCATTTATCTTATTAGATAAATGTTGTGATGCTAAGGAGGTTGGAATTGTAGTTTTGAACATGAAGCTTATTCAATATCTATAGGGATTTTTTTAAAGGAGCCTATGGATGGCATGTCTATGTAAATTGCCTCTGAATATTGGCCTAGAGCGTTTCTAAATAGCGGTTGGAATTAGTGTAATTATTGGTTTAGATAATGTCTCCATCCTCCAAGGACAATGACAACATTGAACATCTTCAGGACAAACTAAAATTGTATAAACTCAACCATACATTTTGTGAGTCCAAATGTATAAGTACTTAGTTGATTTTGTTAAATAAAACTATAATTTTATATTTGGAGTCATACAATCAGGACCTTTTAAGTCAGCGTCATTTTGTTTTGTTTTGCCATTGTGGGTCCATATTCTACATTCTGGCCGTCGGCCCCCAATCATGCCGTGTAACTCTTCATTGTTAACTGAATGTTCTTCATTGGTTTTGTTTTCGAGGGAGTTATTCACAAAAAGTGTTAACTGTTTAGTACCATCAATAGTGTTTGAAATGACTTAAAGCCCTGTCATTTTGAAATTCTCCAAATCAATGAAATCAACAAATCTGTGAGACTGCCACAGTGTCAGATCTAATCGATACATAAATGGTTATAATACATTTTAATATACTTAATATAAACAATCATTAAGCATATACTTTGCCATTGAATTAGAATTGCAATATTTCCGAGGTCTATGGGAGTTTGTTAGTGTCATGATACAATCAGGTTATGCTCTGTAGGGCTTTTACGTGTCTTTGTTGGAATATTCCAGAACCTGTTTGGCACCCTCACGTGAAATGTAGAGGATCATCTCATTACAAATTCAGCTTTATGCATCTGACCTCATAGGCCTTGCTTTTTTGTAACATGAAGTATTTTATTTTGGAGATATTTGTGAGTAGGTGTATGACAAAGCTTCTTTGGATCCCGACACAATACTTGTCAGAGCTACTGCACTTTTAGTAGCCCAGTTAGCATGTGGTCCCACAGCGGTCCTGCCCAAACCACCAGCATCTTCTGGTTTCATTTACAGAGAGGGGAGCTGCCAAAGACACAGGCCACAGGGATGAAGTGTTAATGGCAGTACGACTTTACACCCACTCCCTTGATTCAGCACACAACATAACAAAGACACCAGGATTCTCTGTCTGAATTACCTGCAGCTGTTCTCTGCTCAAGGAGCTTACATGACACTGGTGTAATGTTCAGCTCCGGACAATGCGCACCACCTTTGATTTGGATAACTCATTTGAAGTGGAGGGTGGGGGAGGTGGAGAGGGAGAAAAGATGAAATGGCCTTGTATAGCTTCAGGTGGTCAGACGGGTGCTGAGGAATGGATGTCATGGGGCGCTGTCACTGTCGTCGTGGAGCGTTGTCGAGCAAATCCAAGAGCGGATAAAACAACGAGATGGGTACGTGGTGCGTCAAGGGAGAGGGTGCTAAGTTTCAGCGAGCCAGGGCTCCTTTCAGCTTCAGGGCGATGACTTGGTCGTAAATTCTCCAGCCAAGTGGGGAAGGGAGGGGAGAAGGAGTTTTGACTGCACCATGCCTGGCAGCCAGTCACACAATCACAAGATGGGGTGTCGAAAACAAAACAGAGCATAAATAACTCTGGAGATGTACATATGCACAGAGGAAGAGGTGATAGAGTGAAATAGCTAGCTAATGAGGGGGTTTGGAGAGGAGCTGGAGCTGCCACACAAAGATAGACCCCTCGTTAACATGCAAACATTATTGGTAGCTAGAAGAGATTCCTTAGTGAGAGAAAATAAAGATGTGTAAAGATATCAAAGCAGATAAAATATAACAGTATGTTCCAAGAGGGCTCTGTATTTTATTTAACCTTTATTTAACTAGTCAGTTAAGAACAAATTCTTACTTACAATGACGGCCTACCTGGATGACGCTGGGCCAATTGTGCGCCGCCCTATGGGACTCCCAATCACGGCCGGATGTGATACAGCCTGGATTCGAACCAGGGACTGTAGTGACGCCTCTTGCACTGAGATGTGTGCCCACTCGGGAGACCGCTGCGCCTCTCGGTAGACTGCTGCGCCACTCGGTAGACTAGAGCCATCTGATAAAGGTTTTGGCAGCCTGATGCCCATCTCTAATATAAATGTGTGGTATTTGGAGAAAAATCTGTGCTTTTTTTACTTTGTATAGTATGTCTATTACTCACCTCTTACGCTATACATAAATATAGTACATCTCACAAGTCTCATCTTAAATATCAAGTATTTTGGAAAAGATTGTGGCAAAGCCCTGTACTGCTTCTATACTGTATGGTGTCTTTTGCCAGGCTATAAAACTGGGATGTATGAAAATCTTTTCTCACAGAATTTTGCGCCTGTTGTCGTTCATTGTCATCAGTCTTGTCCTAGAGGCAGAATTAACTGATTTCCCCTTAGATAGGCCAGCTGCAAAGTGATTGGAGAAAAAGGGTTGATATGCATCAACTTTGTATTCTACACTATGTTTGTCATCATGGTAGAATGATGAGAACAGCAACTTAAAAAGATCTTGACAAATCATCAATGTAGTTTAGGATGAGCCCATCACACATTCAAATACCATCAACGCTTGGTGTACACACAGGTAATCCCTAAATGAAAGCTCTAAAGCTAACCTGTCAGCCAGTTCAGTCACTTCTGTTTGTATTCATGTTATAGACAGTGGCCATGATGAGTGAACGTCGACACTCCACATCGCCATGTCTTACCCGTTAGAAACTCTTCAAATACCACCCTTGGTGGAACAAAGATTTGAGCTGTACATTGCCGCAGAACTGCTAAACTTTTACATCCAGCAGACTATTACCCTACTTAATATTCTGGTAATCATGGCCACTCTTCTGTTACAGAGGGAACCAGAGAGAGGATGTCACCTATGGAAACTGTATGTTACTATTCAAACTGACTGAGCTGTGGCTTTACCTTTTAATGCCAGAGTTTCTGGTGACTTTTGGTGAAATGCAGTTTTTAGCCGATCAGTGTAGCCTCCGGTAGCACCAATTTCAACACCGCCCTAGTCGGCATAATCCACTTCCTGCAGCTCAGAGTAGGGATATGTGGAGCACCAAAACTATCAATTTGCTACAATCGTGACTGACAAATACAAGACATTTGTCAATACCACAGACATGGAACACAGGAAATTGCAGAAATATGATGTTAACATATTATAACGTACATGCTCATGTAACAAAGCAAAGTGTTACTATAATAAAATAATACACAAAGGAAGTTAAGATTAAGGTATAGAAAGTAGATAGAAGAAAGGCAGTGACATAGATATTGTATAAAACTAAAGCCCGGACCGATATATATTCACCAATATTACTATATCGGTATCGGCCGATAACTCCACCGATAAACGATATTCAATAAATGGGATGAGAAAAGGGAATCTCATGCTGATCTGAACACTGCGGCCATTCTCATGATGTGTTATTAATGTATGAAATCAACATTTGAAGCATAGTTATTAACCACCCCTTTTTTTCAATTTTCACCTAAAATGACATACCCAAATCTAACTGCCTGTAACTCAGGCCTAGAAGCAAGGATATGCATATTCTTGGTACCATTTGAAAGGAAACACTTTGAGGTTTGTGGAAATGAAAATGGAATGTAGGAGAATATAACACCATAGATCTGGTAAAAGATAATACAAAACAAAACACTATTTTGTATTTTTTTGTACCATCATCTTTGAAATGCAAGAGAAAGGCCATAATTCCAGCCCTTCTGAAATTTAGATTTTGGCCACTAAATGGCAGCAGTTTATGTGCAAGGTTTTAGACTGATCCAATGACTCATTGCATTTATGTTCAAAATGTTGTATCGAGACTGCCCAAATGTGTCTATTTTTGTTTATTAATAACTTTTCATGTTCAAAACTGTGCACTCTCCTCAAACAATAGCATGGTATTCTATCACTGTAATAGCTACTGTAAATTGTATATTGAAGTTAGATTAACAAGAGTTTAAGCTTTCTGCCAATATCAGATATGTCTATGTCCTGAGAAAGTTTCTTGTTACTTACAACCTCATGCTAACAGCATTAGCCTACGTTAGTTCAACCGTCCCGTGGGCGGGACACCAATCCCGAAGAAGTTTTAAGACAATTGCTCTTCTGGATGGAAATTTATGAGAAATCCCTGTGGAAAAATTACACTTCATTTTCATACACTTAATTTTCCCTGCTGTAAAACAGTATATCGTGCAGATATATCGGTATCAGTACGTTTCGCCCCCCAACCAATCAGAATCAAACCCAAAAAATCACATCAGTTGGGCCCTATATAAAAGGTTAGGTAGAGAGAGAGAGAGAGAGAGAGAGAGACGTGAAGTCTAAACACTGATTCCCTCTGTGATATGTGGGTAGCAGAGTAAATGAAATGGTCAATCTACTCTAAGTCATGCCTACCATACACATCCCCTGTCCTGCCCACCCCTGCCCTCTATGTGCAGGGCAACTCTTGTGGCTTAAATGCGGGCTCTAGGGTCCATCTCTGGGTCTCTGGAATGTCATTATGTGACTGTGACCCCCCCCCGAAGGGGTCACTTTAATGATCCTCAGTGCGAGAACCTCCTCCGTCTGCAATCCTGGTGTGAAAAGATCAAGGATGTTCAGACATTATATTGAGCAGTGCAATGGGAGGGAGGGGAAAGAAAAGGGGAAATCCTTACAGAATGTTATTATTAAGACCGGTAAGGTTCCATAACAATGGCAGCCATACAGGCGGGTGTTAAAGACATCCCTAATGCCTGTGAGAATTATCTATGGCTAGTATAGTGACTTCGCCAGACAGAGATCTGTACCATGTGAAATGCAAGTTTATTTTCTGATTTGGCTAACCTCCATTCTGTACAGTAGATATTGGACTAGCCTACATCACTTGAGCAGGTGGATAAGGTTCCCTATTTCTGCCCCAGTTTGGGTTATATTGTGCTGTGGTTCCTTTGCCACAGTGATAGCTACAGTAGCTAGCTAACTGCTTGAATTGCAATCGATGTACGTAATCCGAGTGAGCTAACACTCAGTTGACACAAAAAGAGCCTGACACCTGACTGTCCAGCTCTACAAAACAAACCACTGGCATGACGTTATCCAGTCTAACCAGATGGTTGGGACAGAGGTTCAAAGGAGGCTGGTAGTTCAAAGTAGTAAAGGAGATTCCTAATCTCTGCATATCATCAAAGAACATGTGATGACAAAGTCCCACAGTGCAGGGATATTACCTGCGTTAAAACACAGGTCAGGACAGTTCCTCAAAGAAAAATAGGCCAAAACGCCAAGAGGCACAGGAGTCCTCAGGGATACACACATGGACTGAGAAAGAGAGAAAGAGAGAGAGAGAGAGAGAGAAAGAGAGAGAGAAAGAGAGAGAGAGAGAGAGAGAGAGAGAGAGAGAGAGAGAGAGGGAGAGAGGGGAGTTATAAAGAGGGAAGGAACAAACTCCTTCACTCTGAAACAGAAACCCACACACACACCACAGTATAAACCTTCATTGGCCAGAATTGCCCATTTTATAGCTCCTGTTTGAAAATCTGCTACTGGGCTCCCGAGTGGGGCAGTGGTCTAAAGCACTGCATCTCAGTGCTAGAGGCATCACTACACACCCTGGTTCGAATCCAGGCTGTATCACAACCGACCGTGTTTGGGAGTCCCATAGGGCAGCGCACAATCGGCTCAGCCTCGTCCGGGTTAGGGTTTGGCCGGGGTAGATAAGAATTTGTAAATAAGAATTTGCTCTTAACTTAGCCTAGTTAAATAAAGGTTTAATAAAAAAATAAAAATACTGGGCAGTAGCTAATCATGTACAAGAAGCAACCTTTATACAGGCCTGGCGTCTGGTGACAAATTAGTATTAGTCACACCTGTGCACCCTAAATGCTTAATTATAGTCAAACCTTCCCAGGGTATGTCTCAGGTCATACATGTATGCACAACACAATATTCCAGATACACTATATATACAAAAGTGTGTGGACGCCCCTTCAAATTAATGGATTCGGCTATTTCAGCCAGACCTGTTGCTGACAGGTGTATAAACTTGAGCACACAGCCATGCAATCTCCATAGACAAACATTGGCAGTAGAATGGCCTTACTGAAGAGCTAAGTGACTTTCAACGTGGCACCGTCATAGGATGCCAACTTTCCAAGTCAGTTCGTTTCTGCCCTGCTAGAGCTGCCTCAGTCAACTGTAAGTGCAGTGGAAACGTCTAGGAGCAACAGCGGCTCAGCTGCGAAGTGGTAGGCCACACAAGCTCACAGAACGGGACCAACGAGTGCTGAAGCGCGTAAAAATCCTCTGGCCTCGGTTGCAACACTACCGAGTTCCAAACTTCCTCTGGAAGCAACGTCAGCACAAGAACTGTTCGTCGGGAGTATCATGAAATGGGTTTCCATGGCCGAGCAGCCTAACACAAGCCTAAGATCACCATGCGCAATGCCAAGAGTCGGCTGGAGTGGTGTAAAGCTTGCCGCCATTGGACTCTGGAGCAGTGGAAACACATTCTCTGGAGTAATGAATCACACTTCACCATCTGGCAGTCCGACAGATTAATCTGGGTTTGGCGGATGCAAGGAGAACACTACCTTCCCCAATGCATAGTGCCTACTGTAAAGTTTGGTGGAGGACGATTGTCTGAGGTTGTTTTTCATGGTTCGGCTAGGCCACTTAGTTCCAATGAAGGGAAATCTTAGTGCTACAGCATACAATGACATTCTAGATGATTCTGTGCTTCCAACTTTGTGGCAACAGTTTGGGGAAGGCCCTTTCCTATTTCAGCATGACAATGCCCCCGTGCCAAAAGTGAGGCCCATACAGAAATGGTCTGTCGAGATCAGTGTGGCCTGCACAGAGCCCTGACCTCCACCCCATTGAACACCTTTGGGATGAATTGGAATGTACAGTAAATCCCTGCATCAATGTTCCAACATCTAGTGTGAAAGCCTTCCCAGAAGAGTGGAAGCTGTTATAGCAGCAAAGGGGGGGGGATCAACTCAATATTAATGCTCATGACTTGCATCACCGCCAGGTATGGCAACTGCTTGGCAACCGACCGTAAGGCACTACAGAGGGTAGTGCGTACAGCCCATTACATCACTGGGGCCAAGCTTCCTGCCATCCCGGACCTATATACTAGGTGTGTCAGGCGAAGGCCAAAACAATTGTCAAAGACTCCAGTCACCCAAGTCATAGACTGTTCTCTCTGCTACCGCACGGCAAGTGGTACTGGAGCGCCAAGTCTAAGTCCAAAATGCTCCTTAACAGCTCCTACCTTCCAAGCCATAAGACTTGAACAGTTGATCAAATGGCCACCCAGACTATTTGCACTGACATCCCCCCACCTTTGATTTTACACTGCTGCTACTTAATGTCTATTATCTATGCATAGTCACTTTACCCCTACCTACATGTACAAATTATTTTGACTAACCTGTACCCCACACATTGACTCGGTACTGGTACCCCCCTGTATATAGCCTCCTTATTGTTATTTTACTGTATAACTTTGTTTTTGTCATTTTTTAGCAATTTTTTTCTTTAGTTCATTCAGTCAGTAAATATTTTCTTAACTCATTTTCTTAAAGCGGCATTGTTAGTTAAGAGCTTGTAAGTAAGCATTTCACGGTAAGGTTGTTGTATTTGGCGAATGTGACAAATAACATTTGATTTGATTATGTTGTTTTTTTAAACTTTGGAATGAGATGTTTGATGAGCAGGTATCCACATACTTTTGGTCATGTAGTGTAATTCAATAAATATTATGTTGAATCAATATTGTTTCCACGTCATTTCAACCCACAAATTCTGTGATGACTATGAATCAACATGGAAAACTAATTGGATTTGCAAAAATGTAATTTTTCTCACCCAAGTTTTAACCTTAATCAAATGACAAGGTGATATTTTTGGTTGATTTCACATTGACAATTCAACCGAATGTAAATCAAAACGAATGGGCACGTCTCACAAGGCTAGGAGAGGTAAAGCCAGGGCAGTCACTGATTACTACTGTTTCCTTTGGATGGTTCACACAAACACTTTGTAAACAGGCCATGCCGTTTTCTATCTGAACAGTTTCAGTTGTGTCTGTGCTCTGACATACAGAGCGAGACTGAGAGCAAGCAAGAGAGAGAGAACGAGAGAGAAAGAAAGAAAGGGCTATTTCCACTATGACTGGCACTGCTGCACTGAGTTAAACACAGTCAGTCAGAGTGTTCTGTCTGCTTCCCAGCGAACTGCAAACTGCACGGCTCTCATACTCAGTGTCGCTTCCTGACAGACAGGTTCACAAGTTTACACCCCAGCTCCCTGTTCTCCTCTGTTCTGACTGCAGGGGCTCCCTGTCCAGCTTTGCACTCGCTCTCAAAGTATTGAAGGAGGGAGAGCAAGAGCGAGGGAGAGAGGGATGAAGGGAGAGAGGGATGAAGGGTTTGAAGGAAGAAAAAAAAAACAGGTTGGAAAATTTTTCTGGGGTCCTGTCATTTTTTATCTGATCAGCCCAGAGCTGTTGGACTACAAATCAAAAGTGTGCCAAAGAAAAACAGAACACAACAACACAGAGAGGAGCTGTGCATTCCAGCCTCCGCCAGGAAAAGTCCCATCCTGGGGGCGAAGCCGACAACTTCCTGTGCCCCACTTACACTCTCTTCAGAGTGTCTTTGTCTCTCCTGTGGATTCTGTGGTTGGATTATAATTGAGATTCCGATGGCAATGTTTTGGTGTTCATCCTGAGTGCATGAGGCCTCATTTAGCACAGACCTCCAGGGTAAATCTGACAACTTCTGATGTCAACATAGAGCTAGAATAAAGTTTGATAGCACTTCATTGTAGAGAGCGCTCCTATAGACCGAACAGTCTGTGGACTTCATATGGTCTCTAACTATCTGGAGTCTGAGTTTCATCTTGGTGTGATTGATAAGACAACTATTGTACGCAAATGGGACTGCAAATGGGAATCATGATTGCAAGGTGTCCCGGTATCTTTTCTAACTGTCCCGTTATCTGGTTTTAATGTCCATTCTAGAATGCCCTAGCCAATCAAAAATGAGTATTCAACAATGCTGTGGTATAAGATGAATTGAATTAATCGAATCAAAGTTTTTCACACATGCACAAGACTGATTGGTATTCATCAACAACTATCCCTATGCAAATGTGTGGTGGGGAAATCTTAAATGAATCCCACTTCTCTCCTACAACACAGATCTATCAGCAAATCATTATCGACGGGTTACATTATGTGTAGGGGTGGTTGAGACTGAGTGTTCTACGCAAACAAACAAGGTACAGTCAGTCATCACATTGAAATTAAGTTACATGTGATATGAGTCAAAAGGTTGGTATATCAGCATCCGCCAAATTTTCAGCAGGCTGTTATCTGTTTTATGAAGTAGCCAGTCAACACACTCAACAAGCAGGATAATGCAGTGGGTGAGGCTATGGTACAGTAGTTTCACTGAACATTCAGTTGAATTATAAGACAGCAATTTGTCCCCACAGCAGGGTATTTATCTGGATATAAATGGGGTTTAGGTGGTGGATGTGACAGTGGGGGTGGCCAATGGCGTGGTCAACGATTGAACATTTTAGAGGCTCTTCTCTTGGCCGCAGAAACAGAATTTGCTGTCTTACAGCTAATTTCCTGAAATTCTACATATTTTGCCATGGAGATACATTTTTTACCATTTTAATGGATTTTAAATCTGGCATCCTGCAATTCTACACATTTTGCCATGAGGCTCAGAGAACATTTGCAGTTTTAAAGCTAATTTCCTGAAATTCTACACATTTTTCCATGGCTTATACCCGAGTGACTCAAACAACAAAATCAATTGGGGCCCCATGCCATGACAAAAATACTCCTGAATGCATAGTTTATATTTTTGTGATTGTTTGGTCTCAAAGAATATCTTATTTAAAAATACATAGGTCCATAATAATAATAATAATATTTTGTGCATTTCTTTGAGAAAAGAAAACAAGAGCACTAACATGTGAGGTTCATAGGAGCACATCAAATTTGGTGTCAAATGAAAGCAAAGTCTACATGTTTGAGAAATGAAGGCATACAGTATATACATTACAACCATTTTCCATCTGACAAATTAGGAATAAGCAAAGGTTTTGGAAAAGGAACATCTATCAGAAAAAATATTAAAAGGCATTAGAAATACATCACAATCAATATTTTCCAATTTCTCTCATGAGGAGGGAGGACAATGAAAGTTCACAGAAGTAACAAGTAAATGTAGACCTATCAATTCGTTATAGTGTTTTTACTGATAACAATTTGGTTTATGATTTATTAAGTCGGTAACAGAATGACCAAAAACATCTGTAAAAGAATGGCTACAACTGAATTGGCAACAATGGGAATTCATAGTAGTCACACACCACAATTGGGTCACCTGCTACTGTTCTCCCTTCCACTGGCATACTGTTTGGTTCAGCTCATAACAAATGTCTTTCTTTTTCTGTCGCTAGGTGGTCGAATCAAGAGTGTGAAAACAGTCTGGACAACCCCTCCCTCTCTCTCTCTCCCTGTCTCTCTTCTCACTCTCTCCAGTTAATGTAATTTCTCCCGGGGCTTACTGACACCTACCCATGAGCTCCCTCTCTTTCCATTCACTGTAACCAGTCCACTCACCCCCTGAGCACCGAACGACACTGGACGTCCACGGACGTTGAAAAATTGTTGAAATTGGGTCAGTCCAAATTTAAACCAATCATAGATGTCTATTTCACAAGTTTGAACAGCACAGTACAGTACAGTAAAGAAAAGTAGGTCAGTACAATACAGTTGTTAGCTACCTTTTGAATTTGTTTCCCGTGACGCGGTTAGCCTCAGTTGCTGGGACCGCTATATCTGTCCAGGGATCCAGCCTCAGTTGCTGGGACCGCTATATCTGTCCAGGGATCCAGCCTCAGTTGCTGGGACCGCTATATCTGTCCAGGGATCCAGCCTCAGTTGCTGAGCCCGCTATATCTGTCCAGGGATCCAGCCTCAGTTGCTGAGACCGCTATATCTGTCCAGGGATCCTGCCAACCAAAAGTTTGAAGACCTGCTGGGCGTAGCAGCTAGCCTTGCTGCTAACTAGCTACCAGCAACGTTTCCTTAAAAGCTTGAACACAGGCCATAACGCGGTTAGCCCTTGTGGCTGGGACAGCGAATTATCCTGGGCTAGTGTCTGTCTAAATCCCTGCTGTTTGTTGCTGTTTAAATCTGCCCTCAGTATTTGGACAAAGCTCTTGAAGCTACACTACATGACCAAAAGTATGTGGACACATGCTTGTTGAACATCTCATTCCAAAACCATGGGCATTAATATGGAGTTGGTCACCCCTTTGCTGCTATAACAGCCTCCACTCTTCTGGGAAGGCTTTCCACTAAATGTTGGAACATTTCTTCTGGAACTTGCTTCAATTCAGCCACAAGAGCATTTGTGAGGTTGGGCACTGATGTTGGGCGATTAGGCCTGGCTCGCAGTCTGCGTTCCAATTCATCGCAAAGATGTTAGATGGGGCTGACGTCAGGGCTCTGTGCAGGCCAGTCAAGTCTTTCACACAGATCGGGACAAACCATTTCTGTATGGACCTCACTTTGCATGGGGGAATTGTCATGCTGAAACAGGAAAGGGCCTTCCCTGTTGCCACAAAGTTGGAAGCACAGAATCATCTAGAAGGTCATTACATGCTGGGGGCAGGTAGCGTTCTCCTGGCATACGCCAAACCCAGATTAGTCAGTCGGACTACTAGATGGTGAAGCGTGATTCATCACTCCAGAGAACGCATTTCCACTGCTCCAGAGTCCAATGGTGACGAGCATTACACCACTCTAGCCGATACTTGGCATTGCGCATGGTGATTTCATGAAGCTCCCGATGACCAGTTATTGTGCTGATGTTGCTTCCAGAGGCAGTTTGGAACTCGGTAGTGAGTGTTGCAACCAAGGACAGACAATGTTTACGCACTATGCGCTTCAGCACTCGGCGGTCCCGTTCTGTGAGCTTGTGTGGCCTACCACTTCGCAGGTGAGCCGTTGCTGCTCCTAGATTCGCAATAACAGCACTTACAGTTGGCCGGTGCCTCTAACAGGGCAGAAATGTGAAAACACTGACTTGTTGGAAAGGTGGCATCCTATGACGGTGCCACGTAGAAAGTCACTGTAAGGCAATTCTACTGCCAATGTTTGTATATGGAGATTGCATGGTTGTGTGCTCGATTTTATACACCTGTCAGTAAGGGGTGTGGCTGAAATAGCAGAATACACTAATTTGAAGGGGTGTCCACATACTTTTGTATATATTGTTTATTTTTGTACAAAATATCTAATAATGAAAGAGAAGGATCGCTGTTTAGAATTTTGACAAGTTAGTGTGGGAGATTTGGAAAATCTATTGTTATCCATCAATAATAATAATAATAATAATAAAAATAATAATAAGCCACCAGGCATAGAAACTATTGAGAAGGATAGCAGACTGTATTGCCACCCCTATTTGCGTTATCTATTTGCATCATCTTTAATAAAAGCTTAAAGGAGTGTATGTCTGTTCTAAGTAAACTGATGGAGAGGATTGTGTTTGACCAAATACAATGCTAATTTTCAGAGAACAAGTTAACTACTGACTTTCAGCATGCATATAGAGAAGGGCACTAAACTTGTACTGCACTGACTGATGATTGATTAAAATAAATTGATAATATATTTGATAGTTGGAGCTGTATTCTTAGATTTCAGTGCAGCTTTTGAAGTTTTTGGTAATAAATTGTTATAGAAAAAAAACTAATCACATTGTTGGAGAGTTATTTAACTAATAGAATCCATAGAGTATTATTCAATGGAAGCTTCTCTGTGGTGTTCCTCAGGGCAGTACCTTGGGCCTTTACTCTTCTCTATTTTTACAAATGATTTGCCACTGGTCTTACTCGAAGCTAGAATGACTATGTGTATGGATGACTCCACATGTCAGCACCCAAAGCCAGTGAGCTCACTGATATGCTAAATAAGGAGCTACAGTCAGTATCAGAATGGGTGATTATTAATAAATTGGTCTTAGATACATCTAAAACTAAAAGCATTGTATTTGGTTCAAAACGTTCTCTAAAACCTAAACCTTAACTTGAGTTGTACATAAAGGGTAGCAGACCCATTAAGCAAGTTGAGAAACCTAAACTCCTAGGTATATCGTTGAATGGTCAATTATCATGGTCAAATCATATTGACAAAGTTGTTGTGAAGATGGCGAGGGGTGTGTCTGTTATTAAAATACATGTTGTGTTTTTTTACATAAAAATGAACTGTACTAGCGCTGGTCTTGTCCCTTCTTGATTACTGTCCATTAAAATGGTCAAGTGCCGCAAGGAAAGAAAGCAGCAGCTGGCTCAAAACAGACACACACACACTCTAACACACACATTATTGTTGTTGTTGTATTGTTTGTATTATGTTTCAGTTGCATTGTTTGTATATCGTCGTATTTTAAATTTGTATGGCACTCCTTGTCTATCAGTGTTTTGTTACTTTTCATGTTTTGTGTTTTTTGTGGACCCCAGGAAGAGTAGCTGCTGCTTCTACAAAACTAATGGAGATCCAAATAAACAAATAAACTGTACTGTACTGTGATGCCCAAACTTTTGAAACATAGACATCTATGATTGGTACAGATTTTTACGGTCCAGACCAACCAAATTTGGTATTGTTTGGGGACAGAGCTCATTAGAATATTAGCCTGTGAGTAGAATAATACCCAAACATGCAAAGGAGGTTATTAAATTGTTCTACCTTTTGTGTACCTATTCCGGATACATCACTATGAAGAGAATAAAAATCATAATTATGCATTTCAGTATGGTACAGATCAGGGACCCATAATTTAATTCTGTTACCGTAATTCCGTTACCAGGTGTTAATCCACTTCACTTACTGTAGTTCAATAACCAAAATAGATTTTTTTAAACTCAAGGTGTCATATCATAGCTGACACCCAGGGTCTTTTTGCAGACATCTTGTGATCTTAATTCGGAGCATATACATGGAAATCGTGGTTGCATAAATCCTGAGGGAGATTTTGACAGAAATTCTGCTACCAAATTTGTTTCTGCACAGTGCTTCCAGTAAATGTGTTTTTGTAAAATTCTCAGTGGAAATTGTTCCAATTAGTCTTTGTGCATAGAGTTGTATGGTTTGTTTAACTTTGCAATCAATGGTTTTTGTTTGGCATATTTTAAAAGTGAAAAATCTGAGTCTCAGCGTAATTCTGTTACTGTGGAATAGCCCTTCTCTACATAATCTATATCTGATTGTAGTCGTTTAAGTTTATACTAAAAACGTTTTACCATCCCGTAAATTATGTTTATTTATTATTTAATTTTTTACTGTTTTGACTTACTTTTCTATGCAGAAAAAGCACTGTACAGTAACTATGACAGGGTAACCATGTGTGCACCTAAATGCATGGCATGATAGGAGTAAAGCCTTTGAGTACAAGTAGCAACAGAGCCATCCCCTCTACACAAGCACACATCACCCTATTTTCCATGAAGCTTTGAACAGTGCCTGGGGAATAATGCATAGAGGGATGGATTGTGACAGGCTGGTTCTCTCTAATCCTTCTCTCCCTATCTGTTTTGCTCTCTCTTCCAAGGCCCCATTATGGTCATAGTGCCATGGGCAAACGTTGCATTTTTGCCGATTGCAACTCAGAAGACATTAGCAATACCCCTCCTGGAAATGTTGGTTACTGCAGTTAAGTAGCCTAGCCTACCTGCACTTTACTCAAGCTAAAGGGAGTTTGACAGCTTGTTGGGCATAATTGCTGCTCTCCATTCAACATCTTCATTGTTGCATGTGTGTAGCACGTGTGAGTAGCCTAGGCTAGCCTAAAACCAGGCATGCATTAGCATAGATTCAGGAATTAAATTGTCCATCTATTAACTGAAAACCGAATCAACAGCCCTGTAACATTGCATGGATCTTACCTGATAACTTTTCATTGCCAAAAGTTACAACTTGTGGTGTATTTTAGTGTAGGCGACATCATGCGAGAAGATTACAATCGGTAACAAGGCGCGGGAAGAAGAGGAACAGCACGAGACTGTTTTACTGACAGAGAACGGCTGTCTGTCCTGCCGGTCAAGATAGTTCGTGTCGGTTTGCTCTTGTTGTGTTTTTGAAATATCACATAGTGGCGACTCTCTTTGATATGATATATGTTTGGCTAAACCTTTACAAGATTAAAGTTAGCAACGTACAAATGGTGAAGGTCTAAATGGGGCGCCATGTTGGCGGAAGTTATGTTAACTCGTTGACAACTTGACTGGCATTTTCTGCGCTGTGAAAAACATGTAGGCTATTTACATCAACAAGTAAACTTGAGCAATAATGGACCAAGCAACCACAAGTATAGTTCCAGAAGTGTTCCTCGTGACGAGGGCTCCAACAAAATGGTGAGTTCAGCAGTGACTTTAACAACACAAATATAAAGCATTATTGGAAATCCTAAATAATTCAAATGTGTCTACTAATACAATGACTGAAGCAATTTAAAACAGCAACTACATAGTCACAGTGTCCTGTTCTTTTATAGGCCTATTACTGGATAGATGGATGACAAACTGACAACAATATTGGTGAATTGAGATAGCTTGCTTAGTTATCCCCTTCACATGGCTACATTCAAATGATAGAGAATGGGATGAGTTGTAGCCTAGGCCTATTGAGGAAAAAAAGTTGTCAACATGGTATAACAGCACTGTCATAGGGACATCATTTTCAGGAATATGCCCACTCACTTTACAAAGTAAGCCAATAGGCCTAATACAACTGAGTGATTGCACATGTTACAGTTGACATTGGCTTTATACTATTGGAGAGATTAAGAGGGCTACACATTTGAGGTAATTGTCCTTGACTAGTGTTGAGCTGAATGCATGACTGGAGGTTAAAGTGATGATAGGATAGGAGGCCTAGCTGGTCATGAACTTCAAACGGCTCCTACATGCCACCAAGCTCAAGGCAATGAGGTCAGGTGTCATGCTTAAAGTGGTTCAGAGGGTCGCAAAGTGTTTTCTGTGCCTCTGGGCATGGAGTACCTGGCTGTCACAAAGGGAAAGTCTGCTCTTAGACAGGTATGACATTTTGACCCCAGTGATGTAGACCTCCCACAGAGATAGCTGCAAAATATTCTAGCCACACATATTGATTGAATCAAAGGTTATTCAGCAGCTAAGGGAGTGGTGAAGCAAACCTTCATAAAAGACCTATGGAGCAGAATCGCAACCTTCACAGAGGCTTTGCCCCTGTGAAAATAGCCTTGATAGATATGTCCTTAATTTCAACCGTTTTGCACTTTGTGGTGAAATCCCTTTGTCTCCTCTTCTTCGTGTCTGTGGTTTCTAGTGGCCCATATGCTCACGTCGAGTTGCTTTTGATACTGAGAAAACCCCCAACCAGCAGTACTAATCCCCCACAGGGCCAGAGGAGGCCCCACAGTCACAGACCTGCCTAGGCATGCACCTGCCAAGCAGTTTCTGCTCCTCTGTCTACTCCCCTAGAGCGGATTCCCCCGGCATTCTGCCTCCCTCAGCCCATGCCCTGCTGCTTCTGTGCTCCTCTCCCACTTGGTTGAGACACATCGCTCATGGCTTCCAAGAAGCGAGGCAAAGCCGACCGGCTCAGCGTGATATACGCACAGCGCTCTGTCTGTGTGTGTGTGATATGCCTGGCACCCACAGGCTTCTTCTCAGATCTAAGACTGTCATTAGCACCTAGCCAAAGACAACCCTTGCTTTCATCTCGTCAGTCCATTACAGACCAAGTGAGGCTCATCCTTTACAAACAAAATAAAAGAGGACGCAGAGCCTCCGCGTGTAGTCTAAACACGCTAAGTCCACAAGAAAACCCTCCTGCGGTTAAGTAATTGACTTCATCAGACATCCACACATCGCCTCCGAAACTGGTGCGTCAGTAGCAAACGTACCAGAAGGAGACGGGGCGAGCCGATTGGCTATGTGGTGCCAGGGATGGGCTCCACCATGGCAGGCACCTCCATGCAGGGCCAGGGCATCAACTCAGGTCCGCCCCATAGCAGGTTGGGAGATTAATGGGCAGTAGCACAGCTGGCAGACTGTGTAATTACGCAACTTAGTCACTCAGTCACTCCAGACAGAGTGAAGTCAGCAACACTTGAACTCAGTGGCATTTCTGGGATTGGCCGATGAGTTTATAAGGTCTTCCCTCATGCCTGAGTAAACATGGCCTTAGATTACTGGATAACAGAAAAATATGGATAGATAAAAAATGACCGCTCTCTAATTACCAGCACATAAATCAGAGGTCTATTTTTGTGCAAGGGAACATGAAATGTTATGGAACTATTTATTCAGTTGATATCATTGGGATATTGTTATTGGGCCGACAGATATTTATGAATACGAACACATATTTCAAGTGTGTGTTTAAAATAACAAAACTCAGCATTGAAATGAGTTAGAGGTCTGAAGCCTGGGTGAATGCAGGTGAAATGACTTTAGCTTTACCGGGCATATTTTAATCTTTTGAGATAGGACTGCTCACTGCAATAGACTTTGAACTAGTCACTTGTCTTCCCTCCATCTTTATTTAGTCTAGAAATTGCATGATCTTTCTGAACATTATTGGTATATTAGTGCAAGATGAACATGTGGCAGGCCAGGCAGTGATGACTGTTGACAGTCTCACATGTTCCATCAGCTTAGCTGCAGTACTAGCCAAGCCATTCAGCCTGCTGTCTCAGTGCGTAAGCCCCATTGGCAAGCAGTGAAAACTGGGAGCCTGCTGTAACAATGCTCACCTGTATTCCAAAGGAGATCAAAAAGCAAAAGTGTGAGGAAGGCGGTGGTGGGGGGGTTGTGGCTGGGAGAGAAAGCAAAGCGTACATGAGCTGTGAACTTTTCCCTCTGACTTCAATGGCTTGGCTTTTGTGTTGGGGTGGCTCATCTTTCAGAGTCAGTGGCTGCCGTGATAGAGTTGCGCCCTGCGGCTGGCCTGAGGTCTTCCCGAGTGGCGCTCTGATCTGATCAGCACCGATTGTTCCCCATGATTCTCTCTCTCTCTCTCACACACAGTCTCTCTCACACATCCTCTCTTACACTCTCTCACACTCTAAAATGTCTGTGTATGCTGATGAAAAAATCAGTACAGTACAATATCATGAAACAGATAAGGATCATGAATGCTCTGTCTCTTGAGAGAAGCTACTGATAAGTTATAGTACTGTCAATTTAGTTTACAGGAATTAATATCTGCAGCAATGTGTTGTGGTGCATGGTGGATTGCGCCACTTCGCATAGGTAGGGAAGGGCATGTTTATAAAAGTGGCATACACTCGCAAATAAATAAACAATAAAACCTCAAAATCTCATAACTACTTTATGGCAAACATAGCATCTTTAAGAAGGTGCAGTTTTGTTTGAGCCTGTCATCACAGTAAGCATGTTAAAACATGGACATAGCAAACATCACCTTTTCCTCTCCTTCCCTTATCTAAGGAGAAAAAACAGGCAATTAAAATTAATTACCTTGATGAAACTATAATGGTTTCTGGCATCCCTGGCTGATCTGGGCTGTCTCGTTGTGGTGATTAATCCATGTTTAGGCACATCTTTGCCAGCACGCTGGTGAAGCACAGGGAGTTTCAGGAATGCCATATGTCCAATACGACACATGGCACAAACTTAACTGCATACACACTCTTTCACACACACACACACACACACACACACACACACACATCGCATATCAGAAATTAGGCTAATAACAGAGAATTGAGCATGTGTGTTTGTGTGTGTCTTATCTAGAGGAGAAACTAAGAGACAGATTAGTGTGTGTTATCTTTCGGATCATCAGGATCTGCGGGGGCTAACAAGAGGGAGCTCTTTGAAAAGTCAATACTAATAGGTCATATCCCTTTCTTGAAGAGGGGCTATTAGCTTCTGTAAGTGCAACTGCATTAAGCACTCATGCAGCCAATAAAACACTCACTGAGTCAACCCAACCCCCACAGAAAAACAATAATCAACCCCACCTACTGCAAAAGCAACTCTGAGCACAGAATATATTAAAACCAATGGGACAAAAAGTTTCATTTTGTATATCAAGAGGCAATCTGCTTTCTTTCTTTGAACAATATGCCTCTGGAGGGTCTCCCTGGCATATATAACCCTCCCTGCCATTGAGGCAGTGAGTTCAGGGAGGGCCCTCTTTTCTCAATGGCAGCAGATCCTATAGATGGCTTCTCGTTAGAAAGCTGAATGGAGATACAGAGAGACTGACAGACTGTGTAGGGTAGGCGCTAGACTAGACAGTAATATACTGTAGGTCTGGATGGGCAGGTACATGACACACTCCCCCGTCCTTTCCTCTCCCTGTATTGCAGGTCCCTAGCCTTGGGGCAGCAGTACTCGTCTCTGGGCTCCCAACCCATCCTGTGTGGCTCTATCCCCGGCCTGGTGCCCAAGCAGCTGCGCTTCTGTCGCAACTACATCGAGATCATGCCCAGTGTGGCCGAGGGCGTGAAGCTGGGCATCCAAGAGTGCCAGCA
This sequence comes from Oncorhynchus tshawytscha, assembly GCF_018296145.1. Taxonomy (NCBI): domain Eukaryota; kingdom Metazoa; phylum Chordata; class Actinopteri; order Salmoniformes; family Salmonidae; genus Oncorhynchus; species Oncorhynchus tshawytscha. Next base: position 16,097,268 of record NC_056452.1, on the reverse strand, counting down.
CCAGTTTAGGGGGCGCCGCTGGAACTGCACCACCATCAAGGACAACCTGGCCATCTTCGGGCCCGTACTGGACAAAGGTAGGCCTCCTACTGTAACAGGACTGTTTGTATGAAGAATACAAATATACTCCTTCCTCTATACTGCCAGTGAGGTATTCATATGAGGGATGTAACTGAGATATCTTTGGGATATATGAATTACAGCCAAGTACCATATAAAACATACAAAAAACGCATTGATGTACAACAACCATGGAATTTGACTCCTTAGTAAAAGATGAGCTAATCTGACTTCAACAGGGGATTGCAGGTTCTATGAGGAAACTACTTTTTCTCATAGCGGTGATAAAAACATTAAAGGGACATATCAGCAGTAGTGAAAAAAGTACCCAATTGTCATACTTGAGTAAAAGTAAAGATACCTTAATTTAAAAGGACTCAAGTAAAAGTGAAAGTCACCCAGTAAAATACTACTTGAGTAAAAGTCTAAAAGTATTTGGTTTTAAATATACTTAAGTATCAAAATTAAATGTAATTGCTAAAATGTACTAAAGTATCAAAAGTAAAAGTATAAATCATTTCACGTTCCTTATATTATGCAAACCAGACGGCACTATTTTCTTGTTGTTTTAATTTACGGATAGCCTGGGGCACACTCCAACACTCAGACATCATTTACAAAAAAGCATTTGTGTTTGGTGAGTCTGCCAGATAAGAGGCAGTAGGGATGACCAGGGATGTTCTCTTTAAGTGCATTAATTAAACAACTTTCCTGTCCTGCTAAGCATTCAAAATGTAACAAGTACTTTTGAGTGTCAGGGAAAATGTATAGAGTAGAATGTACATTATTTTCTTTAGGAATGTAAAAGTTGTCAAAATTATAAATAGTAAAGTAAAGTACAGATAACCCCAAAAACCTACTTAGGTATTACTTTAAAGTATCTTTACTTAAGTACTATACACCACTGCATATCAGTAAGAAAATGGGAAACAAGGTGTGTAAACAAATGTGAGGTAAGTACCGTAAACTGACATAGGGATAGAAGAACCCATTGCTCTGCTGCTGAGCACTGCCTGTTCCACATGCTCCTACTGACAAATGACCCGCAGGGTAATTACAGTAATATACACCTTTCCTTACTGCAGTGAGAAAGGAGCGCTGGTACAAGCACTGACAGATTATTTGACGTCCATCCATCTCTCTACCTTCAACATCACATTTGTCTTTTGAATCTGTGTGTCTTCTTCTGAGCTTCCCAACCTTGTTGATGTTTTCACACATGAAAGTTAGTGTTGTAAATCTCTCAAGATTAGCTCACACAATTACAGTTAATACACTGGAGATCATCTGCCAGGCTTTTCACAGTGAATACTAATCATCAACGGTCTTAAGACTGACTGGGTGCTTTAAACAATCTGATACAAAAGCACAGAACGCACTAAGAAAACAGAACCTGGGGTGCTAGGAGTAGGCCTTTAAATACCTAATGATGAAGATGGGTCTTTGTGTTGTGGAGTGAGGCTGCTGATTGGATATTAATTAGCCTGCGTGTCAGAGGGAAAGGGATCTGGGCAGGAATGGGCAGTGTGAACCTCCATCTCTCTCCTAAAAATACATTTTAAAAAAGGGAGCGGGAAGGCCAAATGAGATTACATGCAATAGAAAGGGGCTGGAGGGCTCAGCTCAACCCCTACTGTGCCTGAAGACCAGTGCGCGCCTCACACAGCCCGGCTCCCACGGACGCCCCATTCACACGCCCTTTTGACTCTGTCATGAAAACAGGCTGAAAGGGAATCTCCCAACCTACCCTAGGCCGGCATGTTGGGGTGAGGTGGAAGGAAGGCAGGGGGTGCTGGCGAAGGGGGGGGGCAGCCTGAGTCGGGAGTGACGGCATGGGGTTGACGAGGGAGGGGGTCCCAGACCAGGGTGTCTATACCATTCCCCCGCCACCTTAACCACTATGGTGTTTATGGTGGTGGCTACAGGCGGAAAATGGGGGGTTGAGGGTGCAAAGTGGCGGTGGTGGTGGTAGTGGAGGATGGGGTTTCAGGGTGGTGGCGGAGAGAGGGTGTTGGAGGGGGGGAGTTTAGGGATTGCCAACTCTGGGCAGAGCTGGGCTGCAGGGGCGCGAGTCGCTGGGCCCTTTGTGTGGGTAATCTAGTGTGACACAAGGGAAACAAAGGCGGATTGATGGGCCCAGCAGGTAGCAGGAGCAGCGCAGCCTTGGCTGACAGCCAGAGCTCCCGGGGCCCACAGCTCACAGGCCCCCGTTGTGGAGAGCCCAGCATGGCTTGCCAGGGCTAGCTGGGACTCCCCCTCGCCTCTCAACCAGAGGTGTGTGCGATCCAATCAAACAAACATTGAGGTTTTAGCATAAAAATTATGTTTTAGCGCTGTTTACCTAGAATGAAGCACACTGGAAAACATTTTTGATTGTGGGCACTCTGGACAATGTCTTTAATCATGGTTTTGTGACCATATATTTACAAGATGTATTACCTGATTGGATATTCTGTGAGACATGTTGTCATGTAGATAACAGGGGTGATGTTTAGTGTTAGTTCAGTGACTATATTACATTTCCACTTCCCAGGATTTCCCATCAGTGCAGCCATATGACCTCTCACCCTATTATGAACTGTGACTCTATTCAGCCATTCACATAAAGGTTTCAATCAAACAAAGGCTTAAAGGCAAAAAATAACGTCATGAAAGGTTGAGCGCTAATTCACTTTATGAGCGCGTTAAATGTCCCCTAGCGACCGAAACGACAACTTTTTTCAATTATGTTTCTCTCTGTTTCATGCAAATTAACACTACAAAGACTTGTAGATCAACTTACACTGTAGAATAACTAACTTCCCTGCAGGTGTTTAGTAGAGAACACTACTAACTGCAGTCAGTTTTAGAGGGGCTAGGCCTCCCTAAATGCTTTAACAGTGGCTCCATTGCAGAGTGGGCCCTCCCCATACCCTCTGTGTGTGTGTCCCTGTCGGTGTGTGTGCAGTGTGAGGTGGTGCAGTAGAGAAATGGGTAAGCCCTCAGCACACAGTAAGTGAGCTGCGATTGTGAAACAATGGTGTCTGGTTACATAATAAGTTGTTCCGTTCAAAGGAGGCGTAACTCCATCTCTCAGCACAAACACGGAGCAAAGCAGACGCACTGCAAGGTTTCTACCTAGAGGCCCTGTGGGCTCTGACAGGGGCAGGAGAGTGGGGAGGGGGGGACATTCCTTAAATACTTTCCAATGCAAAACAGCACACCTCAGGGATGACAGAAGGTCATTGAGATCTCACTGAGCATTAGGCCCTACTGACACCAGCCACAATATGGCAATGCCACAGCTAGGGGACATGTTTCATGTATCCATCTCTACGACGCTCTCCAAAATCGGTATGTTTTAAATCCTCTCAAGGACTTTTTTCCTGAAAAACATTATTCTTGCAGTTCATTGTGTGTCAACCAAGTATTTATCGCTATGATATATGAATACCTGCTTGAAGGTGAAAAGCTGTGTTAATAGGTTTGTGCCCAAGGGTGTCATTTTCATTACCCCTGATGTATGGAAGTTGGCAGCAGTGATGATTGCAGAAACTGTTTTGTTAAGAAGATGGTACTAAAGATTAATTGATTGAATTTACTCCTTTTTTCTCGCTAGCCACCAGAGAGTCGGCGTTTGTCCACGCCATCGCCTCTGCGGGCGTGGCGTTTGCTGTAACGCGGTCCTGCGCTGAGGGCACGTCCACCATGTGTGGCTGTGATTCCCACCACAAGGGTCCCCCGGGGGAGGGCTGGAAGTGGGGCGGCTGCAGCGAGGACGCTGAGTTCGGTGTGCTGGTGTCCAGAGAGTTTGCCGATGCCAGAGAGAACCGGCCCGATGCACGCTCTGCTATGAACCGGCACAACAACGAGGCAGGACGCACGGTAAATAGGCCTACACTGGCCTACACTGAGGATTTACTAGAATGGATATATTGGTTATACATACTATACAACGTAAATATGTCATGTAAATACACATACAGTAGAAGTCGGAAGTTTACATACACTTAGGTTTTCCACCACTCCACAAATTTCTTGTTAACAAACTATAGTTTTGGCAAGTCGGTTAGGACATCTACTTTGTGCATGACACAAGTAATTTTTCCAACAATTGTTTACAGACAGATTATTTGACTTATAATTCACTGTATCACAATTCCAGTGGGTCAGAAGTTTACATGCACTAAGTTGACTGTGCCTTTAATAAACAGCTTGGAAAATTCCAGAAAATGATGTCATGGCTTGAGAAGCTTCTGATAAGCTAATTGAAGGTGTACCTGTGGATGTATTTCAAGGCCTACCTTCAAACTCAGTGCCTCTTTGCTTGACATCATGGTAAAATCAAAAGAAATCAGCCAAGACCTCAGAATTTTTTTTGTAGACCTCCACAAGTCTAGTTCATTCTTAGGAGCAATTTTCAAATGCCTGAAGGTACCACGTTCATCTGTACAAACAATAGTAAGCTAGTTTAAACACCATGGGACCACGCAGCTATTATACCGCTCAGGAAGGAGACGCGTTCTGTCTCCTAGAGATGAAATAACTTTGGTGTGAAAAGTGCAAATCAATCCCAGAACAACAGCAAAGGACCTTGTGAAGATGCTGGAGGAAACAGGTACAAAAGTATCTATATCCACAGTAAAACGAGTCCTATATCGACATAACCTGAAAGGCCGCTCAGCAGGAAACCGCCATAAAAAAGTCAGTCTACGATTTGCAACTGCACATGGGGACAAAGATCGTACTTTTTGGAGAAATGTCCTCTGGTCTGATGAAACAAAAATATAACTTTTTGGCCATAATGACCATTATTATGTTTGGAGGAAAAAGGGGGAGGCTTGCAAGCCGAAGAACACCATCCCAACCGTGAAGCACGGGGGTGGCCACATCATGTTGTGGGGGTGCTTTACTGCAGGAGCGACTGGTGCACTTCACAAAATAGATGGCATCATGAGGATGGAAAATTATGTGGATATATTGAAGCAACATCTTAAGACATCAGTCAGGAAGTTAAAGCTTGGTTGCAAAAGGGCCTTCCAAATGGACAATGACCTCAAGCATACTTCCAAAGTTGTGGCAAAATGGCTTAAGGACAACAAAGTCAAGTTATTGGAGTGGCCATCACAAAGGCCTGACCGCAATCCTATAGAACATTTGTGGGCAGAACTGAAAAAGCATGTGCAAGCAAGGAGGCTTACAAACCTGACTCAGTTACACCAGCTCTGTCAGTAGGAATGGGCCAAAATACACTCACCTTTTTGTGGGAAGCTTGTGGAAGGCTACCTGAAATGTTTGACGCATGTTAAACTATTTAAAGGCAATGCTACCAAATACTAATTGAGTTTATGTAAACTTCTGGCTCACTGGGAATGTGATGAAAGAAAATAAAAGCTGAAATAAATAATTCTCTACTATTATTTCACATTCTTAAAAAAAGTGCTGATCCTAACTGACCTAAGACAGGGAATTATTTTCTAGGATTAAATGTCAGGATTTGTGAAAAACATAGTTTAAACGAGTTCAAATGTATTTGGCTAAGGTGTATGTAAACTTCCGACTTCAACTATACATAACACTGTTTACTACACAGCCAAGCAGGATGCAGTGGATATACTTTAATACACACCACTACATAATGATATGTAATGATACTACATAATGTAATGATACTACATAATGATACTGGACACACCCAGCCTTGTAGCTGAAGAAAGATAAAAAGACAATGAACAAAGATCTACTTTTTTGGGAACAGGATGGAATTATCCACAGTAAACGTTACAGTACCAGATTACTAATTCTGTGACAGGAAAGATTTCGGTATTTGAATTTCTGTGACATTTCTGTGAGTTTCCGCCTGAAAAGTAGCACTTCATCTTGAAAGACTGGGTAATTATCTGATGTAAAAAAGTTGCCCCTGCCTTTCATGCCTCACATCCCATCCGAAATTCCCTGACAGACAAATAACCTGAGTTAGTTGAGGGGGAAGAGAAGGGAATCAGCCTGGACTTAAACCATCACTCGTTGCTGTCATTGCTCAGTGAAATATCTGGCGAGCTACTCCTCACCAGCACGCTGAGGGGCAATTGGAGAGACCACACGGCAACAAGGCAGCCTTTTGATCTGACTAGACAGGAGCAGGGAGCCCACAGGAGCCGCAAAACGGCAGGCAGCCCTGTCACAACCCCTCTCCCTCTCTCCATCACCCTGATCCCAGTCGCCCCACCTGGCACTCTCACACTCCATTGTTTCCCCCCAGGGCCCCTGGGAGATGCCAGGGGCCAGACGAGCCCAGGACATGATGTCAGAACTAAGAACCCCTCCACCCCTCAGCGCCCCCACTCCCCTCTCTCCCAAAGGTGCCACAAGCACCTGCCTTCCGGCGCAGGTGGGGGAATTCTGCAGCTAAATATAGCCAGAGAATTAAAGCTAAGCAAATCTAAACAAAGGCTAAGAGAGCCGGTGGCGTTGCTCAGGTGAGTGCAGTGACTTCTGAGGGAATTAGCTGCTGCACACTGCAAAGGCCTGCCTCTGTTTCACAGCTGCCTGAACTACACCTGAAGACTCAGCCAAGTAGCATGTTGTTCTCAACCTACAAGTCGGTCGTCACTAGCCAGGTTATTGGTAAGAGTAGTTCATCAAATGGACTTTCCGGTAGTAGACTGACAAGCTACCAATCGATATCACATTTACACTGTGCTGAAAGAAAACAGGATTATTCTATCAGTTTCTGAACTGTTTCCTTCTCCCTATTTCTCTTTTTTTCCCAGACCATCCTGGACCACATGCACCTTCGTTGTAAATGCCATGGCCTGTCTGGCAGCTGCGAGGTGAAAACGTGCTGGTGGGCACAGCCCGACTTCCGCATGCTGGGTGACTACCTGAAAGACAAGTATGACAGCGCCTCGGAGATGGTGGTGGAGAAGCACCGAGAGTCGCGTGGCTGGGTGGAGACGCTGCGCGCCAAGTATGCCTTCTTCAAACACCCCACGGAGCGTGACATGGTCTACTACGAGGGCTCGCCCAACTTCTGCGAGCCCAACCAGGAGACGGGCTCGTTCGGCACCCGCGACCGTGCCTGCAACTTGTCCTCGCACGGCATCGAGGGCTGTGACCTGCTCTGCTGCGGCAGGGGCCACAACACCCGGACTGAGAAGCGAAAGGAGAAGTGCCACTGCATCTTCCACTGGTGCTGCTACGTCAGCTGCCAGGAGTGTGTGCGTGTCTACGACGTACACACATGCAAGTGAGAGCCTGTGCGCTCGCTCAGACAGACGGACAGAATGATGGACCATAGTGCCCATCGCAGACACACAAACACACACACTGCAGTCCTTGCATATATACAGACAGACAGACAGGCACCAATGAGGAATGGCACTTTGTACTGGAACTCTATTCTTCTGCACCCTTGTAATAAAAAAAAAACATATCCTTCTTCCAAGCCCTGCATCCTCCTCCTCTATTTGAGTAGGTAGTTCCACGAACGGACATATGGGAGGGCCCATTTCCTTTGGAACAAGCTGTCAGTTTGACCTGTTCCCATTCCTGCACCATTGGGCCATGACCCCTTCTTTATTTATTTCCCCCACACACGGCTGTGCAGTAACCGATGACTTTCCAGACCGTTGCTATCGAATTGACATATTTTTAACTAACACCTGATTCCACCAGTCAATCACCTGGCTGGTCGACTATTGAGAACTAAACCAACTCTCCAACAGTACTAAACACACAGAAACAGCCCAGGAACCTACCATTTTAACTACTGAACCCACTGAGTGGCTGTTACTGGACCCTTCCCTCCTAAACTAAACTACTGAGCTGATGAAATCTCCTCTTTCCCAACCCCTGCACACTGTACTGATACTGAACTACAGCTGTTGCCTGGCTGGGATGCCTGATGCCTGGAAGATATGCTAGAGCCTGATTTTATAGCCCCACATTTCTGAAATATTAGCAATGGGCCAGGACTGGAGGTGGTATGCAGGAGGGGACATGTGCAGGAAACAAACACACTCGTTTCCACTAACGAACATTTCTGCACGTATGCACTATTCAGCTGAACAAGAACTGTCTAGAGGTAGTGAAACGTTGGCTATTGCTATTTATGAGAGAAAATGCATTCTTCTTGTCTTAACCAGTTACGTTCTAACATACAGTGACACAACTGAGATTGTTCATCTCATTCAGATCAGAGACATTTTGCTGTAATTTCCCCTTGAGTATGAAACAAGACAGATTTACAGTATTTGAGGAAATTATAATGAATTATAAACTGGGTGGTTTGAAGCCCTGAATGCTGATTGGCTGAAAGCCATGGTATATCAGACCGTATACCACGGGTTCGACGAAACATGTATTTAACATGTACTGCTCTAATTATGTTAGTAACCAGTTTATAATAGCAATAAGTAACCTCTGGGGTTTGTGATATATGGCCAATATACCACGGCTAAGGGCTGTGTCCAGGCACTCCGTGTTGCGTCGTACATAAGAACAGCCATTAGCCGTGGTATATTAGCCATATCCCACACCCCTCGGGCCTCATTGCTTAAATGTCATATAGAACAAAACATTCACAACAAACAGGTAGGGTTCAAGTATGAGACTTTATTGGATTCATTCGTCATCAGTTTATTTTGCACTTGCAATAGGCCTAATGCTAATGAATTATTCTACTCATAGCAGTCATACTACGACAATGAGATAATTTATCCAACACACTGACAGTCCATTTCATTATGTTCCTCATAATACTGTGAAGTCCTTGTCTAAGCTAAACCCTTCTCTCACCAGTGAAATGTGATGACAAGTGGAGACCAGAGGGGAGAGAGCAGAAAGTGTCCTAATAGTCTTCAATAGGCCTCTTTCCTCATCTCCTTCCCTGGATTGCCACTGATGTGAAATGTCTTGACAATAGAAGCAATATGGTGGAATCCTGTTCAGAGATTTGAAGTATCTGTGGGAAACAAATTAAGGAGACGAGGGTAGGGGGGGGTTACTTAGTGTTTTGGGACACAGTCAATGTGAGTGAAGGTGAATGTGTGTTTGTGCTGCTTCCAGTGACGGGTGTTAGGGTTAGAGGGATGGCAGGCAGGCATGCTGGCTTCACAAAAGTGGAACCTGTGAGAGGTTTCCACACAACATGTTCTGACAGTCCTACGTGCTTCCTATTCATTATATTTAACAACAAAAATACAACTTACCTAGGTAGTGTAGACTCCTCCCTTTGTGACATAGCTTAGTATCTGCGTCACCCTCCAAAAGGCTCTCCCTACACGGGCCCTTTCTGTGTTCAGTTCCTTCCTTTCCTCACCGCTACATCCAAAGTTTTGTACAAAGGTTTTAAAGTTAATAATTCCCTTTTTATTTTATAATCTGAAAATGTTATGTTTTTATAAATATAATTTATTATACAATGTATATATCTGTATGACTGAACTAAGATTATATATTTGAAGAACAAATGATTGGCTCATGCTTTTGCTTCTTAGACAGAGGTACTTTTCTAATCATTGCAGTTTGTGGGCATCGATTCCTCTACGTTTCCTTACCAAATCATGTATATGGGCATTGCACATAACACTACTGAACTAATTTCTTACATGGCAAGCTGTGATGGTGTTCCCAACTGTGATACAGTTATCCATCGTACAATCCTTTCAATACTATAAATCAGAACGTCTCAATCTGCTCTAGGACACATCTGTGAAATGTCTAATTTGTCTCGGTCCATCTCATTTCCCCCTGATAATAGGTGAATGACAAGTAAATTACCACTGCATCTGCAGCATCAATCAATAATACACATATTTATAAAAATGTTCAGAAGAGTACTGTACGAAATCTTCATTAATACAATTGCAACTTGCCATAAAACGTTTCTTACAGATTTTGGACAAAAGGCGCTCTGGTCACAGCAAATAATGTATAGATCTGGTCAATATACATATATACACTCAGTGGCCGATTTATTAGGTACATTACCCATTCACAAAAATGGTTAGCTCCTACAGACACGTGGCCAAGCTTGCTATATAAAGCAGGCAGACCGGCATCGAGGCATTCAGTTATTGTTCCATTTAACGTTAGAATGGGCAAAACGAGTGATCTAAGCGACTTTGATGAAAGGTCGAAGGAGAATGGCAAGAATCGTGCAAGCTAACAGGCGGGTCCATGGCCCCATCCTGCTTGTTTACAACGGTACAGGCTCGTGGTGGGTACGTAATGGTGTGGGGAATGTCTTCCTGGCAAACATTAGGTCCCTTGATAGCAATTGAGCTATGTTTCCATGCCCCAAAGAATTCAGGCGGTTCTGGAGGCAAAAGGGGGGTCCGTCCCGGCACTAGATGGTGTACCTAATAAACGGGTACTTGACTTGTGATTATCTGGAGAAAAAAATAACTGCATACTGTAGCTACTGTATGTAAATGGAAGTTTGTTAGGCATGCACACAAATGGGGTGAGAGGTGGTGCAATAGTGTCTAATATCGACATTATCCTTCTATTTTAGGGGGCAAACACTCAATAGAGTACCACAGTATGAGTCATAATACGAACGGCCCAGTACATCACGGGGGACAAGCTTCCTGCCATCCAGGACCTCTATACCAGGCAGTGTCAGAGGATGGCCCTAAAAATTGTCAAAGACTCCAGCCACCCTAGTCATAGACTGTTCTCTCTGCTACCGCACGGCAAGCAATACCGGAGCGCCAAGTCTAGGACTAAGAGGCTTCTACCCCCAAGCCATATGACTCCTGAACACCTAATCAAGTGGCTACCCAGATTATTTGCTCTTTAATTACTTGTTACTTTTATTTCTTATCTGTATTTTTTTTAACTGCATTGTTGGTTAGGGGCTCGTAAGTAAGCATTTCACCGTAAGGTCTACACCTGTTGCATTCGGCGCATGTGACTAATACAATTCGATACCCATTAAACCTAGAGGTCAAACAGGGAAATGGTTCCAATAATTATTGGTTTTAGAAACACTAAAAATTGTTTTGATAATTGTGACTTTCATCAATATATTTGCCTGTATTTACCCCCCAAAATGAAATGCCAATTAGCAGCTAATGTGGCTATCTTGAAGAACTAAATGTGCCTGCCATGATGATCTGGACGAGACTGCCAAATTGAGGCAAAGTTAAGAATCTCTGGATTAACTATATGTTAGCTAAATGTATACTGGGGCGGCGGGGTAAAGGGTGTTGGACTAGCAACCAGAAGGTTGCAAGTTCAAATCCCCAAGCTGACAAGGTACAAATCTGTTGTTCTGCCCCTGAACAGGCAGGCCGTCATTGAAAATAAGAATTTGTTCTTAACTGACTTGCCTAGTTAAATAAAGGTAAAAATAAACGCAACAATTAATGGTTTTACTGAGTTACAATTTTAACAAATTCATCAGGCCCTAATGTATGGATTTCACAACTGCACATAGACCCACCCACTTGGAAGCAAGGCCCAGACAATTTCCCCACAAAAGGGATTTATTACAGACAGAAATACTCCTCAGCTGTCCGGGTGGCTGGTCTCAGACGATCCCCCAGGTGAAGAAGCCGGATGTGGAGGTCCTGGCCTGGAGTGGTTACGATGTGGTCTGTGGTTGTGAGGCCAGTTGGGTGTACTGCCAAATTCTCTAAAACGACATTGATGAACATTCAATTCTCTGGCAACTGCTCTGGTGGACATTCCTGAAGTCAGCATGTCAATTGCACGCTCCCTCAAAACTTGAGATATCTGTGGCATTGTGTTGTGACAAAACTGAACATTTTAGATTGGTCAGTTATTGTACCCAGCACAGAAATAAGCTTTTTGTGCATATGGAACATTTCTGTGATCTTTTATTTCAGCTCATGAAACATGGGACCAAACACTTACATTTCTTTAAACTGTCTTATGCACGTTGACCCAATACCTGTTAACAAACGCACCTGCTAGAGATGACGTGCAGGAGCTTGCAGGGATTTGAAGTTTTGCGTGATGTCTACTTTGATGCTAATTAGCATTTTTGAATCAGAGTGAATAGAGCCAAAAATATTGAGATGAACATGTTTATCAAAAAGTCACACCAGGGAAAACCTACACAAAACACGATCCTTATTTTAAGTGTTTCTAAAATGCAAAGGCATGCCAGAGGGTCTCCAGAGATCCTTCATAGAGAACAGCACAATGCAGAAAAAAACCTGTCAACAGTATCATGTGTGTTCGCACACGTGTGTCTGTGTGAGTGGTTGGGGAGAGGTTTCCTTCTAAAATGGTCTGGGTCTGAAAATGAATCACTTTTTCCAGTTACTAGCTAATCAATATTAGTAACATTATTATTAATTCATAACAATTATTCACAAAACAGACTGCTGTGATACTTTGGTCCTGTGTGAGTAGAGTTAAGAGTAAGGCTTGGAACCATCATTTCCTGGAATGATTATAAAATCTAAGCACATAATATATTAGAGCACACACAATACATGCTGCAATTAATCAGTTTCACCATTATGTTGCGCATATTCAGCATATGATGCATTTATAGAGAAGTTTGACTGGTCAGTTATGCATAAAATTTGAAAATTGCTTTGTCAAATGCATCATGCCCAATGTTGGAGTTGCATCAAACTCAAATAGGTCATCATATACACAGAGTACAAAACATTATAAACACCTGCTCTTTCCATGACAGACTGACCAGGTGAAAGCAAGGATCCCTCAAAATGAGTGTAGATGAAGGGGAGGCGACAGGTTAAAGAAGGATTTGGGACAGCCTTGAGACAGACATTTGAGAAATGGATTGTGTAGATGCCCATTTAACCTCTGAATGGCACAAGACTAAATATTTAAGTGCCTTTAGACGGGGTATGGTAGTAGGTGCCAGGCACACTGGTTTGAGTGTGTCAAGAACTGCAACGTTGCTGTTTTTTGTTGTTGTTGCTCAACAGTTTCCCATGTGTATCAAGAATGGTCCCCCACCCAAAGGACAGCCAGAAAACTTGACAACAGTGGGAAGCATTGGAGTCAACATGGGCCAGAATCCCTGTGGAACGCTTTCGACACTTTGTTGAGTCCATGCGCCAACGAATTTAGGCTGTTCTGAGGGCAAAAGGGAGTGCAACTCAATATTAGGAAGGTGTTCCTAATGGTTCATACACTCAGTGTACATGGTGTCGCATACACTTTTCTCATGTTTAGTTATAAACATACATTTGATTTTTATACATAAAATCCCCTGGAGTGCTAGCAGCACAAATCACAACACTTTGGATGCATCTCAAATGGCACACTATTCCTTATACAGTGCACTTCTTTTGACCAGGGCCCATAGACATCTTTTCAGAACCTAGTGCACTATACAGGGAATAGAGTGTCATTTGAATCACAACACTTTGCATCAGAAATAACAATTACAGACTTAGTTTACACACACAGAGAAATAGTGCTGATGAGGAAGGAGGACGACGCTGGTCGATCGAGTTGCCATGGAAACACACAGTACAGCGATTTACGCAGCGAGCGTTTGCGATGGCCAGATTAGGCCGGAGATATAAAATCTCTCGCTCACTCCATCTTGCCGGCCGCATCCGGGCTTCCACTCCTCGCCCACTGAGGGTAAAAGACAGAATAAAAAAAGTGGGAGGAGTTAGAAGAGCAGGAAGGAAGAGAAAGAATCTGCTCATTTTGTTCCAAACCCACTCTAACACGCCACTGCTCTACCCTCTGTTCAAGCACTTACTGTGAGAGGCAGCTACTGCTGGGCAATGCAGCTCCACCATGGGCTTAGATGGCTATGTGCTTGTCAGAACCCAGCCTGTGGGGAGGGAAGGAAATATACATGGATTAAACAGTCAACCAACTACACAAGAATTAGCTGGTGTGAGATTGGGGACAGAACAGAATAGTGCTCTACTTACGCTCCCTGTTCTCTCAGCAGGGTCAAGAACTTACTAACTCGGTATTCAGGATCCATCTGGAAGACACAAACGTTAGCTCTCTGTGCATATGTCCATACACTGGCCTACATAGCCTCCTTTCCTATAAACGTGTCGAAAAGTACAGGCCCGGGGCCAGCACAGCAAACGTTCACGCAGGGCTGTCTGTAATTGGCTGGGAAGGTGTGAGTGAGGGGCTCACAGAAACAATGTTACGTAACAATGCAGATATGTGGTAGCATTCAACTATGGTCGTCTTCTCCATTTATGATGGAGATATAGACTCCGTGCACAGTTTATTAGGTACACCACCCTGTTCACAAACATTTTTCACCTGGCTGTGGCTTGCTATATAAAGCATGCAGACAGGCATGGAGGCATTCAGTTTTGCCCATACAGTTAGAATGGGCAAAAGCGAGTGACCTAAGCGACTGAGCATGGTATTATTGTCGGTGCCAGACAAGCCAGATCCAGTATCTCAGAAACAACGCACAACAGTGTCTAGGGTTTACCGAGAATGGTGCGACAAACAAAAAACATCCAGTCAGCGGCAGTCCTGTGGGTGTGGCGTGTGTGTAACCTTTATTAAACTAGGCAAGTCAGTTAAGAATTTGTTCTTAACTGACTTGCCTATTTAAAATGGCGGCCTACCACGGCCAAACCCGGACGACGCTGGGCCAATTGTGCGCCGCCCTATGGGACTCCCAATCATGGCCGGATGTGATACAGCCTGGATTCGAACCAGGGACTGGTTCCCACTCGGTTCACCCTCCCACTCGGGAGGGTGAAAACAGCTCATTGATGAAAGAGGTTGAAGGAGAATGGCAAGAATTGTACAAACTAACAGGCGGCCCACAAACAGGCAAATAACGGTGCAGTACAACAGTGGTGTGCAGAACGGCATCTCGGAACTCACAACTTGTTGGTCCTTGTCACGGATGGGTTATTGCAGCAGACGACCACACCGGTTTCCAATCCTATCAGCTAAAAACAGTGGGTACGCGATCACCAACACTGGACAATTGAAGAGTGGCGAAACATCCCCTGGAATCCCAGTTCCTGCTATGTCATGCTGATGGCAGAGTCATGATATGGCGTAATCCTGCCTGGTGTCAACGGTACAGGCTGGTGGAAGTGGTGTAATGGTGTGGGGAATGTTTTCCTGGCACACGTTAGGTCCCTTGTTACCAACTGAGCAACGTTTCCATGCACCAAAGAATTCAGGCTGTTCTGGAGGGGGGTCCGACCCGGTACTAGATGGGTGTACCTAATAAACTGGCCTCTGAGTGTATATGATTGATTTGGACTGAACACGATTAACGGTGTTACATAAAATATGTGGAATTTCAGACATGACCTCGAGTTCATGCTTTTCTATTGAGGAAACAGGATTTGAACACGTGTGTGTGTTTGTGTCACGTCGGCGGAGCAGGGAGTCTGTGTGCAGCATGTCTCGGCAGACACTCGTTCATACTTCTCGTGGATGGAGGGAGGGAGCTGTGCGTGTGTGTCGGTGTGCCAACTCAACATGGCTGCATTAGTGCATACCACAGCAATTAGGCTACACGGCATTCAGCAGCCACATGGACAAGCGACCAGAGACCATACAACCAAGCACACCACAGCCACATACCGTAAACTACGGTTACTACTATACAGTAGTAACACTTGCACTGGATTTTTACACCCTGGTCCTTGGGAACCACATCTGATTCAACCAATTCAAGTCATCTTCCAGCCCTTGATTAGCTGAATCGGGTGTGTTAGCGCTGGGCAATAACAAAAACATGCACCCCTCTATGAGGAAGTTAGACGGGGCCTAAGAGAGTAACAACCCTCACAACAGCAGATAAGACATTTCCAAGCTGCGATGTGGTCTTTATGTGTGGTATCCCTCTACTAGTCAGAGCATGTGAACACATAACACAGGGAAGTATGCGGAGAATGATCGGGAACTATAGCGATGACATTTTTGGGGCTCACCACAAAAATCACTGTTGAATCCTGGTTTTAATGAAAGGTCGTAATTAACAGCAGGTTGTTTTGACTGAAACCAGACGAGATTCCATCTGTGACTCCCAAGACTGTGGTTGTCTAGGCCGGGGTTCTCCAACTCATGCTCTGGGAGAGCTAAAGGGTGTGTGCAGGCTTTTGTTCCAGCCCAGCAGTAACACATCTTAACCCGCTAATCGTGGTACAGATTGAAGGAGGCAACGGTTAGGTGATTATTTGATGGTTAGTGCTGGGCTGGAATAAAAACCGGGGCTTTGTCTCTGTCACCTGCACCGCCATCTCGATGACCATCGTCAGCTTCTTGATGCCGATCCACACCGCCTGGCTCTTCACAGCCTTGGCAATGGCTGCCCGCTCTTTCTCCTGGAAACTCCCCAGCATCTACAGCAGACACAGAAGCAGTTTAAAAGCTCACGCAACAAATCCATCACTACTTATCACAACTTTAAAACCGGAGAGCGAGGAACATCCATTTCTGTGTCTGTGTGAGTGTGTGTGTCTGTGTGTGTGTCTGTGTGTCTACCTCCAGGGCTTCAACCAGCTGCTCTCCTCTAGAGATGTTGGGGATGTGGATGGTGGTACTGAAGGCGTCCAGCATCTCCATCTCCTGCAGCACGTCCTTCCTGCTGGTGGTGCCAATGATCAGCAGCTTACGGCCCTGTGTGTGTGTGTGTGTGTGTGGGCACACACATGATGGAGAAGGAAATTAAGCTCAGTGCCAGACAGGGCATCCTGTACCATATCATATACGGAAGTGTATCAAACACATTTCAAAACGGCTTGCTTCACATCATCAACATCAATGGGTGTAGGGACATTTGTCTGGAAAAGGTGGGGTCCCTACTGCCTAATATGAGCCTTGTGGATTTTTATCGACCTTTTGTATTTTTATCAAGCTTGATTCTGGTCAGTCTGTCAGTCTCTCCACCTCTACATAGCTGCTTAAGTCTAGGTGACTCTGAATCAGGAAAGTGGATAGTTTCTTTCCCCAGAGGCCCTAGTCGCTCGTTCAGGGCCAGAGGAGAGGAGGATTATGGGCTGCCCCCCCCCCCATTGTGCGGAGGGGGTGTGCCCATGCATGCAGATGAGGTACCACACAGGCGGCGGTGCTGCCAGGTTGTCCCCCCACCCCCGGCTCTCTCACAGAGCCCATTCTCTTCTGTTGTCCCCCCCCCCTCGAGGCAGGCCTCCCCTGGCCTCACCCGGGCCGGGCACCCCGCTGGGCCTGGAGCTTCACAAGCCTGGAGAAGCAGCCCCGGCTCCCATTCACACCCAGCACAACAGCCTGCCTAGACCAATACATTATCATACTCATTGACAAACGTTCACAGCTGAACGTAGGCCTACAGCCTTAAATGTGGTAGCTCCTGCACACAGAAACACAGGGGTAAAGATGTATACTGTCCCACAACTAGGATACACTTTGATTCACTCTGCATGTAAATTACTTGCATTACTGGGGGCATCAGTACGATCTGCTGACATCTGTCTGTCACTGGCAAAATAACGACTAGAGCATACACAGAAACATTTAAATGCTAAGACTAAACACACACACACACTCTCTCAAGTGCCAAAGTTCATAGAATACTGACTTTGGGAGGGGGTTTCTTGAGGAGAACCAGCAGAGCTTGAAGGACCAGGTTTGAGAAACGAGGGCCAATCGGGACATAGTCTGAGAACAAGGACACCAAAACACAAAGAGAGAACGAGAATTTCGAATAAATATTCCAACCTCGTGATTCAATGATCTGTGGACTTTTACTATCAAAGTGATGCTTGGGTGGAAAATATAAGAGCATGGTTTTCCAACACATGGTTCTTTAAGAAGGTCTGTATCCTAAGCAAACTGCCCAGTGTTTACTGTATGTTACAACCCTGAACTTCGGATACTTAAAAAAAGAAACGAAAAGGAGAACAGTGTAACCACAATGCAAGCAGGACCTTACCCAGCAAGCGTTCAATGTCGTCCACCACTACACAGCTCAGCTGGGACTTGTAGGCATCTTCAAATATCTGGAACAAAGAGGGTTAAGGGTGGTAAAGACACAGGTACTGACACAGGTATGTGTGTGTGTGAAACCCTTTCCTCACCTTTTTGATGGCCTGGCACTTAGCGATTTCGGAGTGACCGATCATCTTGTCAGGAGAACAGATCTTTATAAAGGGAAACTGGGATTCCTCTGCAATCTTAGCAGCTAGGGCCGTCTTTCCACTGTTGGGGGGACCTAGGAGAGAGAGAAAACAGGATACTATATATACCACTATCCTGTATTTTGAACCAAAGGAAGTCTTAATGATAATATGATTATTAGAATAAATATGTGCATTTATCAGTATGCTTAAATATATCTTTCAGCTCTTATAATGCCAAACATTGGAAAATGTATTTTTTATATATCTTCATTTTATCATCTTCATGCTGGTGTCCCTTTTAGCAGTAAAGGGGTAAAAAATAGATACTATAGATGTGTTACAATGTTCTATAGTATATTCTCTAGATGTGTTACAATGTTCTATAGTATATTCTCTAGATGTGTTACAATGTTCTATAGTATATTCTCTAGATGTGTTACAATGTTCTATAGTATATTCTCTAGATGTGTTACAATGTTCCATAGTATATTCTCTAGATGTGTTACAATGTTCTATAGTATATTCTCTAGATGTGTTACAATGTTCTATAGTATATTCTCTAGATGTGTTACAATGTTCTATAGTATATTCTCTAGATGTTACAATGTTCTATAGTATATTCTCTAGATGTGTTACAATGTTCTATAGTATATTCTCTAGATGTTACAATGTTCTATAGTATATTCTCTAGATGTTACAATGTTCTATAGTAAATTCTCTAGATGTTACAATGTTCTATAGTATATTCTATAGATGTTACAATGTTCTATAGTAAATTCTCTAGATGTGTTACAATGTTCTATAGTATATTCTCTAGATGTGACAATGTTCTATAGTATATTCTCTAGATGTGTTACAATGTTCTATAGTATATTCTCTAGATGTTACAATGTTCTATAGTATATTCTCTAGATGTTACAATGTTCTATAGTATATTCTCTAGATGTGTTACAATGTTCTATAGTATATTCTCTAGATGTGTTACAATGTTCTATAGTATATTCTATAGATGTTACAATGTTCTATAGTATATTCTATAGATGTGTTACAATGGTTTATAGATGTGTTACAATGTTCTATAGTATATTCTATAGATGTGTTACAATGGTCTATAGATGTGTTACAATGTTATATAGATGTGTTACAATGTTATATAGTATATTCTATAGATGTGTTACAATGTTATATAGCATATTCTATAGATATACTATAGAACATTGTAACAGTTGGTGTCATTGTTTTTCTTACATGCACTGACTTTGCTCAGAGCTGCTTTGCTGAGGGAAATTTGAACTACTATGTAAGATGCTGTGAGATGCTCCCGTGTGGCGCAGTGGTCTAAGGTGTCACTACAGACCCTGGTTCTATCCCGGGCTGTATGACAACCAGACGCGATCGGGAGTCCCATAGAGCAGTGCACAATTGGCTACGCGTCATCCAGGTTAGGAGAGGGTTTTCCCGGGGTAGGCCGTCTTTGTAAATAAGAATTTGTTCTTAACTGAATTGCCTAGTTAAATAAAGTTTAAATAAAATGTGCTTGTTGTACCTAGCTACCTTAAGATAAATGCACTAACTGTAAGTCGATCTGGATAAAATTGTCTGCTAACTGATTCAAATGTAAAAGTGTGTGTGTGTGTGTGTGTGTGACCTTCCAGGAGCACAGACACCAGCGGTGTACGGTCGCTGTTCTTAGTCTGCTGCACCAGCAGCTCCCCATCATCCAGCACAGCAGTCACAGGGTCACCCCACTTTATGATGCCATTCATGATGTAGCTGGCATAGTCCTCAGAGTTGGTACCAAACGCCTGGCCATTGGAGAGAGAGAGAGAGAGTCAGATCCACTAAACCAGGGATCCCAAATAGGCAGCTCGCTGGCCAAATTCAGCCTGCGGGGGATTTTATTTGGCCCCCCAAGTTTTTTTTCACAAAAACAATCGTTCTTGAATATTAAGACCAGGACATGAGCTCAAAGTGATTTTAATGAAGGAAAATTGTTCCCAAGTATTCCCACACATAAATAGAGAGGCATATGTGATCGCTTCCAAATGTAATCAAGATTTGAAAAGATTCTGTTTTTGTCAAATACTATATCTGTTTGGGGTTACTGCGTTCAATTTGCAGTGTACAAATGATTTATAACTATGTTCCGGCCAACCGACCGACCATGCACTCAAAGAAAAATTGGCCCACGGCTGAATGTAACTGGGGACCCTTGCACTTAACCATCCATAGCCTGAAAGGGTCCCTTATTAAAATCACTTCTTAAAAATATCTCAAAATGATTTTTAAAAAAAAATCTAATTCCCTGCGTATAGTGGACACTGCCATCAACTACAAGTGGATGATGACATTTTTGTAAGTCCAAATGTTGAGGGGGACTTTTGGTTGTAGGCAATGGTAAAGAGAGGGGTCTGGAGAAAGGTAAAGAGATGGAGGACGGAAGGGGTCTACTCACAGGTTTGATGTCGTTGTCCAGCGAGGCCAGGAAGTCATCTCTGTGGACCTGCAGATTCACAGCCTTCTCCAGGTCCACCTCCACGGTGGCACTGGCCTGCAGGGGGACAGAGGGATGTTATTAGGATGGTCCAATACAGACGGTTAATAGATGTTCAACTAACTATCAACAAACTGTTCGACTAACTTTAATGCTAAACCCTGACACTAGATTAATTAGACAAAATGTGGACAAAATGTTCAAGCTAATCATTGATAGTATCTACCTTTATTTAGTCCTGTAATGATGACAAGCTAATAGTGACTTTTAGGTCTTACTGATTTAACACACACACACGCACGCGGCCAGATTAAGCGAGGTGGTAGTCTGTTAAGTGGTCTGCCCCCCCCCACCACACTCCTGGACCATATTAGAGGGTGATGACATGGACAGACAAGGGCTTACACAGGTGGAATGGCTGGAGTGCTCCCTCCCCTCTGTCTCTCTCTGTCCTTATCACTCGTTTTCTCCCTCCCTCCCAGACGAGAGTTGTCTGACCTTTCCGCTCTGAGGGAGCACTTTGTCTCATGACTGATTGTGAAATAACTACGAGACCTACAGCCCCTTAACGCATAAAGATGGTCAGTTGTAGAGTTGATGTTGAAGAGGAGAGAAAAACGCCCTCTATCTTGGCCAGGGCTGCCCAACCCTCTTTCTGGAGATCTAACGTCCTGTAGGTTTTCAGTCTAACCCTAACTTAATATATCTGAAATGGCTACTTAAGGTCTTGGCGAGCAGCCAATAACTAGAACCAGATGTGCTAAATCAGGGTTGGACTGAAAAACCTTCAGGATGTTAGCTCTCCAACCAAGAGGGTTGATCTAGGCTAATGAAAATGGCCACCTGTGTGTGATATTGACCTTGATGTGTCGGTTCATGGCAGTGGACTGGGCAGCTCTGACCAGCCCCTCCAGCTCGGCTCCGCTGTAATTCTTGGTCTCAGCGGCCAGCTCGCTGACGTCCACGTCGCTGCCCAGCAGGTTGAACTGACGCATTTTAGCCGTGTGGATGTTGAGGATCTGGACACGCCCCTTCTCATCAGGCAAACCTGGGGGAGGAAGCACGAGGGGAAACGTCTTGTATATATCTGTGTTTTTTTACCGCGTAACTGCATACTGTACAAGAGATGGACCTGGAACAGTAGAAATGTCTGGGTGTTGTTTTGTTGGTTGTCGGGTAAAAAAGGTACAACATCTATGAATAACAATGTCTTTCTCAGAAGAAAAGAAACTACCTGAAAACAAACTAAAACCGGAATACAGTAAACTAACAAAAATTAAGCAAGGTCTTTGGTTAGGGTGGATGCTTTGTGGTGTACTACGTTGTGCTTTCTTACCGATCTCCATTTTGACTTCCAACCTGCCTGGTCTCAACAAGGCCTCGTCTATCAGGTCCGGCCTGTTGGTCATTCCTTAGAGGCACAGAGGGAGAGATAGATAGAGGGAGAAGGAGGATAAGATAGAAGAAGAGGGCAAGAAAGGCATAGCTCAGGCATAGCTCAGATAATCCCGCTCATCTTCTCAGACCACAACTCGACCGGTCAGTCAAGCAGACTGTGGCCCTACTACATACTGTTTTAGAAAGTACTGTTTAGTAAAAACGTAAGCAGTAAGCAACAAATATCAACATACTACTCAACCATACTGATAAGGCGTCATCTAACACGCAATCATGCTTGTTGCGCTCCATTAATTCATTTTTGTAGTGTCCCCTATTCTGTCCCCTATTGATTAATTGATCTTATAAACTGGTTGGTTCGAGTCCAGAATGCTTATTGGTTGACAGCCGTGGTACAGTATATCAGACCATATACCACAGGTATGACAAAACATTTATTTTTACAGCTCTAATTACGTTGGTAACCAGTTTAAAAATCGCAATAAGGCACCTCGGGGGGTGTGGTATACGGCCAATATACCACAGCTATGGAATGTAGCCAGGAAATGTGCGTTGCGTTGTGCTTTAGAACAGCCCTTAGTCATGGTATTTTGGCCATATACCGCACCCCCTTAGGCCTTAATCATACTAAACAAAAGATAAATAACTTTGATTTTTCAAAACGAATCCAAGTGGTTAGTCTTATTGCAACTGTTACAGAGATGGTTGTTCCAGTTTCGATGGTTGAGGTAGTCTTGTTTGACAAGCTCTTCACCATAGCAGTCGCTCTGAATGCAGGTTGTCGGTGATAAAAAAGTTCAAATTGTTGAATATCCTCCCTCTGGCTGGATTCCAATAGGAATTACAAATCATTTCACTAGCCAGCATATTGTGACTTGCAGATCTGATATGGCCCATGAGCCAGGATCATCAGATCACAATGTAAGACTTCAGTGTTTTGTTAGACTTCAGTGCGGCTTTTGGCTTTATGGATCATAGTTGCTGCTGGAAAAACGTGTGTTATGGCTTTACGCCCCCTGCTATATTGTGGATAAAGAGGTACCCATTTAACAGAACACAGAGCGTGTCCTTTAATGGAAGCGTCTCCAACATATCCCGGTAAAATCACGAATTCTCCAGGGCGGCTGTCTAGGCCCCTTACTTTTTCAATCTTTACTAACGAGTAAAGCCAGTGTGTCTATGTATGCGGATGACTCAACACTATACGTGGCAGCTACTACAGCGACTGAAATGACTGCAACACTTAAAGAGATGCAGTTAGTTTCAGATTGGGTGGCAAAGAATAAGTTAGTCCTAAATATTTCTAAAACTAAAAGCATTGTATTTGGGACAAATCATTCACTAAACCCTAAACCTCAACTAAATCTTGTAATAAATAATGTGGAAATTGAGCAAGTTGAGGTGACTAAACTGCTTGGACTAACCCTGGACTGTAAACTGTCATGGTCAAAATATATTGATACAACAGTAGCTAAGATGGGGAGAAGTCTGTCCATAATAAAGCACTGCTCTACCTTCTTAACAACACTGTCAACAAGACAGGTCCTACAGGTCCTTTTGTCACACCTGGACTAACATTCAGTTGTGTGGTCAGGTGCCACAAAAAGGGACTTAATAAAATTGCAATTGGCTCAGAACAGGGCAGCACGGCTGGCCCTTGGATTTACACAGAGAGCTAACAGGAATAATATGAATGTCAATCTCTCCTGGCTCAAAGTGGAGGAGAGATTGACTTCATCACTACTTGTATTTATGAGAGGTATTGACATGTTGAATGTCACCCATGCATACCCTACAAGACATGCCACAAGAGGTCTCTTCGCAGTCCCCAAGTCCAGAACAGACTATGGGAGGCGCACAGTACTACACAGAGCCATGACTACACAGAGCCATGACTACATGGACATCAAGTAACTGATGAAAGCAGTAAAATTATATAAAAGAAAATGATACAAATACACCTTATGGTGGGGACAGCGGGGACTGTGAAGCAACACAAACATAGGCACAGACACATGTGTCCACACACACACAATAACATATGCACTATACACACACATAGATGTTGTATTGGAGATATGTGGTAGTGGTGGAGTTGGAGCCTAAGGGCACACAGTGTTGTGAAAACTGAGAACATATTGTAATGTTTTTAAAATTGTATAACTGCCGTAATTTTGCTAGACCACAGGAAGAGTAGCTGCTGCTTTGGCAATGGGGGATCCATAATAAATACAAATACAAATGTTAGGGAAGAACTAGGCCATAACTAAAGGCCTTATGAAATGTCTAATATATGGTCATAAATGTTTTACTTTTAATTCAAACACATTCACTTGAAGGTTTCAGGACTATATGTTTTTGACTGCAAAAACCATGCCTCCGTCACTAACACACACATACATGGGTCGGTATCTCTAACATCGACTTGAAAGGCATGCTGGGAAATATGTAAATGAGGCTCTACATCCTACAATGTTAAAACATCCCAAAATATTACTTTAACACAACTAAGTGTTCTTTTAAAGATAACTTTAACTTTTTGGGCGACCTGACAAAATCCCATTAGAAATGTGTATTATAGCTTTGCCATTCTCATTGAAAGCAAGTCTAATAAGTGGTTGATCTGTTCTATGTGCGCTATTTCTACATTTCCCATTTTAAAGTTTAGTTTTTGGGTCTTTTACTTTCAGGTTTGTATACCAGTTTCAAACAGCTGAAAATACAATATTTCTGGTTATGGATAATATATAGCAGTTAAGATGGTACAAAGATTCTCTACACTATTGCTTGTTTTGGTACATAAACTGAAATTAGGCAAACTATTAGAATTTTTGCAACAAGGAAATGGCGAAGAAAATTCTGCATAGTGCATCTTTAAGTCGGAATTTGCAACACCCACAGTGTTAGTGATCAAACACTCTTAGGGTGTTAGTTTATCAACACTTTGAAAAGTGTTGGTTTAACACTATTTAAGGGGCTCACATACACACACTAAGAAGTGTTAAATTTAACACTGTGGGTGTTAAAATTCTGATCTCAAATTTGCTGTGTATTTATAAGTATTTGGACACGGCCTGTGTGTGTGTGTGTGTGTGTGTGTGTGTGTGTGTGTGTGTGTACACATTTGCGTACACTACCGGTCATAAGTTGTAGAACATATGGAATAGTGCTTAAAAAATAAATAATCAAAATCGATTTTATATTTGAGATTCTTCAAGTAGCCACCCTTTGCCTTGATGACAGCTTTGCACACTCTTGCCTTCTCTCAACCAGCATCACCTGGAATGCTTTTCCAACAGTCTTGAAAGAGTTCCCACATGCTGAGCACTTGTTGGCTGCTTTTCCTTCACTCTGCGGTCAGACTCATCCCAAACCATCTCAATTTGGTTGAGGGCAGGGGATTGTGGAGGCCAGGTCATCTGATGCAGCACTCCATCACTCTCCTTCTTGGTCAAATAGCCCTTACACAGCCTGGAGGTGTGTTGGGTCATTGTCCTGTTGAAAAACAAATGATAGTCCCACTAAGCCCAAACCTGATGGGATGGTATATCACTGCAGAATGCTGTGGTAG
Organism: Oncorhynchus tshawytscha; assembly: GCF_018296145.1. Lineage (NCBI taxonomy): Eukaryota > Metazoa > Chordata > Actinopteri > Salmoniformes > Salmonidae > Oncorhynchus > Oncorhynchus tshawytscha. The sequence goes on along the minus strand of NC_056452.1, from coordinate 16,071,692 downwards.
CCATGCTGGTTCTAAATAAATTACAGACAGTGGCACCAGAAAAGCACCCCCACATCATAACACCTCCTCCTCCATGCTTTACGGTGGGAAATACACATGCGTTCACCCACACCGCGTCTCACAAAGACACAGCAGTTGAAACCAAAAATATCCAATTTGGACTCAAGACCAAAGGACAGATTTCCACCAGTCTAAAGTCCATTGCTCCTGTTTCTTGGTCCAAGCAAGTCTCTTATATTCTTATTGGTGTCCTTTAGTAGTGGATTCTTTGCAGCAATTCGACTATGAAGACCTGATTCACACAGTTGATGTTGAGATGTGTCTGTTACTTGCACTTTGTGAAGCATTTATTTGGGCTGCAATTTCTGAGGCTGGTAACTAATGAACTTATCCACTGCAGCAGAGGTAACTTTGGGTCTTCCTTTCCTGTGACGGTCCTCGTTAGAGCCAGTTTCATCATAGCACATGATTGTTTTTGCAACTGCACTTGAAGAAACGTTCAAAGTTCTTGAAATGTTTTGTATTGACTAACCTTCATGTCTTAAAGTAATGATGGACTGTTGTTTCTCTTTGCTTATTTGAGCTGTTCTTGCCCTAATATGGACGTGGTCTTTTACCGAATAGGGCTACCTTCTGTATACCACCCCTACCTTGCCACAACACAACTGACTGGCTCAAACGCATTAAGGAAAGAAATTCCATAAATTAACTTTTAACAAGTCACACCTGTTAATTGAAATGCATTCTACGTGACTACCTCATGAAGCTGGATAAGAGAATGGCAAGAGTGTGCAAAGCTGCCATCAAGGCAAAGGGTGGCTATTTGAAGAATCTCAAATAAAATATAGATATATTTTTTTTTTTTTGTGAATTTGTTTTACCCCTTTTTCTTCCCAATTTCGTGGTATCCAATTGTTAGTAGCAACTATCTTGTCTCATCGCTACAACTCCCGTACGGGCTCGAGAGAGACGAAGGTTGAAAGTCATGCGTCCTCCGATACACAACCCAACCAAGCCGCACTGCTTCTTAACACAGCACGCATCCAACCCGGAAGCCAGCCGCACCAATGTGTCAGAGGAAACACTGTGCACCTGGCAACCTTGGTTAGCGTGCACTGCACCCGGCCCGCCACAGGAGTCACTGGTGCACTTTGAGACAAGGATATCCCTACCGGCCAAACCCTCCCTAACACGGACGACGCTGGGCCAAATGTGCGTCGCCCCACGGACCTCCCGGTCGCGGCCGGTTACGACAGAGCCATGGCGCGATCCCAGTGTCTCTGGTGGCACAGCTGGTGCTGCAGTACAGCGCCGTTAATCACTGCCCCACCCGGGAGGCCATAATAAAATATATTTTGATTTGTTTAACACTTTTTTTAGTTACTAAATGATTCCATGTGTTGTTTCATAGTTTTGATGTCTTCACTATTATTCTACAATGTAGAAAATAGTAAAAAATAAAGAAAAGCCCTGGAATGAGTAGGTGTGTCCAAACTTTTGACTGGTACTGTATGTGTGTCTGTGTTTCTGTGCGCACGTATGAATATGCGCATGTATGTGTGGTTTACCTATGACCAGGATGTTGTTGAGCTGCTCTACTCCGTCTATCTTGGAGAGCAGCTGGTTGACAACCGTGTCGTGGACACCTGTGCTGCCTGCCATGCTGCCACGTTGCTTACAGATGGCATCGATCTCGTCAAAGATGATGATGTGCAGCCCACTGTTGGCGCCCAGCTGTGGAAGGAGAGAGATATGGGTGAATGAAGCAGGAGGAAGGATGCTGTGGTCACACAGGCAATGCAGTGCTAACTTAGGAGAGTATGTAGACTGTCTACCACTCGCAGCCATGGCTGTTCTGGGCTAAATTCTCCTTGGTGCGACAAGAGTGAAATCTAATACCTTTCAAAGCCTCCTCATCCTCCCTCTGCTCTGCCATGGAGGGACAAAGTCCGCACAAACAGAGAAAGAGAAAGAGAGAAAGAGAGAGTTTGTGTGAGGGAGAGACCGAGAGAGACCGAGAGAATGCGAGAGAATGCGAGAGAGAGAAAGAGAGAGAGCGAGGTGAGAGAGACTGAAAGCAAGAGATAGAGAGAGCGGGGTGGGGGTTTATCTGTCCATCTCTGGCCCTGTCAGTCTCCAGACGTAGCATTTAAAGCAGGTGTGGAGCTGGGCTTATTGTGGGCTAGGTGAGAGAGGGGGACAGAGAGGGGGGCAGAGATAACCCAGCAACTCATTAGGTGGCGAGGAGTGAGGCCGTCACTGTCACACCGGCGTCACCATGGGGGCTCAATACACAACTGTCCCCGAGTATGGAGAAACCCACGGACTTTTCCACCGTTATTATTACTAATATGCCTCTTTAAAGGGCAAATCAATCTTCTGCAGGAGAAATTAGCTTCTCCGTGAGGATTTGTGTGATGCTTATCTGTGTTTCGTGGAGTAGGCTGCATATTGGCCTCAGGATAAGGAATCCATTTAGTATGACATCTATTTGATTGACTTGTTATCAGGTATGTTGTGCTTGATAACCACATGAGTAATTGCAGTGAAGGTACTGGGTGGATTTAATGACATACACAATTGATTTACTGGTGTGTGTGTGTGTGTACGCATCTTACTGAGTTTTTATCTATGTCACATAGTGTTTATGATTTTTCCCTCCCACCCTCTTCTGCTCGTCCTCTGCGTCGGCGAACAGCTTCCTGATGTTTGCCTCAGACTCTCCCACGTACTTATTGAGGATCTCAGGGCCGTTGACCACCTTGGGCTCGCGGGCGTTCAGCATCTTCCCAATCTGCCTGGCCATCAGAGTCTTACCACAGCCAGGAGGCCCGAACAACAGGATGCCCTTCACATGCTTACAGCCTGACAGGGAGGGACACAGACAAAAACGTTAAAAGAAACACATCAGACTTGGTGTGAATGGTTTGTGTGTGTCACAATCGTATCAGCCTCGGTGTGAATGGTTTGTGTGTGTCACAATCGTATCAGAGTCGGTGTGAATGGTTTGTGTGAGTCACAATCGTATCAAAGTCGGTGTGAATGGTTTGTGTGAGTCACAATAGTATCAGAGTCGGTGTGAATGGGTGAGTTAGTATCAGAGTCGGTGTGAATGGTTTGTGAGTCACAATAGTATCAAAGTTGGTGTGAGTCACAATAGTATCAGAGTCGGTGTGAATGGTTTGTGTGAGTCACAAGTCAAACAATAGTATCAGAGTCGGTGTGAATGGTTTGTGTGAGTCACAATAGTATCAAAGTCGGTGTGAATGTTTTGTGTGAGTGAATGGTTGGTTTGTGTGAGTCACAATAGTATCAAAGTCGGTGTGAATGGTTTGTGTGAGTCACAATCGTATCAGAGTCGGTGTGAATGGTTTGTGTGAGTCACAATAGTATCAAAGTCGGTGTGAATGGTTTGTGTGAGTCACAATCGTATCAGAGTCGGTGTGAATGGTTTGTGTGAGTCACAATCGTATCAGAGTCGGTGTGAATGGTTTGTGTGAGTCACAATAGTATCAAAGTCGGTGTGAATGGTTTGTGTGAGTCACAATAGTATCAAAGTTGGTGGGGAAAGTCCTTAGGCCTCTTTAGCACTCTATGCTTCCATTGGCTGTTTCTCCAATGCACTGTGTTTGAGGTGACTTTTGCTTTAAAGTCATTGTCCGATCTCATCCCTGATTCATATGTCACATCCAGATATGAAACATTCCCAAGGTATTTAAAGTTCACAAGTTCAATTTGTGAGAATGAGCAGGAAAAAACTGATGAATCAGCTAGATTTACTGTATTTACTGCTATGATTCACTACAAGTTGACTCTGTGGTGTGTTTCTTATAAAGATCAAGTCTTGTGATTAGACCCAACCAATTTGGAGCAGTTTTGGGTCTAGACTGAAACCCAGACTGCATTGGTCCTAGTAGCTTTTTGCACCTGTTTAGTGACATTTGCTCCAGACTCATCGAGGGGCCAGAGATAGACATCGCCCCTGTCATTTATACGTGCTGAAGGGGAGACAGACAGGGGTAGTGAGGAGGGCTCCAGGTAAACCATTATAGTGTGTGTGTGTGTGTGTGTGTGATCCCTTGCTGTCTTCCTGACTTTTGCGGGAGTGTGAGGAGACATGGAGAGAGTGAGAGCCCCACCAAACACACACCTCCCCCCTATGATCATCTCTCTCAGCACCTGCGCTCCCTGACACTCCCCAATTACACCCTCACCTTTAGACTCTCCTCTATCAGGGCTCGCCATCTCATTAGACCAGCCAGCTGGCCACAGCCAGGGGCCAACTCTTGCACCCCATAGCACCCAGCCGCCCTGCTTAAGGTCATCTCTCGCACTCACACTGGACGCCACGAGGCTAGGACTGGGGCTCTCTCTCTGTGTGTGTGTGTGTGTGTATGACGCAGAAGAGCACCTGACTTGCTTTCACTATGAACCATTCTTTAGTGATGGGAATCAGCATCGTAATCTGAGACATGTCAAACAACTATTTACCAGTGCATGCAAGGATTATTCCGTGGGGGATGGATGCCTGCGTCATAACTGACAGACGACTGACGAATGAGAGAAGCATCTCGAGAGGACACTACATTGTCTGTCCAATAATGGACCTTGGGCCTAACCGAGTGAGTGAGACAATTTATTTTTCAAATAACTAGTTTACCGGTAGTCTAGTGTTCAGTAGTGTTGTCAAACAAAGAGAAAAGTCTGAAACTACATTGTCAGTCCAATAATAGTATCCCCATTCGGTCCACTTCTTTGAGACTGTGTCACAATGTGCAGTAGTATTGGTCTGAAAACCAATGCCATCAGAACACAGAGAGTCTTATTCATATCATGGTGTTTCATCCAGAGACCGATTGTGTGATTTGGTTTGGCAGGCTGTCCTGCCTCCCCTCCCCTCACAGTGGCTAATGGTTCAGTCTGTCTGACGTTAGGCTGGAACACAGGCTCACTGGGACCTTGAAAAGTGGTTAGCGGGGGGATGCGGTGAGAGAAAAATACACAGAGAGCTATAAAAAGTACAAGTAAGAGAGCGAGAAACTGAGTGTGCAAGAGAACAGGCATGTGTGAAAATAAGACTGAATACAATGGATTGAGTGAAAGTCAAGAAAGAGAAACTGCTGTTGAGAAAGAAAGATCTGGAGGACGAGAAAGACCAACAGAGACAGAGAGGAGCTCACCCATCTGCTCCACGATGTCTGGAGGAAAGACTCGAGAGGCGAAGGCCCTACGGAAGATATCAGAGAACTCCTTGTCCAGGCCACCGATGCCCATGCGCTCAAAGTTCCAGTCTGGGTTGATGATGGACTGACGAGACTCTCTGGTCTTCGCTTTCCCTTGATTTTCAGAAAGGCAAACACACAAAAAGGGTTACATACTTTGTTAACCTCAGGTTCTCATCTATTTAACATTTTCTTCTTTATTAGTGTTTTGTATGTGTGTAAACCGAGCACCAGTGGCAGCTCATAGATGGGGAATGGTGCAAAAGCTTTTAATGTATTAACTAAATAGTCCATCAAAGACATAACGAAGAACATGTACTCTACATGCCACTGAATGAATGACACTTTCCTCTCTAGGAAACTTTCGCCATCTCAATTTCATCACTCAAAACAACTGAAAGCAAGGAGAGGATAGCCAAACATAAAATGTGGACAGGGTGCCCCCTTGGGGTCGTATTGGGTTACAACAAGCACATGCCACAAACGGATAAAGTCAGTCAGGGTGGTTTAGTGAGGCCGAGTGTCACTTAGCTTAGCCTTGTAAACACATCCACTTTGGTTCATTATGGAAATATCAAGCCTAATTTGTTTACATCTTAATATCCCAGGTCTATTACGCTTTGAGCGGACCGACTTGTCAGATATACACAACCCTGATTTATAAATACCGTAACGGAGTGAGACTAAATACATTTGCTGTAGTCACTTAATACAAGACAGCGTTTTCCACGAGAGCAAGCCGAGGATGACACTTACCAATGAGGGTAAGAGAGGAGCTCTCTGCCTTCTCGAAAACCACCTGGCTGTTGCCCAGCAACAAGCCAATGTCAATCTGTAAAGACCATGGAGATAGAAGACAGTTAGGAGTGGACAGAGAATTCCACACGTTTTCTATGAGAATTTACTTTACTAACTAGCTAGCACCTTCGGTGTGGCTTACATCACCATGTTGTATACACAATAACTACTGTATAGCTAGTGTAACTATAATAAACTCAGGAAAAAAAGAAACGTCCTTTTTTAGGATTCTGTCTTTCAAAGATAATTGGTAAAAATCCAAATAACTTCACAGATCTTCATTGTAAGGGTTTAAACACTGTTTCCCATGCTTGTTCAATGAACCATAATCAGTTAATGAACATGCACCTGTGGAACGGCCGTTAAGACACTAACAGCTTACAGACGGTAGGCAGTTAAGGTCACAGTTATGAAAACATAGGACACTAAAGAGGCCTTTCTACGGACTCTGAAAAACACCAAAAGAAAGATGCCCAGGGTCCCTGCTCATCTGCGTGAACGTGCCTTAGGCATGCTGCAAGGAGGCATGAGGACTGAAGATGTGGCCAGGGCAATAAATTGCAATGTCCGTATTGTGAGACGTCTAAGACAGTGCTACAGGGAGACAGGGCGGACAGCTGATCGTCCTCGCAGTGGCAGACCACGTGTAACACAGGATCGGTACATCCGAACATCACACCTGTGGGACAGGTACAGAATGACAACAACTGCCTTACACCAGGAACGCACAATCCCTGCATCTGTGCTCAGACTGTCTGAAATAGGCTGAGAGAGGCTGGACTGAGGGCTTGTAGGCCTGTTGTAAGGCAGGTCCTCACCAGACATCACTGGCAACAACCTACCGTCGCTGGACCAGACAGGACTGACAAAAAGTGCTCTTCACTGACGAGTCGCGATTTTGTCTCACCAGGGGTGATGGTCGGATTCACGTTTATCGTCGAAGGAATGAGTGTTACACTGAGGCCTGTACTCTGGTGTGGGATCCGTCATGGTCTGGGGCGGTGTGTCACAGCATCATCGGATTGAGCTTGTCGTCATTGCAGGCAATCTCAATGCTTTGCGTTACAGGGAAGACATCCTCCTCCCTCATGTGGTACCCATCCTGCAGGCTCATCCTGACATGACCCTCCAGCATGACAATACTGCTCGTTCTGTGCGTGATTTCCTGCAAGACAGGAATGTCAGTGTTCTGCCATGGCAAAGAACCCAGATCTCAATCCCATTGAGCACGTCTGGGACCTGTTGGATCGGAGGGTGAGGGCTAGGGCCATTCCCCCCAGAAATGTCCGGGACCTTGCAGGTGCCTTGGTGGAAGAGTGGGGTAACATCTCACCGCAGGAACTGGCAAATCTGGTGCAGTCCATGAGGAGGAGATGCACTGCATTACTTAATGCAGCTGGTGGCCACACCAGATACTGACTGTTACTTTTGATTTTGAACCCCCCACCTTTGTTCAGTGACCATTATTCAATTTGTTAGTCACATGACTGTGGAATGTCTGTTGTTGAATCTTGTTATGTTCATACAAATATTTACATGTTAAGCTTGCTGAAAATAAACACAGTTGACAGTGAGAGGATTTTTCTGTTTTTTGCTGAGTTTCTAAGTAGTTATGATTAGTTATGGTGTATGAATAGTCCTATGTAATGTAACATGGAATGGTGCTAATCTGACTAATAAAGGTCATGAGAGGGTTGATGCTGGAGGTACATGTACATTGTGCTTCTTCCCAGAGCCTGCATTTCCCTTGAGGATGCTGGGGTCCATGGCCTCGATGTCCTTTATCAGCAGGCCAAATAGCTTCTCACAGAAACTAAACACCAGCTATATAGACAGAGAGAAACAGGATGAAAAGTGGACAATATGTCATAAGAATGTAAAGCATAACAGCATGTGAACAAATACAAACCATAGCAAATTGTCACAACGTAAGTACACCATTCTCAAAGGTTCTTGCACGCCGTCAATGAGTATTTGGATAATCTAATCGATGGGGATAAACAGGATTTGTTAAGGATCGCCTTGCATCAGACGATGGAAGTTGACTATTGCATGTGATACATTTTGCTCCAGAATGAAATGATTCCCCTGACATCTTACCATTAGATGCAGAAAAAGCCTGTGATAGGTTAAAATGGGAGTACCTACAGATCGCACTAGGTCATCTGGGCTTGTGTGCTAAATATATCAATCTGATTTTGTACGCCAACTCTTGCGCAATGGTGATTACCGGCACTAACTGCTCCTCCTTCTGTCCCCATCTCTAGAGCTTCTGTCCCCATCTCTAGAGCTTCTGTCCCCATCTCTAGAGCTTCTGTCCCCATCTCTAGAGTTTCTGTCCCCATCTCTAGAGCTTCTGTCCCCATCCCTAGAGCTTCTGTCCTCATCCCTAGAGCTTCTGTCCTCATCCCTAGAGCTTCTGTCCCCATCTCTAGAGCTTCTGTCCCCATCTCTAGAGCTTCTGTCCCCATCTCTAGAGCTTCTGTCCTCATCTCTAGAGCTTCTGTCCTCATCTCTAGAGCTTCTGTCCCCATCTCTAGAGCTTCTGTCCCCATCTCTAGAGCTTCTGTCCCCATCTCTAGAGCTTCTGTCCCCATCCCTAGAGCTTCTGTCCCCATCTCTAGAGCTTCTGTCCCCATCTCTAGAGCTTCTGTCCCCATCTCTAGAGCTTCTGTCCCCATCTCTTCGTTGCTTCTCATTCTCTCACTTCAGCCTCTTGCCCGAGCCGTACGGCAACCCAATGCCATAGAACCAATTATCATTAATGTCTCTTCCCATTTTATCTCGCTGTATGCAGATGATGTCCTCTTGTTTTAAACAACATTTTTATTGAGTACATTTAGTAGCTTCTCGGGATAGAAAATTAACTGGCTAAAGTCTGGACTGTTGTCCCTTAACAATTCTAATGACTCTGTAATAGCTGGTATACCTTATGTTGAAGACCTTAGATATCTGGGCATTGACATTTACAAGAGTCTGGAAGTGATTGTGACAAAGACATATACTTCCTTTCTAAACAAGTTTGAATGTGATTTAAAGAGACGACTCAGTCCTCATTAGCTTCCCAGTCTTGCGTTTCTGTAATTAAAATGAATGCGTTGCCCATTCTGAACTTTATTATCTCTATGATTCCGCTGTGTCTACTATCAGGATACTAGGACAGGCTTCATAGTGCAATCTTAGAATAGCAAAACACAAATAATCAAATGATCGACTTTACAAAGACCTAAGCCTGCTGTTGGGTGAGGTGTTCCGGATGTTACATTTTATCACTGGGCTTTTATCACGAGCAATTCCAATATAGATAGATCCTAGTAGTGACACAGATTGGCGGTCAAATGAGGAGAAACTTGTTCTTTCCGCGGTTTGTTCGTTATCCCCTTGAAACAAGATAGATTTCATTATGGCCCAATCGTTTCTAATGTTCTGTCTATGCAGACATTAGCAATGAGAGACACACTCATGTAATTTGTTGTATTCCCAATGGAGTAAAAACATTTTATTTACACTTAGAGATCTATTTGACTCTCAAGGACTAGGTGCTTTTTCAGATGAACAACAGATGTTTCATTTATCTTTATTTTGTGTGTGTGTGTGTTTTACCACCTTTTTTGAGCTTGTCTCATCGCTGCAACTTCCCAACGGGCTTGGGAGGCGAAGGTCGAGTCGTGTGTCCGCCAAAACATGACCGTCCAAACCGCGCTTAACACCCGCCCGCTTAACCCGGAAGCCAGCCGCACCAATGTGTCGGAGGAAACACCGTTCAACTACCAAACGAGGTCAGCCTGCAGGCACCCGGCCCGCCACAAGGAGTCGCTAGAGAGCGATGAGCCAAGTAGAACTTCTCCGGCTAAACCCTCAATTAAGAACAAATTCTTATTTACAAAGACGGCCTACCCTGGCCAAACCCTCCCCTAACCAGGACGACGCTGGCCCAATTGTGAGCCGCCCTATAGGACTCCCAATCATGGCCGGTTGTGACACAGCCTAGGATCAAACCCAGGTCTGTAGTGACGCCTCTAGCACTGCGATGCAGTACCTTAGGCCGCTGTGCCACTCGGGAGGCCCTTTGTTTTCCAGTTACGTGCTACCTTAAAGGCTTATGGTGTTCTCTGGATTTCACATTTATGTAAACATCCATTTACTGACTGGATGTATGTCAAATCTAAAACCAAAGGCATTGTATCTGTTATTTATTTGAAAATAGTTTATGGTACAAACAAACCCTTGAAGATGAATGAAACCATGGAATAATGACTTTTGAGTTCTAGAGGAAGACATTGGAGTGGGAAACTGTGTGGAGTACATAAGTGGAGCATCTCGGAACCTTAACCTCCAAACAATTCACTTCAACTTCATTCATAGAACTTATGCTACTCCACACAAAATATATCAAATGTCTTTAGTACCCTCCCCTTTAGGTACCTTCTGATCACAGCCACTGCTTTATTTATGCATGTAATGTGCAATTGTCCTCGGGTTTATTGTTTTGGGAAAAAGATCACTATATATCTATCTAAAAATACTTGGGAGAAAGTGTAAGATCTCCCTGCTCTCCTGTTGTGTTGCTGTTGAATGACAGCACATCAGGATCAATGTCTTTAGATCACAAAAGGGTGCGGCTAGCAGGCCTAACAACTGCAACAACAACAATGCTTGCCTTAAGATGGAAGCTCCAATGGGTGTTCTCATTTTTAGATATTGTTATTTAGGAATTGTCCACTGCTCGTTCTCAAGGTGACAGTGAAAGAATCTTATTAATGTGGTCAAACGCAGCTGAAAGTGTAAGATCTCTTGCTATGAGAAGTTAAATCAAAAGAGTCATGGGTAGAATGGTGTGGGTTCTATTTTGGGTTTATTTTCTAATTCATCTAGTTTTTATTTTACTTGCTTTAGTGGACTCAATTAACATAGCATGTATTGTTGCTTGGTAAGTGCATGTCATATGAATGTATCTTGTGGTATTGATAAGCATGTAATGATTGTCATGTGATATGGACATGCCTTGACAAACTATTTATCATTCATCCAATGCTGTTTATTCTGCCAATTGATTGAATACAGAATAATAATAAAAACATTTTAAAAATATATACAAAATGTAAGACGAGATGTGCGCTCTATGCTACCCCTCAACCTAAATCCAAGAGTACGACAAAGTTACCCCTTGACAATGATCTACAGTCAGTTTTGCCACTTTGCAATGATTAAGGATTTGGGATAAGGGTAAGCTGATCCTAGATCTGTGTGTACGGGCAACTTCTACCCAGAGCTTCAAGACCAACAAAGTCCTCGAGGAGGTAGTGTGTGTAACCCCAACCTGTCATCCTAGCCTTCCCCATCCATCTGTAGGCTACAGTTCCAGTACCTGCTGGCCTACACTGAAGGCCTGGCTGTTGAAGTGCTGGATGAACTCTGCAGCCATCTTGTCTGAGTCGTATGGGCTGCTGTCCACGCTCTTCTTCTGCAGGAAGTCAATCTCCACTATCATGGTGCCTACACACTGCTTGGACTTGTCAAAGTTGTAGCCGGTCACTACATGGACACACAGCGGAGAAAGGACACACACAGTGAGATGGCAAAAGAGTAGTAACCCAATTACTTTTCACCTTGTTTCTCAGTTTTTATTTTCACGAACAACGTCAACTGTCTGGTTGGTGTTAGATTACAGTACCTTGCTCGTTAGTGCTATTCACTTTGTAGCATATTGAATGAACAACCTCATCAAGGACAAACAACTAATTATTACCATTTGTTAGAGTGTACTGTTCACGTTACAGTAAGTTCAAATGGGCCTCTGTCGTTCAGGGCTTCACATCTGAGAGAGCACACTGCAACACGGGGCTGAAAGTGATTAAGGGAACCAGCTGTTCACAGTGCTCCGTCCACACCTGGTCACACCCAGCTTGTGTTGCCGTACCGCCGTTATGCAAATGAGCCATGTAGCGGATCTATTTCAGGGCAGGGTGTCTTTACATATCAACACTTTGCTAATTTAAGGGCTCATATTTTGATTTGCCTAGGCAGAGCTAGTCTGGTCCCAAACCGCATGAGCTGTAGCCAACTGTTGTTGCCATGCCTACATGTTTGTCAAGCCAAAGAACGAACACAGAGAGGAGTTGGCTGTAGCACTAAAACAGATTTGGACTATGAGGCTAAGGCAGAGCTATAGGACTTAGGCCTATTACAATAGGCATTGTCGCTACAGATATAATCTGATAGTAGGCTTATAATGGCTTTGGTTACTACATGATTCCATTTGTGTTATTTCAAAGTTGATGCCTTCAATATTATTCTACAATGTAGAAAATTGTCAAAATAAAGTAAAACCTTGGAATGAGTAGGTGTGTCCAAACTTTTGACTGTTACTGTATATACACTACCAATCAAAAGTTTAGACACCTACTCATTCAAGGGTTTCTTTATTTTTACTATTTTCTACATTGTAGAATAATAGCAAAGACATCAACACTATGAAATGACAAATATGGAATCATGTAGCAAGCAAAAGTGTTAAACAAACATTTCTGAGGCTGGTAACACTAATGAACTTATCCTCTGCAGCAGAGGTAACTCTGGGTCTTCCTTTCCTGTGACGGTCCTCATGAGAGCCAGTTTCATCATAGCGCTTGATTTGGTTGTTGTGACTGCACTTGAAGAAACACTCCAACGTTTTTTCCCATATTGACTGACCTTCATGTCTTAAAGTAATGATGGACTGTCGTTTCTCTTTGCATATTGGAGCTGTTCTTGCCATAATATGGACTTGGTCTTTTACCAATTAGGGGTATCTTCTGTATACCCCTCTTACCTTGTCAGAACACAACTGATTGGCTCAAATGCATTAAGGAAAGAAAGAAATTCCACAAATGAACTTTTAAGAAGGCACACCTCTTAATTGAAATGCATTCCAGGCGACTACCTCATGAAGCTTTTGGGGAGAATGCCAAGAGTGTGCAAAGCTGCCATCAAGGCAAAGGGTGGCTATTTGAAAAATCTCAAAAATAAAATGTATTTTGATTTGTTTAACACTTTTTTGGTTACTACATGATTCCATATGTGCCATTTCATAGTTTTGATGTCTTCACTATTCTTCTACAATGTAGAAAATAGTCAAAATAAAGAAAAACCCTGAGTAGGTGTTCCTGAGTAGGTGTTCTAAAACTTTTGACCGGTAGTGTATATTAGTGAGATTTTCCACATTTTCTTACATTACAGCCTTATACTAAAATTGAGGAAATAAAATAAAAATCCTCAGCAATCTACACACAATAACCCATAATGACAAAGCAAAAACAATTTTTTAGAAATGTATTAAAAAATAAAAACAAGGGGCCTCCCGGGTGGCGCAGTGGTTAAGGGCTGTGCCACCAGAGACTCTGGGTTCACGCCCAGTTCGCGCCCAGCAGTGCGGCTTGGTTGGGTTGTGTATCGGAGGACGCAAGACTTTCAACCTTCGTCTCTCCCGAGCCCGTACGGGAGTTGTAGCGATGAGACAAGATAGTAGCTACTAACTATTGGATACCACGAAATTGGAGAGAAAAAAATGGGGGTAAAAGAAAAAAAGGAAAAAAAATTGAAGGTCCCCAGTGGTCTCCATCATTCTTAAATGGAAGAAGTTTGGTGGCCGTCCAGCCAAAATGAGCAATTGGGGGAGATGGTCACTCTGACAGAGCTCCAGAGTTCCTCTGTGGAGATGAGAGAACATTCCAGAAGGACAACCATCTCTGCAACACTCCCCCAATCAGGCCTTTATGGTAGAGTGGACAGATGGAAGCCACACCTCAGTAAAAGGCACATGACAGCCCACATGGAGTTTGACAAAAGGCACTCAAATACTCTGGTTTGATGGAACCAAGATGTAACTTTTTGTCTGAATGAAGAAAAAACCTGGCACCATCCATACGGTGAAGCATCATGCTGTGCAGATGTTTTTCAGCGGCAGGAACTGGGAGACAAGTCAGGATCGAGGGAAAGATGAACAGAGCAAAGTACAGAGAGATCCTTGAAGAAAACCTGCTCCAGAGTGCTCAGGACCTCAGACTGGGGCGAAGGTTTACCTTCCAACAAGACAACGACCCTAAGCACACAGCCAAGACAGTGCAGAAGTAGCTTCGGGACAAGTCTCAAAGTCCTTGAGAGGCCCAGACAGAATTTAACCCGATCAAACATCTATGGAGAGACCTGAAAATAACTGTGCAGCAACGCTCCCCATCCAACCTGACAGAGCTTGAGAGGATCTGCAGAGAAGAATGGGAGAAACTCCCCAAATACAGGTGTGCCAAGCTTGTAGCATCATACCTAAGAAGACTCGATACTATAATCGCTGCCAAAGATACTTCAACAAAGTACTAAGTGAAGGTACTTCAACAACGTACTGAGCATCTGAATACTTATGTAAATGTGATATTTCAGGTTTTTTTTTAAATATAAATTAGCAAAAATAACCCTTTTTTGGGGGGCTTTGTCATTATGGGGTAGTGTGTGTACATTGAGGGGAAAAAGCAATTTAATTCATTTTAGAATAAGGCTGTAACGTAACAAATTATGGAAAAAGTCAAGGGGTCTGAATTCTATAGAATATATTTAAAAATTATAAATAATTAATAAAAATACATTTTAAAGAAAAATAACCCCTTCCTAATATTGAGTTGCATCCCCCCTTTTGTTCTCAGAACAGCCTCAATTATTGGGGGAATGGACTCTACAAGGTTGTTGAAATACTTCCCACAGTTTTGTCAACCACCTAAAGGACTGGATGTCCATTAGGTGGTGGACCATTATTGATACACACGGGAAACGGTTGAGCGTTAAAAACCCATCAGCGTTGCACTTCTTGACACAAACAAGTACGCCTTACACCTACTACTATACCCCGTTCAACGACAAGTAAATATTTTGTCTATCCCATTCACCATCTGAATGGCACAAATACACAATCCATGTCTCAATTGTCTCAAGGCTTAAAAATCCTTCTTTAACCGGTCTCATATCTTCATCTACACTGATTGAAGTGGATTTAACAAGTGACATCAATAAGGCATCATAGCTTTCACCTGATCAGTCTATGTCATGGAATAGGCAGGTGTACCTCATGTTTTTTACACTCAGTGTAATTGCAATCAACTGGAAGCTCTATCACTGCAGCAAAGGATCATGGGATAATTGCCATTTCTCTGACATAGTAGAAACATCTATAACCATTAGAGTGAAATATGATTAAGTTGCAGGGTTTTTGCTAGAGAAGGATGCTGGGTTGTTATTGTTGAGACGGACCAGAGCTAACAATCAATAGGAGAGCAATAATACAATAATAATCAATTGCCTTAAAGAGGCTGCTTGAAGCCGAAAGTACCTTCCTGCCCTCGCACACAATCACCTCACAGTTCATCATGTTTTACTCTTACCTTCCACATCCTGACCAATGGAGATGCCTGCCCACTTTCTCTGAAAAACAAGTCATTTATCCTAATCAGTGTACAGTTCACACATTTCCTTTATAGAAACTATTTATGGCAGGAGTGCGCCAACTATTTGGCTCGAGAGCCACAATGTGATTTCGAAATTCAACAGAGGGCCCACAGATTTTTTTCTTACAGATATGTTTGTCAATATCATTTTGAGGGCCAGAAAAGGGAAGTTATTTGAAAATATATAGGTCCATTATAATTTAAAAGGAGTGGCCTGGAGTGTTTTTTTTGCCCAAAATAAATCACCCCCCCACCCTGATTTATGGCATCCAGTTTCTCAGCAACAAGGTATAAACAGGCCCAGGAAAAATACATTCTTGCATATGTGGACGACAGTACATCTCCAACGTAACAACACTAATAAATAGGGTATTCTGACAAAAACAGTGGTGTAACGTTCCTCTCAAGCATGGTCTTATTTTACAACCCATTTCATCTTTCAAGAAGAACATCAGTCACACAATGGTCAAAAACCGTCAGGACCAGGCAACAGGTTTTTGACTGATCGTGAACTGATGTGTCACCTACTTTACATGATTTAGGCCTAAGCTCTTGGCTGATGTATGGAGCATTACTTTACATGGCTTAGGCCTAAGCTCTTGGTTGATGTATGGAGCATTACTTTACATGACTTAGGCCTAAGCTCTTGGCTGATGTATGGAGCATTACTTTACATGACTTAGGCCTAAGCGCTTGGCTGATGTATGGAGCATTACTTTACATGACTTAGGCCTAAGCGCTTGGCTGATGTATGCATTACTTTACATGACTTAGGCCTAAGCTCTTGGCTGATGTATGGAGCATTACTTTACATGACTTAGGCCTAAGCGCTTGGCTGATGTATGGAGCATTACTTTACATGACTTAGGCCTAAGCGCTTGGCTGATGTATGGAGCATTACTTTACATGACTTAGGCCTAAGCGCTTGGCTGATGTATGGAGCATTACTTTACATGACTTAGGCCTAGGCTCTTGGCTGATGTATGGAGCATTACTTTATCAAATAAAATTTTATTGGTCACATACACATGGTTAGCAGATGTTAATGCGAGTGTAGTGAAATGCTTTACATGACTTAGCCCTAAGCTCTTGGCTGATGTTATTGGAGCATTACTTTACATGACTTAGGCCTAAGCTCCTGGCTGATGTATGGCACATTAGGCCATTGACAGATGTCCAGTGAAGAGTTATGGTGTAGTGCTTCGCTACACCTTCAAATGTTTCTTACGTTTACACTCCAATCTAGTTGTAAAATAAGACCGGGGTGAGGATGTTACCGTAGTACCTGTGTGCTGCTGTGGCTGCAGAGTTTAAAGATGGAGAAAGAGCAGGCAGTCAGGCAAAGTCAAAGGTCAAAAGCAGTGACATACATGATAGAAAGACAACAGACCGGGAGAGGAGGAGCACACAGACAGGCCATAGAAGTCAGACAGCTAGAGCACAGTACAGCCCCAGCTGAAGTAAGACGCTCAGATGGCGTCAGTTACATCCACAAAATGTTCCGGGATCTGCACTTGTAGAAACCCACTTCATCCTCATTGATTAAATAATGGCTTTGTTTATAAACGCCCTAAAGGTGTGGGTTAGACTTTTAGTCCGTTTACTGTTACAAGACATTTTACACAAGACATTCAAGCAAGGATAGGCTTAAACACAGTGTGCAGCCTATTTCTGAAGGCCATGATGGTGGCTCCTACCTGGGGAAGACTGAAGGCGATGGTTCCTGGGACCACACTCTGGTGGGTCTTCACTGTGAACACAAACTTGTGGGTCGGCGTGGTTCTCACTGTCACGTGACTTGCGTAGAGGAGAAGAATATCACACAAAGTACTAGAATATGCATGTTTACATGGATAGCAAGCATTCTATTGAGAGAGAGAGATTTTTTCATGTTCCATGTTGTTCTGAGTGTTAAAGACATATACATATACTCAAAAGTTTTACATATACTACTGTCCCATTTTTTTTATATATATTTTTATTTTACCCCCTTTTTCGTAGTTACTATCTTGTCTCATCGCTACAACTCCCGTACGGGCTCGGGAGAGACGAAGGTCGAAAATCATGCGTCCTCCAAAACACAACCAAGCCGCACTGCTTCATAATAACACAGCGCGCATCCAACCCGGAAGCCAGCCGCACCAATGTGTCGGAGGAAACACCGTGCACCTGGCGGCCTTGGTTAGCGCACACTGCGCCCGGCCCGCCACAGGAGTCGCTGGTGCGCGATGAGACAAGGATATCCCTACCGGCCAGACCCGGACAACGCTAGTCCAATTGTGCGTCGCCCCACGGACCTCCCAGTCACGGCCGGCTGCGACAGAGCCTGGGCGCGAACCCAGAGTCTCTGGTGACACAGCTAGCGCTGCGATGCAGTGCCCTAGACCACTGCGCCGCCTGGGAGGCCCTACCATCTCAAACTTTTGAATGGTAGTGTACATATTTAGCTTGGCTATAATACAGTATGTAATCCTAACAGACATCCGAAACATGGAGTGAACTAGAGCTGGGAATTGCCAGGGACCTCACGATACCATATGTATAGTGATTGGACACGGAGATTTTTATTTCAATTTCAAGTTTTAAACACATTGCTGACTATACATCTGCTGCAGAGAGAAAAGGGAAAAAAAGTTTTTGATCAGTCAGGGAAAGTAAAATGCTGAAAACAGAATGGGTTATTTCTTTCACCAGGTGAGAAGGTTTGTTGAGTCCCACGCCTGCCCCAGACGGACATGTGCAGGCCAGAGATGAGAAAAGAGCGAGACAATTTAGTGCCATGATAGAAAAGGAAATCAGAGCAACCATAGTGTGATGGCCCTGAGGCTTTTTTTGGCATCGTGCCTAGAGAGCTGAGCCCCAGTGATGCACTGTGACCTGCCACTAACCACACACTGATTTAACAGAGGCACCTCAGGGCTGGGTATCAAAACACACACACACACACACTCACACCTTACTGTTCAAACTGTGACTCCTTCTCACTCACGACTGCGCAGTTGGTCAGTGACAGTTCATCTGTTGGACATCGCCCAGCTTGCAGAGTCTGGAAAGGAGAAGAAAAGGAGGCTCAATAACCTTTACAAAAGGGACACATGACCCAATGACATATGTATATGCTGTAATGAGAAGACCTCTTCCCTTGGCTGTGAATCCTTACAAGATCACAGCAACTATACTGATGTAAATGGGTCTTTCTCTAAGGAATGGGGCCAATGTGTGACATTGGGATCAACATTTCAAAATGTTTGAAACAAAAAATAAAAAGGATTTTCATGAGGTTCCACGTGTGTACTAGAAGGAATAAAAGTGGATATATGCAAATTGGCCCATAACTCCACCTATACAACAACATATGCCTAAGACTATAATCCTTTGAGCAGGGTTCATACAGACATTGGCAAGTCAAATTCAAGGACTTTCAGGGCTTTTTCAAGCGCTTAATTGTAATTTTCAAGGACCTCAATGTTATACAATTGTATAATGTATATAATTCTACATATAGGGCCTAATATAGAACCCTCCCTCCTCCCAAAAATGCACAATTTTTTTTTTTTTAAATAAGAAAAAAAGTAGGCCATTATCACTAAGAATAAAGCATTATTTAGGCCGACCTGTTCTTCCACACCGATCTCGACAAACCATGTCTGTATAGACCTCGCTCTGTGCACAGGTGCATTGTCATGCTGAAACAGGAAACGGGCTTCCCAAAACTGTTGCCACAAAGTTGGAAGCACAGTATCATCTAGAATGTCATTGTATGCTATAGCGTTAAGATATCCATTCACTGGAACTAAGGTGCCTAGACCGAACCATGGCAAACTGCCCCAGACCATTATTCCTCCTCCACCAAAATTCACAGTTGGCACTATGAAGTTGGCACTATGTGGCTGAGCTTTCGTTGCTCCTAGATGTTTCCACTTCACAATAACAGTACTTACAGTAGCCCGGGGCAGCTCTAGCAGGAGAGAAATTTCCTGAATTTACTTGTTGGAAACGTGGCATCCTATAACAGTGCCACATTGAATGTCAATGAGCTCTTCAGTAAAGCCATTCTACTGCCAATATTTGTCTATGGAGATTGCATGCCTGTGTGTTCAATGTTATACACCTGTCAGCAATGGGTGTGGCTGAAATGACCTAATCCACTCATTTTCAACTGTTCTGCCTGCGGCTATGGAACACTGTCCCAGACCCGCTGTTTTCAACTCTCTAGAGACAGCAGGAGCAGTAAAAATCAAATCAAATTTTATTTGTCACAAACACATGGTTAGCAGATGTTAATGCGAGTGTAGCGAAATGCTTGTGCTTCTAGTTCCGACAATGCAGTAATAACCAACAAGTAATCTAACTAAGAATTCCAAAACTACTGTCTTATACACACAAGTGTAAGGGGATAAAGAATGTGTACATAAAGATATATGAATGAGTGATGGTACAGAGCGGCATAGGCAAGATACAGTAGATGATATAGAGTACAGTATATACGTATACATATGAGATGAATAATGTAGGGTATGTAAACATTATATTAGGTAGCATTGTTTAAAGTGGCTAGTGATATATTTTACATCATTTCCCATCAATTCCCATTACTAAAGTGGCTGGAGTTGAGTCAGTGTGTTGGCAGCAGCCACTCAATGTTAGTGGTGGCTGTTTAACAGTCTGAAAAAGAGATACTCTTAATGATCGGCTATGAAAAGCCAACTGACATTTACTCCTGAGGTGCTGACTTGCTGCACCCTCAACAACTACTGTGATTATTATTATTTGACCATGCTGGTCATTTATGAACATTTGAACATCTTGGCCATGTTCTGTTATAATCTCCACCCGGCACAGCCAGAAGAGGACTGGCCACCCCTCAGAGCCTGGTTCCTCTCTAGATTTCTTCCTAGGTTTTGGCCTTTCCAGGGAGTTTTTCCTGGCCACTGTGCTTCTACACCTGCATTGCTTGCTGTTTGGGGTTTTAGGCTGAGTTTCTGTACAGCACTTTGAGATATCAGCTGATGTAAGAAGGGTTATATAAATACATTTGAGTTGAAAGTGTCCATATAGACTATATATACAAAAGTATCTTATTCATTATTTTAGGCAATGTTGGAATGATTTCATTGTTTTGCTTACTTTGTGTATTATAATTAGCTCGTGTGTTTTCCTTCACGAGGAGGGGGAATTATATAATGTTATTGGGTCTGTAACCATGCTTCCTGTTCAAATATTTGTTTTCAACAAAAAAGCTCAGGAATAGACCCATGTATTTCCAGTTGATATTGCGAGGGTTGTTTTGTTTGCGCAATGCTCCATCTTTGTCAGTATATTTTCTATAAAAGTGGATCCCCGTGATTGTATTTTCCTTCCTTTTTAGACCACATAGGCCATATAAAATAACACAAAGCTGTGTAGTGGCTTCGCTGGCATGCAACACTCCACTAAGACAAACATGCGAAAATCGCCACAATTGTGCACAGTCGACTTCCAAGGCACAAAAACATACGAAAGTATGAACTCATTACCTGTATGCTTTCTCTGTTAAACTGATGAGACCCTGCTGTAAATCAAGCACACCACAGATGATCAACATCAATTCACTAGGGATATCGAGGCACAACGGTCTTTACTGGTGTAATGAAAGAGACAGCAAAATACTCTGGACATTCCACTCAAACACCTTTTTTCCCCCAGGACCTGGGCTGTTGTTGAATCGCGTGCACCATCACAACAGCTGTTCATCACGTGACTGTCATTTGGACAAGTACTTCCTGGATCAGATGATGTGTGAACATATCATGGCTCAACTAATCAGCTTGGACACCAAATACACATCCAACAAGTATTGTGCATAATTATTTTAGAACCATGTTAATTACAGTATCGATTTAGATTTTAAGTATCAAGGTAAGGTGACTCCTTCAGTAAGAAGCATTCGATTTGAGGATATTCATAAGATAGGTAATATATAGAAAACCTTGCCTAATTTGACAATCTCTTAGGGGGGGGAAAAACTATTTGGAACCAAGACTTTAAAATAACTGATATTGGTATAAAAATGGAGGGAATGAAGGAGCATAACTAATGAAATTACAGTTAATGAAAATATATACTCAATTCAGTATAAACTAATATATCAAATGTATTATACAAGAGTCTTAAGTGTAAAACCAACAATGCCTTCTGGGAACGCTATAAAGCCCAAAATATAAAGCCCAAAAGTTACGGGCATTGTTAGAAAGTTGTCTGTTTTTTTTATTAAAAATGTACTTTTAATCCGCCCGTCTGCATATTTCTCGACATGGCACATGAGGGTGCAGTGAGATACCGGATGGGTTGGATGATACGTATCTCGTCAATCCACTTGGAGAAAAAACAAATACTTAACTGGAAATCAACCAATCCTCCATCGTTAACACAATGGAAAGGTCAAATGTTTTATTATCCAAATGTTGAACGTGTGTGGATGATAGACAGAAACAAAATGGTGCGGTTTGAATCTGTGTCGGAGAGTGATACAGACGCTGGAGATGGGGGGTGTGAGCAGGTGGGTCTTGGCAGATCGTTGATGTTTGTGTTGTCGTCTGCATGCTGTCATTTGTATGTTTTGTACCGTTTGAAAAAATTATCGTACAAAAAAAAAGCATTCGATTTTGCAGTGCATACATTATTTGGAATTTGTGTTCCCATAAAGTGTTTTCACCCTGTAACATAAGGAGACAGGAAATGTTACACTGCATTTCTGAGATCTCTATACAATAAAAATGTCTGACCGCTAGATCCACGATTCTTACAGGGTTCAAATTCAATGTCTAATTTAACTGATTAATGCTTAATATATGATGACAACTTATACTGCCATAAATAAAGGACAGCAAAGTAATGTTTTATGTCACACCAATTTGGATAAGTCCGTCAAGACACCAACCACGATAAAGTGTTAAACATTCATTTTTTAAAACTGACTCGTGAATTTTATTGAATCTAGATATGATTCCCCCCTTATATCGTAATGTAACGACATGAAAAACAAAGGCAGATTATTATAAACGACTTAACAGCTGTAACAAGTTGCCCAGTGTAGAAAATCCTTACTGATACCTTAGTTTATAGAAAAACCCAAATGTTATCACATGGCCATGGCCTTTTAATGAGCATAGCTATTTGAATGGATTGTACTGCTAACAAGCTGCTCTAATTCAGAATATCCTCAACATTGTAATGTGAGGAGTCTACTACGCAAACATATTACACACACGTCTACATGTGGGAAACAGGTTCACTGCCTTGCATTCCTGTGTAGATTGTCAACCGATGCACCTTTGCCAGACGGCTTGTGTTCAAATACACTGCTCAAAAAAAATAAAGGGAACACTTAAACAACAAAATGTAACTCCAAGTCAATCACACTTCTGTGAAATCAAACTGTCCACTTAGGAAGCAACACTGATTGACAATAAATTTCACATGCTGTTGTGCAAATGGAATAGACAACAGGTGGAAATTATAGGCAATTAGCAAGACACCCCCAATAAAGGAGTGGTTCTGCAGGTGGTGACCACAGACCACTTCTCAGTTCCTGGTTGATGTTTTGGTCACTTTTGAATGCTGGCAGTGCTTTCACTCTAGTGGTAGCATGAGACGGAGTCTACAACCCATACAAGTGGCTCAGGTAGTGCAGCTCATCAATGCGAGCTTTGGCAAGAAGGTTTGCTATGTCTGCCAGAGCATGGAGGCGCTACCAGGAGACAGGCCACTACATCAGGAGACGTGGAGGAGGCCGTAGGAGGGCAACAACCCAGCAGCAGGACCGCTACCTCCGCCTTTGTGCAAGAAGGAGCAGGAGGAGCACTGCCAGAGCCCTGCAAAATGACCTCCAGCAGGCCACAAATGTGCATGTGTCTGCTCAAACGGTCAGAAACAGACTCCACGAGGGTGGTATGAGGGCCCGACATCCACAGATGGGGGTTGCGCTTACAGCCCAACACCGTGCAGGACGTTTGGCATTTGCCAGAGAACACCAAGATTGGCAAATTCGCCACTGGCGCCCTGTGCTCTTCACAGATGAAAGCAGGTTCACACTGAGCACATGTGACAGACGTGACAGAGTCTGGAGACGCCGTGGAAAACGTTCTGCTGCCTGCAACATCCTCCAGCATGACCGGTTTGGCGGTGGGTCAGTCATAGTGTGGGGTGGCATTTCTTTGGGGGGCCGCACAGCCCTCCATGTGCTCGCCAGAGGTAGCCTGACTGCCATTAGGTACCGAGATGAGATCCTCAGACCCCTTGTGAGACCATATGCTGGTGCGGTTGGCCCTGGGTTCCTCCTAATGCAAGACAATGCTAGACCTCATGTGGCGGGAGTGTGTCAGCAGTTCCTGCAAGAGGAAGGCATTGATGCTATGGACTGGGCCGCCCGTTCCCCAGACCTGAATCCAATTGAGCACATCTGGGACATCATGTCTCGCTCCATCCACCAACGCCACGTTGCACCACAGACTGTCCAGGAGTTGGCGGATGCTTTAGTCCAGGTCTGGGAGGAGATCCCTCAGGAGACCATCCGCCACCACCTCATCAGGAGCATGCCCAGGCATTGTAGAGAGGTCATACAGGCACGTGGAGGCCACACACACTACTGAGCCTCATTTTGACTTGTTTTAAGGACATTACATCAAAGTTGGATCAGCCTGTAGTGTAGTTTTCCACTTTAATTTTGAGTGTGACTCCAAATCCAGACCTCCATGGGTTGATAAATTTGATTTCCATTGATAATTTGTGTGATTTTGTTGTCAGCACATTCAACTATGTAAAGAAAAAAGTATTTAATAAGAATATTTCATTAATTCAGATCTAGGATGTGTTATTTTAGCGTTCCCTTTATTTTTTTGAGCAGTGTAGTTTTAGTGGGTCAATTTAGTCTAATAGCACAGGCTGTCAATGGGCTTGTCACTCCACTCCAAGCTAATTTGATAGGACGGAAAAGCTATTCCTGCTATAGGCTATCCAGGCTATCCATTCATACTTATCCCCAGGAGAGGGAGGGAAGCATTTCACAATGTGGCTGTACAGACTGGATTGATCGAATTGGAGGGATTTGTAGACTGTTCTTGAAAATATTGGCAAACAGCTTAACAGATGAAAATCATAAAATATTAAATATTGAAGGTAGACTCAGTGATATGACGTAGATGCAGAAAGTAAACAGCATAGTGAGTCAATTTCCACAACATCTAAGAGAGTTGAAGCCCGAGGCTCAACTTCTCCTCGGTTTTGGTCCTGTGGCAGGTAACAGGTACAAGCAATACGCTGTGCACATTTCACAACTGTTTTCTTGAGCTCAAACTACAGGATAGGATAGGCCTAAATCAAATTGAGAGCATGAGAATCTGATAGCCCACACTAAAGACTTCCTGTCCTCCCAAATAACACACCACTTCTACTTTTCCAAACAGTAATTAAAGAGCCTAAAAGGGGAAGCCTCGCTATAAATAGTGATTCCCTGCTTACTGTTGAAAAGGGGGTCCATTGGTTGTAATATAATAACACACACGACAAAGAGGGCTGCTTTGCTGTCCTAATGATCCGGATTGTTCACAGCAGGGAAACGTGTGAAACAGTAGAAACGGAGGTGGAAATTGTGGTGAATTATCTATCAGGTCTAAGGGACACTTCAGGCCAATTTGCAAAAAGAAAACTATTCTTAACAATGAAATTAGATGGTAAAAAGCCACTCATGGACCACCCAAACCAAGCCCACCCCAGGACACGGTATAATTCAATTTGTTTGACAAGTTGTATAAAGCCTGGACTTGAAATATTGTTTATGCATACAATATAATGTATTCTCAGTGAATTTCGGGAATTTTTATTCCCTGTTCAAAGAAATTAGCCATTGAAATGGCTTGCATTTTCCCAATAAATTAAGTGAAAGTACCAAGTCTTGCCCAGTAGATGCCGCTGTTCCTGCTACTGCCACACCCTTTTATCCATTTTGCTGGTGTCTTGTGTTTATCAAATGTATCACAACAATTTCTTTGCAACTTTGGTCAGAAAACCAATAGCTTTCCCTCATGATGAAAATACATGTTGTGGTCGTCATCACAATTCTATCCAGTCTTCCATGAAAGCAAAGAAGTTTGTCCTTCTCTTAGCAACCTAATTCTTCAACCCAACTCTCCTTGAATAGTCCAACAAGAGGCAGCTCTCAGGGGGCTATCCCTATGGTGCAATTCTCATATCAATACTTTTCATACAAGCCCAAAACTTTGGAGAAATGGGCTAGTGACTAAACTGTTGTGACAACACTAAGAAAATAATACAATTATAAACCACTGCATGGCAGTCATATGTTTTTCAGTACAATTATTAGAAAACATCTATGTGTAGTGTGATTAGTGACATTTACTATTAAATCCAACCCAATACCATTTGAAAACACCATACAGTGTGTGTTTGGGACTTTTACCATTGAAAACTCTTAGAGACCATAACATTGAAACCAGTAAATCTGCTATAGACCAGTAGTTTGTTTGTTCACCAAACACACAGGGGCGGTTTCCTGTTCACAGATTAAGCCTAAGAGAAGGACAAACTAAATTGCTTTCATGGAGGACTGGCTTGAATTGTGAGGATGACCACAATGTATATTTATCATGAGCAAAAGCTATTGGTTTTCTACTCAAAGTCAGTGGCGTAAAGTACTTAAGTAAAAATACTTTAAAGTACTACAAGCCCCGTCAACGTTAATGGGGGCCTGTTCGGCCCGCCTTTTCCTGTAGTTCACAATCAGCTCCTTTGTCTTGCTAACATTGAGGGAGATGTTGTTGTCCTGGCACCACACTGCAAGTTCTCTGACCTGTTCTCGTTGTCGGTGATCAGGCCCACCACTGTTGTGTCGTCAGGAAACTTAATGATGGTGTTGGAGTCGTGTTTGGCCACGCAGTTGTGGGTGAACAGGGAGTACAGGAGGGGACTTAGTATACACCCCTGAGGGGCCCCAGTGTTGAGAATCAGCGTGCAGACGTGTTGTTGCCTACCCTTACCACCTGGGAGCGGCCCATCAGGAAATCCAGGATCCAGTTGCAGAGGGAGGGGTTTAGTCCCAAGGTCCTTAGCTTAGTGATGAGCTTTGAGGGCATTATGGTGTTGAATGCTGAGCTGTAGTCAATGAACAGCATTCTCACATAAGTGTTCCTTCTGTACAGGTGGGAAAGGGCAGTGTGGAGTGCGATAACGTCATCTGTGGATCTGTTTGGGCGGTATGCGAATTGGAGTGGGTCTAGGGTATTTTTATTTGACCTTTATTTAACTAGACAAGTCAGTTGGAAGTTTACATACACTTAGTTTGGAGTGAATAAAACTCGTTTTTCAACCACTCCACAAATTTCTATAGTTTTGGCAAGTCGGTTAGGACATCTACTTTGTGCATGACACAATTTTTCCAACAATTGTTTACAGACAGATTGTTTCACTTATAATTCACTGTATCATAATTCCAGTGGGTCATAAGTTTGAGCGGCCTTTCAGGTTATGTCGATATAGGACTCGTTTTACTGTTGTTCTGGGATTGATTTGCACTTTTCGCACCAAAGTACGTTCATCTCGAGGAGACAGAATTTGAATACTTGTAGGTCTTCTATCCCTGATATCCTTCAACCCTGATCTTATTCTCTCGATATTAGCTAAAAGTGCCAACATCGGAATCGGCCGACGTCTAGTTTAACGCTGATGTTAAAAACCGATGTCAAAGCTACCGTGTATACCTATATAACGTAGGTACATGACGCAATGTCGCCACGTAATATGTTGCGCTACACATGCAACACAGCATTCCTAACCTAGCCCACAATGTCTGCTGTGTGGATCAAGCAGTCAACAAGTCGAGCAGTCATTTGAAAGAGTACGAAAATTTCAGCGAGACAACTCAAAGGTGAAATCCATTAAAGTCAAGATAATAGAATTCATTGCCCTTGACTATCATCCATTCTCTGTCGTGGGTGATGTTGGCTTTCGCCGACTGGTCGAGCACCGGTACACACTACCAAGTGGGCTATTTTTCAGATGTTGCCCTACCGGAGTTACACAGTAATAGCGTTACTGATATTAGCTTCACGACATACTATGGAATGCCATTTGGCTCTTTGCGTGTCAAAAAAAATACAGTAGCACTGTCAAAGTAGTACAAAAAAAAGTCTGCAAACAAGTAAACCCCGGTCACGAATGATGCATTTACAGTACCCCGTTGGTAATAAAGCATAATTGGTTTGACTGCAACTTCTGGGGTTGCTAGCTTTAGCTTGGTACCTAGCTAGCACCATTACAACCAGCCTGAAAACAATGACCAGTCGAAACTGCAGTCATTTTCATTATTCTTAGCAATGATTTAGGAAACCTTGCGAGTAAGTATTAGCAAGGTTGTCACTTGTTGTTCGCCTATTGAAATTGAACTTCAGTTCATGAAAATAAATAGCTAGCCAGCTACTTAACCCTGTTGCCCAATGCTAATGTTATAAGCAGCCAGCTAGCTTCATCTGGCTAGTGAGGCTCGACCGGACCGGGTTGTGAAGCTAGCCACAATAAGATTTAGGCACAATAGTGGAATTTGCAGTTTGCATTCAAAATAAAATTGTAATTGACAGTGATGCAAATTAATACAAAATAGTAGACTCATACTTTTATTTTGAAGGCTAACCGCAAAGTCCACTATTGTGGCTAACCCTTATTGTGGCTAGCTTCACATAGATGGGTCCGACCACCATTAATCAAATAAGAACGGTCTTATAAATTAGGGTTATTTTAGATGATGACACCTAGCTATATAGTTAGCTAGCTATAGTTAGCTAGCTACTGAAACTGTGTCATTTTGGTATGTTTTTTGGGAAGAAAAATGTTTGCATCTATGAGATAGCTAGCTTTTTTTAATGACCAGCACTGTAGGTACGCGCGACAACTTTACCAGCATCATAGCACACGTATCGATGAATTGTTGTGACATGAAATACGAGTGATAGTGTAATCAATGTGTGATAACTACGTAAAAAATGTGTTAAAACGTGTTAAAACGTGTTAAATTATTATGTAACATGCAGTCATATTCAAGTCCTGATTGGTCAAAGAGTGTTATTTGACGTGTATCTTTTTTGACACACAAAGACCCAAACGGCGTTCCATAGAAATCCTGGTTGAGAATGAAACGACTGAACAAATGAACAACGAAACAGCACAGCAAGTAAGTGAAAGAAATAGGTTTTGATTCTGTTTTACTGGTAATGGGGACATACGTCCCTGATGACGCTGGGCCAATTGTGCACCGCCCTATGGGACTCCCGATCATGGCAGGAAGTGATTCAGCCTGGAATCGAACCACGGACTGTTGTTACACCTCTTGCCTACGACCGCTGCGTCCATGTGTGTGTGTTAACTATTTAACTGTACTAGAATACTTAAAAGGCCGCTAAAATTTTAAATATTGGTTATCGGTATCATTTTTATTGGCAAGGAAAATATTGAATATCGGTATCAGCCAAAAATGTAATATCGGTGCATCACTCATTTCAATCCAAAAAATAGAAGGGGCTTAATGTTTACGGGTCCTTAATAGGTACACTTACCACATATGCTGAGGACTTCATGGAAAACTGTGGAATACTGAGCTCAGTTGGCTGACAGGAGCAAATATCTAGGGCTTTTCACCCTCTAAGGCAAAGAAAGACTTTCTAATGATGTGTGGAACACTAAGAGCACAGTTTTAACTAAGCAGTTTCAATTAAGTTATTGCGAGTTGCAGATTTTGTTAAGGGAATTCTTCACATTCTTTTGAAATGTAATCAGCTCCAAATGAAAAGAAAAAACCTACAGGAAAAACTACACGTGAACAAGACTCTGCTTGATTTAAGTACAGTTAACTGCCAAAATAAAGAACCAAAATAAAGTGTCTGAATAGGGCGTTGGGCCACCACGAGCCAGAACAGCTTCAATGCATCTTGGCATAGATGGTACAACTGTCTGAAGGTCTATTGGAGAGATGTGACACAATTCTTCCACGAGAAATTCCATTATTTGGTGTTTTGTTGAAGGCGTTGCTTAAACTGGTGCGGTGATTTTCAATGCCTGTGTGCAGATGATAAACTGTTTCCACTAGATTCCAAGGCCAGAAAAAGTCCAAAATCTCTATCGTAAAAATTCACGAAAACAAAAATTAGCTTTTTGGTAATGATAAACACGGGTGAAATTAGCGCAAGGATGGGGGCCTCTTGTTTCTGTTTTTGAGGAAGGAGACTTCACTTCCTTCCTTTCCAGAACAGAAAAACCTACTGAAAGCAGCTGGGCATCCCCCCCAAACTTCCGCAAGATAATTTTACTTCTGGGTAAAAGATCAACGTAATATGAATAAGCAGGATATGAGATATTATTTTTGGTAAACAAGGAAATTAGTGATGGGTGAATGCTCAAGCAATTATCCTATTCTTGCAGACAGTTATGCTGACAGCTGCAGCAGGGGCCCCAGTCACATCATAACACTATGTTATCCACAGATTTCACACATTACAGTCAAAGATGAATCTCCATTTCATATGTGCTACAGTGCCACTGTCAGTCAGTGGATACCTAGATGGCTAGCTAGTCCACATTGTTCATAGAGCTAGAGCGAAAGTGGAAAGCTATAGGTAACGTTAAATTACATTTGGACTTCACTATCGGTTGTGCCTCTTTCCCAGCAGTTGGCTATTTCAATGTCACTTCCCTGCTGGTACTAGTGTGTGTAGGCATGGGAGTATCTACACTAGAGTACATGGGCACCCCTTCAAATGAGTGGATTTGGCTTTCAGCCACACCCGTTGCTGACAGGTGTATAAAATCAAGCACACAGCCATGCAATCTACATAGACAAACATTGGCAGTAGAATGGCCCGTACTGAAGAGCTCAGTGACTTTAGAATTGGCATTTCCAACAGGTCAGTTTGTCAAATGTATGCCCTGCAAGAGCTGCCCCGGTCAACTGTCCGTGCTGTTATTGTGAAGTGGAAACATCTAGGAGCAACAACGGCTCTTCCGTATAGTGGTAGGCCACACAAGCTCACAGAACGGGACCACCGAATGCTGAAGCGCATAGCGCGTAAAATTCATCTGTCCTCTGTTGCAACACTCACTACTGAGTTTCAAAACTGCCTCTGGAAGCAAATTCAGCACAATAACTGTTTTCGGGAGCTTCATGAAATGGGTTTCCATGGCCCGAGCAGCAGTCCCCCAAGCCTAAGATCACCATGCGCAATGCCAAGTGTCGGCTGGAGTGGTGTAAAGCTCGCCACCATTGGACTCTGGAGCAGTGGAAATGTGTTCTCTGGAGTGATGAATCACGCTTCATCATCTGGCAGTTTAATGGACAAATCTGGGTTTGGCGCATGCCAAGAGAACGCTACCTGTCCCAATGCATAGCGCTAACTGTAAAGTTTGGTGGAGGAAGTACAATGGTATGTGGCTATTTTTCATGGTTCAGGCTAGGCCCCTTAGTTCCAGTAAAAGGAAATCTTAACGCTACAGCATACAATGACATTTTAGACGATTCTGTGCTTCCAACTTTGTGGCAACAGTTTGAGGAAGACACTTTCCTGTTTCATTGTTACCATTCCATACAGAAATGTTTTTTTTGGGAGATTGGTGTGGAAGAACTTGATTGGCCTGCACAGAGCACTGACCTCAACCCCACCGAACACCTTTGGAATGAATTGGAACACCGACTGCGAGCCAGGCCTAATCGCCCAACATCAGTGCCAAACCTCACTCATGCTCTTGTGGCTGAATGGAAGCAAATCCCTGCAGTAATGTTCCAACATCTGTTGGAAACTATTATAGCAGCAGAGGGGCAGCAGAGGGGGGACCAACTCAAGATTAAAGCCCAAGATTTTGGAATGAGATGTTCGACGAGCAGGTGTCCATATACTTTTGGCCATGTAGTGTACCTAGCTAGACTGGTCATAAAAGCTAGTCAACAAGTTAGCCAGCTGTTAAACCTTGGCAGGCGGGATTTAGCTTAGCTAGATGTATCCTTTCATACTGCGCTGGCTTAGTTAGCTACTATTACTATGAGGTTTCCTTGTTGAGACCAGTTAGAGATAAGACAGAGGTAAACTATTTGAGTGTATTGTATTGTACAGTGGCATGTATTCATGGATACCAAGGGAAGCAAGGCTTCACCCAAAAAAATACCAAGAACAAAATAAATGTATTTTGTCTCTCTGTGTTTCAAAATGTTCCTGCAATTTGCAAGGCTGAATGTATCTCACCAGAGAAAACATCAGAGCGAGTGAAACAGCGCCCCTCTGTCTCAATATGTGTAGCCCATCTATCTCATGCTGTCTGGTCAAAATGAGTATGACATTGTTGCCGCCCATAGCATTGAATGCAAGGGAAGCCAGCTATCATTTGGCCTCCCTTGATAAAAAAAATAAAAATAGCCAATCACCATTGAGCTAAACTGATTGAGCTCAACTGTGAATGGACTTGGCACACCAACAACAACAAAAAAATGTCAAGGGAAGCCAGTTTGGATGTGGCTTCACACCAAGCACATCAAAAGCAAAACTACATTTACAGAAAAAAAAAATGAATTGTTGCATCATGTTGTGTCGTTGTCCTCCATTGGCTACCAGCTAGCTAAAATTGTCCCTTTCCTAAATTACCCATGGATGGAGATAGGGACTTGAACTTGTGGTTTTACCTACTTCTCCGTACTGATTATAACAGCGATTTGTATCCAACCATAAATTCAAACATTGTGCGCCTTGCCAGAGAGGGTAGAAGTTCAATATATAGCTAGATGTAGTAGGCTAACACTAATGTTAACTAGCTGGCCTGGCGCATCGTTGCCCATGAAAGGAAGTTAGGCCAGCGAGCAAGCATTTTAGCCTAGGATAACAAAAACTAAGTGTGTACTGTATGACAGTCATAAACCGGTTCGGCGACATGAAAGATAGGATGGCTTTAATTGGCATTTCTCTACAAGTAGGGTGAGTGAACATGTTTTTTCTACTTGCACACACACACACAGAAATCAGTACCATGGACAGCTACATCATATTAGTTTACATTGATTGGCCCAAATTGTTTTTGGTATATTTTAGTTGTCACTGTATTAGAATAAGCATAAGTGATTTGATGATGTTGAAATATTGAGTTGAAATGGTGCTGGAATAGTGGAGGCAGCTCTTGTTTTCTTTGCAACTTTCGGTAACTCTCCATGGTTCAATCGATAGTTGTTTAAGTAGTCCGAAAAATGCTAAATGCTTTTGTGGACTTCACCGGACAGATGTTGTTTTGTGATGAAACAACGGTGTGGTTGAAGTTGTTCTGCCACTGTGTCTTATTGCCTCAACTTTAGGTCTATATCACGGTGGCAAGGCATATGAACTAACAGGTTATAGAGTAAACAACGCAACTATCACAACACATAGGTTGTAATATGGCTTTATTTTTCTGGCTTGGCTTCCCCAGTTATTTTACCCACGCACCGGTACTCGCATTGTGTTGCTAACAAGCTAGATATTGCATGGCTTGCAGTCACTGAGGTATGCTCGCAGTGGACACAGGTCATAAAATACTCGGTCTTCCGGGCTAAGATTTGAATTACGTAAATTGCTCTGCCACACAGGCTAGTGAGTTGGAGGTAGTAGCAGATGCTGAAAAATCATTAAAACACAGCATTGTTATCATTCTCGCCAATGTGTAAATATGTTTAACTAAAGCCATTTACTTAAAGGAAACTCACCCGGCCGGCCATCTTGGTGTTTGTTGTCGTTTTTCAAATGCAATTCAGCATAAAAGTTCCCAACACTGCTGTCAGCACAACCGTGCGTTGAACTCCACTACAGGCTTGAAAATGGAGTGGGCGGGATCGACGTTGCTTATGAAGTGATGTCATCACGTACACGTTGGCGACGAAATCTTTGACTAGATACTCAAGTGACCGCTCTAACAATGAAAAAATTAAAATGGAAGGAAGTCGGGAGGAGGCAAGATCAAGTGGGACCATTCTAGCCAATGAGGGGGCAGATACGTGTTGCATAAAAGGCTCAAATCTGATATAAAGTGCGTTGTTTCAAAGATGCCGGGATGTCACATGTCCTATTTATAGCAGTACATTTGTATTTTTATTTATTTAACCTTTATTTAACTAGGCAAATCAGTTAAGAACAAATTCTTATTTACAATGATGGCCTACCAAAAGGAAAAAGACCTCTTGCGGGGACGGGGGCTGGGATTAAAAAATTTAAATAAATGAATAAATAACATATAAATATAGGACAAAACACACATCACGCCAAGAGAGACAACACAACACTACATAGAGAGAGACCTAAGACAACAATATAGCAATGCAGCAACACATGAGAACACAGCATGGTAGCAACACAAAACATGGTACAATCATTAATGGGCACAGACAACAGCACAAAGGGCAAGAAGGTAGAGACAATACATCACGCAAAGCAGCCACAACTGTCAGTAAGAGTGTCCAGGATTTAGTCTTTGAATGAAGATATTGAGATAAAACTGTCCAGTTTGAGGGTTTGTTACAGCTTGTTCCCATTCGCTAGCTACAGCGAAGTGAAAAGACAAGCGACCGAGGGATGTGTGCGCTTTGGGGACCTTCAACAGAATGTGACTGGCAGAACGG
Source organism: Oncorhynchus tshawytscha (assembly GCF_018296145.1). Lineage (NCBI taxonomy): Eukaryota > Metazoa > Chordata > Actinopteri > Salmoniformes > Salmonidae > Oncorhynchus > Oncorhynchus tshawytscha. The sequence goes on along the minus strand of NC_056452.1, from coordinate 16,037,538 downwards.
GTGTTGTATATGGAGGATGAGGGCTGCAGAAGATATCTCAGATAGGGGGGAGTGAGGCCTAAGAGGGTTTTATAAATAAGCATCAACCAGTGGGTCTTGCGATGGGTATACAGAGATGACCAGTTTACAGAGGAGTATAGAGTGCAAAATCCGGGGAGGGGCCAGCTGAGTATAAGACTGTATCATCTGCATATAAATGGATGAGAGAGCTTCCTACTGCCTGAGCTTTGTTGTTGATGTAAATTGAGAAGAGCGTGGGGCCTAGGATTGAGCCTTGGGGTACTCCCTTGGTGACAGGCAGTGGCTGAGACAGCCGTTTTCTGACTTTATACACTGCACTATTTGAGAGAGGTAGTTAGCAAACCAGGCCAAAGACCCCTCAGAGACACCAATACTCCTTAGCCCACAAGAATGGAATGGTGTACCCTATCAAAAGCTTTGGCCAAGTCAATAGAAATAGCAGCACAACATTGCTTAGAATCAAGGGCAATGGTGACATCATTGAGGACCTTTTAGGTTGCAGTGACACATCCATAACCTGAGCGGAAACTAGATTTCATACCAAAGAGAATACTATAGACATCAAGAAAGCCAGCCAGTTGATTATTGACACATTTTTCAACACTTTTGATAAACAGGGCAAAATAGAAATAGGCCTATAACAGTTAGGATCAGCTTGATCTCCCCTTTAAATAAAGGACAAACTGTGGCTGCCTTCCAAGCAATGGGAACCTCCCCAGAAAGGAGAGACGGGTTAATAAGGTCTGAGATAGGCTTGCCGATGATAGGGGTCGCAACCGTAAAGAAGAAAGGGTCTAAACCATCTGACCCAGATGTTTTTTTGGAGTAAAGTTTCAGGAGCTCCTCTAGCACCTCAGACTCAGTGACTACCTGCAGGAAGAAACCTTGTAGCGGGGCATTCCTAACAACCTAAGCATTACGGAACTTATATTAGATCAAATAAGCCTCACATATTAAATACACCATTACATTTTTCGGGACCAAATTCAACACTATAATTGAGCTTCATTCAAACAATCCGCTTGGTGAGAAAAAAAGAAGAAACACCACATGCAGATTTTGGTCCCAGTTATCCCTCTCACTTCACCTCTTCCTCTCTGTACAAACCCACTGGGCATCTTTGCCAGTAATCCACAGATACAATAAGTACATTTACACAGTGGTGTAAATTGCTTAAGTAAAACTACTTTCAAGTACTACTTAAGTATTTTTTTTTTGGGGGGGGGGGATATGTACTCGACTTTACTATTTACATTTTTGACAACTTTTAGTTTTACTACATTCCTAAAGAAAATAATGTACTTTTTATTCCATACATTTTCCCTGACACCCAAAAGTACTTGTTACATTTCGAATGCTTAGCAGGACAGGAAATGGTCAAATTCATGCACTTCTCAAGAGAACATCCCTGGTCATCCCTACTGCCTCTGATCTGACTGACTCATTAAAAACAAATGCTTAGCTTGTAAATTATGTCTGAGTGTTGGAGTGTGCCCATGGCTATCCTTAATTTGTTTTTTAAAATAATACACTTATCCCATATGGTTTGGTTAGTATAAGGAATGTGAAGTGATTTATACTTTTATTTTGATACTTAAGTATATTTTAGCAATTACATTTACTTTTGATAGTTAATATCACAGCCATATATCACAAACCCCCAAGTTGTGTGAGGTTCTGTGTTATGCACTATATCCCGTTACCATATCATATGTGATGGAATATTATTTGCTGTTGGCTTGTGTGGGTGTATGTGTTATGCAACATAGGGCGGCAGGGTAGCCTAGTGGTTAGAGCGTTGGACTAGTAACCGGAAGGTTATGGGCATTTCTCGTGATGGAAAAATACAGAACAACATAAAAACGGACACATACAGAACGTAGTGTAGGGAACAAACGGTGTTTTGTTAGATAACAGGAGCCAGGTGTGTGATAGGTGTATCGAGTGCATGGGCGCATAGATATTCTACACAACTACAATGACTGACCGCTGAAGCGCCTAGGGGGCTGGGACCAGCTCGTGTGCCAACAATCAACGATAGGCTGAGTGAGTTTAAACCACGCCCAGTCTCTACTCTGACAGGCCGCCTCGGAAGCAGAAACTACTTCTGTCAGAGTATATTATAATAACTTTGTCAGGAACAAGTCAGTTCTCTGTTTGCCCTGCGAGGTGTGACAGAGAGCCCGTATATACGAAAATTGCATTTACCACTTATTGCTTAGCTAATAAAAAGTACATAGTATGCAATTCGGTGACTCAGTGTCATACTTATCCTGATACCAGATTCGATTGACGCAACCCTTAACAGTTGCCTTATTGCTATTATAAACTGGTTACCAACGTAATTAGAGCAGTAAAAATACATGTTTTGTTTGACCCGTGGTATACGGTCTGATATACCACGGCTGTTAGCCAATCAAGCATTCAGGTCTCGAACCACCCAGTTTATAATACACAAATGACCACCGGCTAAATCTATGACATTAAAATGGCTATTTACTCTGTTTCATCTGAGTGCGCAATCCACAGTCTCATCAGCCTAGGCAGGGAAGTTATAAACTTGCTCTCCGCTATAAAAAGCATCTAAACTTTATCTCACATTTCTTTTAGACTAACATTTAGTTTTCTACAGGGGAGATTTGTATAAACCTTATTGTCTGTCTCCCCGGCATTTGCAACATTGTTTCAATATTCAAATTCTATCTACAACTGTCTCATAGTAATGAAAGTGTAGGGATCGGGACGAGAGAGAAGGCAGCGTTTCTCAGCCAGTCGAAATCATGAATCAGCTGGCATCATTTTTATGGATAGATACAGAGAAAAGTCAATTGAATTGACTCAATTGAAAACAGGTCAAACTAAACGAAGTGCAGCTAGTTTGCAGTCTTTCCAGCTTCAGTTCTAAGTTAATGTGTTAGCTGTGTTGTTGGCTAGCTCCTCTGAACAATAGTGTCCTGACGAGAGAGCACATTTTCTATGCCAGGCGAAATCGTGCCTCATTAGCTCATTGTTATGGTCTCCAAATAAATGTCAGACAAAAACTGCTTAAACATGCAGCTACTTTGCGGTTATTCTGGCTGCACTTTTTGACGTGACTGTAAATTAGCCGTAGTTGGCGAGCTAGCAAGCAAGGGATAAGACCATTGCCAGTCAGTATGACAAGGGAACATTTAGGACGACTGTCGCGTCAATAGCAACAATGATTTGTGTCGGGACTATACCTCGTGGAAGGATGAAATAGTACGAATACATTAATCAAAATAACGTTTTTAATGAAAATATGTCATAATTTGAATATGTTGGTAATATGTTTGAAAAGTCAAATGGAAAAGTGAATACCTTATTGCAAATAGGCTGATCCATTGATCATCACTAATCCATCATCAAAACACTAAAACAGAAGAGAGAACTCAAACATTTTTGAAAAAAAAGAGATTTATTTTGAACTCATCTGAACATCAGATATACTCGGTAATTGTTGGTCAGCAAGAACCGTTTGTACATTTGATATTGATGTGTATAGAAATCCAAAACAAGCAACAATACTTTTTTGGGTTTGGAAAACTGGGTGAAGCGGTTGGATGGCTTTAGGGGCTATATTACATACCTGTCAAATATACATTTAAAATAAAAATACACAAAAGTTGCTTTTGAGGGGCCAAGGTAGATGTGTTATATCTACTCTATTTTTCATAAAAATGTTGGACACTTTCTGTAAACAATAAAATAGGTCCATCATGTTTCTGCTCAATGTTATACCTACATGTACATGACATCTATTCACCTCAAGCTTTTAGTTTAAAATTGCATTTTGTCAAAATCGTTCGTCTCAAAATGAATGGATTTACACATATAGGCTCTATGTAACAGATAAAGAGATGTGGACATCCTTGAAATGGGACTTCCACTAGTGAAAGTGTTTAATGGCTGTGCTTTTTGTCAACATACTGAAACACTGAAATGCTTCACTGACAACAAGAGGGGAAAAAGCTTGATTTCACTTCAGTGCAGTTTATGGCACTTTAATATTGGAGAACTCTGGTGCACAAGAAACAGAAGTCATGAACTCTACGTAATGATGGACCGTCTGAACCAAAACTTGAGCGAAAACAGAATATCATGGTCTTATCCAGTGCATAAACACCATGTCAGAATCCAAAACCTTCCCTTTTCAACTCAATGACCACATTTCATTTCACAAACAGGTTCATAAAATGTTTACATTGTACATCTGTAAAAAAAAAAAAAAAAAAAAAAAACACAAAAAAACAATCCAAAGCTGTCATTGAAATTGTGTTTTAATGCCCTTTGGGACGAGGCCATTTTCCAACACAGGAACATTTGCCCAACAGGAGTAAAGACAATACAGAACGCCATCAGTTCTCCTATACAGTATTCATAACCCTCTAATGCAGTTCACAACATGGTAATCCCAGAGTTGATTGGACAGGGATTCTTCCTACTGCATACACTTCTCTTCCCTTTCATTTGTCTCTTTCCTTCCACCCAGTAAGCAACTAGGAGGCATTCATTATTCACCACCCAGTTGAAGCTGCTAGTCCTAGCAGACATTTACTTCCAAGGCCTTGGTCTATTAGACCTTCATTTCTACCCTGGAATCTAAATCAACTGAAGTCAGTAATCCAACAACGGGCACCCAACATCCTACCCCTATTACCTCAGCACAAGAGCACATCAGAGGGCTAAAATAGCCCAATTGAACTTGACCAAGGTCAGTGATATTTTTTTCCAAGAGGCAGACAAAAACATTAAAAATACAAAATATTTATTTTTGAAAATGACAAATGAAACGAAACAATTGTTTGGTTACTAGCACACCACACTAGGGCTAGGCAATAACAATGGATAATCGTTCACTTCGGTTCAGACAGACGCTCAGAGGCAAATCAATAAATCTCTGCACCCCTAAATTATGTTGCAGCCAAACGTTGAGGCAAAGCAAAGGGCCGAAAAGGGGCCACTGGCATTGTGAAATGGCATCCATTCTGCTCTATTATGTACTTAAGGGGACAAATAGTGTCAGGCAATTTATTTTAGTTACAAAACAAACGCAATCCGAATGAAGTGAGGTTGACAACCATTTGAAATGTCATGTAGGGGAATTGGACTGACTGTTGGCATGGATATGATGAGAACAGCAAGAGCTAGAGGGAGCTCTTTGACCAAATGTAACTGCCGGGATATCCCAATATTTTTTAACCTACCTCCAACTAGCTAAAAACCATGTGCTTTAGAAAGATATGAACAGAGGGGAGGGGGGGAAGAGACCGCCTTGACCAAAAGCCTTGTCCCTGCATGTAAAAGAAGCGGGATTGGTGGCGCTTGCTTGTGGTCGATATTGCACCTTTGTGGGTGGTAACGGAGTCAGCTGGAGGCTTTATAAGCCAAATCTTTATTCTACAGGAGATAAACGTGTATTTAATCTTTCTTAATATTTTGTGGTTGTACAATATTCCCTGATGGCCTGCTGTGGCCGATGAGATTTTAACAGAATCCTAAAAGAAAAAAAGGAGAAGAGATTATGAAATTGTCCATTGATGGGGAACTTTCATGACGGGGAACCGGGAATCCTGTTTTTGTTGCAGTTTGTTGTGGGACTTGTTGTTTTGTCACTCTCCCTTGTCCCTTTCTTAAAATGTTACACACGCTGGTCACACACACATCTGCCACTGTGCTGCTGTGGTCTCGCCATTTGTTCTGAGGACGAAAAAGACAAGATCTACAAGTAAGCACAGTGGTTTAAAAAGTCTTCCTTTGCTGTTTGAAAGGATTGCAGTGAGTTGTGCAATCTGACAGAACATGTGACATGTGTCTCTCTTGAGGAGCCCTACCTATGTTAGCTTCTTCGCTTTGTTGTAAAGCGAGTCCACAACTTTGCTCATGTTCTGAATAGTTTCCAGGGCCGCGCCATAAGTCTTGTCAACAGGTGGCTCGTCAAATATGATCAAGACACCCTCGCCTTGGTCCAGGATCCCTATAATGAGTCATACAGGCATTTTAGACAACATTTACATTTCACTGAACGAAAGAAGAGCAACACAAGTAGATTTATGATACAGTCGTTTATACCAGGCTGGTACCAACCAAACCGGCAATTTACCATGAAACTTCTTGTCCAGGATCATCTGTGACAATTTCCTCTCGACATCCGCCTGAGGGAAATTAAACATATCCACTGATTACCGACAACATTGAGAGCTGTACATGTATCACGGGATAGAAGACTTCCGATGTGTCACTCTTGTACCACAGGACTGAATACTTCAAATATGAAGATATTAAAGAAGAAACCTCCATACCTTTGAAAGTTTGATGAGACCTGATATGTGTTCAATCTGGGGGGGAAAGCAACACCATAAAGGATTACGATTTAAGGGTGGTTAGCCTCACCCCAAAAAAAAGCAATATTAACAGTACCCAGATGAACGTGCTGTACCTGTACTCTGGAGAAGGGTTCGATGACACGGATAAGGTTCCCTTCCAGCAGGTTGTCATACAGCGTGGCCAGGTGGGTTCTGATGATGGGGTCGTCCCTCAACTCTGCTTTGTATTCCGTAAGGGCCTATAAAGATAAAGGGAGGAATAGGAGGAGAGAAAGAGAAGAGGGTTAGAAGGGAGGATACAAATGGGCCTGGCACAATAGAGATCCTCAGAGAAACAAACATAGCAGCAAGAATGAGGGCTAAAGGAAGGTCTTACCTTTTCAAAGTCGGCTAATGATCTGTTCTTGCTGGCTTGTGCAACGCATTTCAGTGCATCCGTCTGCAGAGGGAGGGACGAAGCGACCACGGTCAGCCAGGTACCAACCAATTTAAACGTATTACACAATGCAAGTTGAGAAAGACCGCCCAACTGCCCCCCACAAAAATCGCGGGTTCTTACCTGTCGGCCCGCATGCCGCAGGGCCAGTTTTCCGCTAATCAGGGACTGCACCTCTTCTGGTCTGAAAGAGAACAGCAACAGAGGGTCAACCAAGCCGTACCTGTATGCTTCATATCATTGCAACACAGCAAGGAGGTAGTATCACTCACAGGCTAAGCATGATCTTGCAGAGCAGCATGTATTTGAGACCGGTGATGGCTTTAGGGTGGTCGATGGAGTCGTAGCCCTCGAAGGCCTCAAAGAAGTAGGAGTAGGCAGTCTTCCAGTCCTTCTCCGAAGCCGCATGGACGATCCCTGCAGGTGAGGAAGCATGGTCAGTCGTTCACACTAAGCATGGCACTTTTCCACCTCAACACACAGCATTTCTTCATTTGGGTCAGTAAACTAATATTGGGTGTTACAAATGAAGAAGGCAGTAGCTAGTTTTCCATCCAATTAGCAACCGATTATTCATGTGAATATTCTCAAATCTGCTTAAAAAGGAGCATTTTCCCACCAGAGATGTTTCCATCAAATTAACTTAAAGAGAAAAGGCTGTGGGTGACGTAGTGCACATAAAAATAACTTTTGCTGTTAAATTTCCATGTGCTGAATAAAAAACACAATTTAAATGGGTTTCCATCACATTTTTTATGGTTTTGTTTGAAAAATGTGTTATATTTATTAGGATCCCCATGATCCCCACTAGTAACAGCTAGTCGTACTGCTAGTCTTATTGGGGTCCAAAACATAACAAAGAAGACAGACAAAATACTTCATAATTTAATGTGCCCACTCTGACCTTGGCACGTGCGTTCTAGCCAACAGCTCGCAGATACAGTAGAAAATATCCTACTACATGAGATTATTACGGACAAAAGAGAGATTATATTATTTGTCAAATTGCAAGCAAATAAATAGAAATAAATGTTTTATTGTCAGATACACCAGATAGATACAGTGAAATGTGTTGTACAGGGTCAGCCATAGTAGTACAGCGCCCCTGGAGCAAATTAGGGTTAATTAAGTGCCTCGCTCAAGGGCACAGACCGATTTTTCACCTTGTCGGCTCGGGTATTCGAACCAGCAATCTTTCGGTTTCTAGCCCAATGCTCTAACCGCTAGGCTACCTGCCGCACTAAGCATCGATCATTATGTCACCAGAATTAGACCCTGAATATTTATTGAAAAGGAGCATCAAACTAATCACTGTGCACTTTCACCAACCTGTGAAGTTCATAACTTATTTCATCTGTAGCCTGAATGTTTTCCTTAGTCTTAGTGGGAAGTCCACACAACAACATATCGCGCGACTACAAGGTTAGTTCGATAAGATAGTTATTATAGCATTTCCACCGCCATTTCTCATGTTAATTAATTTTACTGACACAAAAAGATCCCACCTTGTCTAGCGTATTTAGTTTTTTTTCGACATTTGGAAAGTTTGCGGAAAAATGTTCCGTTTCCACCAGGCCCGTCGTGACATTTTTTATCCAATATGTACTTTACCCGTAAAAAGCCTGGATGGAAACCTGATTAATGACTCGCTGAAATGTCTGGTAAATGGATAAACACTGTGCACATAAGCCCTCTTACTGATTGATTTACAGTTCCATAGATTATTTTATCAGTTGAACAAAACGCATACAAGAGCTCTGAGTGGATGCTATTCTGTTGTTTCTGCCAAAACAACAGCTTAAGCTACCATTGGTTTCTAAGCCATTGAGGAACACTGTAGGGAGGCTTTGGATGGAGGCTTGTTCACTGGGACTGACCTGACATCATGTCCAGGGCAGCCTGCAGCTTGGGGGGACAGTAGATTCCATTGGCCGTAGTGCGGGCGGATGTGAGGGCGGCGCGGGCCTTGGGCAGGTTGCTAAGCGCGTGGTACGTCTTGCTCTCCTGCAGCTGCACCTCCACCAGCAGCGCCTTATCGTCCATCTTCTTCAGCTCATGGAGCAGCTGGGTGCCTGAACACCAGAGAAACAATCTACCTTACTTTGGAGATACCACAGCTTCTGTATACAGTATGTGGTCCACAACCCCGGTGTTGAGGAATATCAAAGTTCAATGTCATCATGACTCGAATTGTTTGACTCCTCATCACAAAGCTTCCAGGAGAATTGGATACCGAGTTCTGCTACATAGCTATGGGTAAACATATCCAAACATTGCACAATTCTTAGCCCTCCCTGCTCAGACAGATGCTAAGCTCATTTAGCAGGGATAATATTGTCAGTCCATTCAAATGGAGCTGTCACTCACCAAGCGCCAAGGCCTCCTGGTATCTTTTGGTGTCAAAATAGAGTGAAATCAGGCGGGCCTGGAGAAAGGGGAAGAGAAATGTGACATTGCAACACTCACAGTATAGTGTAAAAATATTAATCATATCACTCTGCGGTGGTAGGGAAATGTATTGAAAATAACCACATGAATTTCAGTCTCCAAACTAAAACGTCACCGTATAGGAACAATAGCTTGTCTTTTAGGTGAAGAAGACACCCAGGCCAGCTTACCTCCAGAGCCTGCCTGAGGAAGGTCCTCTTCTCCACCTTGGCCCACTCAATGCATTCCAGACACAGATCCACCTCCTGGCCTGTGGCTGCCTCCATGTCCAGGAAGAGGTCCAGCAGGGAGCGGACCAGCCGGGCCGCCTTGGCCTTACTGATGGAGATGAGGAACGGCCGCACAAACTTCAGCAGACCCCCCAACTCTGGAAGAATCACCACAGCAGAAAATAGGGCTAAATGAATAGTAAGCATATCTTGTCTACTCAATAAGTCTATCTGTCCAAGGTTCAAGGTCTACTGTCAAACGAGTGACGTTCGCTTCATAAGCAGTTCTTGTGTACTACAGCAGTGGTTCCCAACCAGGGGTACTAGGACCCCAGCGTACTTGGCCTATTTAACCTTTATTTAACTAGGCAAGACAGTTAAGAACAAATTCTTATTTACAGTGACGACCTAGGAACAGTGGGAACAGGAACACTGCCTTGTACAAGGGCAGAACAACAGATTTTTACCTTGTCAGCATCGGGGATTCGATCCACCAACCTTTCGGTTACTGGCCCAACGCTCTAACCACTAGGCTACCTACCTTGAGAAGAATCATAAGAGCATAGGTTTTTTTACTGGTAAAATGCACAAGGTGATTCTTCAGGGGTACCGTCCAGGCAGGGAAAAATGAGTTGGTGGGACAGTAACCGCCGAAAAAGGTTGGGAACCAGTGTACTACAGAACAGTTAGGCAATGGCACATACAGTGAATCATTGTGCAGTTACTGGATGAATCACCACCAAGTTCCTCAAGTTCAACAGCCAGGCAAATAGACCAGATTATGTGTTTGGTGTTTTGAGTCTCACCTGCAGCCTGTCCTGTTTTGGCCAGGAGTGACCCCAGCTCCAGGATGCTCTGTTCTTTAACCCGAACGGATTCTTCATCACTGTCCTGGATATTTCTCCTCACTGTGGGGACAAGGAAAATAATGCACTGATTAACATTGACTATTTAACATAACACTGACAGTCTCCTATTCTAAACTATTGTTTGTGTTCCTTATTGTCTTTTTCCCGAGTTACTGTTTTATCTGGATCAACGAGGCTAACAAGTCAACAGCTAACTGAGGCCCTGTGACTAAGGAAATTTTTTGGACAGCCACATGCTAGTACAAAGCTAGCTACAGAACTGTCAACAAAAGCTAGGTATCTAGCTAGCTAACCGTTAACTAACGATAGCTATGTTAACTTAATGAACAGTGAACTTGATCTCACTGTTAATTTGTTAACGTTAGCAAGCTACCTAGCTAAGTTAGCTGTCATTTTAGTGCATATAGGAAGCTATATTGTAAACACCAAAATGACATAGCTACATCAATGAACTTGAGAATTGAATGGATCTTGGTTAGCTAACTAGCTAGCTGGCTAACTAGCTATAACATATGGTGCTTGACTAACGTTAGCTAAATATTAACGTTGAATTGTATTGCGATACTGTTTCATAAAGACAGCATAAATAGTTAGCTAGTTAACGTCTCTTTCCAGTTCATCATGGCCTAGCTAGCTAGCCATCCAGGGACTACCTAGCTAGCTAGCAACCCCACGATTCTACAGTGAGTCAGCACGACACACAAACCGGCTCTTGTCAGTGTATAAAACTGCCTTTGCGATGACTTAAATCAAGCAGAAATTCAAAAATAAGACGAGACTTTCTCGTCTGAACGCCTACAAACATCACTTACCAATAGAATGTAGAATATCAATAGAGGCGTTACGATCCGTGCTAATAAGAGACTGAGCTCTCTGAAACTCAACCACTGCCGCAGCCGCCATCTTACCTATTCAAAAGCTGCCTGCCTACAACAGTCAAGAATGCGATAGGAAATACGTAAATGAGCTACTCAGATACATCACGAGAGGGAGCCAAATATACTTTCTGGGGATTGTAGTTCAGTATTTTACATTAACCAGTTAATATACATTATAGCACAGTGTTCCTATTTTGTCATGCTGACTCATCTTATCAAATAAACTGTAGCAGAATGTCATGATCATTTTACTTGAGACCCCCATTCATAATTTACTGTAGGCCTACAGGCCTATTTAATCCAAAGTGGTCTGTTCATGAAATAAGTGAACATTGAGCTGGATGATAGACTATAGGAATTTGTTGGATCATGTGTTTATTAAAATGGTAGGATGTTATGGTTATTATAAATTAATACACGCCTATTAGTTCTGTACAATGACAGCTAGACACTTAAAACGGGATGGTGCATCAGAAGAGATTTCATCCTGCACAATTTCAAATAAATGGCCTAAATACATGTTGTTGTTTTTTTTAAATATCAGGTTACGTTGTTATGTATGCCCCTCGTTTTAATAGCTTAGATGCGATCTAACTTGTATGTTATTAGTAAATACAAATAGTTTTCATGTGGACATTTATTTATTGGCTAGGCCTACTTGTATTGTGTGATTGAAACAACCCTAGTCTACATGCTGAAAACCATGAATTGTTTTTCAAGAAATGGATTTCAGTTCATTGAGTGCATTGTGCTTTGAGTTCATTGAATGTTTGTTGTGATGGGGCGGAGTTGCAAATCTGTATGTAGCCTATCTCCGCTGCGCTGTATCAGCAAAATAAATGGACAGCGCACTACACACTAAAAAACTGGTGAATATTAGGCTACAATATATATTGGGTAATTCACCTATTACAAACAGCCTTTGTGACTGCAGCCACACACAGCTGCAAATTACAGCACCACGGACAGAGCACAGAGCGGCGCCCGACCACTGCCTTTCTCATTTTTTACACCAGCCATCCTTTCACTAGCCACAAGCTAGTGAGAGCGCAAAGAAACCCTCGAACCCGTATCTCTTGCGGTGAGGACCAAATGCACATCTTCATATCAGCATCCGTTCCACAGTTGCCTACCTACCGCCTGCGCAGCAGAGAGACTGGCGATTCAAGGTGTGCGGATATTCTGGCTTGATTAACGCCTTTTCTTTTCTTGGATTGTACAGTGTTGTGTTTTTTTAACCGCATTTTTCCAAGATGGTTAATAAGGTTTCACCTTGATGTGCACCATATCAAAGGAATTAGCTGTTACTGTTAAAGAAGCCATCACTGCTGTGCTATTATTTTTTTCATTGACTGGAGGAAAAATATCAAGTAAGTATAATATTTTTATATTATTTTATAATGTGTCTAATATCGTAACCTATTTCGAAGGATAACCTGCTGAATTATTGTAAACATCAACATGTAAGAATATAGGCGACACGTCACTGAGAAACATTGGCTATGCTGCCACATTTGAAGGTATTCCATATTTCTCTGAATAACACTTTGCATAACACGAGGCTACCCATATGCACCATAATAAACATGAGTCATGTCAAAGCGGTTCTTTGGAATTCTGCACCTTTATTAGCAAGCGGACGCTCATTTCAGAACCATGGACAGCAGCCTATGTACACAACCACATAACAGCCTTGGACTCAAAGCTTGCCGCTAAACAAACTGTCTTGATCTTTCAATTAACACGTAAAATAGCAAAACGTATTTTAGATTTTCTAACAACTCGACTAGCCTGCTTGAAAGTTTTTTTTTGTGGCTGTTTCGGTTACGGCTGAATCTAAAAAAATTCTCAACGCACATCATGAGCTGTAGACACATTATTAGTCTAGCCTAAAGATGCAAATGTTGTTATACAACATTATACAAATTCGTTTACATTCGGATTATATTACAAACCTCGTTTTAAAAGTGGATGATTTAGGCTATCAAAGGCGACCTTCACATAAAGGTGTTTACATTTCAGGTTTCCATTTGAAATGGAAGGTGCTAGCCAACTATATGAGCAGGAATGCATCCTTCGTTAGGCTTCAATCGAATGAAATTATGTTCATGTAAATCAGGATGTGAGCTTCGAGCAAAGCATTATTCTTAGAAGAGAAATTTGATATGGGCTGAAAGATGGGCATGCCTTAATCAACAATTGATGAGCCAGATGTGATCTTTTTATAATCGGTATGAATAGTTTAGGGGAAATCTGATTGAAAGTAGCTAACCTGCTCTCGATTTCAATTCAACAGGAGACCACAGTAAACGTTACTGTAAATTGCGCGGCTGTTAGATTTGTTTGAAAGGTATAGAGATGTTTTTACATCGGTTTACTATGCGGATAGTCAGGAAGCAAGCAGTGTTGTTGCCTCAACTAGCTTGTTGTCATTGCTGTCTGATTTGCTGAGCGCTAAGAGACATCATAATATTCCCTGGCATAGGCCCTACATTCACCTATGTATTTTTAAATTCAAATCAATTCAGCTAATTAGACTATTCAATGTGGATGACCGAGCACTTGTCGATATAGAATTTACTGTGTACACATTTATGAAAGAATGTCTGGATGTTTTGGTAATTCCTGTGAATTATTAGAGACAAGCAAGATATCTCAACATAGTCTTCACAGCATCCTTTTATGACATGCTCCTTTATTAGGACAACGCAGACGCTTGATTTCAGGACCTAGGACAGCAGCCGATTTACACAACCATATCAGATTTGAAATCAATGCTTGTCGCCAAACAATTCATCTTTATCTTCAATTAGTAAGAAATATTGAAATATCTTTGGATTTAAAAAAAATGTAAAATCAATATCACAATCACAGCCGAGATATCTGATTTTCAACAACAAAATGATGTACACACAACCTTAATGTCAATGATACAATGAAAGTGGGAACATGTAGCTACTAGCTACTGAAGCCATGCATTTTGTTTTCCACAGGCACTATTGACCCAGCTGAGAAGAAGAGCTAAGTGCCCAGAGAGAATCTGCTCAGATCAACTCCTAATCCATCCAGCACGTACCTTCCTATCAGGACCTACCGTGGCATTAGATGCCTGAGAGGAACCCACGCTTGTAGCCAGGGTCTCCCAGCTCAGAAGCATTGAGGCCCTCAGGATCTCCCCTGCCATTCTCTCTGGTCTGTCATCCACTAACGAAATTGCTACTCGGTCACCATGGGAACCGTTCTGTCTCTCTCTCCCAGCTACAGGAAGGCGTCCCTCTTCGAAGATGGGCCAGCCACGGTGGGCCACTACACAGCTGTTCAGAATAGCAAGAATGCCAAAGACAAGAACCTGAAGCGTCACTCGCTCATCAACGTTCTGCCATGGAAGCGCATCGTGGCAGTGTCAGCCAAGAAAAAGGGCTCCAAGAAGGTGCAGCCCAACACCACCTATCAGAATAATGTGACCCATCTCAACAACGAGAACCTGAAGAAGTCTCAGTCCTGTGCCAACCTGTCCACCTTCACCCAGGACCAGAGCACCCCAGCCCTCGTCAAGAGCTCCAACAACGCTGTCTCGTCGGTCAAGAAGGCCCCCCTGACCAACTCCAATGCGGCCCCCGGCACGCCCAAAAGAGTGATCGTCCAGGCCTCCACCAGCGAGCTGCTGCGCTGCCTGGGTGAGTTCCTGTGCCGGCGCTGCTACAGACTAAAGCACATGTGTCCCACCGACCCGGTCCTGTGGCTGCGGAGCGTGGACCGCTCACTGCTCCTCCAGGGCTGGCAAGACCAGGGGTTCATCACCCCGGCCAACGTGGTGTTTGTCTACATGCTGTGCCGCGATGTGGTATCCTCTGAGGTGGCAAACGAACATGAGCTGCAGGCCGTGCTGCTCACCTGCCTCTACCTGTCCTACTCCTACATGGGCAACGAGATCTCCTACCCACTGAAACCCTTCCTGGTGGAGAGCTCCAGGGACATCTTCTGGGACCGCTGCCTGTCCATCATCAACCTGATGAGCACTAAGATGCTTCAGATCAACTCGGACCCGCACTATTTCACCCAGGTGTTTGCCGACCTGAAGAACGAAAGCCAGAAGGAGGAGGAGAGGAGCCGCTTGCTCATTGGTCTGGACCGGTGAGGGCCCTGGGGAAAGGGGCCGGGGAGGGGGCAGGGGCCTACTCCAGTCTGGCATTTCAAAATGGGGGAGGGGGATTGGTTGAGGGAGTAGGAAGAGGGGAGTGGGGAAGTTTTGATGGGAAGAGATTCATTTTGAGGGTTGATATAAGGGTTAATTTGGCATAGATATACCCCAAAAGTTTTTGATTATAAGCATGTTTAACAGCTAACATTACAACAGTTCACTGGAAGAGGGACATGAGAACACAGTTTGATTAAAAACAAATGACATTGTATGGTAAAAATATTATTTATCTCAATTTATCTTAAAACCAACTAATGTTTTTCGAAAGGAAAGAGGATTGTATTTTCACTGCATCTAAGAATGAAAGCTTTTGACACCTAAAAAAATGCCAGACTTGGGTACATCCTCTGTTTACGAACATGTATATAAAAACATTGAAAAATACAAAACCAACAATAATACACAATAAATAAAAAACAGTAGAAAAGGAACACAAATGTGCAGCTATGAATGTGTAGAGGACTGAGACCAGCCACCTGCTGACTGTCTGAGATGCACTGCCTATTGTGTGACTGGGCTACTACTCACATCATGGATGAACAGACAAGCTGCAACCCTGGTTCTTTAGACTCTGAAGTGAACACCCAGCTCTGCTGCAGCGTAAACATGATTTGACCTGAAAGGAAAAGTGGGGCCACCGATGCAGATTCATGTTGTGCGTTTATTGTTTGTGACTTGGCGAGAGGGGTTTGGTGGAGAAAGATTGGTTCAGAAGGATTTGAAAAAAAGCCTGCATTGCATTGTGGGATTTTTTTTGTGACCACAACACAACAGGATATGAGGAATTACAGTACAACCTAAGGACACAACACTTGATGGTCGGTCACAGTAGATGTTAAGAAAGGCCTACTTTATTTTCATCTCAGAAAAAAATTAATGGATGTTCAAAGGCTCAAGCCCAGGGAGGCTTATCTATTGCTCTTTTTCTTTTTTTAACTTCGAAATAATAGCCTAATGCACGTGTGCCATGCAATTTTGGAGGGCAGGAATGACTTAACTGCATCTGCATTAGAGAATGCTGTGAACAAAGTGATAACTAGTTTATTTAGCTATGCTTGCTTAAATAGGCTATTTGTTTACCAAGGACTTCTTTTGTACTTTTGTCTGATGGTTGTGTCTAAAATCACTTGGGAATGAAGGTCCATATTGTGCTATAAGAAATTCAGCATTAACAAATGTTTAACTAGTGCCATATCTTTGATGAAAATCCTGTAGGTCTGAAAACACAGCGAAAGATGTCCAAATGTTGAGTGAACCTCATTTATTGTAATTTTATGTTCTCTTGGCACATCCCTTGTAATCAAAAGATCATGAATGAATGATCAATTGGTCTATTTCAAATAACAGGATATGGTGGGAATGAAGATTGATGGTTGTTGCAAATGAATGTTCCATGGAATAAGCTATAGATTAACAACCAATACAAATCTGACCATCGACAAAGTAACCAACACATCAGAGAGACCTTGAGTAAAGACAAAACCCCTTAGAACCTTTAGCATCCCTAGAACCCTTAGAACCCTAGGCACAGAGCAATCCCAAACCCAACACACCACCCAGCTCCACATATCAACAAGACAACATAACCATCAGCCAATGGCAGGGCATTTCACTCAAAACCACTCAGTGGCACAGCATAAACATTTACAGACAGCCTCCCCTGGCGTAATCTCTCCATGCCAATATTAATCAAATCTAAGACAACAATGTATTCAGCTGGGGAGGAGATGAGGCCATGGTCAGGTTAGATTCTAGTTGACCTCCATGGAGATAATCAGGTTTTCAAATCAGCTGAAGCCACTAGGATAAATGGAAGAGCATAGAGGGAAATAAGAACACCATGGCAACCTGGACTACATCTACATGAGAGCTTACGGAGCAGTCAAGATACATGGCAATTATTTGCATTGAAGAATTGTAGAGGCTAGAAAAGATTATAGAACTGATAGCATCTCCATCTCCAATAACTGAGATAAAGGGAGGTGGTAGGTATTTCTGTCAACCACTGTTATATGTTGTAAGAGATATGTCGAATTGAATCCACAGATTAACAGGAATATGTTTTCTATAGTATACAGTACAGAGACTTAACTGGACCTTGGGGGAAAAAAACAACAAATGAAAATAATGCACATAAAAACAAGCGAATAAAAAGTAGTATTTGCCATCTTTTTATCACCTCAACAGTGAGAAATTCCGCATGCTTTCTTTCATTAGTTGATTCTCAAATTTCTTTCTAGAAATGCAAAATGGTTATAGTCATATGCAGCGAATAAATACCATTTTCATTTGTATGTCTTTTCCATGCCCACAAAAGGCTATTCTCTTCTGTCATGTGATGAAGGTTGTTCTTGGGGACTGTTGGTTGACATATGATAGATCTCTCTCCTCTGCTGTATCAGTGGGAGTCAAAGAGAAAAATGTATGGTGCAAATGGACATGGTTGTGGAGCGGTACCGTGGCATTGTGCCTTGCAATGGGAAATGGGTTGTTGTGTGTAGCGCAGTAGGAGGGACACACACTTTGGATGGGCTACTGCTTTGGGGAAAAAGCAGGGGAATCTTGACCCTCTGGCTGTTCACTCGCCCCAACTCACTAAAATGTGCCATTTTTTGCCACTTGCAGCACTGACTAGTTGTTTGAAAGACTTGGAAAAACCTTACAAAAAAAAAGAGAAAAAAAGTGATATGTTTGAACATTTCAGTCAACTTCGATTTCAGTATCTTGTTGCGTACTTTGTAGAACAAAAAAAGGGTGTTAAAGAACATGAAAAGGGGGCATTTCAATGATGCATGTGAGCGCAAGTGTGTGAGAGTTTATCTGTACAGAAGAATGTGTGAATTTTGTTTTCTTATGACAAAGAGGAAGTGGAAAAGAGGATACTCTACACTGATAGACTACTGGGACAGGATGTGATCACTGATAGACTACTGGGACTGGGATGTTATCACTGATAGACTACTGGGACTGGGATGTGATCACTGATAGACTACTGGGACTGGGATGTGATCACTGATAGACTACTGGGACTGGGATGTGATCACTGATAGACTACTGGGACTGGGATGGGATCACTGATAGACTACTGGGACTGGGATGTGATCACTGATAGACTACTGGGACTGGGATGTGATCACTGATAGACTACTGGGACTGGGATGGGATCACTGATAGACTACTGGGACTGGGATGTGATCACTGATAGACTACTGGGACTGGGATATGATCACTGATAGACTACTGGGACTGGGATGTGATCACTGATAGACTACTGGGACTGGGATGGTATCACTGATAGACTACTGGGACTGGGATGGTATCACTAATAGACTACTGGGACTGGGATGTGATCACTGATAGACTACTGGGACTGGGATGGGATCACTGATAGACTACTGGGGCTGGGATGTGATTGTTGGGGGGTGGGCGGGGGGGTTAATTAGAGCTGTTCAAATATGTTATTTTGAAAAAGACAAAAAAGACATTGCTCCAATTGAACCTTTCTCAGTTTGTTTCTGCTTACTTTAATTTATTTTTGTACTGTGATGGAAAATAAAATGCACTGATTGTTCATGACGCACAAATGAGTGGTGTCTTCATCTGCAGCTGAACCCTTCAGTGATATAATCACATACTTGACACTTTGTTTACTAGACCCCACAATATACAAGTCTATAGTCCATATACTGTATAGTTAAAGAGTAGCAGGGGTTATGAACTGACTAATCTGTGGAATGAAATCCATGAAATAATCATTTGAAGATTAAACATGGCATAGATCTCATATCCAGAAGAGATTCCAGCTAGTTACAAAAGATTGAGACATAAAGAATAGAATCTGGTTGAATCATTGCATTATCTATGACCATTCAATCTGTCTCAATTTCATTTAAATTGGCCATGGGGTAAATCAAAGGCAATATAATCAAAGAGTATGAAATATAGCACAACTGCCGACTCTTAGTTTGACCTAATTTATACCAACATGTCATGTGCAACCAGAGGGAAAAATAACTCGAGACCACCTTTAGTCCACACACAGAGAAGTGTACAAAGCTCTCCCTCGTCCTCCATTTGGCAAATCTGACCATAATTATGTCCTCCTGATTCTTACTTACAAGCAAAAACTAAAGCAGGAAGTGCCAGTGACTCGCTCAATATGGAAGTGATCAGATGCACAGATGCTAAGCTACAGGACTGTTTTGCTAGCACAGACCGGAATATTTTCCGAAATTCATCTGATGGCATTGAAGAGTATACCACATCAGTCACTGGCTTCATCAATGACATCTTCACAACAGTGACCATACGTACTGTACATATCCCAACCAGAAGCCATGGATTACAGGCAACATTCGCACTGAGCTAAAAGCTAGAGCTGACGCTTTCAAGGAGAGGGACATTAATCCGGACACGTATAAGAAATCCCGCCATACCCTCCAACAAGCCATCAAACAGGCAAATTTCAATACAGGACTAAGATTGAGTCCTACCTCACCGCCGCTAACGCTCGTCGGATATGGCAAGGCTTGCAAACTATTACGGATTTCAAAGAGAAGCCCAGCCGAAAGCTGCCCAATGACATAAGCCTACCAGACAAGCTGAAATATTTCTATGCGCGCTTCGAGGCAAGCAACACTGAAGCATGCATGAGAGCACCAGCTGTTCCAGACAACTGTGTGATCACGCTCTCCGTAGCCGATGTGAGTAAGACCTTTAAACAGGTCGACATTCACAAAGCCACAGTGCCAGATGGATTACCAGGACGTGTATTCAGAGCATTCAACCTCTCCCTGACTGAGTCTGTTATACCTACATGTTTCAAGCAGACCACCATAGTCTCATAGTCCCTGTACCCAAGAACGCCAAGGTAACCTGCCTAAATGGCTACTGACCCGTAGCACTCACGTCTGTAGCCATGAAGTGCTTTGAAAGGCTGATCATCAACACAATCACCCCAAAAACCCTAGACTCATTCCAATTCGCAAACCGCCCCAACAAATCAACAGATGACGCAATCTCTGTTGCCCTCCACACTGCCCTTTCCCACCTGGACAAAAGGAAGATCTACGTGAGAATGCTGTTCATTGACTAAAGTTCAGCATTCAACACCATTGTGCCCTCAAAGCTCATCACTAAACTAAGGACCCTGGGACTAAACACCTCACTCTGCAACTGGATTCTGGACTCCCTGACGGGCCAGCCCCAGGTGGTAAGGGTAGGCAGCAACACATCTGCCACGCTCTTCCTTAACACAGGGGATCCTTAGGGGTGCGTGCTTAGTCCCCTCCTGTACTCCCTGTTCACCCACGACTGCGTGGCCAAGCAAGACTCCAACACCATTATTAAGTTTGCCGACGACACAACGTTGGTAGACCTGATCACCGACAACAATGAAACAGCCTATAGGGAGGAGATCAGAGACCTGGCAGTGTGGTGCCAGGACAACAACCTCTATCTCAACATGAGGAAGACAAAGGAGCTGAATGGCTCCATTCAGATCGACAGGGCTGTAGTGGAGCGGGTCAAGAGCTTCAAGTTCCTTGGTGTCCACATCACCAACAAACTATTATGGTCCAAACATACCAAGACAGTCGTGAAGAGGGCACGGCAACACCTATTCCCTCTCAGGAGACATGGGTCCCCAGATCCTCAAAAAGTAGTACAGCTTCACCATCGAGAGCATCTGGCTGCATCACCGCCTGGTATGGCAACTGCTCGGCATCTGACCACAAGGCGCTACAGAGGGTAGTACGTATGGCCCAGTACATCACTGAGGCCAAGCTTCCTGCCATCCAGGACATCTATACCAGGCAGTGTCAGAGGAAGGCCCTAAACATTTTCAACGACTCCAGCCACCCAATTTCTAGACTGTTCTTTCTGCTATCACACAGCAAGCTGTACCAGAGCACCAAGTCTAGGTCCAAAAGGCTCCTTAACAGCGTCTATCTTCCAAGCCATGAGACTGCCGAACAGTTAATCAAATGACTATTTGAATTTACCCTTTTTTTTAACGCTGCTGCTTATTATCTATGCATTACCCCTAATGTACAGATGACCTCGGCTAACCCGTACCTCCACACATTGACTCGGTACCCGTAACCCTTGTATATAGCCTCATTATTGTTATTTTACCGTGTTATTTTTTTGAACTTCAGTTTATTTAGCAAATATTTTCTTACTCTGCATTGTTGGTTAAGGGCTTGTAAGTAAGCATTCCACAGTAAGGTCTGTTGTATTTGGCGCATGTGACAAATTTGATTTGATTTAGTGATCGTCCATCGGAAGGCTGATGATGTGTCTGTTGAGGACAGGGAGAGGGAAGTGGTGATGCTGTCGACCTGACCTGTGACCTGACTGCAGAGGCTTTGGCTGTCGCGACGTCATCTAGGGAAACAGCTGCTAGGTTAGCAGGCGGTTTAGCGTGGTTTGGCTCCCCCAAAAAATCACACAGACAACACAACAGCTGGGAGAAGGAAAAAAACCCATCACAGACTAACCTATATACCAGCAGACCTTGATGAACCATGTCTTTTCCTGGTTGAAGAGAGATAAAAGGGGTGTCATCATCACATCTCCCCATTCACAAATTTGCGCACACGCACACACACATACGCACACTAGGTGAGTAATACACACTAGACTAGGTGAGTAATATCAAATGCTGTATGCCAACAAAAGATGAAGTCATTGAGCAAACTTGAGCAAATACATTTATTAATCAAATGATTCATCAAATAACTATCATTGTGGCTCTTGCATATAACATAAAACAGTGACGTTCCCTTCAGATTTGGTCCAAACACTTTTTCTTTCATTATCAATATTGATATATTACATAAATAATGAAAATATAAAATTAGGCACGTACATTTGATCAAACTATCTATATATTCATCTAGATATTTGGTGTATTGAATATATTGAAGGAAATGAGAAGATGCAACAATGTTATCAATCTTCCCCAATTTAACATTTTCGGATATCTTTGCAGTACAATTTAAACCATTTTAACAATGAAAAGTTGGGAATACGGGACACATTGTAATCAAAAGGGTTACCAACAGAACAAACCCAATGAAATAGCATAGACTGGGACCCCTTTCTGAAGGAACGTTAGTGATATCCGGCTAGGAAAAAAATTAACAATTGAAGGGATTGTAGGTAAAGCTTTGGATCAGACAAGTCAAACCCAACACAAACCAATGAGGGACAAGGATGCAGCAGACACAACACCTTCTAGAGTCACAGATCACAAACTGTAAGGTACAGCTGATAGAACATTGAGTGTAAGAGACTAAATGGCTATGGACTGGAAAAAATCTGGGGAAAAAATCTGGAAAACGTGATGGAAAAAGTAACCTATTTTCACTTTGATGACTTTTTCCCATTTGCACTGGATGTACGGTAGAGGACTCAGGATATGAATAGTCTCCATGCTGCACCCCAAAGAGTGTCAGTGAACCATTAGAATCCTTACTCAACTGAAGAACCACGTGTTGTTCCCGTCTTATTGATGTAGTAGTGGGGAAATTGGGCATCTCATCTAGCTCAGTGTCTTCATTGATGCACTTTCCCTCTCTCTTTCTCTTTCGTCTTCTCCTTCCTTTCCCTCTCTCCTCAGGGCATGTGGGGGGGGGGTCAGAGTAAACTCCTCCTCGGCTCTGCAGTGGCACAGTCTACCTACCCGGGCATAGTGCCAAGATGTGATGGAGTGAGGCGAAAGGGAGAGAGCGATAGAGAATAAAAGGGGAGGAGAGGAGGCAGCCAGGCTGGGCTTTTGTTCTCAGACAAAAGTATCCTTCCCTACAAGACAGGCATGTCGGTAGACAGGAGATAGAGAAACCTATTTCGGTGGGATGTGACACACAGTCACAGACAGAGCATTGTAATGAGTAGTGGAATAGAGAAGCCCTGTCGGAAAACATATTGTATAACTGGAGGATATGGGGGGATAGCTATAGTTGGCCTTCTCATAATAACCAAGTCTTACAGGCAGCCCTGACGACTAGCAACATATTAAAAACCTGCCATTAGAGATACTACTGTGACGTCCCTGATAATGCCCACAACACAATACATAGCCTACAACTTTCACCCCAATACAGGGACATTTTCTGGTCTGAAGTGGCTTATTATCCAACAGAACAAGGTCATCATAGACCATAGCTGCAAGGTAAAGGAATATTTGATCAGTTGAGAGGGACGCTAACTAACTAATTACAATACCGATTTTTCCGGACGATATTCAAAGCAATTAGCGCTCGGCAGCAATTTTGAAAGTGATTGGAGAAAACTTTTTTCACTCTGAAAAGAATGCCAAGTGACAGAGCAATATCTGCAGCAGTGCTTTGACTCTGAAACTAGAACTACTGGAAGTAGGCCAAGGATCTTGGGAAATGCCGGTGTTCATAATATCCCTCCACTGTCACCTCAGTCTAAGTCAATACCCACTGGGCACAGACGGCAATTCAACGTCTATTCCAATTGGTCCATTCCAATTCAACGTCTATTCCAATTGGTCCATTCCAATTCAACGTCTATTCCGAGTGGGTTCAAAGTAATTTCCTTGAAATTACATGGAAACAACGTTGATTTAGCCAGTGCGTGCCCAGTGGGCAGGCCTAGTCAGTCACACAAGAACACAATACTACTGATTTACTGCGCGGGTACAGTGTCGACATCCTTTCTCTCGTCTATGGAAAACGTACAACATCTGGCTGTGTCGTCTATGGAAAACGTACAACATCTGGCTGTGTCGTCTATGGAAAACGTACAACATCTGGCTGTGTCGTCTATGGAAAACGTACAACATCTGGCTGTGTCGTCTATGGAAAACGTACAACATCTGGCTGTGTCGTCTATGGAAAACGTACAGCATCTGGCTGTGTCGTCTATGGAAAACGTACAGCATCTGGCTGTGGTCATATAGCATAGACGTGCTGAAATGTTGACATAATGGATTAAGTCATTTACGATGCATCAATAAATCATTATTTTATTTTTTTATTTTACCTTTATTTTACTAGGCAAGTCAGTTAAGAACAAATTCTTATTTTCAATGACGGCCTAGGAACAGTGGGTTAACTGCCTGTTCAGGGGCAGAACGACAGATTTGTACCTTGTTAGCTCGGGGATTCGAACTTGCAACCTTTCGGTTACTAGTCCAAAGCTCTAACCACTAGGCTACCCTGCCGCCCCAATCTAGAACTATTGCCATGAAACGTACACAATCTGGCGGGGGGGGCAAGTCCACTCATAAGTACATTTTGCGTAATACTATAAGCATGTAGAGTACTATTAATGTACATACAGTACACAGAGAGAACAGATAACAGGTTTTAAATTGAGATTTTAATGCTCCCCTCAGAGCACGTCGTGACGTTCGGGTTCAAGATATGCTCAACACATCCCACTCCACACCCTGTGACTAACCGACTAAACACTTCTCATCTGTGCCTCTGACACGGGTTCTGTCTCTGAAATACACGGGACAACATTCTCTCCCGTTCTTGTTTCCAATGTGTACATGTAGGACTGTCTGTGAGCCTCTCGTCCAAAACAAAAGGGTAGTGTTAAAAAAAAACTTCCATCAAATCTCCACTTTAGATCCAAATAAATAACAAAATCTGATTCTAATCAAAATAAACCAAAGCTAGCGTAATATAAAACGATTAATGCCCCAACTAAACATATGAACTTGATATTGAAAAGTGAGGGGAGAAAAAATCTACTCTTTGATGAATTATTGTTGTGCATGTGTGAGAGTCTGTCAAACAAATGTTGGTTTTTTGCATGTGTTAAACATCATACATGTCCTATTGAATTTTGTTGTTGTTGCGTCAAATAAATACCCATTCAAAAAAGGTACGTCTGTCATTCTGAGAGCTCAAATCCTCCCATGCATCACGCCAAAACATCCACTCAACCAGTGGCGCTATCTAGTTCACAAATCAGCTCTATACCTAACATATATATGGTTCCTGTAGTCTTCATTTGACACTTGTCATCGTCACAGACCGAGTGGCCCCCGAGGGGCCCTTTTAGTTTCCAGGAACTGCCAGAATGTAACCGGAGCGGCTCTTAGTGAAGTCTGGCTGTGATTGGTTGATTTTGGGCTCCACAATGATGGTGCACTTCCTGCCGTTCATACTGCACTGGATGGGACTGGCGATATTCACTTGCAGCTTCCTCTTTTCACTGCAGAGAGAGGGAGAAAGAGAGAGAGAAAGAGAGACTTGTTAAGCATGTGTTGAACATGCATAGCTTACAGCTGTTACATCAATATCAACAGAGAGAGAGAGAGTATGGTGTATGATGTTTGGTGTGTGTGCTCGTTCAAAAGGCTAAAGGCATTTTTACACCAAAAACACTGATATGGTTCACTACAATTGAATGTGCATCCTTCACCATTGTCAATATTCCTCGTCATAATATGGACATGACAGCGAACTGGATGCCAACGGGGATAGATATAGACTATAGAGCAAGGCTCTCCATGCCTAGTTACAACTGGGGTTGGAGCAAAAACCTGCAGGAGGGTAGCTCTCCAGGAACAGGGATGGAGAGGCCTGCTATGTAGATTGACAATAGCGAGCCCACGCTAGGCTAGCCTATACCCCAGGAATGATCCCTGTGCCTGTACTGTAGGTACGGCTCACCAGCCGATTGGATTTTCGCGCTTGCCACATCTAGTGAAGGGGTTTCTGGCTGAATGGCCATCTTGCACTATTCCCTCTTTGAGAGGATCAATGAGGCAAATCAAAGATTTGTTGAGGGGGAAAAAAGCATTTGTGAGGGAGTCAGGGTGTGTGGGCAAACAGACGTGTTTTAAAGTGTGTGTTTAAGAGCTGTAACTAGTGCTACAGTGAACGACAGCACCTGGGAAGAGAGGGAGAGAAATGCTTGTCTACGTAATCCAACTCTCATCCTGACACCATTCCACCATAACGACGGTCGCTCGCATCGTTTGTCAACAAAACATAATTCATGATAATACACTTGGTGACTCGTGGAAACGGCCGGAGCCAAAACGTCCACTCAACCAGTGGCGCTAAGTCTACACCCATTAGTTACGCAACAATGCCTAACAAACAAAAACAAATCACCTCAAACTACCCACGTCAGACTTCTGCATTATACCTACAGCACTGTAGCCTAGCAATGAGGGCTGCATCTGTCATGGCCGCCCATGCCAGGGCCAGCCAATAGGACAACAGCTCTGATGAATGCCCGGGCCTGTCTCTGGTGCTTTCACCACCTCTCTTTCTTTCTCTCTGTCCGTCTCTGTCCGTCCGTTCGTCTGTCTCTGTCCGTCCGTCTCTGTCCGTCCGTATTTCCGTCTCTGTCCGTCCGTACTTCCGTCTCTGTCCATCCGTACTTCCGTCTCTGTCCGTCCGTCCGTCTCTGTCCATCCGTACTTCCGTCTCTGTCCATCCGTCCGTCTGTCTCTGTCCATCCGTCCGTCTGTCTCTGTCCATCCGTCCGTCTGTCTCTGTCCGTCTCTGTCCGTCTGTACTTCCGTCTCTGTCCATCCGTCCGTCCATCTCTGTCCATCCATACTTCCGTCTCTGTCCGTCTGTACTTCCGTCTCTGTCCATCTGTCCGTCCGTCTCTGTTCATCTGTCCGTCCGTCTCTGTCCATCCGTCCGTCCGTCTCTGTCCATCCGTACTTCCGTCTCTGTCCATCCGTACTTCCGTCTCTGTCCATCCGTACGTCCGTCTCTGTCCATCCGTACGTCCGTCTCTGTCCATCCGTACTTCCGTCTCTGTCCATCCGTACTTCCGTCTCTGTCCATCCGTACTTCCGTCTCTGTCCATCCGTACTTCCGTCTCTGTCCATCCGTACGTCCGTCTCTGTCCATCCGTACTTCCGTCTCTGTCCATCCATACTTCCGTCTCTGTCCATCCGTACTTCCGTCTCTGTCCATTCGCACTTCCGTCTCTGTCCATCCGTACGTCCGTCTCTGTCCATCCGTACTTCCGTCTCTGTCCATCCGTACTTCCGTCTCTGTCCATCCGTACTTCCGTCTCTGTCCATCCGTCCGTCCGTTTCTGTCCATCTGTCCGTCCGTCTCTGTCCATCCGACCGTCCGTCTCTGTCCATCCGTCCGTCTGTCTCTGTCCGTCCGTCTCTGTCTGTCTCTGTCCATCCGTCCGTCTGTCTCTGTCCGTCTGTCTCTGTCCGTCCGTCACTGTCCATCCGTCCGTCCATCTGTCTCTGTCCGCCCGTCTCTGTCCGTCTGTCTCTGTCCGTCCGTCTCTGTACATCCGTCCGTCCGTGTCCGTGAGTCCGTCTGTCTCTGTCCGTCTGTCTCTGTCCGTCCGTCTCTGTCCGTCCGTCTCTGTCCGTCCGTCTCTGTCCGTCCGTCTCTGTCCATCCGTCCGTCTGTCTCTGTCCGCCCGTCTCTGTTCGTCTGTCTCTGTCCGTCCGTCTCTGTACATCCGTCCGTTCGTGTCCGTCCGTCCGTCCGTCTGTCTCAGTCCGTCTGTCTCTGTCCGTCCGTCTCTGTCCGTCCGTCTCTGTACATCCGTCCGTCCGTCCGTCTGTCTCTGTCTGTTTGTGTCTCAGGGGATAGCATGCTAAGCATAGCCACAGGTCTGCTATCAGCTGCTATCTGCTCACTTGAAAGGCAAGCAGGGTTAAGTTTACAAACACACACACACACACACACACACACACACACAGCATACACACACACACACACACACACACACACACACACACACACACACACACACACACACACACACACAGCATACACACACACACACACACACACACACACAGCATACACACACACACACAGACACACACACACACACACACACACACACACACACACACACACAGACACAGACACACACACACACACACACACACACACACACACACACACACACACACACACACACACACACACACACACACACACACACACACACACACACACACACACACACACACACACACACACACACACACACACACACACACACACACACACACACACACAGCATACACACAGCATACACACAGCATACACATACCAGTGGAGGCTCCTCAGAGGAGGAAGGGGAGGACCATCCTACTCAGTAAAAATACATTTAAAAAATAATAAAAATAAAAAAGTTTAGATTTTTAGAAAAAACTATACTAAATATATTCACATCACCAAATAATAACTGATTAAAACACACTGTTTAAACACACTGCAATGAAGATCTTTTATTCATTTTTTCTTTTAATTTCACCTTTATTTAACCAGGTCGGCCAGTTGAGAACAAGTTCTCATTTACAACTGTGACCTGGCCAAGATAGAGCAAAGCAGTGTGACAAAAACAACAACACAAAGTTACACATGGAATAAACAAACGTACAGT
Organism: Oncorhynchus tshawytscha; assembly: GCF_018296145.1. Taxonomy (NCBI): domain Eukaryota; kingdom Metazoa; phylum Chordata; class Actinopteri; order Salmoniformes; family Salmonidae; genus Oncorhynchus; species Oncorhynchus tshawytscha. Next base: position 16,008,749 of record NC_056452.1, on the reverse strand, counting down.
CAATAACACAATAGAAAATGTGTATACAGAGTGTGAAGTAAGGAGGTAAGGTAATAAATAGGCCAATAGTGACGAAGTAATTACAATTTAGTAATTTACACTAGAGTGATACAGTTGAAATCAGAAGTTACCATTCACCTTAGCCAAATAGATTTAAACTCAGTTTTTCACAATTACTGACATTTAATCCTAGTAAAAACTTACTGTCTTAGGTCAGTTAGGATCATCACTTTATTTTAAGAATGTGAAATGTCACAATAATAGTACAGAGAATGATTTATTACAGCTTTCATTTCTTTCATCACATTCACAGTGTGTCAGAAGTTTACATAAACTCAATTAGTATTTGGTAGCATTGCCTTTACATTGGTTAACTTGGGTCAAAAGTTTCGGGTAGCCTTCCACAAGCTTCCCACAATAAGTTGGGTGAATCTTGGCCCATTCCTCCTGACAGAGCTGGTGTAACTGAGTCAGGTTTGTAGGCCTCCTTGCTCGCACACGCTTTTTCAGTTCTGCCCACACATTTTCTATAGGATTGAGGTCAGGGATATGTGGTGGCCAGTCCAATACCTTGAATTTGTTGTCCTTAAGCCATTTTGCCACAACTTTGGAAGTATACTTGGGGTCATTTCCCATTTGGAAGACCCATTTGCGACCAAGCCTTAACTTCCTGAGTGATGTCTTGAGATGTTGCTTCAATATACCCACATAATTTTCCATCCTCAAAATGCCATCTATTTTGTGAATTGCACCAGTCCCTCCTGCAGCAAAGCATCCCCACAACATGATGCTGCCACCCCCGTGCTTCATGGTTGGGGTGGTGTTCTTCGGCTTGCAAGCCTCCCCCTTTTTCCTCCAAACATAACGATGGTCAGTTTGGCCAAACAGTTCTATTTTTGTTTTATCAGACCAGAGGACATTTCTCCAAAAAGTACAATCTTTGTTCCCATGTACAGTTGCAAACCGTAATCTGTCTTTTTCATGGCGGTTTTGGAGCAGTGGCTTCTTCCTTGCTGAGCGGCCTTTCAGGTTATGTCGATATAGGACTCGGTTTACTGTGGATATAGAAACTTTTGTACCCGTTTCCTCCAGCATCTTCACAAGGTCTTTTGCTGCTGTTCTGGGATTGATTTGCGTGGTCCCATGGTGTTTATACTTGCGCACTATTGTTTGTACAGATGAACGTGGTACCTTCAGGTGTTTGGAAATTGCTCCCAAGGATGAACCAGACTTGTGGAGGTCTACAATTTTTTTCTCTGAGGTCTTGGCTGATTTCTTTTGATTTTACCATGATGTCAAGCAAAAAGGCACTCAGTTTGACGGTAGGTCTTGAAATACATCCACAGGTACACCTCCAATTGACTCAAATTATGTCAATTAGCCTATCAGAAGCTTCTAAAGCCATAACATAATTTTCTGGAATTTTTCAAGATGTTTAAAGGCACAGTCAACTTAGCAACTTAGTTGAAGTCGAAAGTTTACATACACTTAGGTTGGAGTCATTAAAACTCGTTTTTCAACCACTCCACAAATTCCTTGTCAACAAACTATAGTTTTGGCAAGTTGGTTAGGACATCTACTTTGTGCATGACACAAGTAATTTTTACCAACAATTGTTTACAGACAGATAATTTCACTCAGAATTCACTGTATCACAATTCCAGTGGGTCAGAAGGTTACATACACTAAGTTGACTGTGCCTTTAAACAGCTTGGAAAATTCCAGAAAATTATGTCATGGCTTTAGAAGCTTCTGATAGGCTAATTGACATCATTTGTACTAGGATTACATGTCAGGAATTGTGAAAAACGGAGTTTAAATGTATTTGGCTAAGGTATATGTAAACTTCCGACTTCAACTGTATGTACACTTCTCACCCACTGGAATTGTGATACAGTTAATTATAAGTGAAATAATCTGTCTGTAAACAATTGTTGTAAAATTACTTGTGTCATGAACAAAGTAGATGTCCTGTGGAGTGGTTGAAAAACGAGTTGTAATGACTCCAACATAAGTGTACGTAAACTTACGACTTCATCTGTATATGTGCAGATGATGATGTGCAAGTCAAAATACTGGTGTGCAAAAGAGCAGAACAACAAAAACAAATATGGGGATGAGGTAGGTAGTTGGTTGGATGGGCTATTTACAGATGGGCTGTGTACAGCTGCAGCGATTGGTAAGCTGCTCTAACAGCTGACGCTTAAAGTTAGTGAGGGTTATATAAGTCTCCAACTTCAGTGATTTTTGCAATTCGTTCTAGTCATTGGAAGCAGAGAACTGGAAGGAAAGGTGGCCAAGAGGTGTTGGCTGTCACGCCCTGACCTCAGAGAGCCTTTTAATGTCTCTATTTGGTTTGGTCAGGGTGTGATTTGGGGTGGGCATTCAATGTTTTGTTATCTACGATTTTGTATTTCTATGTTTTGGCCGGGTATGGTTCTCAATCAGGGACAGCTGTCTATCATTGTCTCTGATTGGGAACCATACTTAGGTAGCCCTTTTTCCCTCCTTTCTTTGTGGGAAGTTGACTTCGTTTAGGGCACATAGGCTTTGAGCTTCACGGTTTGTTTTTTGTAGTGTTTATTGTTTTGTTCGGCGTCATTTTGATTAATAAAAGAAAATGTACGCTCACAACGCTGCACCTTGGTCCTCTTCCTTCAACAGCCGTGACATTGGCTTTGGGGATGACCAGTGAAATATACCTGCTGGAACGTATGCTACGGGTGGGTGTTGCTATGGTGACCAGTGAACTGAGATAAGGCGGAGTTATACCTAGCAAAGACTTATAGATGACCTGGAGCCAGTTGGTTTGGCGACTAATATGTAAAGAGGACCAGCCAACGAGAGCATACAGATCGCAGTGGTGGGTAGTATATGGGGCTTTGGTGACAAAACAAATGGCACTGTGATAGAATGCATCCAATTTGCTGAGTAGAGTGTTGGAGACTATTTTGTAAATGACATCGACGAAGTCAAGGATCGGTAGGATAGTCAGTTTTACAAAGGTATGTTTGGCAGCATGAGTGAAGGAGGCTTTGTTGAGAAATAGGAAGCCAATTCTAGATTTAATTTTGGATTGAAGATGCTTAATGTGAGTCTGGAAGGAGTGTTTACAGTCTAGCCAGACACCTAGGTATTTATAGTTGTCCAAATGTCAGAGAGTAGTGATGCTAGTCGGGGGGACGGGTGCGGGCAGCGATTGGTTGAAGAGCATGCATTTAGTTTTACTAGCATTTAAGAGCAGTTGGAGGCTACGGAAGGAGTGTTGTACGGCGTTGAAGCTCGTTTGGAGGTTTGCTAACACAGTGTCCAAAGAAGGGCCAGATGTATACAGAATGGTGTCGTCTGCGTAGAGGTGGATCAAAGAATCACCCGCAGCAAGAGCGACATCATTGATACATACCGAGAAAAGAGTCGGCCCGAGAATTGAACCCTGTGGCACCCCCATAGAGACTGCCAGAGGTCCAGACAACAGGCCCTCCGATTTGACACACTGAACCCTATCTGAGAAGTAGTTAGTGAACCAGGCGAGGCAGTCATTAGAGAAACCAAGGCTGTTGAGTCTTCTGATAAGAATACGGTGATTGACTGAGACGAAAGCCTTGGCCATGTCGATGAAGACGGCTAGACAGTATTGTCTTTTATCGATGGCAGTTATGATATTGTTTAGGACCTTGAGCGTGGCTGAAGTGCACCCACGACCAGCTCGGAAACCAGATTGTGAAGCGGAGAAGGTGGGATTCAAAATGGTCGGTGATCGGTTTGTTCACTTGGCTTTCGAAGACTTTAGAAAGGCAGAGCAGGATGGATATGGGTCTGTAACAGTTTGGGTCTAGAGTGTCTCCCCTTTGAAGAGGGGGATGACCGCGGCCGCTTTCCAATCTTTAGGAATCTCAGACGATATGAAAGAGAGGCTGAACAGACTAGTAATAGGGGTTGCAACAACAGCGGCGGGTAATTTCAGGAAGAGAGGATCCAGATTGTTTATCCCACCTGATTTGTAGGGATCCAGATTTTGTAGCTCTTTCAGAACATCGGCTGTCTGGATTTGGGTGAAGGAGAAGGGGGGGGGGGCTTGGGCCAGTTGCTGCGGGGGTGCAGAGTTTTTGGCCGGGGCTGGAGTAGCCCGGTGGCAAGCATGGCCAGCTGTAGAGAAATGCTTATTGAAATTCTCGATTATCGTGGATTTACAGTAGCCTCAACACTCTCTGGGGTAGCACTATGCTGTAGCCGGAGGACAGCTACCTTCCGTCCTCCTCTGGCTACATTGACTTCAATACAAAACCTAGGAGGCACAGTAATTAACGTCCTCCAACCTATCAGAGCTCTTGCAGCATGAACTGACATGTTGTCCACCCAAATAAAGGATCAGAGAATTAATCTAGTACTTAAATCATAAGCTACAGCTAGCTAGCACTGCAGCGCATAAAATGTGGTAGTTGACTCAAAGAGACAGAAAGACAATAGTTGAACAGTTTCAAATTAATTTCTTCAAAAACAAAAGAGAAGCAGCGTAAAGAGAGACATAGCTATATTTCATATTTTTTTCACTTTAATTTACTTCGCTAGTTAATGCAGCTAGCTAATTTAGCCTACACAAATACCCGGCTCAAACCGAGAGGAATGCTATTTATGTTGGATAGCCTTAGCCAGCTAGCTAACACGGGAACTCTTCCAAGTCAAGGTAAGCTGTCGGTTGTATTAATCTATTGCAATCGGGGCCCGCTGGTGTAACTGCTAAACTGCTTGCTGTACCCTGTACTGCGTGATTTGCCTAATAGAAACATTCGTTTTCAACTGTTGGACTAATGATTACACCCTAAATCAGCTAGATGCAGGCTAGAGTGTGCAAGGCAGTATTGAATGTGCCACTGTTTTGATTCTCCAATTTGTTTCTTGACATGTGCACCGTTATAAACCTTCATTCATAGGCTTGGTTGTAGAAACCTCATGATGGGTATAGGGACAATTTGAGTATCATGTAATAGCCTAAACCTATTGATTTTACATTGAGCTGGGTGAATGGGATGTGAATGAGAGTCATCCAATATGCTGTAATAGAAATAAAGCCATGCTCATAAAAAAAATAAACATCTTCCCTAATCTTAAACAGCACCGACCGCCACTGACACACACAGACGTTGCATAGAATATGTGTATTGGGACATCTTTATATGTGGTTAATACTAAGAAACGCTTAAGAAATGTAATATCCATTGTAAAATCCCTGTGATTCTGGTAGACGAAAATGCTACGAAAGCAAATCAGTCGACTGTTGACGTCACATCAATCCAATACTAAGTGACCAGTCTTAGTCGAGTTATCTCCCCAGGGGGACACTCAGACACTACTGCCTCTCCTCTCCTACTAGAAAAAAAAGCATTATTTCTTACTCTCTTCCCCAGTAACTGTCTCTTCTCTGACTTATGAATCCTCTACCTCAGCCTCTCTGAGGATAAAGTGGAAGAACAGGAAGAGAAGTAGGGAATCTTCTTAGAGGTTGGGGACCGACAGGGCAACCTATCTGCAACCACGCAACACCGCTGGCTCATCCTTTTAGGAGTGTTTTTGTCTCGGAGCCAAGCTCTCCTGTCTCCTGCAAAATATATGAGAACTTCCCATACTTAAGAGATACAGGTAAAGTCACTCAGCAAAGCCACTGTGGCTTGCAGAAGACTCTGGGCTCAGGATTAGGTTAAATACTGAGCAAAAATCTAAACGCAACATGCAACAATATTTATGATTTTACTGAGTTATAGTTCATATAAGGAAATCAGTCAATTGAAATAAATTCATTAGGCCCTAATCTAAAGGCGTTCACATGACTGGGCAGGGGCGCAGCCATGGTTGGGCCTGCGAGGGCATAGGCCCACCCACTTGGGAGACTGGTCCACCCACTGGGGAGCCTGGCCCAGCCAATCAGAATGAGTTTTTCCCCACAAAACGGCTTTATTACGGAAAGAAATAGTAATCAGTTTTATCAGCTGTCCAGGTGGCTGGTCTCAGACGATCCCGCAGGTGAAGAAGTCGGATGTGGAGGTCCTAGGCTGGCGTGGTTACAAGTGGTTTGCTCTTGTGAGGCTGGTTTGACGTACTGTCAAATTCTCTAAAACGACGTTGGAGGCGGCTTTATGGTAGAGAAAAGGACATTCAATTCTCTGCGAACAGCTCTGCTGGACATTCCTGCGGTCAGCATGCCAATTGCACGCTCCCTCAACTTGAGACATCTGTGGCATTGTGTTGTGTGACAAAACTGCACATTTTATAGTGGCCTTTTATTGTCCCCAGCACAAGGTGCACCTGTGTAATGATCATGCTGTTTAATCAGCTTCTTGATATGCCACACCTGTCAGGTGGATGGATTATCTTGGCAAAGGAGAAATGCTCACTAACAGGGATGCAAACAGATTTGTACACACAATGTGAACGTTTTAGAGAAATAAGCTTTTTGTGCATATGGAACATTTCTAGGATCTTTCATTTCAGCTCATGAAACATGGGACAAACACTTCATATGTTGCGTTTATATTTTTGTTCAGCGTAAAATAATTGATATGCGTAGGTTATATTTAGACCATTTAAAATCTTCTCTGAGAGACTTTAAAGTCCCTTTCAATGTGCTATGCTGGGAAATACCTATCAAGTTAACTAACAACAGAGGACTTGTGACGCAAATATGGGCAGATTACTGAAAATCTGGACAGTGCATGTGAATAGACTGTCTGTGGCAGAGACAAAGACAGACCAGATGCTCAACAAGAGTGCAGGTTCTATGCCAAGAGCAGCATGCCTGCCCCGAGGGAGGGGCTCCATAGGGTGCTGTTGATGTGGATCGGAGATGGAGAGAAACCCCCACTGTTCGCCTGTCAGATCGAATTTCCCTGCTTTCCTTAACAGCAGTTCTAAAATAAAACCCGCCGCCTCCTCTGATCAATACTGAGATTGTGTGTGTGTGTGTGTGTGTGTGTGTGTGTGTGTGTGTGCGTGTGCCTTCACTGACATTTTCAACCTCTCCCCGACCGAGTCTGTAATACCTACATGTTTCAAGCAGACCACCATAGTCGCTGTGCCCAAGGAAGCGAAGGTAACCTGCCTAAATGATTAACGCCCCGTGGCACTCACGTCGGTAGCCATGAAGTGCTTTGAAAGGCTGGTCATGGCTCACATCAACAGCATCCTCCCGGACACCCTAGACCATGGGTCTCAAACTCTGGCCCGTGGGCCTAATTTGGCCCGCGGGGTAATTATATTTGGCCCGTGAGACAATACCAAATTACTACTAGAGCTGGCCCGCCGGTATTATACAGCGCATTCACCACTAATACTATGAATCCCATAATGCTCTGCTGTTTTCGCGTGCCAATCAGGACAGGACCCAGAAACGCTCTCTCCTCTGTGACAGTAGTCATAGCAACATAGACGCTACAACTGTCAGCGAGCTAACCCTTCCCAAAAATGGCGAAAAGAAAGGCAGAAAACAGGAGCTTTCTGGACAAGTGGGAGGCAGAATATCTGTTTACATATGTAAAAGACAAACCTGTTTGTCTTGTTTGTGGAGTCAACGTGGCTGTAAGTAAGGAGTACAACATTAGACGAAACTATGAAACGAAACACCATGACAAATACAAGGACCTGGACATGACTCAAAGGAGCCAGAAAGTAGAGGAGATGAAAAGAAGTTTGGTTTCACAACAGAATATGTTTAAAAAAGCCACATCACAAAGCGAGGCTGCTGTAAAGGCTAGTTATATAGTGGCAGCAGAGATCGCAAAATCAGCCCGGCCCTTTAATGAGGGAGAGTTCATGAAAAAGTGCATGATGAAGGTTTGTGACCTCGTATGCCCAGAGAAAAAACAAGCATTTTCAAACGTGAGCCTGAGCAGGAACACAGTAGCTGATCGCACATGTGATCTTGCCACCAATCTGTATGACCAGCTGATGGAAAAGGGAAAAGATTTTGTTGCGTTCTCCCTCGCTGTGGATGAGAGCTGCGACGCATCTGATACTGCTCAGCTGTCAGTCTTCATCCGTGGAGTGGACTCAAATCTGTGTGTTACGGAGGAGCTATTAGGATTCAAATCAATGCATGGCACAACCACAGGAAAGGAAATCTTTGAGGAGGTTTCCAAATGTGTAACTGAAATAAAGATGCCGTGGGATAAACTCGTTGGATTAACGACAGATGGTGCGCCAGCGATGTGCGGTAAAAAGAGTGGACTGGTGGGCATGGTTCGGGAGAAGATACGGGAAGAGAACTGTGCAGGTGAGCTAACTGTTTACCACTGCATCATACATCAGGAAGCACTGTGTGCCAAAGCCCTAAAGATGGAACATGTTATGACCACAGTAACACAGGTAGTTAACTTTATAAGAGCCAAAGGTCTAAATCACCGCCAGTTTAAATCTTTTCTGGAGGAGTGTGGTTCGGAATACGCAGACGTGCCGTATCACACAGAGGTGAGATGGCTAAGCAGAGGAAAAGTACTGAACAGATGTTTCGAGCTGCGTGAGGAAATATGTCAATTCCTGGAAACCAAAGGGAAGGATACAGCAGAGCTCCGGGAGCAAAAGTTCCTGTGTGAGCTGGCCTTTCTCTGTGACATCTCGAGCCATCTCGATGCGCTGAACCTGCAGCTTCAGGGGCGGGGGCGCATCATCACAGACATGTACGCTGCAGTGAGGGCCTTCAAAACTAAACTGTGCCTGTGGGAGAATCAGATGCTGCAAGGAAACCCTTGCCATTTTCCCTGCTGCCAATCCATAAAAGCGCAGATCTCTACCGCCGTGTTCCCATGCGCACAGTTTGCTGAAAAACTCAGTGTTCTCGCCGCTGAGTTTAGCCGGCGATTTGCCGACTTCGATGCCCAGAAATGCAAGTTTGAACTGCTTAGTAATCCCTTCGCAGTTGATGTGGAAAATGCACCAACCAACATCCAAATGGAGCTGATTGAACTCCAGTGCAACGACACGCTGAAGTCAAAGTATGATGCTGTGGGCGCCGCACAGTTTCCACGGTTCATCCCTGACACAATGCCTCAGCTCCGCACCCAAGCTGCTCAGATGCTCTCCATGTTCGGCAGCACTTATCTATGCGAGCAACTTTTCTCCTCGATGAAGATGACCAAAACAACTCACAGGAGACGTCTGACTGATGAACATCTTCGCTCGATACTGAGGATTTCTTCAGCTCAGAGCTTGAGCCCAGACATTGATGAACTAGCATCCAAGAAGAGATGCCAGGTATCTGGCTTGGGCACATCAGATTAGACCAGTGTGCAATAATTAACGTTTTCTTTATGCACTTTTTCTTGCTACAAGGCATGGGCTTGAATGGTTGATTGATTTATTATCATTTTATTTGTAAAATTATTAGCCAGTGGAAAAAGTTTATTTTGGTATTTAAATCAGAAGGCTGCAAATAGAAAAGAGGCATACAATTTTTATTTAAATTTTATTTATTTAATAAATGAATGCCATTGATGTGTTTTTTCATTTGAAATTCGATTTTGCATGTCTCCACTATTAAATTATATATTGTATGGTAATAAGCGATGCTTGTTCCATATTCAATGTTAAAGCAAAACTTGTTTGGGTCCATATTAAAAGGTTAATTTGTTCAATGTTGGCCCGTGACTTTGTTCAGGTTTTACATTTTGGCCCACTGGGTATTTGAGTTTGACACCCCTGCCCTAGACCCACTCCAATTCGCATACCGCCCCAACAGATCCACAGATGACGCAAACTCAATCGCAATCCACACCGCCCTTTCTCATCTGGACAACAGAAACACCTATGTGAGAATGCTGTTCATCGACTACAGCTCAGTGTTCAACACCATAGTGCCCACCAAGTTCATCACTAAGCTAAGGACTCTGGGACTAAATACCTCCCTCTGACACTGGATCCTGGACTTCCTGACAGGCCGCCCCCAGGTGGTAAGAGTAGGCAACAATACATCTGCCACGCTGATCCTCAACACTGGGGCCCGTCAGGGGTGTGTACTTAGTCCCCTTCTGTATTCCCTGTTCACCCATGACTGTGTGGCAAAACACGACTTCAACACCATCATTAAGTTTGCTGACGACACAACAGTGGTAGGCCTGATTACCGACAACAATGAGACGGCCTATAGGGAGGAGGTCAGAGAACTGGCAGTGTGGTGCCAAGACAACAACCTCTCCCTCAATGTGAGCGAGACAAAGGAAGTGATCGTGGACTACAGGAAAAGACGGGCCGAACAGGCCCTTATTAACATCAACAGGGCTATAGTGGAGAGGGTCGAGAGTTTTAAGTTCCTTGGTGTCAACATTACCAACGAACTATCATGATCCAAACACACAAAGACAATCGTGAAGAGGGCACGACAAAACCTTTTCCCCATCAGGAGACTGAAAAGATTTGGCATGGGCCCCCAGATCCTCAAAAGGTTCTACAGCTGCACCATCGAGAGCATCCTGTCCGGTTGTATCACCGCCTGGTATGGCAACTGCTCGGCATCTGACCGTAAGACGCTACTGATGGTAGTGCGTACAGCCCAGTACATCACTGGGGCCAAGCTTCCTGCCATCCAGGACCTAATAGGCAGTGTCAGAGGAAAGCCCATAAAATTGTCAGAGACTCCAGTCACCCAAATTATAGACTGTTTTCTCTGCTACCGCACGGCAAGCGGTACCGGAGCGCCAAGTCTAGGACCAAAAGGCTCCACAACAGCTTCTACCCCCAAGTCATTAGATTGCTGAACAATTCATAAAAATCGCCACCAGACAATTTACATTGCCCCCCCACCCCCCCTTGTACACTGCTGCTACTACATGTACAGATTACCCCCACCTACATGTACAGATTACCCCCACCTACATGTACAGATTACCTCAACAAGCCTGTATCCCCCGCACACTGACTCGTTACCGGTGCCCCCTGTATATAGCCTCGTTATTGTTATTCTTATTAATCATTTTTTATTTTAGTCTACTTGGTAAATATTTTCTTCTTCTTGAACTACACTGTTGGTTAAGGGCTTGTAGGTAAGTATTTCACGGTAAAGTCTACACTTGTTGTATTCGGCGCATGTGGCAAATAAAGTTTGATTTGATATGGAGACAGTATGCTCATGTGTTTCTGCTTATTACTATTGTCTGTGGGAGAGTGGCTGGGGGTGTTGAGACGAACCAATGGCCCACATGTATCTGATAGATAGCTAACTCCTCTCACATATTCAACACCCAAGCCAAGCGGCCAATCCCCAATCCAGTCTTCCACAACACGAGCAAACATAATCCAGCCCGAGGAGGAGGTATAAGGAAGGAGGGGGGAGAGAAGGAATAGAAATGGTGGATAAAAGGGTCTCTACAGCCGTAATTTCCACCTCAACCATCCACCCTATCCCTCCCAATGGATCTGCATCCACTCTCTCACACGTCTCCCATGTTCCCCGCCAGCCCCAACCTAGACATCCCACTGGATCTGCATCCACTCTCTCACACGTCTCCCATGTTCCCCGCCAGCTCCAACCTAGACATCCCACTGGATCTGCATCCACTCTCTCACACGTCTCCCATGTTCCCCGCCAGCCCCAACCTAGACATCCCACTGGATCTGCATCCACTCTCTCACACGTCTCCCATGTTCCCCGCCAGCCCCAACCTAGACATCCCACTGGATCTGCATCCACTCTCTCACACGTCTCCCATGTTCCCCGCCAGCCCCAACCTAGACATCCCACTGGATCTGCATCCACTCTCTCACACGTCTCCCATGTTCCCCGCCAGCCCCAACCTAGACATCCCAATGGATCTGCATCCACTCTCTCACACGTCTCCCATGTTCCCCGCCAGCTCCAACCTAGACATCCCACTGGATCTGCATCCACTCTCTCACACGTCTCCCATGTTCCCCGCCAGCTCCAACCTATCCCTCCCAATGGATCTGCATCCACTCTCTCACACGTCTCCCATGTTCCCCGCCAGCTCTAACCTATCCCTCCCAATGGATCTGCATCCACTCTCTCACACGTCTCCCATGTTCCCCGCCAGCTCCAACCTATCCCTCCCAATGGATCTGCATCCACTCTCTCACACGTCTCCCATGTTCCCCGCCAGCTCCAACCTAGACATCCCACTGGATCTGCATCTACTCTCTCACATGTCTCCCATGTTCCCCGCCAGCTCCAACCTATCCCTCCCAATGGATCTGCATCCACTCTCTCACACGTCTCCCATGTTCCCCGCCAGCTCCAACCTATCCCTCCCAATGGATCTGCATCCACTCTCTCACACGTCTCCCATGTTCCCCGCCAGCTCCAACCTAGACATCCCACTGGAGACGAAGGGAAAAGTAAACACACCTCTTTCAGGTCGCTAATGGTTCTAGCCAGGCGGCACAGCGGGTTTAGAATTGTCCTTCAGTCACGTCACAACAGAGAGAGTGATTCATAGTTCAAGGCAGTTCCGCTGGCATCGGCGGCACTACAGGTCAGAGAGAGGTGGTTAGTGAGATGATGTTGGAGTGCTTTCAACTCCATTGTTCACTTTACAGTTGAAGGTATGAATATAGAGTCTCGGTGACTCAACTGAATTTACAACAACATTAGCCAATGCTTCCGCTGTCTCGCCAAATCACACCTCCTCTCAGTTTCTTCTCCGACATGTCTCTTCCAGCCTTTTCTGCCCCAAAACATCCAATGTGATATTAAACCACAGATAAATCAACAACAGGAAGCAGCAACAAAAAAACTGCTCAAATGCAGGAACTCCAACCCTTCAAAACAGCCCAACAACCATTACAATATTTAGTAAGCTGTGAGAGTGCGGATATCTTCCTCTCCTCCTCTGTGTCTCTTTCTCCACCATTTATTTCATGAAAAGAAGAGCTATATACTCTAAAATGGGGGAGATGACTAAGTTGGTCATTTCAAAATGTCTTAGCAGCAAAAAGTCTATTGATCAATGAGCCCTGAACGTAGAGGAGAAGAGGAAGAGCACAACCAATCTGAAGGAAAGAGAAAGAAAGAGGGAGGAAATGGAGACACAAGCACACAATAACACACAATAGCACACACACACACACACACACACACAAAATAGCACACACACACACACACAATAGCACACACACACACAAAATAGCACACACACACACACACACACACACACACACACACACACACACACACACACACACACACACACACACACACACACACACACACACACACACACACACACACACACACACACACACACACAGACAGAGAGAGAGAAAGCAGCCTAGCACTGCCAAGGAGTGTTGATCAAAGCCACTGTAGCCTAGGTCAGCTAAGTGCCTAATGTACAGTAGCAGTGGAGGAAGGGGTCAAAAGGCCTTAACTGTAGAGATCCTATAATGTAACTCCACCGTCAATGACGGTGATACGTCCCGGAAGTGGACAAAGCAAGGGGCCACTTCCCCCTGAGGGACCGTTGATAGTAGTACACACTCTACACGGACAGCTGAGTCTTCACACTGATGGAGCCACAATGGCTTCACAACAGGAGTCTCCGTCCATCTTAAACAATCACGCCTGGCTCTTCAAATTCTCCAGTTTATCTTCTCTCCGTTCGGTTCAATAAGCCTAGCATGACACTGGTAAATGAACCAGAATCCCTCGTGTCTCTCTCTCGTCTTCTGAAGCACCCAGTATAATCACATGGGTGGCTGAACCACTGAAGGACCATCAGGGAAAATCAATATATCGATGAGGATGAGTCAAGCGCAGGGAAAGAAAAGCAAGAAGAGTGTCTTCAATGAGTTTCTTCATTTCAGATGGAGCGACCATCTCACACGTCTCCCAGCGACCGCTCCCTTTTAAAAGAGACTCGGCTCTCACTTTGTCACCCCAGCCAAAATCAATAGATCAACGAAGACGCCATTCCTTCCAGCTTATCGAAGCTTCACGGGTCCGAGTGACATGGGGGAAGGGGACGAGGTTGTGTTTGGAACCGGGATAATAGAGTTGACAGGCCCAAGCTGGAGGTGACGGGGGAAAAGACGAATGGGGAGAAGCGAGGGATGAGAAGGATGAGAATGATCAGGAAAAAGAGTGGAGGGTAAAGGTCAAGCGGGGGCTACATCTCGAGAGGCTTGCAGCAAGATGGTAGAGCATGTGGGTGTCTCTGTGTGAGCGTAGGTGGAAAGGCTGGAGGTATGGAGGGGAGGCCAGGGACCTTTCACCCCAGTCAGGGGAGGGGATGTCTGGGGCCGCAACACCACTCTATGAGCATGGTAGAGGCCTGTTGACCTGCACCTCACTGCGTCTTTTACTGGTTGGTTGGTTGGCGGGCAGGCAGGCAGACAGCACTGCAGTGGTGCAGGGACCCACGCAGAGGGAAACTAGGTCAGATCCCATCTCTCTCAGACACACACACACTCAGTCTACACCCCTCCCCTTCAATCACTCCACCAAACAAGTGACCCCCCAAGGCTGATATTAAATATAAAACAGAGCAGGACTCTCTACTGTCCAGCAAAAACAGTGTGTGTGTGTGTGGTGGCTGTAGCCACATGTAAGTGTGTTATGATGACACACGCACGCACGCACGCGCACACACACACACACACACACACACACACACACATCCATTTATGCAGGAGGTAGCAAAAACACCATTTTACCGTATGCTTTTGTAAGGCAAATGAGTGTTTATACGGATGTCATTGGTGCTCTGCACAGTTTTACATGACAGGAATACTATCCAATCCATCACCTGGATAATGTATAAGGATGGAGACAGATCCATTCATGGCTAAAAAAAAAATACTCTCCCTCCCTCTAGCCCCCTGTTTCTCCCTCTCCCCCTATCTTTGTCCTTCCTACAGCTTCTGTTTACCTGTCTGACACTGTTTTTCTGCCTCTCCATCCTTTTCCTCTCTCCTTCTCTGTCATGAGTTAGTTCTCAGCCAGCAGGGTTATTATTGGACTAAATACCAGACAAACATGGATCGGCTGGTCGCTATGGCAACTGCATCTGCAACACCGCACAGGGAGGGAGGGAGGTAGGAAGAGTAGGAGGGATGGAGGAAAAAAAGGGAGGAATGCTGACAAACAGAGGGGGGGGCAGAGAAGGAGGGGGGAAGTGGGAGGGAGTGAAGGAGGGATAAAGGAGAGGGAGTGGAGGGGAGCATGACTTCCTGAAGTCTGAAATGCTCCACTCAGCATAAAGGGTGACCTTGATGGCGTAGGGAGACAAAATCACCAGTTAGCAGCACGCCGCCTCTGTCTGTCTTAGTGTCTTTAAGCGTGATGATGATGATGCCATTTCAAATTACACAGGAAAGTGCAGCACGGCACATTTGTTCACGCCAAGCAGCACTTCTTCAAGGTTTGAATATTCATCACGCTTCCGTTGTACTGACACTGCAATAACACAAACTTAACGGATCGTCTTTCTCCGGAAAGGAAAACAGATGCCTACTTTCTCTGCCCGGGGAGGAGAGCAGAGAGGATTCGCCAGAGCAATCAGCGGCCTCAGACTTCTGCTACCTGGCTGACAACAAGCAACAGATCTGTCACAGTCTCTTATATCTCCTTCTCTCGCTCTCCTATGGCTCATCTTCTCTCTTATGAGTCAGCAGTATGAAGCCCATAGCCTCTGTATTGATCTGATGTAGCCTTTTGGTTATGTTCTGACCTGGGGCTGAACTGAGGGCTTGAATTGATCATGTAACTACGCTGCCCTGTCAAATCTGGGCCAACCTCAATCTGTGACACACATAACAAGGGAATGACGAGGGAGAGAGAGAGAGGGCGGGGGGGGAGGGAGGAAGAACAAAAGAAGAGAGCTTGAATGAAACGAAACAACAAAATGGTAGAAAGACTAAGCAAACAGTTACGTCCAATAACTGGTGTCACACAGACATGAACAGTATTACAGCGCAGAAGTGTCTCATATCTTTAGTCTGTCCCTGTCTTTCCCTAGTGCTGTTAAGCGAGTGATGCTTTCCTTCTTATTACCGGGTTAGGCTGGGCCCAGAATAACACCATTTATCTCCACAGTGGGAGAACACAGGAAAGAATTCCTGGAGAGAGAGAGAGAGAGAGAGCGAGTGAGAGTGGAGGAAGAGACAGCGACAAGAGACACACACTCATCCATCGTTTGCCTTCACAAGGATCTCTCCCTCCACCCCCCCCGTGTCAATACTTTCTGGACTTTCAGTAGTCACTGAAACAGCAAGACAACAGCAAGACAACCTACCACAGAACGCTCTTTTCTCAGAACCCAGTAGTTCAAATACAGCGCTACACAACGGCGAAACAAAGCTACATCTAGGACCGAGACCATCGCAACAGAGTCATCTCTGTCAGGGACTTACACATCTCACAGTGGAACTTTCTCATTGGATCGGGTTCCACTGGAGCACAATGTATAGTTCAGAAACCATAACAAAGGGAAGAGTCACTATATGGAAAAGTAGGGAAGTAGGTCTGAGTCCGAATCAGACGGACATAGAGTAGAAAAACATAGCTAGATGTTTCAATTTGGACGTGAAGACAGAGCTTGTGCATTGCTGGTATTTCGCCGAGTTAGCTTCTTTATAATTCCTGAGAAAAATGAATAATTAACAAGGAGGCTATTTTTAGGACAGGTGTGAACTGGTGATCGGGTAAGCTGAATGTAATGCACATGTAATGTACACTGACTATACCAAACATTAGGAACGCCTTAATATTGAGTTGCATCCCCCCTTTTACCCTCAGAACAGCCTCAATTCGTGGGGACATGGACTCTACAAGGTGTTGAAAGCGTTCCACAGGGATGCTGGCCCATGTTGACTTCAATGCTTCCCACAGTTGTGTCAATTTGGCTGGATGAACTTTGGGTGGTGGACCATTCTTGATACACACGGGAAACTGTTGAGTGAGAAAAACCCAGCAGCGTTGCAGCAGCGTTGCAGTTCTTGACTCAAATCGGTGCGCCTGGCATCTACTACCATACCCCGTTCAAAGGCACTTAAATATTTTGTCTTGCCCATTCACCCTCTGAATGACACACATACACAATCCATGTCTCAAATTGTCTCAAGGCTTACAAATCCATCTTTAACCTGTCTCCTCCCCTGATTGAAGTGGATTTAACAGGTGACATCTATAAGGGATCATAGCTTTCACCTGGATTCACCTGGTCAGTCTATGTCATGGAATGAGCAGGTGTTCATAATATTTTGGACACCCAGTGTGTATCAGGGTCATCACACCCAGTGTGTATCAGGGACAGTCGACTGTAATGTACTGCATGTAGGGTGGATGATGTATAAGTAGTGGTCAATCCTCCTCCTGGAAAGCTGCCGATGTGCCCTTGAGCAAGGCACTTAACCCATAATTGCTCTGGATAGGAGCCTCTAATGAATGACTCAAACGCAAATATAAAAACGTACTGGGTATGCATGCAGGCTTTTGATCCAGCCCTGCAGTAACACACCTGATTCTACTAATGAGTTGTGTGTTAAGTGTTGTGGTGTGTTGTGCTACAGTGGGGTGCATGTCAATAGAACATAGGTCTGGGCTAAATATAGGAGAGAGAGAGCAGAGCAGAGCATCTCATCACCTTAAATATTTAATCTCTCCTCTTCTGAGTTGGAGGGAGAGAGGTAGGGAGGGAAGGAGGAGAGGGAGGGATGGGGGAAAGGGAGGGGCAGGAGAGATGGAGGGGGGTAAGAGAATGACAGAGTGAGAGAGGAAGAGAAACAGATGGAGGAAGAGAAACAGAGAGAGAGAGAGAGGGAAGAGAAACAGAGGGAGAGAGACAAGAGAGAGAGGAAGAGAGAGAGCGAGAGAGGAAAGAGAAAGAGAGGGAGAGAGAGGAAGAGAGAGCGGAAGAGAGAGCGAGAGCGAGAGAGGGAAGAGAAACAGATGGAGGAAGAGAAACTGAGAGAGAGAGACAGAGAGAGGGAAGAGAAACAGAGGGAGAGAGAGCAAGAGAGAGGAAGAGAGAGCGAGAGAGGAAAGAGAAACAGAGGGAGAGAGAGCAAGAGAGAGGAAGAGAGAGCGAGAGAGGAAAGAGAAACAGAGGGAGAGAGAGCAAGAGAGAGGAAGAGAGAGCGAGAGAGGAAAGAGAAACAGAGGGAGAGAGAGCAAGAGAGACAGGAAGAGAGAGCGAGCAAGAGAGAGGAAGAGAGAGAGAGAGAGGAAAGAGAAACAGAGGGAGAGAGAGAGAGCAAGAGAGAGAGGAAAGAGAAACAGAGGGAGAGAGAGCAAGAGAGACAGGAAGAGAGAGAGGAAAGAGAAACAGAGGAAGAGAGAGCAAGAGAGAGAGGAAAGAGAAACAGAGGGAGAGAGAGCAAGAGAGACAGGAAGAGAGAGAGGAAAGAGAAACAGAGGAAGAGAGAGCAAGAGAGAGAGGAAAGAGAAACAGAGGGAGAGAGACAGAGAGAGGGAAGAGAAACAGAGGGAGAGAGAGCAAGAGAGAGGAAGAGAGAGAGAGAGAGAGGAAAGAGAAACAGAGGGAGAGAGACAGAGAGAGGGAAGAGAAACAGAGGGAGAGAGACAGAGAGAGGAAAGAGAAACAGAGGGAGAGAGACAGAGAGAGGAAAGAGAAACTGAGAGAGAGAGACAGAGAGAGGGAAGAGAAACAGAGGGAGAGAGAGCAAGAGAGAGGAAGAGAGAGCGAGAGAGGAAAGAGAAACAGAGGGAGAGAGAGCAAGAGAGACAGGAAGAGAGAGCGAGCAAGAGAGAGGAAGAGAGAGAGAGAGAGGAAAGAGAAACAGAGGGAGAGAGAGAGAGCAAGAGAGAGAGGAAAGAGAAACAGAGGGAGAGAGAGCAAGAGAGAGAGGAAAGAGAAACAGAGGGAGAGAGAGCAAGAGAGACAGGAAGAGAGAGAGGAAAGAGAAACAGAGGAAGAGAGAGCAAGAGAGAGAGGAAAGAGAAACAGAGGGAGAGAGAGCAAGAGAGAGAGGAAAGAGAAACAGAGGGAGAGAGAGCAAGAGAGACAGGAAGAGAGAGAGGAAAGAGAAACAGAGGAAGAGAGAGCAAGAGAGAGAGGAAAGAGAAACAGAGGGAGAGAGAGCAAGAGAGAGAGGAAGAGAGAGAGAGCGAGAGAGGGAAGAGAAACAGAGGGAGAGAGAGCAAGAGAGAGGGAAGAGAGAGCGAGAGAGGGAAGAGAAACAAAGAGAGGAAGAGAAACAGAGAGAGAGAGAGAGAGAGAGAGGAGAAACAAAGAGAGAGAGGGAAGAGAGCGAGAGAGAGAAGACAGAGGGAGAGGGAAGAGAAACAGAGAGAGAGAAGACAGAGGGAGAGGGAAGAGAAACAGAGAGGAAAGAGAAACAGAGAGAGAGAGAGAGAGAGGGAGGGAGAGAGGGAGAGGGAAGAGAAACAGAGAGAGAGGAAGACAAACAGAGAGAGAGAGAGAGAGAGAGGGAGAGAGGGAAGAGAAACAGAGAGAGAGGAAGATAAACAGAGAGAGAGAGAGAGAGGGAGAGAGGGAAGAGAAACAGAGAGGAAAGAGAAACAGAGAGAGAGAGAGGGAAGAGAAACAGAGAGAGAGAGGAAGACCAACAGAGAGAGAGAGAGGGGAAGAGAAACAGGGAGAGAGAGAGACGGAGGTACAAAGAAGAGGAATGAAAATAGGGGAATGACAAAAAAGGAAAAAGAGATGAGAAAAGAAAAGAGCGAGGGAGGAAGTGAGGACATGGGAATATAATCCGTTTTCATGCAGAAGCGGCTGGACTATTTGTGAGTTTCTAGACAACTGTTGTGCGTCACAGCCGATAAGAGGGTTATGTTCTTATTCACATGTGGAGCAGAATTTGCCGCGTCTGTTTTTCTCTCAACAGATTTGGCCCCGATACATTCTGAGAGGGCGCCTATCTACTCATAAAATATGACAGCTTTGACATTTCTTAAACAAACCCGTCAAGTCGCGAACTCAATCTGAAAAGTAGCCTTTTGCTCCCCCCCCCCACCCCTCCCCTCCAGTGAAATAAGCCCCCATATTGAAAGTTGGAACTCTCATACACTAACTACACAGAGAAAGAACCAGTGTTATTTGGAGTGGGGCTTACACAGTGTCACTATCACTCTGCACTGCACATGCTGTACATTTGGGGAATTAAAAAGCCAGCCATTGACACTGGGTCCCTGTGTGTGATGTAAGCTGCTATGGCGCTCTGCTCAGTATTGTGTGGGCTGTGCACCATGCTGAAGGACAGATAAAGGTTACAACTACAGGGATGTGTAGGGCACATAACAAATTATACACACATTATACACACATTATAGCTAAGGGATCTTAGCTATAATGTGCTACTAACAATTGGACACCACGAAATTGGGGAGAAAAAGGGGTTAAAAAAAAAAGGCGTTAAAAAAAAGAATGGCTCACCACCCAAAGGACATCCAACTAACTTCACACAACTGTGCATTGGAGTCAACATGGGCCAGCATCCCTGTGGAACGCTTTCGACACCTTGTAGAGTCCATGCTGAGAGTCCTGTTCTGCAACTCAATATTAGGAAGGTGTTCCTAATGTTTGGCGTACTCAGTGTACATGGACACACACACTGAGATGTCTCGGTGTGGCCTTTTGTTCTGGCCACGTTTCATTGTGATAGATGGGCCTCTATAGGAAGCACATGGAGACTAATTAAGAGGGACCCAATGGCAGAGGGCTTTCTCTCTCTCGGTCTCTCGCTGAGAGCGCGCATACAATGAGACATGATAGCATCGGAGCAGAGGCGTGTTCAGGCACATCCCCCCACAAAATAGACCCGTTTCAGACCAGAGGAAGGATATGATAAAGTGCCTTGGCTTAATTATAATGTAGGTATTCTACAGCAGGGAAAACATGCTGCAATCATCTATCATACATTACTGAACTATCATACAAGGACCAACTTAAAAACAATACGACATTAATGCTTGTTCTCTTGTCCGGGACAAGTAAAATACTAATAATAATAGTCGCACAAGAAGAATATAGTTTTAAGTTGTCTGAAAGGGCAAGTAAAAAAATAAGTAATGAAAATCACACCAATCACGACACCACAAGCATTGGAATAAGTCAATGTGTAGGTGCTACGCATGTTGGCTACAGCCTCGCGTCCAAACCGATGCTGACACGAGGAAGGCGCCAGAAAATGGAGCCAAACTTTAATGAGATTTTTAATGACTTAAATATAGGCTAAACGCCAGTCAGGTTTGACAGGTATAATGAAGGATAATTAACATTAACATCTGAAAGGCTCGATTTGGTTGACGTTCTGAAGGCACGGTCGGTTCAGATCAAATGGTCAGACGACCGGAGAGTGAAGGACAGTGCCTGGGCACTGTTGGGCACCACACATCACCCACCTTGAATCGGAGCAAAGGTGGTCAGCATTTTGAAACTATTTAAAGATTTAGTTGTTTAAAACCTGGATATTCGATGTCCTTTTATGAAGCAAGTCTAACCTGGTTTCAAAGTAGCCTAGTCAAAATACGACCAACTGTTGAGGGAATTATTTAAACACTTAATATGTCATTGAAACCAGCATTTTTCAGGTAAGATTGGTTTTCAAATTAACTTTATTTGATTGTGCAGCAGCAAAAGGCATAAATCCTAGTCATATTAATAACCCAAGTTAGTTGATGCATCTTTACATCTCCTCTCTTCATTTGTAACGGATATTTCTTCATTTCATCTCTGTCACATGAACCCGCTCGTGCGTGCGGTGAGAGCGGTGTTTTGTCGCTAATAGCATTTTGGAACATTAGTGCGTAGCCTACAGCCATGTGCACATAGTTGATCTTATAATATGAAGAAATACAACTTCATCAACATTTTAAGATAAACGGTCTGACCTGTTGCATCTGCCTCATTGCTTTTTAAATTTTCTTTATGTTCAGCGGTATGAATTTTGGATCTGTCGTCCCAGAACTTTTGAACCGTAGACATATTTTTAATCATCCTACGGACAACGGGACACCTTTAATTACCAGCCCTGGGGGGAATTATTTGATAAAAGACAGAGAAAGTCTTTGGTTGTAATTGTAATGTTGTAATATTTGATAGGCTACCTAGGGTGGCCAACCATCCTCCAGGAGAGCCTTAAAGGGGCAGTGTTGTATTTTGAGACAGTCTTGAATATGCAAAGAAGCCAACAGGCAGAGTGTAACGTACATTTTTGTCTGATTCTCTGTGGTAAAAAAAGATAGTAATGCAACAAAACAAAACATTTTTTGGGGGGGGGACAAGTTCAAAGTCAAGCCCTGGTATATAATAGATATACAGTACCATATGGGACACCGGGACAGTAGAGCAGTTCAAATCTGCTGCGTGTGCAGTTTTTCCAGGGGTGACCGAAGGGACAGTAAGTAAGTAACACAGTAGGTGGGGGGTGACAGCTGGCCTGGACCACAATCTCCTTTCCTGTCTGCACATCTGAGAGAATGCACCATACAGAAGGTGCTGGACTTTGCTTACAGGAGAGCACAGGGGGCTGCTGAAGGGAGGACGGCACATATTAACGGCTGGAACGGAGCGCATGGAAAGGCATCAAACACATGGAAACCATGGAAACCATGTATTTGATTTAG